>NC_087440.1:75693908-76318908 GCF_036321535.1 Camelus dromedarius
ATAACTTTCCAGCTGCTGTGGGGCTGAATGAAAAATACAATCACTGATTGATGGGCAGACCCCTATGATGTTTGGAACCTTTAAAGAAGCTAAGACTGGAGAGCTGATTTGTGGTTGAAAGGGGCTAAATGTTCTCTCCAGGAGCTCAGGGAACCAGCTGCTTCCTGAGCTGGCAAAGAAGAGAAACCTTGAGGCAGAAGCACTTCAATTTGCATGAGATGGACTAAGCAATCCTCCCATTAGCTGGCTATTGCCTCTCTTGATGACTGCCTTGGGGAGGAGATGAGGGTTGTGAACTTTGAAGTGGATTATTAATTATTCATGCCTCCTTTGCCTGGATGGAGCTAACCTGTATCTCAGGAGCCAGGCCCAGAATTCGTTATCTTCCTGTCGATGTTTGCAATAAAAATAACACTGAATATTAATCCTTTCACCTTCATTCTTAAGTCCCTCTCCCCCAACCCCCATTCTCTAGATAGGTTATGCAAAACCATGGCTCGCTTAATTCTTTCCATCCCTGAAACTCCTGAGCCATTTTTTGTTTATTCAATTATTTGGAGGTCCATTAAACTGAGAATTAAGTTCAAGGGCTAGTTGCTTACTTGAAAGCTCCCCAGAATGCAGTATTTCCCTTCTTAGATCTTCAGTTTATTTTTCAGCATGATTGTTATAATCAAGCCATAATTAGTGACTTGTCACCTGTCCCTTTTTTATTTCTGTATTTTGAAATTTTCAGAGTTTTGTACTTTTTCTGTTCCTTAGATGGAGTTTTCTAGGGATGTTGCTGTCAGGTTTAGCCAGGGTTTTATAGTAAAATGCAGAAGACTTGTTCTTGTCAAGTGTATGTGTTTGTGTGTTTACGTTTATGTGTATGAGTCTCTGGAGTCTGTGCATGTCTCTTTTTAAGAGAGCAATAGATAAATCATTACTTATGAAAAATATAAGTTAATTAAGTGGGAGGTCATTAAGTCTTTATAACAATGAATAATCTGCCTCATCATCTGATAAATTGAGACAAGGATTGATTCAGAGGTTGGTTAAGATCAGTTTGCAGAAGACTTGGTATGAAGATTTATAAACAGGAAAGGGGAAATATAAAGAAGAATATGACTTGATGATAGTTAATTGAACAAACATAATGACAGTCACTAAGTTAATGTCAAGAAATTTATTTGTTCAGTGTTGATGCTTCTAGCCATTGCCTTCTTCGCTTTGTCTTAACTTACCTTTTTTTTCCTACTTATTTTCTCTTCATTCTTCTCTTTCTTTTTTTCTTTTTATGAACTAAAGCACATAGTTTACACTAGCGTTCACCCTCGATGGTGTACATTCTATGGGTTATGACAAGAGTATAATGTATAATAAAAATGTATAATATATTCAGATCTACATCTTTGTAGTATCATACAGAATAATGTCAATGCCTTAAAAATCCCCTGTGCTCCACCTATTCATTCCTCCCTGCCTTCCCCTCTAAGAGCTTCTAGCAACCACTGATCTTTTTACTGCATCTATAGCTTTACCTTTCCCAAAATGTGTAGTTGGAATCATACAGTGTCTAGCCTTTTCAGACTGGCTTCTTTCACTTAGCAGTATGCATTTGATATTCTTCCATATCTTTTCATGGCGTTATGGCTCATTTCTTTTCATTGCTGAATGCTATCCCATTGTATGGATATGTGAGTGTGTTTATCCATTCATCTACTGAAGAATAGTTGATTTCAAGTTTTGGGAAATTTGAGTAAGTCTTCTGTAAACATCCAAGTGCAGAATTTTGTGTGGACATAAGTTTTCAACTTAATTTGGGTAAATACCAATGACTCTGATTGCTGGATTTTATTGTAAGACTATGTTAAACTTTGTAAGAAACTTGAACTGTCTTCCAAGTGACTGTACCATTTCTCATTCCCACCAGAATGAATGAGAGTTCCTGTTGCTCCACATCCTCAGCAGCATTTGGTGTTGTCAGTATTTTGGATTTTAGCCATTTTGTAGGTGTGTAGTGATATTTCATTGCTTTAATTTGCAATTCTCTAACAACATATAATGCTGAGGATCTTGTCATATGCTTATTTTCCATCATATATCTTCTTTGATGAGGTATCTTTTCAAATCTTTTGCCTATTTTAAAACTGGGTGGTTTGCTTTCCTATTGTTGAGTTTTAAAAGTTCTTTATATATTTTGGATACAAGTCCTTTTATATATTTGGACACATGTTTGTATTTAGCAAATGTTTTCTCTTAGTCACTGGCTTTTCTTTATATTCTCTTACTAGTCTCTTCCACAAAACAGAAGAATTTAATTTTAATGACATGCCATTTACAATTTTTTTCTTTCACAGATCATGCTTTAGGTGTCTTTCTTTTTGGCACTTTCCTATCTCCCTTTTCTCTCTTCTTTGAAACTCATTATGTAGCTCTGAGTGAGTTATGGCCTTGCCACTTTCTAGTCACATGATCTTAGACAAATTTCATTTCCTCTCTAAATTTTGGTTTCCAGGTTCTTTATCTACAAGATGGAAATAATAATGTTTCTTACTTCCTCAGTGTGTTGGAAAGATTATATAAAATTATGCATTGAAAATCACCATTTAAGTTGTAAGTTTATATGTTACTTTCTTTTATTTTTCCTCATCTTCAAATAAATAATTATTTTGTGGAACTGTAGATAGTTAACAGAAGGTTGTATGCATAAAAACCCAAAGCAAATGTGGGTTTAACAATGATTTAAACTGACTGTTTGCACCTGAGTCAATTAAGGTGAGAGGGTGAGTGAATTTTTTGTTGTTGATGTTGTTTTCATTTTGCATCTGGTGTTTTTGTGCACTAGCCTAGTGAGCTCAGATGGGTACTCATAAACTGAGTCCAAAGTCATTGTAACCCTAAGGTTGGTTTGGCAGAGAGAACAATTCCATTTTAAAACCTCATCCCCAACCTAGTCATAAATATTGGTTCAACAATAACTCAAATCCACTGAGGCAGTGTTTTTCTAACTGTGTTCTGTGGAGATGTTGGGCTTTGATAATATATCTGTCCCGCCTTTGTGTAAGATGGGAAACAGTACGGTCAGGACTCTGAGACACCCCTCTGATTTCACCAGAACAGTTTTGCTTGTTTTAATTAAGTTTTCCTGTGAAACTGTGCTTGAAGAAATGTTTTGTTTCTTCTAATAAAATGTTGTTTTGATCAAAATTATAAACTGAAGCTCAAGATTCTAAATGAGTTCCCTGTACTCTGTCTTAGAAACTAGATCATATATTTCAAGTCTGTTTATGGGAAGAATTATATTAAGTGCCTTAGTTGTGTTATATGTTTAGAGGGCCGTTGGGTCTGTTGTCCTGGGCATGCTGGTTGAACAGTGAACTATTCTTACCTTAAAGCCTTCTGCTTTTATAACTACCTATGACAGGGCCACTATATCTTGTCACTGATTCAACTCAAGTTGAAAAGCACTTATGCCCACACTCTAATACGTTTTCTCTCTCACTTGATTTATAAACCTGGCCTTTATATTTTGAGAGCCAAGGATGTGGATGTAAGACTTGGGACATAAATGATGAGGCTGTTTATTATTCTGTTCCTTCTCCAAAGAAACAGATCAAGCAAGAGTTAGATGCGAGAGCTGTGTGAATGAAAATAAAACAGAAGAAGCCTCAATGGAAATATTCAACCCATTAATTTTAGATATTCAGTCAGTTAATTTCTACTGATCCATCCTTTGAAATATTTTGTGCATCTGGTCCTTCCTATTTGCATAACTTCCATCTTTTCCAAATATTCCTCAATGCATGTAATTCTCCCTATCTTCATTCCTTCTTCCCTTTAGTTGATTCTACACATGGCCTTTAGAATAACTTTCTAAAATGCCAATCCTATACTACTGCTTCTATGATAAAAACAAACAAACAAACAAACAAATAAAAACAAACTTCAGATGAATACTCATTATGTCACTGAACAGCATGGCATTCAATTATCTGTAAGTTTCATTTATCTTTAAAAATATTCAAATTCTATCTCTTAGTATTTCTCAATCCTACTTTTCAAGCTTTGTTCATGCTTCGTTTCCTACAATCCCATCCGGTTGTTCATATAGCTGAACCATTCTCCCTTCAAAGTTCAGTCTGACCCTTAACTCCATTTATGATAATCACTATATTTGACTATATATATTTTTATATATATATATATATATGGCCAATCACCGTAGGTGATCATTATATTATCCTGCCATTTGAATTTCTCTAAATAGGTATTCTGAGCAATTTATTTTGATTAAATTAATATTATCTTTTTACTATTTATAATTGATAGCGATCTATTGAAAAACAAGAATCAGGTCTTAACACAGAACCCCAACCAATGACAACAATAAAAACAACTACAATTTTTTTTATGAGTGCTTACTACAATCAGAAAATGTGAGATGTACTATATCTTATTTCTTTTAATCCTCAAAATCACTGCAAGCTCATCATTATTATTCCATTTGACACATGGGAAAATAAAGGCTTATAAATGTTAAATAGCTTTTCTATGATACCACAGATAGTATTTGCAGAGCCAGGAATAAAACCTAATTCTGTCTGAAAATAAACAAACAAATAAACAAAAAAACCCTTTCCAATTTATATATTATGCAATATTTGCTTTAATATCCAGCAGACAGGACAGCTCTACCAAAAAGAAAAATTTGAGATGAGTTTTTGAAATCCAGCCTTAGAGAAGAAAACATGAGTCTCACTAAGGAAACAGATTAAAACAACTCCAGAACTTCCTTAAAAAAATAAATAAATTCCTATCTCAAAAAAAACCCCACAAAAAACCAAACAAACCAAAAAACACACAAAAAACAAGTAAGTTTCTGTTAGGCAAGGAACTGATATATTGGAGACAAGTTAGTGATCCTTACTAGTTTCAAGTTGTGCTGGGACATGGAATTTTCCTAGAGTAAGCAAATATTATAAAGCTCTGTAAGCAAGGATGGGAGAGGGTAGGGTGGTCCTTGGAGAAACTTCTGTAAAGTATGGGCTTTAGATTTTTCTTTAGTGAAGCCAGAGTAAGTATGCCAAATGTTACCTACTGCTTCTCCTAGCTAGAAGTACATGTGGGGCCAAAAGTAACATTATTTCAGTGGAATAAGTAGCAGAATTGTTCCGAGATCCCTTCCTAATTTCTGTGGGAATGAAGGCCTGTGGAGAGAATGGAGCACTCTCTACCTTGACAATGCTAAACTTTTCTAAAGGAAGAGTAAGCTTTTTGTAAGCAACTTAGTCTGCAAAGTGTTTTTCTTACTTGTTTAGACCATTGAAGGAGAGACATCTTTGATAATTATTCCTTTATTGATTGTTTTATGTTATTTTTTCTGATTATTATAAGCTTCTGTTTTTCTACCATGCAAAGCCTTTGGCCATAAGAAACATGTATCACATCACAAGTACTATCCAGTCATTTTGGGGAAAATGCATGGTTTCCTTTAGTAATCCTAGAGATGGGGAAAGACAAGTTGAAATCTCCATTTGTTAGTTTAGACCAATAGTAAGTTAGCTTGAACCTAGGATTCCTTAATTTTCTGCTAGGCAGATTTCTTATCTTTCTGGGGCAGACATTGTCTGGCTGTAATATACTTATTGTATCAGATTGTTGACTGAGAAGACCAGAGCTTAGAGAGATATTGGATAACATTCAAAACAAACAAATGAGGAAGCCTAGGGAAACATGAGTACTCTCCAAAAGAAAAAATAGGAGACATGTAAACTAACTAAACTATTTTTTCCCTCAAGAATGTCATCTTTTTAATATTTGAGCCAGATCATTAATTTGGGAAGTTAATATCCATTGAATATTTTACACTAAAATTAAAAAAAAAATAAGATTACTTTTTTTTTTTGCTGTAGATTAAAATCTGTGTGTGAGCTATAACTTCTGTATCCTTCCTTATACATAGGACAAATAAATTTAGACTATCAACTGTCAACATAAAATAAATTAGTTGTGAAGACTTACAGAGAGGAACAGAGTGTTCAGGTAGTTTAAGGAAGCAAATCTCAAACACAGAGGATTTCATGGGAATTAAAGTTGTTCGGATGATAAGCCCCTTAAAATTTTATATGACTTAAATAATTGTTGCTAAATTCTTACAGAGGAGAAGCAAGTACATTTTGAATTTTAATTAGGCTCCAAACCATACAAATGCTATTTGAGAGCCTTGAAGGACACAGCAGGATTTGTCTGTACTTATTAATTAGAGAAGGTTGGTAAAACACTCTAAAGATGAACAGTATCACATAAAGACTAGTCCTGTTACTGAGGTCCTTAAGTGTGAGTTCATGTATTTGTATGGAACTGATCAATCTTCCTTAATCCTAATGGGCTGAATTTTCCCGCTGTATATTTCCATTGTGGTCTTAAAACTCTTATTAACTTTTGAGTTGTAATTTTTTAAGAACCACAGAGATACAGGTACATTGTAACTTGTTGGACTGTTACTATACTTCACTCTAGAAGGATATACATAATTCTTTGAAATAAAATTTAATGTCATATTTTGATAATTTTTACTTGAAATTTAAGTTATCTTTACTATTATTATTTATTTTAATTATCCTGTCTCTTCTTAGTCTATACATCTCCCTTATTTTGAAACCTAACGTAAGTGCAAGAAGATTAATAGCAACTCAGTTACCTATTTCAGTCAGAGACAGTTCGATCCCTAACTGTGGTGAGAGAATTTTATGTTACTTTGAATAAAGGGTTCTAAATTTTTCTTTTGTGTGAAAGATACACAAAATGGGAAGTGTGTTTGTCTGTAAGTACACGTAGCTAAAAGCTTGGAGGTATTTAAATGTTAGGAGTGTAAAATTCCTTATCTCCTTCATTCTAAAAATTTTCATTGAAAATGTTCATATCAGTTGATTTTTTTGATATGAAACAAACCTTCAATTTGATAATGAGCTTTATCTCCAATAAGACTTTGCTTTCATTATTCTTTTTATTTGTTTTATGATGCTGTTACTCGGATACTGAAGAATACCTGTATTTATTACATTTAACTATAATAATACATTTTTCTATTTTCTAACAAAATGATTTCCTTCATTGAAAAACAAAATCCATAAACATAGACAGTTGAAAAAGGAAGAGAAACATCTATGAAATATTACATAGTCCACTCATAATTTTTATTTATTCATTCAGTATTTATTGAGTACCTGCTTATTATTAATCTGAGGAAAGGCAGCATATTAGACAAGTTTATTTCTTAATTGGTGACCTTCTCTTTGGTTAAGAACACTTGCTTTCTCTAAATTCAGCTAAGTCATCGGATTGAGTAATTATTCAGGAAAATAATTCTGTCTTACTTATCTGTGAGACATTTATATATAGTTTAAACTGGAAAAAAAAAGGACATTATCTGTATACCAGAAACCCAAGCAACAGAAAATGGGTATTATTAATAACTTTATTTTTAATATTAATTGCTTGTTTGATTATTTATTTGTTTTTATGTTAATGCTAGCTTGACTCATTTCTTTCACTTACCTGCTTGGTAGTTTGGCCACAGGTACATAGTTACAGAAAAGTTTATAAAAATGAGAGACATAGAGTCATAGCTGCAAAATGAATAAATAGATGTATGGAATCTTAAGGTTTTAAATTCATATCATGTCTACAGGTGATACATAGCCTTAAAATCATTAATCCCACCCCTCCACTTTCTCCTTATACTGAATCTGCTTTCCTACATCATTGGTGAATATTTGCTACTATCTCAGGCTTTGGATATGTGCCAGCTGATTTTGGCAATATTAATCTCTTTGTCTAACAGTGTTTGTGCAATTATTTGACTGTTTTGTGTTACAGTGTCTTTTGAAATAAGTAGAAAATTGAAAGTGCTAAAAAGATGGAAGTATTAAGCATATTAAAAGTGAAACTTCTAATCCATTTGAATGTTCATTAAATTTAATTCAATTATGAAAAAAATAAAAAGCTAAATGATATAAAATCCTAGAAATATGTAATTGAATACAGCTTTTCAAAGGTGAGGCTTAATGATAAATTTATAGAAGTTATTAAACTGTAGTTTGAGTAATAATAATGTGATAGCTAAACATTTTAAAAGCTTCTTTGCCCAAGCACAGAGCTAAGGTTTATAAATGCATTGTATAACTTGATTTCCACAACAGCCATATGGAGTGTACGTCAGGAACGATGAAGAGGCTGAGATTCTACTCTGCTTGTCTACTAACAAGTTAGCATGACACAGATTCATGGATGTGGGTAGCAGACACAGACTTTTGGAACAGAGACAAAGAACTGCTTATTCCAGAAACAGTAGAAACCAGAAAGCAGCATTTGCATCAGTTCCCCAAATCCAGATTCCTACAGGGCAATGCATTGAAAGCCGGGAGAGGAATCCCATGTTTAGGAAACCTCAATCTTTTAAAAGGGCTGTAAGCAAACCAGCCAAATTTTTGCCCAGGAGGGAGACATTACGATCATTATTCTGGGCGGCAAAAGGTAGTGCTTCTGCCCCGTACGGTATCTTCCAAGGTTGTTTGCTGTCCAAATATTCTTGAAAAGACAGTCTGGAACAAAATGTTGTCAGGATCTTGATTCACCAGACACACAGAAATGCAAAAGACCCATGGGAAACTGTCTTCCAACAATACAAATGTTGTTATTCACAGTTAAAAGAAACTGAGATATTGACACCTCAGGTGACTTGATTAAAGTAACACAATTTGTATCAAAACATCATTCTAGTGATCTAAGTACAATTGGAAGTTCGTAAATCCATCTAGCTATTGATAGGATAAGAATTCACCAGAGAATCCTTTGTTTAGAGATGAGTTCCATTCACATTTCTTTGATTACATTTTGTTGTCTAGGCAAAAATAACAACAGTGACAAAAAACTCCAGTCTTGCAACTCCAGACTTAATCCACTCTCAACCTCTTGCAATTTTTTGAATTATAATCTTCTTCCCAATATTAGAACTGGTTCCTTCTTTGCACTCAGTGTCACCTCAGTTTAGCTTTAAAAAAAAATTTAACTTTCTAAAATACGTAAAATTAATTTGGAAATCCACGTTGTTAACAATTGAAATAATCCTAGATATTGGATAACCTAAAGAAAGACAATAGCAACAACATCAATGAGCCTGTATATTTTCAATAAAGAGTTTATAAAAAGTTTTAGTGTTTTCAAAAATGGAACCTTAGTTTAAAATCTGCTACTGATTGTAGACATGCAGCTATCAAGCACCATCTCCAGAATGCACTGTGCATTAAAATATAGGACTCTCCATGTAAGCATCAGTGTTGGGGCCACTCAGGAAGACAGTCAGTCAGTGCCTCATTTCCTATTTCTTAGGAAAGTCACAGTGGAAGCACAAATTTGTGCTTCACGTTTGAAGAAAGAAGAGAAGTGGTGACACTTAGGACTGAATGGCAGAGTCCACAAGCCCTGAACGGGGCTTCTCTAGTAACCGGAGTGAGTGGATTTGTGAACAGAGGAAAGGAGGACGTTTCCTGTCTGCTCGTGTTTATCTATGCTGTTTACGTAAACTGGGGTTGGGATTTAATTTTTGCTCTGAATTACATGTCGACCACACTTACTGTGGTGTGTTAGTAACACTAGGTAAACCTGCCCATTCAGGGGAAGAACAGTTGATTCTATTTAGATATTGCTCTGAATAATCCAAAATTGAGTTTATGAGATTATATGCGGTGTTTAATTTCTGTTAAGTGGGACTTCTTTTTTCTTCTCCTTTCAACATACTAGTCTCATTTCATGATAAGACAGTAAGTTATGTAACATGATCTTGCTAAAGCGTATTAGACCGCAGAGTAAACCCCAAAGCTTGAGGTGAGCCTGGGAGAGTTTTGCACTTGTACTAACCTACAAATATATACATAAATGAAAAGAAAATGCCGGATCATTTTCACTCAAGCACAAACAGAACCATCTACCAATCAGAAGTCTCTATCAATTCCCCTGAACCCTAAATAAAAATGAAAACAAACAAACAAAAAATTAATCCCTCTGTTGCTAAATTCCACATGCTCCATTCAGTACAAGGTACGTGAAAATCTGGTTGAACTTTGCAGTACGTTCTGCACTGTTCTCGGGATTTGTTGAGCAAAATTAGCCAGTTGTGTCGTTTGAATTAGAAATGGTACTTCTAAGTACAGATTAAAATATCATCAAAACATTCTGTCATGTGATCAGCTTCCCATAAGTTGTGAAAGCTCTGTACCAAGACAGACTTACTCTTTAAATCCTATTTCTTCCTGACCTATATGAAAAGCCTGAATGAATTTTTCTCCAGTTTCTATACTGTAGTTCAGAGCAGTGTTTCCTGTCTGCAGGCACTGTGTAATACAGCAACTGAGTTACAGTGTACTGTACCAATTGTAAATTCTTTATGGGAATTTAGTAGATGGACATACAGTAGCTCCAATTCCAACTCATAAGTCTATAACTCCATACATCACAATTTTGATTATTTCATGCATGTATAAGAGAGCCAATACCATGAGACCCAGGTTCTTTTCACTTCATTGAAAAAAAAAGATGTAAGACATTTAAAAGAAGGCAGGCATACGATGTTTAGAGCTTTCATACTGAGAATCAGTGATTATTGCTATTCTTCTTCTGCTTCCAAGGGTGAAGGACATTATCTTAAGAGCATTAGCAGATTTCAGCCTTGAAGAAATAGCCACCTGGGGCCTGAAAAGAATGTTGAGGGAGCTGTCGAACCAAATCATGTTGGAGATGTTGAGGTAAAGAGTCAGGAGGGAGGAAGTCACATAATTAGAGCTGGTGAATGAAGCCGAGTTGGAGCCAGACATGGGTAGATAAAAGTTGATGAGGAAATGGCATTCTTTAAACTCACTGAAATAGATGGGAATGCTGACTCCAACACATGGCGGAGCAAGGCTAAGCAAGCCCCGAAACTCACTCTGAAAATCGCGTGTGCATATGCTAACTGATAATGGAAGGAGCCCCCTCTGTGGCTCACCCCTGCAGCAGTGGTTTCTCATTTTCAATAAAAACTTAATGCCTCTCCCAGAAAATGAATGCATGCCCTGATTTATAAGGGAATAATGCACTGGCCTTATTTCTAATGTCTGACAGATCAGCAAATACACGTAGGCACAACTGCCTATTTGCTATTTACTACTACGGTAAATGGCAAGCCATAAAATGCGATCTGTTTAAATTGCATTTTGCAAACAATCCTTGCTTCGTACCATACACTCTGTGAAACATTATTATTATTATATATGAGACACAGTTAAGGGTGCCTGGTGCTGGGAGAATTGTGGATTTCTTTTACATTAAATTTTGTGAATGGAAGTGACCCGGAGATTATCTCGTTGGGGACTTTCATTTTATGGTAGAGGAAACTGGAATGTTATAACTTGACTATGATCATGTAGATGACTAGACATGGAGGCCAATTATGAACAGAAGTTCCTAGCTTCTTTTTATTTTAAGTTGGACTAAAATAGCCATGTTCCTGTATTTAAAGCAATTATTGGTGAGAGAAAATAAAATTATGACTCTTAAACATGCCATTCAGAAAAGAAAGCATATATATAGATATAGATATATACACACACATATATAAATACATCTCTCTCAGTGGTCGTCACTGTTTAGGTATTTTGCCTTTGAGTAACTTATCAGTTAAGAATAGGTTTTGATGGTCCATCATGTGTAATAATTGTGGAAATTATGCTCCCACATTTCTATCAGGAGGCTAAAGTGAAGGGTCTTCAACAGCACAAAATGAGATGTGTCTGTTCTCTCAAGATTAAGCATTAAAATATAAATATAATTGATCAGAGCAAAGATAGGTGATATTTTTTCCAGAGGCAAATTATTTCCTGGGCTTTTAAGCCCAGGGTATAATCTTATTTCCATATATTTCGACTCTGCTTGTGTCTTTACATCTCCACTTGGATGTTTGCCAGGAATTTCAAACTGCAGGTGAACTCATGGTTTGTCCATCCAAACCAGCTCCTCCTTCCCTTGCTTTTTTGCCTTCCTGTAAAAAGCTCTACTGGCATCCAGGCTCAGAGACCAAAATCTAGGTGTAATTTTTAAATTTGTTTCTGTTCACATCTTTCATCTCAAAGGCATTAGTACATACTGCTCAGTCTTCCTCCCAAACATAACCCAAGCAATCTGCTTTTCTCAATTTCTGCTACTAGCACTCTGGCTGGTCCAAGTCCCATTTTGTCTGGCCTTGACAAATGCAAGGATTTTCTGATTGGTCTTCCTGATTCTACTTGAACCCTTCTATAAATTGTTCTCTACACAGCAGCAAAAGTGATTTTAACAAAATATAAACAAGACTCTTTTGATGAGAAATAGCACAGGGCTTCTCATTGCGTTAGGTACAAAGCAAACAAATGAATTCCTTTCCCAGCTTTATATAACCCTGTAAGATCTATCTGCTACCTATTTCTTTGAACTCATTACCAATTCTCCCTTCTCCCTCTAGGTTCCCATTTAGTGGTGCTTCCTAAGTTCCTAAAACAAGTCAAGCTCATTCACCACCATAGGGTCTGTCTACCATCATTTTCACTGCCAGGAGTTGGCTTTCTCAGCCTTTGTATGGATGTCTTCTAAAGATTATTTAGCTTAAATGTCATCACCCATTAGTCAAGTCTTCCTGACCCCATAGTCTAAAATAGCCAGGCAGCCCTCTTGCTCTTGGGGTCTTTTCCTTTTTCCAGGGCTTCATAGAGGAGGAGCAGAGTTCCTTGCTAGAACCCACCCAGGAAGGAAACCTCGGGGGTGGGAAGGATAACGGCCCTTCAGAAATGCTTGCCTATTTTTGTTTATTTTCATCCGTTCATCTTTAATTTAGGGTTAGATAACTTTATAATTTAACTTTATGAAACTATTTGATTAACTCAGGGGTCTCTGGGAAGGAGCAAAGGTAACTGGACCGTACATAAAGGGTGCCTGCTCTGAGATTCTGTGTCTAGTGAGTGCCTGCTTCCTGGTTCATAAACAGCCGTACCACACACAGCGGAAAGGACGAGGAAGCCCTGTGGGGTCTTTTTTATGATGGCGCTAATTCCATTCATGAGGGCTTCACTGTCATGACCTAAGCATCTCCCTAAGGTCTCACCTCCTAAAACCATCACATTGGACATTAGGATTTCAACCTACAAATTTTCTGGGGACACAAACATTCAGATCGTAGCAGGTCCCACTAGTACTAACATCTGGCCAAAAAAGTTCAAATTTTATGATGTAAAGATCACATTCATTCTTAATTTTCAACTCTCTCGTTTTACTTTATAATCTTTGGTTTATTTTAATTGGGTTCTGATAGAGTGGGGATGTATAGATATTTGCATTCAAATACTGTTCGACCTAAACATTTTGTTTCTCCTTTTAAAAAGAATCTCTGAAACTGTTCATTTATACATTCTGAAGTTATAACTATAAATGCACTTACAATAACCCAAGTTCTCAGATTGAAAAAAAAAAAAGATTTTTCTCTTGATTACTTGTACAGTCAGATCTGAAAAAAAGTGCATGGTTTTATGATAATCTTCTAATTTCTATATATAGCTTTTATTATACTTTAGCCCAAATTTTGCTTATAAAGTTTCTCCTAACATATTTTAGGTCATTTGTGTTTTTCTTGGACTTTCATATCTCAGAGTGAATGAAAACACTTCATTATCATTTAGATCCCCTGCTTTTCAGTAAATCCTAAAGTTATTCAACAGGCCCAGGAGACTCACAGGCATGGATACTTATCAGTATGTATATTACTGAGGAGCCAATATTTTCCTGGCTGGCATTTATTCCTCTCATTCACTAAGCCATTAAACTCTGTCATGTTTAAACATTTCATTCCTTAGAAAAAAATAAAAACAAATTTAAAAATATATATATATATAGTTGACTCTTGTCAGGCTTAGTTTTCCCCCAAGATATAAATTAAAAATTAAGGGAACTGAAGAAAAACATGAGTTTTTAGTTTTTAAGCATGGAGAGTAGATAGAGAAAAGTTGTCAGTTACATAGGATTGAGGTCAATCTATAGTTTCATTTTGTGGCTGGGTGGTGTACAACTCCAAAGCTCTAAATTTTATAGTGTGGCTCCATGTATAGGTTTGTAATTTTTTAATGATCTATTTTGAGGATGGTTAAGGCTGTTACAGTTAATTGTATCAATCCAGGATAGTTCAGATTTTGAAAGTCTCAGATACCACTATTCAAAGATATGTATCATAGCCTTGGGAAATAGCCTTTCTACCCAGATTCTATTTTGCTCAATAATCTGGCATGAATTTAAGCATTTTTCTGCTCTGCCCTTGTGTTGGATTTATTGTTGACATTTTTTACCGCTTAACCTTTTATATTTAAAATTAAAAGAATGGTGTGCTAAATGAGTCTTACTGCCTGCAATCTAGTGGCTGCAGAGTGGCTGAACTTAATGTCTCTTCTAAAGATAGAAAAGCTTGGTAAACACGGGGAGAAGGAGGAATGGTGGCTGAGGATAAATGAATGACTGAATGGGTTACGTAATGAGGGAAACCCAGTGTTGCGTTAGCACCTCAGAAGGGGCTAAGAGGAAGAGATGATACTGGTTTTTTTAGCTCAGTTGTACCTGATTCCTGATAGAGTGAAATCCATATATTGCTGAGACCATTCCTGCTTTTGGAACCTGACAAGATCAAATAGAAGCCTACAAACTTGAGTGGCCTCACCGTAGGAGACATTTTCATATGATATGATGATGTATTAGACTATTAATGATGGCATGGGATTTTAATAAGCCAGTACCTTTGAGTTGAATATTGTTTTGTTATAAAGGGTCCACGGCCAGAGACCAAGGGATGGACTGTGACATCATAAGAATTACATGTTTGGTCTCTGCACCTGTTTTCTGGCACAGAGCTCCTAAGTCCACCATATGGGTAGTTGCCATCCTACTGTAATATCAGAGTGATGGGAGTGAAATAAGCACCTTACACAGACCTCCTAAGTCCCTTGGCATTTCCTGGGGAATAGTAGCACCTTTGGTTCTAGTGAGGTGACTGTTGGTGGGTTCATAGATAGTTCCTGGACAGGAACTGGTCACCAGAAAGACCAAGCCATGGTTGGAAACGTGGAATTTTCAGTCCCACATCCTGTCCTCAGGGTGGAGGAAGCAGGCTAGAGATTGAGTTAATAACTGATCATGCCTATCGGATGAAACCTCCATAAAGATCCCTAAAGTATGGGTTCGGAGAGCATCCAGGATGTTGAATACATCTGTGTACTGGGTGAGTGGTGAATCCCAACTCCACAGGGACAGAAGAGATAAAGTTTAGAGCATTGTATGGTGATGAAAAACCTGTAGCTTTATGGAAAAGATCCAACAGAGTAGAAAAGAGCAAAGTGCAAGGCATTTAACTTTCTGGAAAAGAAGGAGTTGGGATAAAAATAAGTCAAAGTTTCAGACCTGAAAAAGCGATTATCTTTCTTTAAAAGTTGAAAGTAAGCAAAGTACGTAGATTCAGGTGGAATGCCATTTTGAGGGAGACATGGTAAATTGCTGTTTATTACAACAGTGTGGTATGTGAATGATGAAAAGCTTCTGATATATATAAAGTTTGTAAAGCCTCATTTAATGGCAAAGAATATAGAGATACACAATTGTAAAATTAGTGCAGAAAATGAAGAATGTAAGACTCCTTTGCCATTTTTGTCAATCTTCTTTACTCTCTCGTAGATCCTCCAGACTCTTCAAGTCTCAAGCCACATGCCAGCTTGTCTGCCCACTGATGAAAATCACAGAAATTTTCTGAGTGTTTCAGTGATATTTGGTAAGTCAAAGGACAATTTATCAGAAGCGTTTACCAGTAGGCTCAAGGTTTAGATTTGTCTAGGGTTCATTCCTACAGCAGAAAAAAGGAAACAAATAGTTATTAATATCCTAACACTCTAACAAGTTAAGATCTGGCTGAGGTAATTTGTATTAATTGATTATGTATTTGATATATACATTATTATCCCAATTTTATGGTTGAGAAAATAGAGATCCAAATTTTAAATATGTCCTCTTGGTAAAGCAGAGTGAATGATGTTTTGCTGAGCAGCAGAACCAAAGGCCTGATTGATAAAGGATGGAAGTGGTTGCAAGAAGACTGATTGTGAAATTCTGCCACTGATACTTGGCTATCCGTGAGCATGAGTGAAGAATGTTAGTAGTACAATCTATTCAAGGTTTGGATATAATGAACCAATGTGTGTAAATGATTTGACCATTCAAGTGATTATCATGACAATGAGAGGAGTAATTGACCAAGACCAGGTTAGGGAGGCCAGAGGATTTGGAAAAGAGCCACATGCATTGTAGAGATAAAGAAAGACTAAGAGACTCGAGGTAAAATTTGTACAACACAGTGAATGAGTAGAGGAAGTGGAAAGATGAAAGGCATGGTCAAGGTGGGGAAATTCAGAATTTAAGATCTTCAAAGTAGAGAAATTTCAAATAATGACAACCTCAAGATATGGCAAACCAAATGAAAAAAAAAAAAAAAGAACTCGAGCATTGCTGGAGTTCAGGAAGTCAAGATCTGTGAGGATTGCATTTTAAGGATCTTTGATGTGGAGATGAAGTTACCACCACCAGTCATAGAGGAAGTGGTGGACTGGAAGCTTATGCATAGGTAGGTAAGTTGTAGGAGTTCAGAAGATGGTAGTGAGATTGAGAAGAGGGTGGTTTAAAAGTAGGATGACAACTACCCATATGTTACCTTTGTGTGATTAGAAAATCTTTATGCTGCCATGGGCTGGGGCTCATATTTTAGGTAGTGGTGCTTTTACTGGATTTCAGCTCCTACCTATGGGCACCTTTTGTGCATGGTACAATCACATCTATATTAATAGATAGTCTGAACTTTAAGTGAGAAAAGGCATTGAAAGATAGTAGAACATCCATGGTCAGCCAAGTCTTTGCAAATGCACAATCATATTTTACAAATTCATACAATGACGATATCAGATCATGTATATACATTCTCCCACTCTTAGAGACAATGTAATCATTCTAGAGTCATGACTGCCAGCAAAAATAGCAATGAGAATTAAATAATCCATTCTGCTTTTACCCTGTGTGCCAAATAGAGTGAGAAAATGGCTTTTATTGCAGTGGGTTGCAAGGAAGGGTCTATCTCCCTCCTCAAATGTAGAATCCAGGTTTCACTTAGGAGGGAAATTGGAGCAGTGTTTGAAGGAGAGGCTTAAGTATAGGTCCTGAAAGTCCTAAAGTCAGGACCAGCTGAAGGAAAGACCTGGGTAGGGTAAGGAGGAATGGGCTGGAGTTTCTAGGACTTAGATTCCAGTGAGAAATAGCAGTGGAGTAGGAGTGTGAGCTCAGAATGTTCATTCTCATCAACTCATTGAATGAAACAAGAGGTTGATGAGTAGGATTTCCTACCCATTAGTGATGGGTTTGGAAAAACAGATGTAGAAAATGGGTAGGAAGAATTGTACTTTACTAGATCAACTGGCTCCAGAGATTCAAGTAAAATGTGCATGACTTCATGTCTCTGCATCTTATTTCCCAGAAACTTTATATGCTGTTGCTGCAGTTGAATTCATGGAACAGAAAAAAAAGAGCTAGTGGTGTCATAGATTGGTATACTTGGCCCCAGAATTTGGGCATGGTTTTAAAATAGAGGAGATAGGATGGAAAAATGGGACTGGTATATATTTATCTGTTTTTAATGTATCCAACTTCAGTTCCAGTTTATTTTTTGTGTTTTTTCTCATCAAGTTTAAGGAGTTTTGTTTTTATTATTTTATTATTAATTTTTTTTTTTAATTTTTACTTTTATTGAAGTACAGTCAGTTACACTGTGTCAGTTTCTGGTGTATAGCACAATGTCCCAGTCATGCATATACATACATAAGTTCATTTTCATATTCTTTTTCTTTAAAGGTTATTACAAGATTATTGAAAATAGTTCCCTGTGCTACCCAAAAGAAATTTGTTTCTTTAATCTATATGTCTATATTGAAGTATAGTTAGTTTACAATATTCTGTCATTTTCTGGTGTACAGCATACTGCTTCAGTCATACATGAACATACATATATTTGTTTTCATATTCTTTTTCACCATAGGTTACTACAAAATAATGAATATGGTTCCCTGTGCTATACAGTATGAATTTGTTTATCTATTTTGTATCTATTTGTATCAGGGTCATGTACACAAAAGAAGTACCAGCAGCTTTGTTACTACATTTCTGTAGACCTCCACAGAAACTCCTACAACTAGATTATGAATTGCCTGGCAGGGGATTAAGTCTTACGAATATCTGCATTTGTGTGTAGCACAGTGCCTGACACATATAGATCTCTAATACTTTTGGCTGAAAAAAATAAATAAATTCAGTCAGAATGCAGTCTTGTAGAATTGGAAGTTGTTCTTTACCTCTAAATCCTTTTGTGTCAGATGTTCTCATTGAATTTCAAGGTGGAGCATAAATGTCACTGTGTGCGTGCTTCAACCACATCAACACTAATGCCATCTTACTCTTGTTATTTTAACTGAACTTGAAGTAACTGGGATCTGGTCTTCTTGTCTGATTGATAAGTAATCTGCAAACAGCTAAATGGACTGGTACGACTGCATGGAGCTAGCTGATCAGAGTCATTCTATCTATCTATCTATCTATCTATCTATCTATCTATCTATCTATCTATCTATCTACCTATCTATCTATCTATCTATCTATCCATCCATCCATCCGTCCATCCATCCCCATGCAGACTATCAAGATAAGGAGCCACAGAGTTGCACTTATTCTAGAATAGAATGCTGGAAAAAGGAAATTAAAATTATTTATAAGAAAGCCTGGGAGAAAAAAACACACACTGTAATTCTTGATGTCAATGACAGGAAACTCATGTAGAAAATCAAGTGCCCTAATCAATTTATAGCTTCTCTGGTGTTAAAGAACCAAACTATCTTATTCATGGGTTAAGCATTTCTCTCTAATTTTTAGAAATTGTGAGCAGATGACAAATTATTGCATGAGTAGCACATTATGAGGACTGAGCATGCATGCTTTTATTTCATTGTTTAATCTAATCTAACACAACACACACCAAAGTCCCTTATACACACATTTAATGGCGTGCATAATCATGATTGTGCTGCATAATAATTAGGCATTAAGTGATAAGCAGCTCCCATAAATTACTGTAATTAGTATTACTCTTATACCACCACAGTGATTCTTTTTAGGTTTTCCCTTCTAATTTTGTTAATTCTTTAGTATCTATCATCAACACAAATGTCAGTGGTTTCCCTAATGCCATGTGTGACTTAATTATCATTATTCTTTCTCCAGAGTGAGGTCTCAATCAATGTTTGTTGGATTGATTAAATAAAATCATCACACAGCAGCTAACACTTGCTATGTTATAAAGGCAGACAACTTGAATTTGCTCTTCAGAGGTGAGGGCCTCTATGCGCATTTCTCAGGGTCAAATGCTATTTCCTCCACTCAGTACCTTAGTCTCCTTACTCCCTCCTTGAAAGAATCTTGAGTGTCAAGGCTTGATGAAATGTTCATCAGGAAAATGCTTGGCTGGAGCAGAAAGTCGTGGCCATTGATTACTCACTTTTACCTGCTGTGTAGCTCAGAGATCTGAAAATTGGGCCCAAGATAGAGCTCTATATGAAGGGAAAGGGGAACAATGAAAATGTATCCTCAGTACTAAGCGTCTTACTATGTTGTGATTAGAAACGAACTAAGAAATTAACTCGGTTTACCAAATGATTGAGTCAAGATCAAGAGGCATGGGAAGAAAGTCGATGACTGAAAAACCTTCAACACAGTCTGAACCAGTGATCAATGACACCTAATGTAAGATAAATGCAACTTATCTTCTGGGCAAACTTCCCCTTGAATAACATTGGAGTTGAGAGAACTCTCTTGATTTCAAAATATTTCCTCTTCTTCTGCTAGCAGGAGGCAGAGCTTTCCTTCTAGAATCTGAAACAGCGTAAGAGTTCAAATACTTCACAGAAAACATTTGTATAAGTAAGTTTCAACCAAATCTTAAAAATGAGACCAAATCTTTCCTTGGGATTATTTAGGAGAGGGGGTTAAAAAGTAGCTGTGTAATGTTGACAGAAGTTCTGGCTGGGCAAATATCGACAGCCCTCACATGGCCTGGAATCTTGGTTTCTTAGCATCTTCATAGTAGTCACATACAGTAATTGTACTTAGCTGTGTTTCTTGGTAGAACAACAACAACAAATCATAGGAGATAGAAGCTTTGGACGACTTTGTCTCCTATTGATGCTGTAAAAAATTACTGACTTGAAATGACAAAAATATATTATTTTACAGTTCAGTAGGTCGGAAGTCCAACACATGCCTCATGGGGTAAAACTCAAGGTACTGGAAGGACTGCATTCTTTCTATCCAGGCTCTAGGGGTGAACCATTTCCTTACCTTTTCCAGTTTCTAGAGATCACCCACATTCCTTGGCTTGTGGCCCCCTTCCTCTCTCTTCACAGCCAGAAGCACAGCATCTTATAATCTCTCTTCTTCCTTCTTTTATGTGTAAGGACACTTGTGATTACATTTGGACCAGCCAAATAATCCAAGGTGATTGTCCCATCTCAAAATCTTTAAATCAATCTGCAAGGTCCCTTTTGCCATATAAGGTAACACCTTTACAGGTATGGAATCAGGATGTGGACATTTGAGGGGGACCTTATTCTGCTGACACAGAAACTAACTGTCCATCTGACTCCAGAGTGCTAAACGTGTTACTGAACTGAACTTGGGGTCACTTGCTAAGCCAATTTACTGATACCAGGCTGTGGTGAAGAAAAGTACATCATTTACTGCAGGCGCCAAGCAAAGAGAATGGGCGGCTCATACTCAGAAGACCTGAACTCCCTGACGGCTTTTAGGGAAGACTTTTTAAAGGCAACATTAGGAGTGAGGGTTGCAGGATGCCGGATCAGCTCATGGACATTTTTGTGATCAGTTGGTGATGAAGTAATGGTGATGTTTCGGGAATCACAATTACCAATTCTCTGGTTCCAACCTATCTGGGGGTCTGCATGCGGGTACTCAGTATGCAGCTAACTCCTTCCATCTGGTAGGAGTTTTAGTATCTGCAAAACAACTTAAGGACATGGCTCAGAACATTATCTACAGCCCTTGAGGAGGAACTAAGGGTCCTTGACTTTATTTTATGGCTAAACTATTATTATTTTGTTTTGATTGACTGTTTTCCTTTGTTTCTACATTTTCTCACTTCTCTTACTGAATTTGACCTTTGGAACTTGAGGAAAGCCTGGGAGGCTACAAGGAGGTAATCTGTCCCTGGGAAAGCCCTACAGGTCCCTAAGAAGGTCCCATGACTTTAAAACCTGTGAAAGGATGCTCACCCACCCCTTTCTGGAGCAGTCACCTGCCTCTAGCCTTCTTAGGTTCCTTTTCACATTAGAGTTCATGTTTTAATAGGGATCATTTCCCTGCATTCTATCCAGTGCAGGAACAGATTGTTGGTCACTGAGTTCCTGGAAGCCACTGTGTTTGTCACATTCACATCCTATAGATTAGACCTCCTGCTTAATTCTTATGATGATTTTCAGGCTTAGGAAGCATGAGAATAATACTAAGAGTAAATATTTGTGTAATGTATTAGAGACTTTAAAATGTTTTACATGTATTAACTCAGTCTTCACCACACTCCTATAAGGACAGTGCTATTATTATTGCCATTTTGCAGATGAGAAAACTGAGGACAGAGAGGTTAAGGAAATGGACCGAGTCTACCTGATAAATAACAGAGGTGAGATTCAAACTCATTCTGTCTCACTCTGGAGTGCATGCTTTAAATCACTACATTGCACATTGCTTCTCAGGGTGAATGTAACAAAAGTTTAAATTAAAAACACAGATATCAGTATACTAAACTAAAAATGATGCTGAAGCAATGGAGAGTGGGAGGGGGAGTTAGGGGAACATTTGAGGCAAGAGTGAACATTCACTCACTCACACAGGAAAAAGAGAAGGAGAGAGTTCATAATCTGGGCCACTGGGTATGAAAGGCACTTTGTACATTGCACAAAGACACCCATTGAGGGATCCCTGGGGACTGACCTAATGGCTCATTTGCATCCTGCTGCACTGACCAAGAGGGGATATCTCTTCCTACTTGCACAAAGATGTATATAGGCCAGCAGCAACCATGTTTATAAGCTGATGAGTATGTATGAGTAATTTTTTTGACTGGAGAAGTGGATTTATCTAATAGATATTAAATTAAAAGTTTCCAGAAATGTGCTTTCTAGCATTGGGACTGTTTGTTTCCTGTCAGAATTCCTAGGGAAGTATTTAAGGGATAAGAGCATTGGTTTATTGTTATAAGAGATGGTGCCCATATAGCACCAGCCCATTCACCCATAGGCTACTGGACTCCTAACGTCTATGAAATCATTTCCTCTTTTTTTGTCAAGGGCTTAAAGATCAAGATTTCAGATGGTCTACCTAGGGCTGAAATTTTGTGATTTTGTTGAAACGAATAGTTCTTCAATGTAGGGATGCTGGAGAGATGTTTTCTTTCAAAGCCACTTTGCAATGCTCTGGTATCATTAAGTGGTATCTGCTTAGGCTGTTAGATTTATCAGTTTCTTTACTGAAAGACATTCCATGGCAATCACGTTAATCATTGATTACAATGACTAGGTAGCAGAAATCCAATAATCAATGAGCTTTAATCCTGAAATATTAATTCTTAGTCACTTACACAGTAGTTAAGATATTTAACAACCTCATATTGGTTGTGCATTAAAACTGCCCTTTAACACAGTGGCTGTTTCTGAAAATGCTTGGATGTGGGAAATAATTGCATTTCTATTGAAGCAATTAGAATGAATCACAATTGGATTTCACATAAAAGGTTTTAATGCATAGACATTTCACACAATATGTTCCTAGGCAAGGGTTCCTTAAATAAAGCTGTTTTGTCCTCAAGAAATTTTATCTGTGAGTCAGCTTTACCTCCTGTTAGATCAGATAATCATGCTTTTTCTTTTTGTTTCCTTTTTTTTTTTCATTTGCTACTTAAATTATTTCTAGGAATGTTATAGCACTGCCATGGACTGAATGTTTGTGTCCCCCCGCTTCCCCCAAATTCATATGTTGAAGTTTTAATTCCAGTATGATGGTGTTTGAAGGTGGTTATGTCATGAGGGTAGAGCCATCATGGATGGAACTAGTGCATTTAAAAAGAAGAGACACAAGAGACATGAGGTCTCTCTCTGTCATGTGAAGACACAGCAAGTAGGTGTCCATCTGAAAACCAGGAGCAGGGCCTTTACCAGACACAAGATCTACCAGCACCTTGGTCTTGGGCTCCTCAGTCTACAGAGGTATGAGAAATAAACTTCTGTTGTTTAAGCCACCAGTCTATGGTATTTTGTTACAGCAGTCTGATAGATAAGCACCTGCAGTCATTGCTGTGGTCACTCTGTAAAAGCAGGCTGAATCCTGACCCAAAATATGGTTTAAATGTCAAGACGACGATGCCACATGAACACTAAGAAGGTGTGAAAAGATTCACTACTGACCAAATGGGACTTTCTGGGGAGTTCAGGGCAGGACTTCAACCTGGTCCAAATGACCTAGGGGAGGACAAGGGAAGGAGACCAGCACAGGCTTCTATGGTGATTAGAAGTGTAGGGCTGGAGTAGGGGCTTCAGCCGGGGGTTTGAACTTCCCACCAGAATCAAAAGAGGGAGCAACTGGGGACTTAGTGTCAGCTTCACCAGCTAGGGGCAGAGTGACAAAGGGGAAGGGGAGGCTTAAACGCCAACAGCAGTCAAACATCAAAAAGAAGTCAGAGTCTTTCAATCCTTAATAGAACCTAGCTATGCAACAGACTTTACTGTCAATTCTTACAGAAACAGCAATTTTTAACTTCTTTTAAAAATAGAAATTATATATATATATAATAGCATGGTCTGGTGAAAAAAGCAAGACTTAGAGCCAAATTGACCTGAACAAATGAGAGGTCTGCTGATGGCTTGCAGTGTCCATCAGGATTCAGTGCAGCAAACAGAATCCACTCGAGGTATTTAAAGCCTGAGGGAATTTAATGTAGAGGGTTAGATACTTACAAAAATTATTAGACGGGCTGGAGAAATAGGTTCTAGGCAGTACAGCTGGAATGATTCCAAGAGTTTATACAGAACTGCTCCCCTAAGAAAGTACTATTAGTGCTGTCCTTGCACGACAGTGGGAGAAGGCAGCCTCTTTGGGCCTTGCCCCTGTAACTGCCTCCCAGCATCTAGGAAGCTGGGCAGTGACACTGGACTGCTAGTGTAGTGGAATCCATATTTTCATGGCCTTGCTTACAAGAAACAAAAGCCAAGAGCCACAAGTTGCTAGCTTCGGCCTCACTTTCATTGCCCACATTTTGCATAAATATATGTAATTGGTAAAAGCTAATTCGCATCTAAAACCCTACCTTGAAGCGGATCTAAGAAATGTTTAGTTGAGCTTGACATGGTCAAATGGAGGTTGACTGAAACAGTCCAGAGGCAGTTGCCTCTCTCTGTGTGATCTGGGAGCAGTGTTTGAATTTTACTTTTCTCTTCTACAAAATGCGTCTCTTACTTACATTGAAGGGTATCCGAGGACTGGAGATCATGTAATTAAAATATCTAGTATGTGGTAATTGGCCAAATAACCATATCTCTTATTATGGCTATGTCTAACTATTTCTGAATTTTAGAAATCATTATACTGAAAATCTTAATAAGCAGTTGCTTTATTGTAAAGTTTGTAATCAAAGAAACTTCACTTCAAGAGAGTCTGTGGAGATTGTAAAGCCCAAGTACTAATTTTAGCGATAAATAAAAATAACATGGCAGTTTATAAATATTGGGACTCAAACCTATGCCTCTCTCCATTTATGCTTTTATGCACTAATTAATTCTGCTGCTCCAGATCGCTTTTGCCACCTCTGGTGCCCCCGCTGTGCAGCCGACCCTCTCCAGTTGGCTGGACTCCAACTGGCTCTCCCCCTTGCCTGGTGCCACTTGCACCAAATGAGGCCAGGTTTGGCAAAACAACACAGGAAGTTTAAGGAAGATCAAGGAATGGAGAAGGGAGAGCTCGTGTTCTAAAGACATCTTCTCCCAAAAGAAAGGAAAGTGGGGGACTTTGAAGGGGTAAGAGTGCATTACAATCAGTTTAACATTTTTAATATCAGCACCTCGCAGTCATCTCTGTTAGGAAATCAGTCATTGACCACTATAAGAATTAGAGTATTTGAATTCCAGAGGAAATCTCCTTGACCTTCCCCAGCTCAAGGCAAGTTATCCCCAAGGAGGAAGGAAGCTAACATTTCATGAGCTTGTACTATGGCACCAGGCACATGCTGCATGCTGTACACAACGTCACCCCCTCTTACAAGTGAGAACAGGAGGCTGAGAGGCAAACTGACACATTCAAGATTACCATTTACCTGGGCATGGGGACCGAATTTGAGACCTGCTTGACTGCAGAGCTATTGGTTCATAAACTGGCCCTGGTACTTGGAGGAAAAGGAGAGATGGGAGACAAGAGGCAGCTGCTCTAGACTGGTAGGTGGCAGGTTTAATAAGCAAGGGAACTTCATGGGGCTTGTCTTGATGGGCTGTTAGACAAGTAGATCTCCATACTCGCCTGCCAGATTCTTAAAAGTTTGCACAGAGGCCTTAATGGGGTGTGGTCATGTAGTCCACCCAGTTGGTCTCAACAGCACATTGCTCTCTCGAGGCTGTGTCCTTGAAAATTGCTCTCAGTGGGCAGGATGTGCATTCCAAGGACAAGAGAGGGGGCTAAGAGCCCTCTGATTGCCCGGGTCCAGCACGAGATCAGTTGGTCCAGCATGAGATCACATCCTCTCCATGACCTCCTCCAACCAAAGCGTAAGTCACAGTTTGAGGGAGAAATAGTCTGCAGTGTATTGCTACTATTTAGAAAGCTGAGTCACCAAAGTGATTTTGGTTTGTGTTTTATAGATACTTCAGTCTTTGTCACATTCAGTCCTCAGTCACTTTCTTGTGACTCACTTGCAAGGGAATTAACGTTTAAGTTTTAAAACAAGTTGTCAGTTTCCACTGTGAAGTTTTTAATTTCCTGTACTCCTCTGAGGTGTCAGTCATCTGCCTTCCCGCAGGAGAGTTTTTTCTTTTACCTCAAGATCTATTGGATTTCTTGTAGTGATGAGATAAACAATATCACTAATTCATGACTATAAAGAACTTTAAAACACATTTTCACTTTTTGTTAGACTTAGAACATTTCAAAGTGTTGAGCAAAGAATTTTAAATGCTACATATTATTTTAAAACGATGGCTGTCTATTAGTATTACTATTGTGTTCAGGAAGAAAGAGAAAAAGAGAAAGTGCCAGAGAGTAGAGAAAAAATCATATAAACCAAAGAAATAGAACAGGATTTTTTTCCTTCCTCTGATTTCTGGCAATTATTATCCTCAGAAGTTAATCAGGAAAAGTAACTTGTTGAA
Organism: Camelus dromedarius; assembly: GCF_036321535.1. Taxonomy (NCBI): domain Eukaryota; kingdom Metazoa; phylum Chordata; class Mammalia; order Artiodactyla; family Camelidae; genus Camelus; species Camelus dromedarius. The sequence continues at coordinate 75,720,494 of NC_087440.1, forward strand.
TGAAACAGCACATAGGGTTATCTACTTCCAATAAAGGGCTGTTTCAAATTATGGATTCCCTGTGAAATTACCATGATACGCAGATATACTGCCCACAGCGTTTACTGGAGTAAATTTATGACCACATTTTCAGAGTAAAGTCTGGAAAAGTGAGTCTATCCATGGATAGAAAAGAGGTTTTTCCCCTCAGATGCCAGCTGTGACAAACTGGTGATTGCCAGTGTCCCATTCAGACGGACTCTAAAACTAAATCTCAGCTAAAAAGAATGTGTCAGTGATTGGCCGGCAATGTCTGCCATGGCTAAATGATGGATTGTCTCTTGTCAAATGTGAATGTCAACTATAAACTGGGTGTTGTAAGACATTGGATAGATCTGTGCCACCTTAAAGGCATATACACATGCATGCATATGCACATAATGTTTAATAAATTCAAACTTCTTTTTTTATACTAAGTACTTTTTAAGAATAAGTTTGCAAAGAATTTATTTTTCTCCTTAATATAGAAGGTAGAAAGATAAATTCTGGTCACTCTAGGGCTCTAAATAATTGATTTTGTTTATAAAAATTTTATAGCAGTTGATAAATATGTAAACAAATAAACAAATAATTAGATAGTAACCTCACTGAACAGTTTGGATGCAGAGCAAACTGGGAACTTGATTGTGCAGTTCTTGGAACAAAGCCAAAAATGTAATAGATCAGCTGGAGAAAGTGAAGGACTGAAAAGGCTGGAACCAAAAAGGGGACAGAGAATGGAAAGTTATTTTTTAAACTGTGAGGAGAAAAGTAGTACATGCTGTTACTTGGAGCTCAAACACAAGAAAAAAATGACTTAATCAAGAGCACCCAATGATTTAGTGCTCAGAATTGGCCAGAGATAGAGATGCAGAACCGCTTCTTTCTTTTTCATTTATTTATTTGTTTATCATTAAAGCATAGTTGATTTACAGTATTGTGTTAGTTTCCAAAGTGGAGCAGGAACATGGAGGGACAAATTAGGAATATGGGATTAACAGACAGAACTGCTTCTTAATCTGTTACGTTTTGTGGGAAAATTTAATGATGGTAGATAATATTCTTTGCATATATTTGCCTTATATTCATATATATTATAATAATATGTAAAATATATTTGTATATATTAGTCACTGTTTATATTGTTTTTCCAAAATCATGAGTAAGGTATATACTAAATTTTTCACATTCTAATATAGGAATTTCTGAATATGAATTCAATGCAAAAAGAAAATAAATAAATGAGTATAGTAGGCTGAATAGTGCTCTCCTACCTCCCCCTAAAGATATTCATGCTCTAATTCCTGGAAGTTGTGAATGTTACTTTATATGGCAAATAATGGCTTTGCAGATTTAAGTCAAGGATTTAGAGATGAGGAAACTCTCCTGGTTTATCCATGTGGTCCCTAAATGAAATCATATGTATTCCTATGAGAGAAAGGCAGAGGGAGATTTGGCACAGACAGATGTGGAGAAGGCATTGTAAACAGAGAGGCAGAAATTGGAGTGATGCAGCCACAAGCCAGGGAGTGCCAGCAGCCACCAGAAGTTGGAAGAGACAAGGATTGGACTCTCCCCTTGAGTATCTGGAGGAAGCACAGCCCTGCTGACCTCTTGATTTCAGCCCTGTGAAAATGATTTCAGATTTCTGGCCTCCAGAACTGTGAGACAGTGAATGTCTATTATTTTAAAGCACCAAGTTTGTGGTTATTTACCAGTACCACATCAGGAAACTAATACACACAGTAAAAGAGGGGAGCAAAGTGTTTTAAGGCAGGAAATTTGTGGAAATGTGTTCTAGCAGCCATAGGAAACGAATGCAATGAGTTTAAAAGAGAAGAAAAGTTGAATATTTCTTCCTTCAGGAAAGTCTCCCTAGACTAGGTGACTTTTCCCTAACACATTCTTCGCAGCATCTCAAATCAAATTTTGGTAACATTCATTCATCATTTCTTTTAGCTGTCTTATTTATCTGTGTATCTCAAGGTGCCCAGCAAAGTTACTGGCACATAGTAGGGGCTCAGTAAATATTTGTTAAATGATCAGATGGAATTTAAGGGTCATTAGGTGATGAAAGTTGGATTGTGACTCATGTAGTTGGCAGGGAAAGTTCTTTTGAGCAGAGTTGGGGCTGAAAATGGGGCACAGCAGTTAACACCGTGTACCCTACGTGTGTGTACCTGTGAGGATAGGTGGAAACAAAACATGCGAATTGCTTAGTCATTTTGGAAAACCAACTGCCTATAGGTATTAAAATTACAAGCATATGTAACTTCTGACTGAGCAGTCTCTTTCTTGGGAATTACCAGTTTTATAAGAGAATACGAACAGGGTACTTATTGCAAGGTCGTTCATGGTATAACACCCTGAAAAAAGTAAATAACTAACATTAGAAAAATGACTGAAGCAATCATGGCATATCCATATTAGGGACTTTTATGCAGTTATTAAAAATTTAAATGGAACTATAATAATCAACTTGGAAAAATAGCCATGAGATATAGTTAACTGAGGTGAGCAAGATAAGCAAGTGTTTATTATATGATTCTCCCTCTCTCTATAGCCACACATGTAAATTATAAGTATGGATAATAAAGTTTCATAAAAATACATATATAATACTAGCTGAATTGTTAATAAGGGCAGTATTATGGGGATAGTGATGTAGCTGGGAGGGAGAGGTGGAAGCTAAATAAAGCAAAAGGAAATGAATGACCACACAAGAAACATGTATGCTATAAAATATTAATGCATTTTTATAAATTTATGTTTGTCTATAGATGACATGTAACATTATTAGTTTCAGGTATATAACAAATGATTCAGTATTTGTATATACTGTGGAATGATCACTATAATAAGTCTGGCTAACATGTGTCACCATATACAGTTAAAAATTTCTTGTTGTTGTTTGGGAAATGGCTTTCATGCAGGAAAGGGGGCTTGAAATAGTATTGTAGGAAACAGTTGTTGGAAAAAAAAAATAAATGTGTGTTATGTTCCCAGTATATTGAGGTTTTGCAATAAAATCAGGTCTAAGAGGAAGAAAGGGCCAGCTGTGTGGTACATCTAGACTTCTGCCAAATCAGTAGGAGTGCTGGATTGCTTTGGTGAGGAGGTGGCACTGAGTTGGACTCCTGAAGGAAACAGTTGATGTTAACACACAGCCTGAGCCACATGGCACTGGGCTGTAGCACCCCCTCCACACCCTCCAATCCATTCTGGTCAAGGGGGAGAAGACTGAGGCCCTGATCACCCAACCCAGGAAGCCAGGTCTACTCAGATGTTAGACTTGGGTGCAACTGTCTAAAAAAATGTATCTCAATTGTTCTCTGTCTACTGTATGTATCCTGCTCTTCATTTTCATAGTATTCATCACGTTTCTCATTTGTTTATGGATTAGTCGCTGATGTCTGCTCTGTCATCCTCCACACACACCTCTAAGGGAGGGTTTTTGGACTCATCGTTACATCCTCAGAGCTTAGCATGATGCCTGTGCTAAGTAAAACTTGAAGAATAGCTGTTGAAGGTCCATAGACATACCTTTAATGTACTAGAAAATACATCAGGTAGAGATTTTTTTTTTGTTGTTTTGTTTTGTTGTTGTTATGAGCCCACCTGAGACTTTAATGAAAGCCGTCAAACTTCTCCCCAGAAAACTTCAGAATTTTGTCACATTTCCTGGCAATTCATTGATTCCCTAAAGCCTCATACATGTGGGGTTCATCATTTCCAAATTATGTTAATTCCTCATTTTAAACAGCAGATGCTAACTTTTATGGAGTACTTACTATTTGTCAGACTTTGAGCTGTTTTGCATGTAATATTTCATTAATCCTTACAGCTCTAGGAGGTAAGTCCTGTTTTTACTTTTTAAACAGATGAAGAATCAGTTCAAGAGATACTGACTCACCCAAGCTCAGATAGCTAATTATCGGCAGAGCCGGGGCGCAGACTAAGATCTTTTTTCATTCTAGCCTGAGTTTGCACTCCTCACCGCTGAAAACCATCTGCTTGTTCTTTGTTCCTGCCCAGGGTAAGCAATGGAGTTATCCCGTGAAGACACTTAATCTCCCGTAGTAAGAGTCTGAAATGATGATATTAGCTGGCTGGAGCTCCTGACATGATGTGAGCAAAGTTTCCTTGATCAAACAGGACAGGCTGTTCCCCCAACAGCACGCTTGATGCTTAGAGAGTCTCCATTTTTGCTTCACGTGCTTAGCAATTGGCAGAGCTGTGACTGCAAATTATCTCACGCATGTTTCAAACCATTTAAATTGTCATTGTAGGATTTTGCCTATTAGCAAAATACCATCCCCTGAATACTGATTATGTATAATAGCACAATTGTCTGGTGATAGGAAAGCAATGACTTCTTGAACATAGTCCAGCATTATGACTGCTCTTTTTCAGTGAAATGTAAGGAAGTTGCTTGTGCAATATTCTTTATGTGGTTAGATGGATTTAGGGTATATTCATATTTTACCACATGTTGAGAGAAAAATAAATAGACACAATATTTTTTGAAAAAATTCTTAACTGCACATCTAAATGTCCTCTGTCATTGAGGCAAAAGAGAATAAATAAACATGCCTTCTTTTGCATTTTTCAGCCCTCTTCTTTGGTGGTGGCATTTTCATTAGAGACTGAGTGAACCCAAGAACAGTAAATACATTCTTGGCATGGGACTAAGCTCTTAGCCGCTGGTCCCAGGGTTGGGGACAAGGGAAGGCACTCTTGGTTAAATTTGGAGCTGTCAGCATGCTGGTGATTGATCAGTTGAGTTACTCACTTTTAAGCTTCATCATTTTTACATTTAAAGTAATTTCACTCACTAAGAGAAAATTGCACTCATTATATCCAAATGCAAATACATGTTTAGAAAGCATGTGGTTTAGAAAACAAATGAGATACAATTCCAAAACTAATGCCTCATTAGGGGCATGTGCACACCTCTATTTCTATCTCCTAGCTCTTTATAATCATCATTTCCCTCCGTGAAATCAGGGGAGAGATTTATTTGTGTCGTTTTTACCACAGGCATGTGACACAGAGTATCTTCTGAAGTGGAGCTCCCCTACCCCCATTATTTTTATTTACTGTTCTCTGTACCAGAGAATATACTAATCTGACACAACGGGGCCGGAAGCTGTGCAGAAACCCCAGATAACACTCCTAGAGAAGACTGCCTAATCCCCAGGAGAACTCAACACTGGGAAACAGTTTCCCTTAGAATTCCTTTAGAATTACCACCAGCTCTGATCTTCAATTAGGGATCCTTGAAGGCTTGACTGAAGTGAGTTGTTGGCAGAGGATTAAAGATGGTTGCAAATTCTTTATTACTCTGCTCATCAAGAGATGGAAGCTAATTCATATCCATGGAATCTGGGCTCACCTAGTGACTTACTGGTCCAATTCAGAGAAAATAACATTCTGAGACTTCCAAGGCAAGGTCGTAAGAAGCCTTGAAGCTTCTGCTCACGTCTCTTGGAACACCCTAGGTGACCTGAGCTGTGATATAAGATGCCTGGCTACTCTGAGATCCTGTGTTAATACTCCCCATGATAATTTCAGTGGACCCCAGCCCTCCAGCCATCCCTGCACTGCACCAGTTTTTTTTTTTTTTTTTTTTTTTGATTCTGTAGAATGAATAAGGGGACAGCATGAGCAAGGGCCTGTATTTTGGTTTCTGTGGAAAGGAATGGGAGAGGCAGGAAAAGCAGGAAAATTGGCTAATTTGAAAAGTTTTGGTGGCCTTCCAGGTGTGGAGGCTGATGCTAGTTGTGGGGTTCCTGGCTGTGGGGTGATTAAAGCAGGGGAATATTAGCTCTGAGTGTAAATGCTCTATGAGAGTCCGATAGAGGGGACAGGTGGAGGCTAAAGATTTTGGACTGGTTGGTTTGTAAATGAGAGGCGCTCTTTCATGGGAACAGTTTACTATCTCTAGGAGTTGGCTAGCCCTGAGAGGTCAGCAGGACACTGATGCTAAAGCATCAAAAATACAGAAAAGAAGGAAATGTAGTTAATACAATCAGAAATGTGAGTGAAGCCATTTTAGACCCTCCAGATGGTGCCATCTGCCATCTCATTGCTATTAAGAGAACTCCATCAGTGCCACGTGGACCTGAAGAATCACTCAGCTGAGCCTTGTCCCAATTCCCTAACCTGCAGACTTACGAGGTGTAATAAAGTAGTTGTGTTTTCACCCGCCGAGTTTAGGGTAGTTTGTTATGCAACCATAGTTAACTGGGACGTCGCGCCGCAACTTTAGAGCCCTTTCGCTTTCTGTCCCATACGCCAGAAATCCATTAAAATGAGTATTCATTCTTGACCAATGCCAAAGCGCAGCAAAAATTAAACTGAAGGTGATTTTTCTTTGTATTTTTTGGCAAAATTATGCTTGGATAATATAATTAATCAGATTGCTTTTTAGCAATTTTGATACACAGGAAAACCACATACAAAATATAAAGTAACACAAATAAATGGTAGATATGGCTCCTGGGTTTCTGAAGTATAAGATTACAGCATTTTCCAACTTGAGGAAGTAAGTAGAAGCCTTATATCTTTTTCAAACTGATTCTGTCAAAGGTTGGTGGGTAGGGCTTCCAGCTGATATGAACATAAATGGGCTGTGAGGATGAGAGTAACACTGAAAAGGATGAGGCTACACAGCGGAAGATGGAGACAACTAATGCCGTCTCGATTTCCATACAAATTAATTTCAGACGGTCTCGCAGTTCTCCCAAACAGTCCTTGCATGGCTGGCTTGAGTAGTGCCTGCATGTCCCTGTCCTACAGCTGCCTCCATCTGGAGTTTAATATGCACTCGTCTTTTTTCCATTCCAGGGGGGGATATGTAATGAAAATCTCCATATTAGTCATCAGCTGTCAACACTGACAAATTTCAATTACCATCCTTCGGTAGCAGTTCACACTAGAGAAGGAAATCAGGATGGCACACTGGGATAGCATCCTTGTGACAGATCTATTTTAATTGCCTTTCTTATCCACATTTAACCTCTTATCATTTTGACAGGGGAAGGAAGCTCACAGAGGAGGTAACTTTTTCTGCCAGTGATAAAGCCGGGATGGGGTGGGGGAAACAGGCTTCTGGTAAGAGACTGGGCAATACCCATCAATACTTGGACTGGCATTGATTGCTGGGGGTTCTTTCCTTTCCCTGTGAGGCCTGCGGTGATAACTTTCTGCTTATCAAAATACTTTGCATTTAATCAGCTGCCTGGATGGATGCTCCTGCTGATCATCCATAAATTATTCATCAATTAAAAAAAAGTTGGCACAATCCTTTCCCCCCACCCCCCCGCCCGCTTCATTTTCTGAAAGATGAATTTTCAAGAGCCCATGGCAGGAGTTTCCCTTAGTGAGTTCTCATTTCTTCTCATTCCTTCCGACAATACCGCTCATTTAGCCTTGTGATTGCAGCCTGATGACTGCATCAGAGGATACCTCTGCAGTGCTGGAGCATGTCAGAGCTGTGCTGTTTTGCTCTTGCTTCTTTCTTTTTCTTTAATCCTGAAGAATATACATGCCTGTCTTGAAATAAAGAGAAAATGTTTTTCTTTCATGAGACATGTTAAAAAATCATTTACGGCCTTTGGTTTCTCACAGACCCATTTCTCATGGGATTTTTCACTGTGGGTTATATTCTTGGGTTGATCTGGTTTCTGTTATAATCCAGTCAAAATGACATCAAGGTATTTTTTTCTGTAACAATTATTTGCTGTTATTTATTGGCCTGAACAAGGCTTCTGATTGCAATACAACAAGGTCATTTATTTTAATCATCAAATAACCCCTACGAAGTAGGTACTGTTATTATCTGTTTGTTACAGATAAGAAATAAGCTCAGAGATTTTAAGTAGCTCTCTCATACAGCCACACAGGTTGCACTGCTAGAAAGTAGTGGACCTTGGATTCATTCTCAGGGAGTCTGACTCCAGAATCTGATTCCCAGCTTCTCATCTGCACTACACGTCGACAGTCCATGTCTGCAATGTTGTATTAACCATTTTAGTCATTAATACTGCCCTGTAGAAGAATAACTTCCTCCTGGGGACTTACAAGTTCATTATTGCTCTGAAAACTAGATAGAATAATGTGGTTTCACCTATTTCAAGAAAAGGCCAATGGGGCTAAGCTAATTTTTCTAGAGAATTAAGGCCCAGATACGAGGACAATAGTTAGATTTGAGGAAATTAGTAAAGGAATTGACTAAGGCATTTCCAAACTGAGGAAGGAGTAACACCACGAGTGAAAATGGAGCCAGATGGACCCAAATGGGACAGAGACATTGGATATCTGCGACTTCTCTGTAATCTTTCCTAAACATGGAACCACAATGTCAGCCTGGATACTTTCTCTCTTGTATCCCCTCTTCTCTCCATTTAGTTCTTGTTCAGGCTGGATCCAGAGTTTTCTAAGAGTTATATTCACACAGATGTATGATAAAGGAACTCACGCCACTTCTTAATTCTAATCCTTAAGCTAATGCAATAGAAACCATGCAAAACTTGCAAATTAGTTTAGTCCTCCTGAATCTTCAGGCTGTCAAATGATGTTCCTATCACTGGAAGGACTCTGAGAAACAAGTTAAGAGTAAGGTGTTAACAAAATCCCAGTTTTGAGGAGGCAGTTAGTATAGGGGAGAGAGCCTGGAGAGCTGTGGATGCCTGGCCAACAATGGCCCAGAAGGAGGCAAATTACAGTCAGTTACAAATCATAATGGAATTGAGAGGGGTTATTGAGGTAATTAAAAATCTTTCTTCTGAATAGAGACTGCAACCTTCAAGTTGAAGGAATGGCCTTGGTGGAATTTAATAGAATTCTTCCTAATTATTAAAAGGATAAACCCCATCATTTGACCAGAGTGCTTCTTTTCAAATGCAAGCAAATCGAAACCACCCCGGGGTATGTGAATTAACTGTGCTCATTTATAAACTTAAGTGCCTCGTATGGAAGAGGATAGGCTGAAGACAAATCTATGAATGTATTTAGATTTGCTAGGGCCAAGACTTCATATAATTCTTTAGGAAACATTTCAAATGAGCTATAATGCAGCTCTGGAAATATCAGGACTCATTTTAGTGCTTGCTGCTTGGTATAACCAAGGATTCTGTGCAATGTAGGGTTGTCTTCAGAATGGTTAACATGTTAGCACAGATTTGAGTTATAAATATGATAGTTATCCTTGCCCCTGGGAGTATGACACACATATCACATATCTCTCCAGAACCTGACACATAGGGCTTGGGGAGGGGCTTACGTTTATTGCATACATATTATATATTAGGAAATGTTTCATCTCTGAAAATTATTTTATTAAACTTTCAAAATGATTTGTCCACAAGGCATCATTAGTACTGTTATGCATATGAGGAAACTAAGGCTCAGGGAGCTAAAGTAAAATGACCACAGATCATAAAACTGTAACTATAAAAGCTGAGTTTAAATTCAAGGCCACTGGCCTTTAAAGTACACACTTTCTATTATTATATTATGCTGTCTTCTAGAGCAGTATGGGGACTTCCTGCACATAGTAGGCACTTATTAACTGCTTACTGTACAAACTCTAAAGAATCAATCCATCTGTACCCAATGGATTTGAAATTTCATTATGGAGAAGAAATAAAAGTGAAACAAAGTACAGTTAAAAGCAACATATGAATATTATTAAAATGATAGAAGTAAATATATAGATGTAGTAACGGTTATAGAAACTCAGTGGAAAGAGCCACTACTGAAGTGTAGTATTTGTCAAGAGACTCTTCAGAGGAGAAGAGAAAACTTTGCTTTCTAAAATGTGCAATTCTTAATTAAAATTTCCTCTCCACATCCTCTTACCAGTCCCTTCAGAAAAAGTATATTACAGTTTTTCAGTATTATGTACTGGAAGGGGCCTAAAAGCTTACTTACCCTGCAGTAATTTTATTGCAGCACATTTTCCTTTCAGTAGTAGGGTAAATTAAGCCCATCTTCTGGTGATTTTTTTTGACAGACTACACAGGCAACCATAAAGTTCCCCCAATGAAAATATCCTCAAGGGAAATGCTCTTCTTAAGTCCTCAAGAAAATTTCACAACTGGCAGCATGTTTTCAGGAATAAATATCTCGTTCAAGGAGGTATGCTTGACCTTGAGAAGCAGCTGGGGATTCTGAACATCGAACCATGTGACTTCCCAAAGGCCACAATCAATCTATTGCGGACTGTGTGTTGACTTTATCTTTGCGAGTCTTGGGAAAAAAAAAATAATAAAAAAGGCAGAAGTAGCTTTTGACTTAGCTGATTTTGTTAGAAGGGCCCCTGAAGACCAGTTTGGATGACAGGAAAGTCAACCCACAGTCACTCTGTTTGGGGTGATTTAATTAAGGCGCTTCAGTTGGCATCTACATAATGTAAAGTGAATTCCATCAAATTGCAGGGACTCATGTTACATTTAAATCCTGCCCCCTACTCTTCATTATCATATGAAAAATTTCTGTTTATCTCATTTTAGATTATTTCTGAATCATTTTCTAGGTGCTTCCACTTTCTTACTTGCTCTTTCAAATTTTTGTTCATTTTCTAACTGGAGGTTTTGAGGCAGCTGAAATAAATTGAAAAAAAAATCACAGCATGCAAAAATATTCAATGTTTAGTGAATATGTGTACAACACTTTCAAAGGTTTTATGCATATTATTTCACTTAATCCTATAACAATCCTAAGAGTTACTCTACCATCCATATTTTACAGATGGGAAAACTGACTCAGAAGCTTGAAAGAACTTTTCTAAGGTTACAGTTGTAACAAAAGGCGGATTCAGGTTTCAAACCCAGATCTGTACTGTTTCGAAATCCATGCTTAGGCTTATACTTTGACTGTGAGTTACCACCGTTCAGTTTAGGTGGGAAAGCCATGAGCTCACATGAATTATCTTTTTTATCAATTTCATCAACTTGTGTTCACTCACTTAACAACCATTTATTGAGAGACTAATGTTTGCCCGTTATTGGAGACTGATATAAGACACAATGTTCTCTCTCTTCAATATATATATATATTTTTTTGCAAAAGCTGAAATTTGGTGTGAAATATCACCATGGTCCTTTTTAGCCTCACTTACTCAGCTGTGTTTTATTTAACTTGTTGATCCAAGCCAAGCCGATATCCCTTCTCACTTGGTAATAAGCCCTTAACTCAGAGCACGAAGGTCCCTGCTCTTGTTCACTCAGGTCAGCATTTCCTACTGGGCTACTCAGTTTCTCTGCATCCATTTTTGTCCCTGTCTTGCTCTCTTCTGACTCCTCTCATTTTAGTTTTTTGGCCCTGATATTTGGACTGATGCTCAAAAATACTTGTACTCTCAGATAAGAAAACACTATAATCATAATGTTTTTACCTATCTTTTTTCCCCCCTCATACACAGATGTGTAACAAGAATAACAGAGCAATGAATGTTTTATACCTGGTCTTTAAGTTCACATGAAGTCTTTTCATATTTCAGAGGGATTTCTGGATTCAGTATCTTCCTACTTCAACAGCAAAAACTCAGTTTTGGGAGGTACTACATCTTCATCTGTCACGATAGTTATACATTGTCCTGCTACACTGTATAGCTCTACTTCTCCCGCAGTAATTGTGTACTCTTTATAGTCAAGAACACTGTCTAATTTATCACGGCCATCACCTCATCGAGGTTTAGCTCAAGGTCAAAGAGCGGACACTCAATAAAGATGATTGGTCCAAATCCTTTCCTTAACTAATAGATGTATGAACCTTTGTATTGGAGACATATGGATGAACTAAATCAGACAAGGTTCCCATCGTTACTGGATTTATGACCTTGAAGTTATTCCAGAAAGGGTAGACAGGAGAAAGGGAAAAATAAGGAAAGAGAATCTAACATGAGTAACTGTAACTATAGTGTGTGAAGTGATGTTAGGTGTCTTACGGTTGCCGTCGCATTTAATCTTTCAGGTATAGCTCATCACAAAGAATGTAAATTAAACTTTCATAAACATTTGTGTTGTCTCTTAATATGAAAATAAACCTAAATGATCAGCCTTTCTGGAGCATGATCACTTGGTAGCTGTTACTTCTGGTAGTTCTTTTCCTTGAGCAAAGCAGGAGCTGGATTTGCTGTTACTGTCTGTCACATTTGAGTTCACCACTGCCTGTAATAAGCATGCCACTTCTTCCTCTACTAGTCTTCTCATCTGTTGGGCATTTTCTGGTAATAACTACTACTCTGTTGTATTTAATTAAAAAAAAACCTCATAACCAAGGATCTATAAAACTGCTTCCCCCTTTCATATCACAATGTGCAGGCTAGGTGGGAAAAATAAATAGACCTAACATAGCTATCAAGAGGAGAGTTTAGTCTTTGTTGTTCAGGCCACTTTCTTGAACTGAAAGTTTTTTTCTATTATCTATATTCTCTGCAAATTGTATACATTAGAGCGAAGCGTTGGTGGAGATTGACTTGGAGTAGGAACACCTGCAGGAAGCTATATGTAAACATTCATTTGACCTAAGGGATTGAAATAGCTTTTTAACATTTACCTGGAATCAAGGCTTTATCTCTAGACTAGAAGCGTAGTTGGAAACTATGCCACTAAAAAGGCAGTTTTTCTAGGAAATGAGACAGAACTTATTTAAGGAAAGGAACAGTTGTGTCAAGTTAACCCAACTGGCAGTAGTGTGATTAAATCTGGGGGGGTGGGAGCCCCAAACCAGGCCTGGTGGAAGGTGTAATACCACACCGTAGGAAAGTTCTCACAGCAGTTAGAGAGACAATATGTCCAGGGTCTGTTTGTAGATAAAAGAGATTAACATGGAATCTCAGGACTTTGATCACAGAATCTTAAGGAGCCAGATATTGATTGGGTTTACAAGCAATATCAAGAGCCCAAACTGTGCTTAAGTTGAGTTGTTGGGAAGAGATAAAAAGTTACCTGTTTTATTCAAAAGGGAAGATCAAAGAGTGTATGTTTAAGAAGATGCATTAAAATATAAAATCATTAATATTGGTCAAAGGGTCCAAACTTCCAGTTTTAAGATTAACAAGTTTTGGGAACTTGATGTATACCTTGGTGATTACAGCTGATGATAATTATTACAGGAGCTATGCCAAACTAAAAAGCTTCTGCACAGCAAAGGAGAAGCTATCAACAAAATGAAAAGGCCAACTACCACATTTCAAATTATATATCTGTAAAGGGCATATCCAAAATATATAAACAACTCATACAGTTCAATAACAAAAAGCCAAACAGTCTGATTAAAAAAGTGGACAGAAGTTCGGAATAGAGGTTTTTCCAAAGAAGACACGAATATGGCCAACAGGTATATGAGAAAATGTTCAACATCGCTAATCGTCAAGGAAATGCAAATCAAAACCACAGTGAAATATCACCATCTTCTTGTTAGAATGGCTATTATCAAAAGACAAGGAATAAGTGTTGGCAAGAATGTGGAAAGAAAGGAATGCTTGTACATTTTTGGTAGGAATGTATATTGGTGCAACCACTATGACAAACTGTATGAAGTTTCCTCAAAAAATTAAAAATAGAACTATCATATGATCCAGTAATCTCACTTCTAGGTATTTATTTGAAGAAAGCAAAAACACGAATGCAAAAAGATATATGCATGCCCCATGTTTGTTGCAGCATTATTTACAATATCCAAGATACAGAAACAACCTAAGTGTCCACTGATGGATGAATGGGTAAAGAAGATGCTATATATATATGGCATCTTGACTTGGAGGAGGAACACCTGCAGAAAGCTATATGTGAACGTTCATTTGAGCTAACGGATTGAAATAGCTTTTTAACATTTACCTGGAATCAAGGTGTATATATATATATATATACATACACACACACACAATGGACACACACACAATGGAATATTATTCAGCCGCAAGAAGAATGAAATCTTGCCATTTGTGACAACATGGATGGACTCAAGGGCATTATGCTAAATGAAATAAATAAGAAAGAAAAGGACAGATACCATATGATCTCCCTCACACGTGGAATCAAAAAAAAAAAAAAAAAAAAAAAAAAAGAGAAACCAAACAGCCCCACCACACAAAAAAACAAGCTCATAGATAACAGAGAACAAATCGATAGTTGCTAGAGGTGGGAGTTATGAGTTGGGTGAGAGAAATAGGTGAACTGTTTTTTTTTTTTAATAAGTTGAAAAAAATACTGTGTTATGTACTTGAATGCTGCTAATAGAGTAGATCTTAAATGTTCTCACCACAAAGAAGAAATAATGATTATGTGACATGATGGAGGTGTTAGCTAATGCTGTGGTCATCTTGCAAGATACAAATGCTTCAAATCAATAGATTGTATCCTTTAAACTTACACAATGTTATATGCTAATCGTATTTCAGTAAAGCTGGAAAAAATAAATTGCAAGAGTAAGAAATGAAGAAAGAGCAATAATTTTAAAGTCAGCTCTGCCTTCTCACTGGTTAATATTAGCATCAGGTCTGAAATAGCAGATTTAGTATAATTGAATGTAAGTCCCAATTTTGTGAGTTCCAAACCTGTGAGATTCCAGTAGCTTTAAAAATACAAAATGTGCACTTAAGAATTTTTACAACTCTAAGTTTTGAATGCTTTTGTGTATGCTTTAACTTGTAAAAAATAATTTTGATTGCCTTCAAGTTTTAATGATTTTTTCCAATGTAAGCCAATGAATCACTTTCAAGGGTCTCCAAAGAGTAAAAGATTTTTCACAAACAAGTTTTAGTTTTTCTTAATGAAAGCAAATGTTTTCTAAATGCCACCTTCGATAGATTCAGAAGGTTAAGAATACAAGTACCAAAATAGTGAGTTACCAGTGATGTAAAGCAGTTAACTTGGAGAGGAAAATTTCAGAGAAACAGAGCAAGAATCAAACAGCTATCAATTAACAGCACATAAAAAGACTTAGGATGTTTTGGTCACAGGAGGCCAAAGCAGGAGCAGATGTCAATAGTATACATAATTTAATTTCATGTAATTTTGTGTTGTCAATAAGAACAGGACCCTAAAATTTCAAAATGATGTCAAGCGAGCACTTAGACATGTAGTATTATTTATACTGGTCTTTGTTATGCACGTTTTTGGCTTTGGAGCAGTGGATGTAATTTGAAAAGAACTGGAAGAGGCAATCATTTTTCATACTTTTTAGTCACAGACCCATTTAAAAACCTGATGAAACTGATAGTATTGTTTTTATGTATTGTTGAATTAGGTTTGCTAATGTTTTGTTAAGAATTTTTTCGTCTGTATTCATCAAATATTTTAGCCTGTAATTTCCTTTTTTTTTAGTAGTGTCTTTGTCTGTTTTGGTGTCAGGGTAATGGTGGCCTCATAGAATGAATTTGGGAGTGTTCTGTCCTCTTCAGTTCTTTGGAATAGATTTAGAAGGATGGGTACACATTCTTTATATGCTTCGTAGAATTCCCCTGTGAAGCCATCCTGTCCTGGACTTTCATTTGCTGGGAGTTTTTTGTTTGTTTGCTTGTTTGTTTGTTTTTTTAATAAATTACAACTTTAATTTCACAATTAGTGGTTAGTCTGTTCACACTGTCTATTTGTTCCTGATTCAGTCGTGGAAGATTGTATTTCTAGAAATTCGTCCATTTCTTCTAGGTTGTTCAATCTTGATACATAACTGTTTATAGTATTTTCTTACGATTTTTTTGGATCACTGTGGTATTGGTTATTATTTCTCCTCTTTCATTTATTTTATTATTTTGGATCTTCTCTCTTTTCTTCTTGATGAGTTTATCTAAAGGTTTATCAATTTTGTTTACCTTTTCAAAAAATCAGCTCTTGGTTTCACTGATCTTCTCTATTATTTTTTTGGTTTCTATTTTATTTATTTCCTCTCTGATCCTTATTATTTCCTTCCTTCTGCTGACTTTGAGCTTTATTTGTTCTTTTAAAAATTCCTTTAGGTCGGTAGGTTAGGATGTTTATTTCAGATTTCTCTTGTTTCTTGAGGTAAGCCTGTATCACTGTAAACTTCACTCTTAGAACTGCTTTTGCTGCATCCATAGATTTTGGAAAGTTTATTTTCCAGTTTCAATTGTCTCAAGGAATTTTTTTTCCCATTTTGATTTCTTCATTAACCCCTTGTTTTGTTTGTTTGTTTGTTTTTTAGTAGCATGTTATTTAGTCTCCATGTGTTTGTATTTCTTCCATTTTTCTTTCTGTAATTGATTTCTAGTTTCAAACCGCTGTGATTGGCAAAATGCTTGATATAATTTCTGTCCTCCTAAATTTGTTGAGCTCTGTTTTGTGGCCTAGCATATGATTTATCCTGGAGAATGTTCCATGGGCACTTGAAAAGAATGTGTATTCTGCTTTTTTTAGACGAAATGTCCTGTAGATGTCTATTAAGTCCAGTTGTTCAATTAGGATCACTGTTGCTTTATTAATTTTCTGTCTGAGTGATCTGTCCATTGACATCAGTGGGATGTTAAAGTCCCCTACTATTATTGTGTTATTGTCAATTTCTCCCTTTATGTCTGTTAATAATTGCTTTATGTATTTAGGTGCTCCTGTAATGGGTTCATATATAAAGGGTGTAGTACCCTCTTCTTGCTTGATCCCTTTATCATTTTATAATGCCCTTCTTTATCTTGTATTATAGAATTTGTTTTATAGTTTATTTTGTCTGATTTGAGTATTGCTATTCCTGCTTCTTGTTGTTTCTGTTTGCATGAAATACCTATTTCCATTCTCTCACTTTCTCTCTGTGGGTATCTTCAGCTCCTAAGTGAGTGGCTTGTAAGCAGCATATAGATGTGTCTTTTTCTTTTTCTTTTTTTAAATCCAAATAGCTACTGTATGTCTTTTGATTGGAGCATTTCGTCCATTAACATTTAAAGTAACTATCGATAGGTATGTACTTTTATTACTTGTTTTCTGGTTGCTTTTGTAGCTCTTTTCTTTTCATTTCTTTTTGTTTCTTCCCTTATAGTTTAGTGGAATGCTTATGTTCCACTCTTTCTTTCTAGTTTTTGTGTATTTATTGTAGCTTTTTGATTTGTGTTTACCATGGGGCTCATGTATGTTGACCTATGTCTACTTGTTTTAAACTGGTAATCATTTAAATTCAAACACATTCTAAAAAAAAATCTACATTTTTTACTCCTTTCCCCCAATATTCTGTGTTTCTGATGTCATATTTTACATCTTCATGTTTATCCCTTCACTGTTTATTACATTTGTAGTTGATTTTATAATTTTTTTGTCTGTTAATCTTCACACTAGCTTATTTACTTGTTTGATCCTCAGCCTTTACTATATATTTGCCTTTTCCAATGGGATTTTTTCCTTTCCTATAGATTCTTATTTCTTGTGTCAGCCTTTTATTTACCACGTAGAGAAAAGTCTTTAATGTTTCTTTTAGGGTAGGTTTAGTATTGATAAACTCTTAGTTTTTTCTTGTCAGAGAAGTTCTTTATCTATCCTTCAATTCTAAATGATAATCTTGCTGAGTGGAGTATTCTAGTTTGCATATTTTTCCCTTTCAGCTATTTGAATACATAATGCCACTCCCTGCTGATTTGAAAAGTTTCTGCAGAAAAATCAGCTGATAGTCTTATGAGGATTCCCTTGTATATGACTCCATTTTTCTCTTGCTGCCTTTAGAATTCTCTCTTTATCTTTAAATTTTGCCATTTCAATTATGATATGACTTGGTATGGATTTTTTGGGGTTTGTCTTGTTTGAGATCTTCTGTGTTTTTCCTTACTTAGGTATCTGTGTCTTTTTCCAGACTTAGGACTATTTCAGTCATAATTTCATAAATACATTTTGGACCATTTTCTCTTTCTCATCTCTTTCAGGGACCCCTGTGATGTGAATGATGGTATGCTTGATGTTATCTGAGAGATCTCTTAAACTGTTCTCATTTCTTAAATTTGATTTTCTTATTGCCGTTCTCTGGATGATTTTCAGTATTCTATCTTCCAGATCATTTATGTGTTCTCCTGTGTCACTGATTCTGCTATTAATTTTTCTAGTGTGTTTTTCATTTCATTGTATTTGTCAGTTCTGTTTCTTTTTTTTAAGATTTTCTATTTCCTTCTTAAAATTTTCACTTTACTAATCTATTCTTTCTACTAATTTAGTTAGCATTGGCATTGTTAATGCTTTGAATTCTTTATCTGGTAAATTGTTTATTTCTATTACATTTTAATTTTTTCCAGTGGTTTTCTCTTGCTCTTTTAACTGAGTCCAGTTCTTGTCTTATTATTTTACTTAACTTTATCTGCCTCTATATATTTAGGTGAAACAATGACTTATTTTGGTCTTAAAGTGGTATCCTTATGTGGGAGTGTCCCTTTACAGTCTGCATATGCCTAGTCCCTTTGGTGGGAGAGCTGGATTTGATGTGAACACAAGTTACTTCTTTACCGAGGGTGCACTGGCAGCTACCATCTTGGTCAAACGTGGGGCTGGAGATGGAGGGGCTAGGGCTGGCGCCAGGTGTAAGTCGGGGTTTCCCCTCTGCTCAGTCATTTCTTTACTCAGATGTGGGATAGGATCCTCAGTTACTGTAGCAGAAGCCCAGAGGGTTGGGTCTTGGCTGGCCTGTTCTTTTTAAGTGTTTTCTCCCTTCTCCTGGTGTCATCACCCTTGTCCTAGAAGGGAGCAGTGCTGGAGTAAGGGGGCTTGTGCAGGCTCTCTGCTTCTGATGGGGCATGAGCTGCAGCAGACTGGCCCCAGACAGAGGTCTGGGCTGCTTCTGATGAGCTGCCTGTGTAAGCATCAGTAATGGCGGCCCCTACCCTGCTTAGCCTCAGCTTTTGGTCAGAGTGTCCTTTGTCCCTCACAGCTATCCTTCCCGTCAGCCTCTGCCACCCCCACGCTGTTGTGGAGCCAAGCTGCAGGGCAGAAGGAGCCCTCAGCACGTATCGAGGGCTGTAGTGGTCTGGTCGCTGCCAGAGACAGGGACCATTTGTAATGTGCTGTCACTGTAAGTGCCAGCTGTGGCAGTCCTCAGCCCACTCACACCCCACTTTGGGATCTGGGCCACCTCTGGGTTTCATGGCCAAGCTCTTTCCTTGCTGTGGCAGCCCTCACTCTAATGTGGAGCTGTGATGTGCTATCAGCAGGGCTGGGATGTTCACTTGGCTCAACCTGGGGCATGTGCTAGGGCAGGAGTGGGAAACTGGGAAGCCACTCAAACAGTTTTCAGTCTGCCCTCTCTGTCCTCCTTTGGGAGCAAGCCAGCGCACATGTGCTCCTCTCAAGTGTAGTCCAGGCTTCCCACAGCGCTCCTATTAGTTCCACTGTCCCTCCAGGCAGCCAAGGGGGCTTATCTTCCTAATGTCAGACCCTAGGATTGGGGCACCCAATATATGGCTCAACCTGCTCACTCCCCAGGGTGAATCTCCACCTGTGTAATCTCCCTTTCCTCAGTCCCCTCCCAGGGACACAGGTCCTGACCTGATTGCTTCTCTTCCCTTCCTATCTGATTCTGTTTGGATCTTTCTTATAGCATGGATGTACAGGACTCACTCTGCCAGTTCCCAGTTAGTTTTCAGTGAGAATTGTTCCCCATGTAGACATATTTTTGATGTGTCCTCCTATTTGCCACCTTAATTGATTTCTCTTCTTTATCTTCAGTGAGAAAATCTTAATGGATGTCACAGGGTAGCAGCTGGGCTCTAAGCCCATTATAGTGCCTGTAGCTGCAGATCAGAGAGGTGCTTTCTCATAGCCCCCCACACTCATGGGCCCCAGGGTGAAACACTGGCTTAAGGAAAAGTGACAGTTTTGATCAGAGATGTTTTTATAAGATGATTATTAAATCTGTACATCTGATTTAATCTGAAGATAATGACTTAAAATGAACTAGACCCCAGGTGTTAAATATCGATATTAGTTCAAATCTAAATGTACTGAGAAATCTGTCAATGATTGATACCATTTATTGGTTTGTACCTATTCTGAGCTAGATGTGGCACTAAGCAACTTATATGAATTAATTCAATGTGAACTATTCTGATATTCAACTTCATAGTTTAGAAAACTGAGTGACTTGCCCATTTATCTAGAAACATAAATATAACTTGTAATGCTTTTTTTATTTTCTTAGCATATAAATTTATACGTTATTAGCAGCTGCAACTAATGATCTTGGGATCACAGTACCTTTAAGAGAAGGAAAGATGGACTTTGGGCAGGAAGTTTAGCCGCCTCTTTGTGACAAAGCCCTCTTCCCTGGTCCATGAGGGGCCATTTTTATTTATTTTCATCTTGCTTTCAGGAAGTGTACTTGAGGGAGAAGAAAGCAGAACATAAAACTGAGGTAGGAAACAAAAACTTATCCTAACATTTAAAAAGAATAAATAAACATAACTGAAGACTTAAAAACTATCTGCAACATACATTAAGGGAAATTATATGGAAAATCTTTGTATACTGATGATGAGACAGTAAGAACAGGATTCGTTTGTAGCAGAAGGGTTTAGGTTAATTTTCAGAAATATTTTCATTCTTATTAATCAAAAGAATTGTATATGAACTGAATGTGGATATGTTAAAAAAAAAGAGAAGAAAAAGGACATATTTGTGAGACTTCCATTTCAGAAGCTTGGGTCAGAAACTTGTCATATGGTTACTTTAAAAAGGAACATCCATGTAGTACAGAGGCTTTCAAACATCTTTTCACCATAGCATATAGTGAGAAATACATTTTATACCACAACACAGTGCACATGTACACTTACACATAGTTCGTAATGACCACAGCTACATCACTATCTGCAGTACATTCATTCTGTTGTGCCTGTTTTGTTCTATTCTACTTGTTTTCATCCTATCCTGTCCTTTACTTTCACATTCAAGAATGCTAGTCATGGTCAATTTATTTGATTTCACTGTCTATCAGTGGCTCACAATTTGAAAAATTGAACCAATCTGTACTTCAGCCTCCAAAAGACAGTTGATTCAATTACAAGAATCATGGTACCACTGGAGGAGGGAAGAGAAGGAAAGGAATTTTGTGGCACCTTACCTATCCCGTAGTTATGAAGTAACTGTACAGTAGGGATTTCTACTTTACAACGAGAGAAGTGATGATGGATTATTCCATAAGCAATTCCAGATGTTTAGAGAACAGTTTTTAGTGGGCAATGATGACTCACTGATACTCTATTCTTTCTGTCCCAGGCGTCATGCAGAATGCTGAGGATCACATGAAGGTAGCCTGGTCTTGCTTGTGAGAGCTGTGGAATACTCTAACACTAAAAATCAGGAAGATGCCTTGAAGAGAATGTAGATCAGTTCAAGGCTAGGTTGTAAGATGACATGAGCCTAAGGCTCTAAGTCTCATAAGTGGTCCCCCTTTCTGACAGATGGACCCAGAGGTTGAACAAGTTAAGATGGGTCACAGTGGTATAGTGGGGATAACATAATTGGCACTGAAATAAAAATCTCTACCCTGTCAAGCTCAGTTGGTTATTTCTTCAGAGGTGGTTGAGCATGTACTGTACACTAGAAGCTGCTAAATGCTGAGCATCCAAAGAAAAGAAAACAGTTTAACCTCAGGGATCCCACAAGAGAGATATGCCAAGTCATTATTCCGTTTGATACTCTCCTTCCCAAATTCACCCACTCCCTTCCATGTCTGCCCTACTTCCTCACCCAGAGGTTCTCCCTGGGCTCTGAGTCATCTTGCCTTTTGCCCAATAGTTGGGCTTGGCCGAAGTGAGTCATCAGTGGAAGATTAGAAACTGCAAAGGAAGAAGTCAGGGCTTTTCTACTCCCCCCAGATGTAGGCTGTGTTTTCTGGTGTGCATTTTTCCTCCATAACTACAGCTCTTGTAGAACAACCCCTTCTCCATTGCCCAAGCTCTCAACACTACAGTAGAGTTCTCTGCCCTCCTTGATATTTCATGCCTTTAGGTACTAGTGATGTTTCACTGTTAATAATCTCCGAGTCCTTCTCATCCATTTCTGGTTTCATTAACCTTCCCCACATCTTTGTAAATATATTGTTAGATCTTTTGAGCTGTTAAAGTACTATTCTGTGTTTGCTGAGATTCTGACTCTTACAGGAGAAGCCATGTGAGTTATAGAAGTAAAATGGAGGAGTAAATGGAGAGAGGAATTCTGCAGTGACATTTTTAGAAAGGTGTTTTTTTTTGTACATGCAGTGATGGGGACAGGGCTGCTGAGAGAAGTTATTTGAGATAGGTCATTAATAATTTAACACCATAATAAGAATGTGTTGGGTGAAGGCTTAACAGAATTTAATCTGATATGTTATATTCATTCATATTTTTACTATTATGTCTTTTCCTTTTTGAATCTTGGCTGAACTATCCTTTAGTTCAACAAAAACGTCTCCACTTTGGAAATATTCATGAACTCAACTCACATTCATTTACTAGTGAAAAATAATGATGCGTTTAAGGCATGATGTGCTTTTAGGCTGAACACTAGAGTTGTGCCCTTGGGGAATATTTTATTTTTAATACAATGTTCACTTTCTCAGAGTATAGTATCTTTAAGGCTCATCCTCACTTGATTAAAGACTGAGAGCTGGGGACTTGTGCTAATGTATGTAGATGGTAGAGTTTTCTGTAAGTTGTTCTATCTACTTTTATAATTTTGGGGGCTGCTACAACCTTTTTACCTTGATCCTTTTGACAGGTTGGCTGATTTAGCATGAAACAGTAGCAAGCAATACAAAGCTAACTTCTTGCACAGCTGAGGAAGACGTGGACATGCTGGATGAAACTAAACAAACATGAATCTTTGACCTTCTCCTTCAACTAGTGCTCCAGTCCAGTGAGCTCATTATAGGGAAATCTGTTAGCATCCTTCACATGTTGGCAGATGATTGGTACTGTGCACATGCTGTCAGCCCAACAGGGGATCAGGTGAAACCCAGTTCGTGCATGACCCATCACTGTTAAATAGCACATTCCTGCAGTTAGTTGCGTTACACAAAACTGCTTGATGCACATTAAAGAGAACCTTTTGAACCCCACACTCATTATTTTTTTCCCCTCTTTCATTCCATTTTCTGATTTCTACGGTGAGATTGCCTTAAAGTCTTATCATATGTGCTCATACTCTGGGTGGCTAATGAATATGAATGTTGTTTATGCTAATTTTTGCAGCCATATGAGGCTAGATTTGGAAGCAATGCCAGCTTTTAGCCTTCAAGAGGTTTCAGTAAATAATGCCACTTATATCCTGTTGAATTCAGAGGGGACATTATAATCCAGAGAAATGAGTCGTTGCACCCTTTCTTCCTCTGTTCTTCTAAAAGGAAAAGAAAATGAAAGTTAAGATAGGATTTCCTTTTCTCTTTTTGGAGACTTAAAAATGTGGTAAAAATTTAAAACCATGTTTGCAGGCTAAAACAACTACCTTTATGGTTTACACAGTGCTTTTGGGTTTTTAGTCAAACATTGGTTCTTTCTGCCAAACCCTCCTGATGCTGGCATTATCCTAGTGTACAAAGAATGATGTGCATTTTACGGTAAACTCCAATTTGTACTCCATACAATTGCATAGAGCCTGAAATTATGCAAGAATATGGTATTCCAAATAAAGGTTCAGTGACAAGGTGGAAAGACCACTGGGGTATAATCCTGACGCCACAGATAATTTACTCCTTGACCTTGGACCATTTTCTTCACCTCACTTCAAGAGATGAAGTTATAATATACAATTTTTGAGTTTTAATATTCTGATTCTGATGTTGTAATCAGCCATCTAAAGGTGGAACTAACCTCGGTTATTAGCAATTGAACATGGTTAATGGTGAAGGTTATTGATGAATCTCGTAATATTGTTGAAGTTAGATTTCAGCCACTTTGTGGAGAAATGTTTCAGATCAATCTGTTGTATGTTGGACTGGAAGCATGTCAGTCTGGATTTGTGAAAGGTCTGTTATAGGAGATATTTAAAAGAAATGCAATGTTATTACTGCTGTTTTTCTCACAGAAATATAAACTGGGTTTAAAAATATTGCCAGAGTATTTCACCAAATAGATTATTACAGATCTACTCGTCATTTTGGTATATCCAGGTAATACGTAATGTGTATGTTAATAATTTATATGAAAATTAATGAACCTCAATTGCTTGTGATTTTCTATGTTTTTCTTCAGCACCATTTTCTGTACTTTAATCATCAGAATAATCATGACCCAGATATTCATTCAAAATAATAGTCTTTTCCACTAAGGCATGATCTGGATGCCTGTGCCTAATACTTTGTAATTCTGCTCTCCTCTTGAACCCATGCACTTGACTGACAAGCCAAGAGTTATAAGCCATCTAGGAGGTCAATATGGAGATGAAAGGGTTGTTGCATAGTTTCTTGAGTAGGATAAAGAAGGATGGGAACGTATTGCTCTCTATATGAAATATCAGTGAGTCAAGTGTGAGGATGAAGAGTGTCTTGTCCGTAGTTCATTGAATTGGACTTCATAATTATCCAATCATTGATACCTTATTTAGGAACATCTAAAATTAAAATTTAGTGGGGCTGTAAATATTACTTTATAAGACGAAAAGCAGTATTAACCAAGTTTGAAGTTAAGTAGAACTAGTTGCCCAAAATGAGGTGCTAATTTAGCTTTTTACAAGAGTCTCATGTAACTGTGAGAAGCAACTGAAGAGTGTCTCGATTAGGTGTTGAGGCATGTCAACATAATTTGACAAAGTTTGAACAAGAAAACATCATTCAAGGTCAAGAGGTCTTTCATTATAGAGGATAAAGTGAATTGCTTCCATATAGAAGACATTAAACTAGGTAAACCATCAAAATGGAAAAGTGGAAAAAAGAAGGAAAGCACAAATACAGTTACTCAAGCTAGACTAGGGGTTAGGTGTCCATCAGACCCCTGTGGCACATGACTGAATTCTAGACCATGGTATGTAAATAACATGCAGACTTGGTTATAATCCTCCACATGAACTTGGTTAACAGACTTGGTTTACAGTCTTCCATATGAATTCCTCCTTTCTTATTCTCATTATGGCTGATTGGAATAGAGATAATTTATAGGAAAATATTGGAAGGTATATGTTGAAAATGGCAAAGATTCCATCGGCCTGTATCTTTGGATAATGGCATTAAAGAAGACTTTCCTCACAACCTGTTCACTTGTCCCGTATTTTTACATGACCAATAAATAATCTCCCATTGACCAATAACAAATCTCCCAGTATTTGTTAAAGATGTTAGCTCTACCCTAAGGAATACAAAGTCTAAAAATAATATAAAATCTATAGCAGTGACTCATCAACTTTTTACAGGGTCAAGAATCTTTCTGAGAATCTTTTGAAAGTTCTGAACACCTTTTTCCTTAAAAAAATGTTTATATTTGTAGCATTTTGCAAATAATTTCCTGAACCCTTATGAAGTACACGCCTGGATGTTAAATATTTTCAGTCTAAAAATTCTTAAAATTCAGGCATGGCATGAATGATCACTGGGGATTACAGGGAAAGGCCGACTGGCACGGGATATTTCAGACTAGGTGTTGGAGATTTTTATCATTGAAAGATGTTGGTCTGGGCTATCCAGATTCCAAGGAATTGGGTTATCAGGCAGGATACTTAGCCACTGGTGGCAGAGTTGGGAGAGCTGCAGAATGAGTGCCCAGCTTCTGGAGTTCGAGAAGAAAAGATCTGTGATCTATTATCCTCACTGGGTAATCTGTAATATATTACCCAGTATAGATTACAGATTATGAATAGGGATTTTTTTAGTTAACTAGGCCTTTCAGTTGGAAGGGGGAAATACGCATGACAGTGAACTAAAGTCCTGAGGGTTGATAGTAAGCATACAGGTGGCATTAATGGAGAAAGGAATCTCAGAAATGACATCAGGCTTTGTGATGTCATGTATTCGAAATTGGTTCTGAATTCAAGGCGGTTGAGAGGCAGATTATAGTGTCTCTTTTTCAGAAATAAAAAAAACTTTTTGTCTCTGTTAAGCTGTGATCCATCATTATGTCACTCCCTTATTCTCCATTTGTCTGTTTGGCTCAGTTTCAATCTAATTCTCTTCCTTCTACTAATATAATACTTCTGTCTATAGTAAAGCAAAAGAGAATTTGGTTCATCTAGTTATTTACAGGCATACACTCTGAATATTTTTTCATACTAAACCATCACAGGTTATTGTGCCGTTTAAATACTGATTGTACTTGAGTTTGGTACCTACTGTGGTGGTACAAATACTGAAGCTTTGGAGAGGAGGAGATAACACCTTATAAAACAGAAGTTGTCCTCCAGAACTTCAAGAAGAACTGACAGAGACTTGTCAGTAGAAACTATGAATGGGAAACTGTCTAAAGATTAAAAGACAATATGATTGTGGCTGATATTACAATTCTGTATTACAGTTATGAGTATTTTGGTAAACCTGCTCTCTGGGACAAAAGAAAAAAGAGTTCTGATTTGTAGTGCTTGCCAATTTCCACTGTGTAAATTCTCTCACCTTAGACAATTTCAGCTACCTGTGGTTTTAAAACTGGCTTAAAAATCCTAAATTTTTACCAACTAGCTCTCGTGAGCCAGAAGAGCCAGTGTCAACTCATCACCAGTGAGAGAACCTATGCTAAACTAGTAACTTGGTTTAAAAAAAGAGAGAGTGTGGGAGAAAAGTAAACATCATTCATGCGAAGATTGGAATTAGTCAAACTTGGAAGAATCCTAAGATGCCACGTGATCATGGATGAGACTGTCGCATCTAGAAGTCTTTAAAAAGTAATTAAACTGAATTTTAGTTCTTGGCTTTGATATATGTGAAGGGCAGAGGAGTAGAACCAACGTAGTAGTCACCTGGATAGTCATTTTATTCTGTTTAGCTCATATTAAAACACATAGCTCTAATAGTTTTGAATGACTAAACAGGTCTAAATATTAAAAAAAAGGTCTTAAATAGCTGAGTGGATTTGTTTAATAAGCAGATGCTACCATTACATATGGCACTGACATAAATATCAGCTCTTTGTCCTTGGAGGACTGCAATGTCTGCAGCAAGATCCCTGCTACCTTTCCACCAACACCAAGCGTTGTACCATGAAAGATGTTTGAAGGTGCTGTGATTAGACTTGACAGGAGATTAATATATTGAAGACCTAACACTGATCTGATTTTATATTTGCATTGAGGATATATGCTTATAGTTGATTTCCCTAACTGAGTCTGACACCTTTATTGGAATATTTGCAAAATAGAAAGGAAGAGCTTAACGTGAAATATGACAACATGCTTCAGACCAGATGCAGTCTTTCCACATTGATGTGATATGGCACCTGAAGATCTGGTAACTGCTAGACTCAATATGACCATTTTCTGAATGGGAAACCATTGCACTCTTGAGATGAGCCAATCTGACCTCATGCACTTGGCATATGCACTGCCATCCTCTCTTTATTCGTGACAGATTAGGAGCCATTTGGCATACAGAGAAACTGCTTAATATCTCAACCACCCATTAGCATTAACTAGCAAAAATGAATGGAGGGGAACCATTGCTGTGAGATGAGAGTAGTACCACAGAGATTTTGATGACTAAGGGAAGAAATGGTAGAGGCTGGTGTACACAAGTGCAAACATGACATCCCACTTCTTTTTGAATATATTATAAACACAAAGGATAATCCTGTGGATAGGATGACTGCAGAGTATCATCATTAGTTGAGGGGAATGAATGTAAGCAGGTGAGGGTAGATTTTTTTTTTCCCCAGGGAAGCCTTGCTTGGAGATGAGAGCAGAGTTCTAATAGCTGTAGTTCCTTTGGTATTTCATATCCTAAGTAATACTAAATTATCCCTCAGGTTTATTTCTAGAAGTTCCTATATCCTGACAGTTACCTTCCATAGGGCCATATCTTTTGTTGAGTCACTGCCTCATGACCAGCAATTTTAGTCCCTCTAAAAACACACAAGAAAAGTCTAACCTCTGTAAAAGTCTCAACCCTTCTTCAAAGTATAGTTGGGGCCAAAGATTATCATGCTATACACATCCAAATCATCACGAATACCTAAAAATGTAGGTTCCTCTTAGAATCCACTCATCGATGGAGGCAGAGAATCCGTATTTTTAACAAGCAAGCCATGGTTCTTAAGAATCCAGCTATATTTCTGAACACAATTTAGACATTAATTCTCAGACTTGAGACATTGTTACCTGCACAAAGTCTTCTTTAGATCTCTTTCCAATATGCTCACCTTCATCACTGTTAGATCTATACATGGGCATCCTTTCTAGTCATAACTATAAGCTAGTCACTAAGGAGGAAGAAAAAAGTCCTAGAATGCCTGTGTAGAAACCCAGGAACAGAAAAAATCAACAACAGAAAATACCAATAAAGGAAATCATGAAATTGCCTAAAGAGATCTAATTGTGTGTGTGTGTGTGCGCGCGTGTGTGTGTGTGTGTGCGCGCGCGTGTGTGTGTGTGTGTATACACACACACATTTATATGCACATATGTGTGTATGTGTATTATGATATTATGTAAATGGATGGGTCTAATCTTATAAATGGACAGACTTGATAGTTACATTCTTCAATATTTCTAGATATCAATTACATAATGATTTTACAGAAGAGAGTTTGAAGGTGTATGTGGAATCTGGGAAAGTGAGAACAAGGCTTGAAATGGGTGCTGGAGAAAGGAATGGTGTTCTGAAGGTTCATTGTTAATAAATTTTTTAACTATTAAAGACTATTTTTATGTATTTCAGTATTAGTATTTTTTAAATAGGGCGTTTAAAGCATTTCTAAAGAATAAACTTAATCTGAATTTCCCACCATGTTTACTCCCATGTCCCAAACACTCTCATGTTACGATTTTTTTTTCCTTCATAATATTTTTATTTAATGCTTCAAAAGATCTTATAGATTCAATATAAGAGCATTCATGGATATTTATATACAGAAGGACACTTTATTTTCTCATGATATGAGTTTTAATTGCATGCACAAACTCACTAGAACTGCCTTGGTGATTTCATTTGTGGGAAAAGAAAGCATCTTCTGAAGCAAGACTCAAGCCCTCTGCATTTGCATTTTTCCTTGGACCTCAGACAGGGTGACAGTCTTTTTTTTTTAACCAAATGGAATATGGAGAACTTTTGTGTATCTGATGTTTCATATTCATAGGTTACAAAACTATTACTGAGACTGGAGTCTGGGCATCTGGTTGTATGCAAGGGAAGTGGAGCAGTTATTATGGGTCCAACAGCATGGAACGTACTGCTTTGGCTTAAGTGTTTATTACCCAGAATATAAAGGATGCTGGCAAAGGTACTACTGGAAGGAACAAAAGCAATTTTTAGAGACTCTCAGGACCTTCTTTTTCTGTCCATGTAGATTTTTGATATTATTTCAGGTCATCAGGGGAAGGTAAGAGTCCACAGTAGAAAGAATAATTTAGGATAAGGCAGACCTGAGCAAAAATTCTTGTTTCTCTTTATATGATATGTGAAATTTGGCCAATTATTAAACCATTCTTTTTCTCTGATTCCTCAGATGTAAAATAATAATAAGCACAATTACATAGAAGACTGAAAGTGAAATGAGTTGAAGTATGCACCAGGGGAGAAAGTCATTCATAGAAGAGTATCTTTTGATATGATAGATTACATGGATTGACTTTTAATTTGGAACAGACTTGCATCTCTGGGATAAACCTTTTGGACCATAATGCATTATCCTTTTCATATATTGCTGGATTTAATTTGCTAATATTTTGTTAAGGATTTTTACATCTATGTTTATAAAAGATATCAGTCTGTAGTTTTCATATGATGTCTCTGTCTGTCTCGATTATCAGTGTAATATTGGCCTTATAACATAAATTCACAAATATTTCTCCTTTGTTTTGTCGAATTTTGGTCAGAAGTCGCATAGTTTCTTCCTTGAATGATGGAATTCACCAGCGAAGGTATCTAGACCTTTTTTCAGGAGAAGACTTTAAATAAGCAATTTTACTTATTTAATTGAGATAGTAATGGTCAAATTTTCTGTTTTCCTTTAGTTAATATTTGTAATTTTTGTCTTTAAAGGAACTTGTTATTTTCATATGAAGTGAAAGTTTTTTAGGCATGAAGTGTTTATAATATTCCCTTATCTTAATATCTGTTGGCTCTGTGTTGACGACCTCTTTTTCATCCATAATATTGGTATGTGTATTTCATTTATTTCTTCTTCTAGCTAAAAATTCAGCTAAATATTTATTATAGCCATAGATTTCTCAGTTTTAGTGATCTTCTGAAAGATTTAGCTTCTATTTTAATGACCGTTCTTTTTTCTTTAATCCTCCCTCTTCTGTACTTCAAATTGGATAATTTCTTTTGGCATATCTTCAAGTTCACAAATGATTTTTTTTCTGTCATCTCATGCTGCTATTGAATTCATCCAGTGAATTTTTTTTTTTTTTTTTTTTTTTTTTTTTTTGCCTTTAGTCACTGTGTCTTTCAGCTTTAGAATTCCTACTTGGTTCTTTTTTATTCCTTTAATTTATCTTGAGATCCCTATTTGCTCATTTATTATTAACACATTTTCTTTATTTCCTTGGATATATTTTTCTTTAACTTTTAGAATATATTTATAGTAATTGCTTAGAAGTCACTGTCTATTTTATCAAACATATGGGACTCTTTTTTTCTGATTATGAATTACATTTGTCAATTTATTTGCACATCTAGTGATTTCTGGTTGAGAGCTAGACACTAGATAATACACTGTAGTAGCTCAATTCTATTTTGTTCTTCTGAGAGTTGCTGTTTTTTATTTGTTTGTTTCGGTAGTCCATTAACTCTCCTGGCCCCTAGATATGAAATCCTTCACCCTGTGTTATGTATCCACTGATGTATCTGCTCACTTTTCTTTAGGCTTTTTCCTTAGGGATCTACTTTGTGCCTGTGTAGTTCAGCAGTCACCCAATGATTTAGACATAGGCTGTTCTCAGACATCAAAAGCCAGTAAGTCTTTTATCCTCTCCCTCCCTGAGCTGTGGACCGAGGAATATGTTGGAGATGCACCTAATTTTCATGTTTCTCCAAGGCTTTAATTTTCAGTGGGCTCTCTGGTTGCCCTTCTTGCAAGCATAGTTTAGAAGTCATCCAGGGATATGTACAGAGCTTATCTCAGCTCTTCTATAACTGTCTTGTTTCCAAACTCCTTTTTAGTTTCTGGTTGCTGTGCTTTGGCCTCGAACCAAATTTCTGCCTCTGACAAGTGAGGCTGTAATTTTCATTCTCAGAGTTGGAGATGGGAATAATTGAGAGTGGAAAGATCACAAGTTTACCTTTGTTAACCAATGAAACGACAGTCAGTTTTCCATGAATAAACACTTCTCAATTTGTTGCCTGCCTTTGCTCACGTTCAGTTCTTGAAGTGATTATTTTGAACAATTTCAATCCATTTCATACGTGTTTTCTGTTCAAGGGAATGACATGACTCCTTCATGAGTTCACTGCTGAAAGTAGAGTTCTGATTCTTACTGTTTAATTTTATACCATTTAAAAAGTAACTAGTTAGATGCCAGGCATCTGGCAGGGACTTAATTAATATTAACTCCTTTAATCTTAATATGAAATACTGAATATGGCTATATGGTTAAAAAGAAAGAGACAACTTTCAGATAAGAAACAGAAGTATAATGCTGCCAGTTTGGATATAAGTAATAGCAAACTGCCATTAAAAAATCCTTGGATATTTGAATAAGGACACTGAAACCAGTTGATTAAATCTTCAAAATGATTACCATACAGGGTGTTGACCGAAGTTATTTGGTGAGACATCACTGACAAAAATTCTAGTGAAATTTCCTATTATTTAATAACCCTGTTCTTTGATCAACTCAGCATAATTTATGAAATGGCACTTAACCTCTTTTGAATAGTCTGTCCTATTCCTGAGAAGAAAGTTGTGCTTATTAATTTAAAGGCATTGTCACTAGTCTAAGCAAGGTTTAAGAAGACTTTGTTTCTGAGGGTGCTGGGTCTCTGAAACATTTTCTATTTAGTATTACAAAATACTTATTATTCAGAAGACACCAAGCAAATTAAAATTGAAGGGTCCTCAGGAATAAATTAGCTATATAAAGGACCTTAAGATGCTTAAGACAGAAATGTCAGCCAAAGAAATATGTGAATTAACAAAAGTCATTAAAGATGAAAAAAGAAGAAGATGAAGAAGAATAAGAAAAAGACAATGGCTCATATTGGTCACTAATAGAAACTCTACTTAAAAAATTTAGGAACTTGCACAGTTTAAAAGAATCTTTCTTCAAAATCATCCACTCGTAAGATCTTTTTTATTAGTAGAGAGAAAACTAATCTACAAGATGACCTATATAATGGTTAAAGTTCAGAATAATGCAAATACTGGCTAAAAATTCATGTAGAGTGATCAAACCTTACAACTTTACCATTTATTTTCCAACTGGACATTACTTACATTACTATTGATATAGAACTATTAACCATTAAAAAATTATTTCTATATTCTTGTTCATATCAATGACTAATTCAATTTATTAGAAATACCTGCCTTAAACAGATTTTGAAATGAAGCAGAAAGTGGTTGGAAAGAGAGAAAGAGAGAGAGAGGGGCAGAGAGAAGAAAATGAGAGAGAAACAGAGAATGACCAATGGGAAAAGAGAGACAGAGTGATGAGAATATGAAAATACTATTTAAAAATTTTTTTAACCTGGCAAAAGCTGTAATATAATAAAAAAAATTCAATGTACAATAAGGAAAAAAAAAAACCTCTTAAGAAAAGTCTATTAAAAATTATACCTTTCAAATTGTATTATTTATTCTGCAACACTTTATTTTTATATTAACTCAGATAGGGTAAGTTGAAGTGAAGAATGTATTAAGAAAAACTATAATGACTATTTGTCTCATTTATCTGACAATAATGTTATAATTTAAAAATATCCCTATCACTTTCTAGTTCTAATTAGTTCGTTTCTGAGCTTGCTTTCTTGGTGGTGTTCCTACCATAACTTTTTTAGCACAATTTTATGCATTTGCTGTCTGTCCTTATAATGGTCTTTAACTAATGCTTCCTAGGTGACGAAGTTATTGATGAAAAACTTATAGTTCTGTGAAATTTGGGTCTTTTAGTTTTTCATCTTTTCTTGTTTTCCCAATGCCAAAGCCAATATTTCTTCTAATAGTATAAATATTTTGATTCAAATGTTCCTAAGGCTGGAAATTTGAGAAAGACAGTTCTATCTACATGCATTAATTAATCAAAATAAAATCATTTTGGCTAAACTTTTTGTTTGTTCTGCTCAAGAAACAAAAATTGTGAAAGCAAAATAAATGGATTTACATTGTGTCATTTAGCATATTTGTTAAAAGCTTAGTGTGAGAAAAATCATAAAAGCAGTTTTAGCAAAACAGAAATCTCTACCAAGGTATCAGGCATGAAGATTTGTTTTGAATGTGGATGTGCTTTTCTTACAAGTAGTATATAACTGAGCCCAAGTAACAAAGGTTTAAGAAAATAAAGAAAAGGAGATTTTTCATTTCTGCTTTTTTTTTTTTTTTTCTGAAATTTTCTCTAGAGAAACCAGGATTTAGAAACAGGAAAATAAGACAGAACATTTCTCTGCAAGATTTCAAATAGTATTTGAGTGTCTTTCTTTTTCTTTCTTTTTGTACGTTGAATGAGTCCTTGTTCCTTTTTGAATCTGGCACTTGAGTTATACCATTAGGCGTCAGAAGACGGGCTAAAGGTGTAAGGCTAAAGGAGAAAATAAGTAGATGAGCTATAAATGTTCTTTAGAAGCCAGATCACTCTGGGGGCTCCTATACTGATCTAAAAAACGTTTAATTTTCTTCCTACAGACACATTAGGGAACATCTTCAAATCTAACATCATATCTATGTCAAAAATGTACCATTAGTGGAGAAAAGATACTTTAATTAAATGCGTTACTACTTATGTATTTACTTTTCTCTTCCTTCATCATTTTCTAAGTGGAATTAAAATTACACTACCTAATGTGGGGGAATTTATATGGCTTTAAAATATTTTATATGCACCACAAGGGCTTAAACATTTCTGGGTATCCAGCTGGTCATTAACATGTAAATCACTATCTTAATTAGAATACAATCTAATGAAACATTTTTCAATGCACATTTTAAAGTTTTTTTTTTTTTTTTTTGTACTTGGTGGGGAGGATAATTAAAATTATCAGTTAGATTTGTGTTTTAGTTTCTGGTTGCCTGGAAAAGATCTTTTAAAAGCTGCCACATTCCCCCACCCCACACTTTTACACACATCCCCTTTCTCTCAATCTTCTAAAAGCTAAAGAAGAGAAACAGAATTGAGAGATAAGATCAAATGTTCTCAGTGCTTAACCTATAAAAACGAACAAGAACTATTGATGCCTTTGTCTATGGTCTCTAAAAATGGATTGAAGAGAGCAGTGGTTTACTGCTTGATGGGCAGATTAATGACCAAACACAAAAGGGAGGTTTCTTTTTGCAAATTCTCCAGTTTAGAACCTAGCTGTCAATTCTCACTCGTTCTAAAACTGCTTTTAATTCCTAGCTTGGATGCAAATTCAGCCCAGGGAACTTCCTCTGCAGTCTTGCTCCTTAGACCTACAACTTCATAGCTCTTTACCAGCAACATTGAGGTAGCTTTCCTGAGCTGGTTTTGGTACATTTATATCCAAACTCACTCTGATGTGGCCATTATCACCCGGTGACAAAAGGCCTTCAAACTACAGAATGCCTTGATTTCTTCCTCCTGTCTAATAGTAGTTAATAACAACTGAGCACTTACTTGTGCCAGACGCTGAGCTAAGAACTATACAAGTTTTGCTTCATTTAATCCTCGTCATAGTCCCACAAGGTGGCCACTTTTACTACTGATGAGGAAAAGGAGGCCTGGGATGCTTGTTCAAAAGTTATCCAAGTGGTATGTGTCAGAGTCAAGATTCAAATTTAGAGTGGTCTGAATCCCAAACCAATGCTTTAACTGCCCTTCTCTACTGTCTCCATCATGGTCATAGTATCAGGAAATGACCTCCTCCATCTGTATGAAAATGAAAACAATTTAATGTATTCTACATAGCTTTTCTGAACATCTTATCCCAGTTATACGTTCTCCAGCATACAGACACATCTAATCCATTCTATTACCACATTTCTCTGTCATTTGGTGAATCATCTACTTTCTCTTCCTTACAACTTCCTTCACTTCAAAGCCCCAACTTTTTGTTCAGAAACTCTGCAAAATAGTTAACTCCAAATTTGCCCCCCTCTGCAGATCATCCATTTTCTCAAGGATGCCTAGTCTGACATTGCCTTTCTTTGCTTCTTTTCCTTAGGCTATTTTATACCTGGAGACTAAAGATCAAAGTTATGGCCTGTTCCTTGATCTTCCTCTGTAGGGCTTCTGTTTCAACCTGAGTAAGGTTATTGGTAAAAGAAAAATGGACAGTTACTTAAAGATATTTAAGGCAACTGATGAAAAGAAAGGGAGATACTTGAAATATTATAGTACCAAACATAATGGATAATTATCCATCACAGATACTAATACCAAAGAGATTATAAAAGATCATGTAATCTTAGCACCTTATTTTATAGATGATGAATCTGAAGTCCAGAGAGGGTAGCTAACTTGTCTAAGATTTCTGGGCTAGTTACTGCTAGTTGGTGGCAAATCTGAGGTTAGCCTCCTTATTCAAATATCTTTTCAATTGTCACACACTGCTTTCTTATCTTATTTCCACTGATTTGATAACATTTATTTGTCTGTCTAACCATCCACCCATCCAAACTGTAACTAAAATTCAGGGCATGTTTACCAAAGACATGCTGTGTGCAAGGTAATGCATTGGGAGCTTGTAAGAGACAGATGAAAGTGTAACATGGTGTTTATTCTTAAAATCCTTGCAACTATATATAATCCAAAACACACACGTATGAGTAAGGATATTGCAAATCTTAATGTGTTAATACCCTGTGTGGGTCAGTAAACAAACTCACTGATATGAGAAGAAAATAAAGCACTTATTTTGCATTGCACAACTTTTTTGACTAAGTAATTGTTCATCTAGTTTAAGAAGTCTAAGGAAAGAAAAAGCTAGATGAAAACAAACAGGTTCCCAAGCAGGAGGCGCACAGTAGAAGTCCTCAAAGGAGATGTTTCTAGTCTAAGAGATCATTTGGGGAAGGGTCTGATTCTAGGCTGACCATCATGGACTTGAGACATGTTTGGATCCAGAAGAGTGTGGCAGAGATCCGCAGAGTTGAAGGTGGAGGCAACATTATTCTAAAAATTCATTATGAAATCTGGCAAGGGTGTATATACTTGAACCAGATGACCAGGAGACAGAAGTTTTTTGTTGTTGTTTTTGTTTATAAACTATGTCCTTGGTAGAGATTAAAAATAGGAAACAAAAAAAAGTGGCATAGATAGCCTGATGTATTTATTTCTAGAAATAGTCAGTGAAAGAGAGTTCAACATCATGGCAATTCAAGAGTTTCTGGCACCATTGCCTATAAGTGTATTGTAGCAGAATTATTATTTTCAAATCTTTTTGGAAGTTATGATAAGGGTAAAATTCATTGGGTGATATGATTCAATAATCTATCAGTAACTGATTGCTTATGAGAAAGTTGAAATGAGGAGACATATTGGTGTAAAAACTTACAAGGATGTGGGTGGGTATCAATCTCTAAATGGTTATGCATTAATGTGATACTTTACTTCATCAACATAGTGTGAACTATCCGAATATTGGTCGAGTGATAACGACTATCTGACAATGTAGCTTGAACTTTCATTACAAAGTGAGTGATTCAAAGATTTATCTTAGGGTCTGTATTTTTTCCTTTCATCAATGCAGATAAGGCCAAAACATGTTGAAAAGTTTAAGAGGCAGTTATTCAGGTATATATATCTACTTTAAACAAAAATTTGAGATGTGAGGAAATATCTGGTTAGTTTAACTATTTAATGTATTTATGTATATCTAGTTAGTTTAATTGATTATTTAATGTATTTGATAAACTTTAATGCAATCTAGTTTTAGCATTAGACTAAAAACAGTCTCCTTTCAACTTTTCATTTGTCCTATATATGTTAAGATTTTATGGTCCTGCTCTATAGAAATTTTAGATTTCACCTAACCTAGAAGTTCTTATCTATTTACGGATCTGGACACTTAAAAACATGGTTAAGTGGTAAGGATCTGCTACCTCATTAGAATGAGTAGATGTAAGAAGCTCATAGAATACAACAGACTTAGGTCTCAAGGTGTTTGAAGTATAATTTGATCCCAGTTTAAGAACTTCTGATAGAGCCTTTCAAATAATCCATTCACTCAGGACAGATAATTTCGACACTGAAGGAAAGGTGAAAAACAAATATGCAGGCCTGATTACTTTGCTCAGAGTGATGGATAGTAAATAATTAGGGCTTAATTAAAAACCAATTAAACAATATAAATTTAATAATTCTTTCTCATATGTATCATTGTATTAATAAGGATAATCTATTCTTATGCTGAGAAAATAAACTAAATATTCCGAGATTTGCTTGACACTCATACTGCACAAGGTAAGGAGGCTTATTCAGAGGTCCAAGAGGATGGCATCCACTGTCTCGTAGTTACAACATCACCCAATACACAGCTTCCTGGTTCAGGGCAGTGAGGGATGAGAAACTGGAGAACTGCACACAGATTTTGTCACTGTTTCAACCAAGAGGTGATAAATGCCACTTCTAGTCACATTTTACTGGTTATAAATATTCACATGAGCTGCCACAACTGCAAAGGGTTGTGTAATCCTCCAGTGTTCCAGGAAGGAAAGAATAACTGGATATAGAAGTTTCTAGCAGTGTTGCAAGGAACAAAAAGCAGCATGGCTCCCACTCTCAAGGTGTCTCCCCCACAGGATGAGCACACCAAAAAGGATACCACCAAGGCAACACAGTTTAGGATTATAAAGACAACAACAGCAACAATTTGCAGGGTGAATATGCATTATGTGAGAGGTCGCAGAAGAAATCTAGTTGAACATCGCTTAGGAAAATTGAACTGTTGTCAATGAAGTTGGCAGTTTTGGTTATTGAGCAAAGCTAATACTCATGAACTCTGGCTTCTCAACTCACAAGAAACTCTTTTCTGGGGCCCCCTTTGAATTGGTGACATTCAAAACCAAGCTTTTCCTGTTGTTATGCTTAGGATGTCAGGCTTTGAGGGAATCAAGAATTACAGTGCCCAAGATGACAAGGTTTTTCTCTTCTTATTTTTTCTGGTGGTGTTAATTTATTAAAACAATGTTCTGACATAATACATGAAGCCTGAAAGAAGTATCACTGCATCAAAATTCAGCAATATGCTGTGAATTTGCAATTGCTGCTATTACAGATGTTTTAGCATCAGACTTCTTCGTGAGTACAATGAATAACAAGTAAGTGTCAAGAAAGAAAAATGCCTACCATTTAAAGACTAATCCATTGTGTTTATTCCAGTTTTCTGAATGTGGTAGGAAGAAAGCTCTCCACAGACCACACACATACATGTACTCTTGCAGGATCCATAAGTACAATCACTCCCCATTTATCTAGAAATTAGATGTCCAGTGGTTCAGACTCCTTGAACATACATATGAAGTATGCAGAAATGACCTCCACGTGGTGGGAAAATTAGTTATCGCAGGCTCACACACTATTCCATAGCATGACGTGGAGTACGTCTTAGACTCTTTCCTACAGTCCTAGAAGCTTCATATAAAATAAACACTAATTTTCAAATCTGACTAGTCTTCTCTACAATTTGCAGCAAAGAGAAGGCCAAGTTAGGAATGAAATGCATATAGATAATGATGCTGGACTAACACAATGACAAGCAGGACAGAGAAAGTAGTTACAGTTCATTGAGTGAAAGGTCTATCAGTGATTCTGAAAGCAAACATCAAACATCCAGCTCAAACCAGATACAACAATTTACTGAATCACGTCACTAGATAGACCAGTGGTAGGGTGGCTTTCGGTCACAGTCAGGATATAAGTTCTATAATCCTATTCGCTCCACAACACTGTTTGGCTCCGTCCTCGGGCTGGCTTTTCAGAGTCCAGAAAGGTGCCAGTGGTGTGCTTCCTCACTCACATTCAGTGCACCTGGGGAGCTTGTTTCTAATTTTGCCACAACTGAACCCATCAATTGTTTCTGGTCAGGATAGTGGCAAACTCAACAGTATCCTGCCTGAAACAATGACAGTTGCAAAAAGAGTGAATTTACCCTGACCGGACATCCCCCTGAGGCTGAGAGAAAGGTCAAAGCTAGCCTCTTACTCTAAACCATACAGCTGCTGCTTAAAAGAGGCATTAGAGCAATACTGGGGACCATAATATCAACAATGAAAGGATCGTATGCAAGTATAAAAAATAGACCTGAGAAATGGCGAAATGTGGTAATGCGGCCATTTAGGCTAGAGAAAAATCTGTTCATTTCAATAACTTTTTATGCAATACAACAGCATCCAGTAATCAACACTTATAATGATGGCACGAGACAGCAATGTAATGTGAAATTATATTCTGTGTATTCTTTTCAGAGACTATGTTTTCTCATATTCTGGAGTTAAGTATAAGTTTGACAAGATATAGGAGTTATTGATTTTTGTTTTCACTTTTCAACTATGTAGTTGACTTTATTTAAATGGAAGAGAAGACATAAACAGTCTTTGAGAAGAGTTCTTAAAAACCTATGGAGAGAGATGCTGCATTTTCAGAAAGTCAGAATGTTAGACTTATGTTCAGAGAATTCTAATTGAGAAGGCAGACTGGGAAGCTGCAATGATAATGCATCATGTTTCTGTATATCCATATGGTCCTCCCTCAACTGAAAAACAGCCATCTTAGTGAGACAAAAGCCCCAATACACTTTTCACTGGAAAACTTAACCCTTTTTAAGAGAAGACATTAATTACAAATCTTTTTGCTGCAAGTAATACAAGGTCAGGTTAGTGTGGCCTTTGGTTAACATTCTGTTGGATACGAAAAGAATGCCAGAATGCCGCAGGTAACAGTGTCAGTCAGGGTCCTCCTTGAACATAGATGGTACCCTCCACCTGATTAATTTCAGTGAGTTTAATAAAGGGAATATTCACAAAGCGAGGGTCAGCATATAGGAAATCCACAGGGATGGTGAACTCACCCTGGAGCTGGGATAACAGCAGGAATTATTAACGCCTCTAGGTCCGAAAAGATAAGTGGAGGAAGCAGTTACTGGGCAGAGAAGAGGACCCCCTGATAGGCCTGTGACGTCATTCCGGGGACCCACCAGGCCCAGTGTGAGCCCCTAGGGAGGGATCCACGATAATCAACATCCCAGCCTCATTCTCCTCCCTCCCACACAGAGCTCCTGCCAATAATCTGCATTTGCTGATTCATCAAAATCCTGAGGGGAAGAGACATAAACGTGAGCATGTTGGACACAGAGCAGACTGAAAGAAAGTGGAGAATGGAATTGACAGCACAAACAATAATCGTTATCTAGCAAACAACATTCCTTGCTTTTCTACCTGAAAATGGCATTTCAGTGGTCAGAGCGTTTGGTTTGATTGAGAAGATCCTCAGAATAATAAGATGCATATACAATTTGCTTGAATAAATAGTTCAAATGTTATGTCTTAATATCGTTACTCTTCACTGATTCTGAGTAACCTCATAGATCGGTCTTGCCCAGCAGTCTGATTTTCATAAGAATAAAATCTCCAGACTTCTTGACCTCTTGAAGCAGAAAGATTCTGCTGCTCTAGAGCCTACCTAATGATGTGCCCTTAAATGACCTTAAGTGACAAGCCAATGACTTTTCAGTGATTCAAACTAATGCAGTGGGGCAAGGATTGGAGGGGAAATGGACAACTAAGGGCCTTTCATAATGCTGACTTCTGTGTTCATCCTTAGTGAAGACTGAAAAGTTTCAGAGGAAAATCTCAAATGAGGGCAATCACAATACGTGATTTATAATGACGATATTGTAAGAAAGGCTAGTGGCATGCACTCTATAAAGGTTTAATGCCTATTTGAGTGAATAAGGAAGTGAACTGAGGATAATGTATATGCGTTCCCAAACAGATCATATAGGCAGGGAGAGAGCTCAAAATTATTAAACTGGCGGTGGTCATATGAGGCCAGCTTCAAAGAGTGAGCTGATGGAAGGGGACACCAGCATCCTGTCTGCATTGCTCCAGGTCTCCTAACACTTGCTGCAGCACCCTTCATCAGTATACTTGAAAGAGTTGTTTCTAAATGGACCGAGAAATTGGTATATTATGAGGAGAAG
This sequence comes from Camelus dromedarius, assembly GCF_036321535.1. Lineage (NCBI taxonomy): Eukaryota > Metazoa > Chordata > Mammalia > Artiodactyla > Camelidae > Camelus > Camelus dromedarius. The sequence goes on from NC_087440.1 coordinate 75,761,864, forward strand.
AAGACTTAGTGGAACCTTCTCCAGATGGTTCCAGTGAGCAAAATTGTGCTCTATATTCTCTGTGGCATCATGAGAATTTCTGCAGCAATGCTTCAACACACACTATGCTACTAGGAGACCTGGAGCTTGTCTGAAGCCATGTTAAGAAATCCAGAGCATGCATAGTGAAGAAGCTTATTTTTGTCACGTTCAAAAACTATGGAGAAATAGAACTATTTTAGGGCACAAACAAAAATAGATAAAAGTGGCCTTTGAAAAATATGAGATGATGCTCAACATCACTAGAATAAGCGAAATACTAATTAAAACTATGCTGAGATAATTATTTCAGTTCCAGCAAATTCTGTCTTACCCAAGTGATCAAACTCAGTGTCAATCAATGATTGTTCGAATTAACATCAAATACCTCATGATGGTCATGCAAATACTTTTGCACTAGTCTCACACAAAACTCTTTAAATTCAGTTTCCTCATATGGGAAAAATTGGATAAATCTAGATTGTATACCATTCTGTGAGAAAATGGACCTGAGTTCTTCAAGAATATTAATGTTAAATTTTACAAAAGCTAAGGAGTATTCTAGAATAAAGAGGGCTAGAGAAACGTGGCAATTTAATGCTATACACAATTCATGCTTGAATCCTGGATTTAAGAAAAAGAAAGCTAGAATCCATGAAATATGTTTAGGAGACAATTAGGAAAATGTTTGTATCCTTTGACCCCCTTTACCCCTTTTGCCCCCCTCCAACCCCTGTCTCTAGCAACCACCAATTTGTTCTCTGTATGGATGAGCTTGATTTTTCTTTGTTTTTGTTTTTTAGATTCCATGTAAGTGAGACGATACAGTGTTTGTCTTTTTCTGAGTTATTTCACTTAGCATAATGCCCTCAAAGTCCATCCACATTGTAGCAGATGGCAAGATTTTATTTTATTTTCTATGGTTGAAATGTAGACATGTACATATCACACCTTCTTTATCCACTTATCCACCAATGGACGCCTAGGGAACATGCAGGCGTGTATATCTTTTTGAATGAGTGTTTTCATTGTCTTCAAATAAATACCCAGAATTGGAAATGCTGGATGATATGGTGGTTTTATTTCTAATTTTTGAGAAAGCTCCATACGGTTTTTCCTAGTGGCTATACCAGTTTATATTTCCATTAGCAGTGTGTAAGGGATTCCTTTTCTCCTCATCCTTTGCAATACTTGATAAGTCTTGTCTTTTTGATAATAGTCATTCTGACAGGTGTGAGGTCATATCTTATTGTGATTTTGATTTGTATTTCCCTGGTGCTTTAGTGATGTCAAGCATCTTTTCATGTATCTGTTGGCCATCTGTATGCCTTCTTTGGAAAAAAAAAAAAACAAACCTCTGTTCAGATTTCCTGGCCATTTTTCAATTGGATTGTTTGTTTGTCTTTTGCTATTGAGATTATGAATTCTTTATATATTTTGGATATTAACCTTTTTGCAGAGATATAATTTACAAGTATTTTCTCCTATTCAGTAGGTTGCCTTTTTATTTTGTTGATTTCCTTTGCTGTACAGAAGCTTTTTTAGTTGATTTAGTCTAACTTATTTTTGCTTGTTTCCTTTGCTTTTGGAGTCAGATCCAAAAAAAAAAAAAATCATTGCCAAAACTCATATGAAGGAGTTTACCACCTGTGTTTTCTTCTAGGTGTTTTATGGTTTAAGGTCTTACATTCAAGCGTTTAATTCATTTTGAGTTAATTTTTGTGTATAGTGTAAGATAGTGGTCCAGTTTCATTCCTGTGTGCCTGTCCTCTTTTCCCAACACCATTTATTGAAGAAACTGTCCTTTTTGCTTTGTATATTCTTGGCTCCTCTGTTGTAAATTAATTGCCCACATATGCATGGGTTTATTTCTGGGCTCTTTATTCTGTTCTGTTGGTCTATGTGTCTGGTTTTATGCCAACACCATACAGTTTCTATTACTATAGCTTTGTGATGTAGTTTGAAATCAGGAAGCATGAAGCTTCCAGCTTTGTTCTTCTTTTCAAAGTTCTTTTTGCTATTCAGGGTGTTTTGTGGTTCAAATTTTAGAATTGTTCTACTTCTGTGAAAAATGCCATTGGACGTTTGGTTAAGGATTGCATTTAATCTGTAGAATTGCTTTAGTTAGTATGGACATTTTAGCAATATTAATTCTTCCAATCTATGAACATGGAATATCTTTTAACTTATTCTTGTCTTCTTCAATTTCTTTCCATTGATATTTTATAGTTTGCAGTGTACAGGTATTTCACATCCTTGGTTAAATTTATTCCTAGATATATTTGTTTTGATTGCTTTCTTAATTTCTCTTTCTGATGGTTCATTATTAGTGCATAGAATTACAACAGATGTTTGTATATTGATTTTATGTCCTGAAAATTTACTGAATTTACTAACTCTAACAGGTTCTTTTTTTGCTGGAGTCTTTAACAGAGTTTTCTATGTACAGTATTGTCATCTGTAAATAGTGACCTTTCCAATTTGTATGCCTTTTATCTCCTTTTTTTGCCTAATTGCTCTGACTGGAACCTCTAATACTATGTTGAATATAAGTGACAAGGGTAGGTATTCTTGACTTGTTCCCTGATCTTAGAGAAAAATCTTCCAGCTTTTCACTGTTGAATATGTTAGTTGTGGCTAAGAAAGCATAAGGGTATGATCTTTATTATGTTGACATACATTCCCACTATACGCACTTTTTGGAGAGTTTTCATCATAAACGAATGTTGAATTTTGACAAATGCTTTTGATGCATCTATTGAGATCATCATGTGATTTTTATCCTTTATTTTGTTAATGGGCTTTATCACGTTAACTGATTTGCAGATGTTGACCATCTTTGTATCCCTAGAATAAACCCCAGGTGATCACGCTGTATGATCTTTTTAATGTATTATTGAATTTGATTCGCTAATGTTTTTTTCTCATAAGATTATTTTGGAAGTGTTCCGCCTCTTCTGTCTTTTGAAAACATCTGAGAAGGGTTAGTATTAATTCTTTTTTGAATGTTTGGTAGAATTTACCAGTGAAGCCATCTGGTCCTGGACCTTCGTTGTTGGGATGTTTTTGATTACTGATTCAATCTCTTTGCTAATAATTAGTATGTCCTGATTTTCTATTCATAATCCACTCTTGGAAAATTATATGTTTCTAGGAATGTACCCATTTCTTCTAGGTTGTCCACTTTGTTGGCTTTATAATTGTTCATGATAGTCTCTTATGATTCTTTATATTTCGGGAGTAGCAGTAGTAACATCTGATCTTTTATTTCTGATTTTATTTATTTGAGTCTTCTCTCTTTTTTCTTGGTGAATCTAGTTAAAGCTTTGTCAATTTTGTTTATATTTTCAAAGAACCAGCTTTTAGTTTCATTAATATTTTCTATTGTCTTTTTATTTTCTATTTCATTTATTTCCACTCTGATCTTTGTTATTCCCTTCCTTCTACTAACTTTTGACTTTATTCTTTTTCTAGTTTCTTGAGGTGTAATGTTAAATTGTTTATTTGAGATATATGTATAAATATCCTTCAAGAGTTAGAAAATCTAAACCAAATTAATTACTAAAGGAAAGTTAAAAAGCTCTGGGATGCAGGAATGACACATACATAATATTATGATTATGTTAATATGAGTCTTCTCTATAGATTTGTGACATAATGCATTATTTGCAAATAACAACTCCCTTTTGATATCTGTAGTTTTTGTACCTATAAGCTCACTTCAACCACATGTTAATTAACAGTATATTTTTCTTTTGAGAGATTGAACTTTTACCTTATGATTTCCAAGTAGATTTATTAAAATGCAAATATCTTTTGTTGCCTGATTGGGAAAAACATATTGAATAAGCCATTATAAATTGTTCCTACTTTAATGTGCATTGTAGTATAAATAACTGGCCTTAATAATGGAAGTACAAATCTCAGAATCTTGGATATATTTTATTGAATAATTTTACCTAAGGTATGCTAATTCCTGAAAAGATATATCATAAAAAGTTAAATTTCTTTTCCAGGAGTTGATAGTATCATTAAACATGCTTTCTGGAGTTCTAGTTTTAAGGACTTAAATATTTCCAAGGGTATAATTTCTATTACGAATCAGATGGGTCCACATTTTTGGTTAAATTCCCCGGAAGTTAGTAAAAATGTGCATATTTTAGTTAACCTTATGCTATTAATATATTTGTTGTCATGACTGCTTAATCATTAGCCTAGGAAAATGAAGGTCAGACTTCAAGGGACTGGGGAGCTGGACAACACAGCTTCTTCCAGATTGGCCACTTATGCCTAATCTAGCTTAATCACTGTGCATACCACAAAGACTGAAATTCAGATATCTCAGGAATTTTGCTGTTGCATTAGAAGAGCTTTGGGACATACTACACATCAGTTACCAAAAACAGAACTCCTTGGAACTGTAGTGGTAGAGCTGCAGCAAGTATAGAGATGCCAGAAGATCACCTTGTAGGAATAGCAAAAATCTAGGAAAGCATGTAGAGAGGTCTAGATGAATGTACTGTTCTCTGGTGTCACCTCTACCACTTCAGTAGCCTTTTGTTATGTTTCAAATACTATATATATTATATGTATAATTATTACCAATTTTATTATTAGGTGTTTGGGTCTCTGTCCTTAGAATGACGTACAGAAAAAAATTAACTACATAATATTTTATAAGAAATGCACCGTTACTGATACCTACTATTTTAATAACATGTTAGGCATTATTCAAATTACTTGCAACTTGTAACATCTTAAAGCATAAATGGATCAAACTGTAAATGATGATAATTATTTCTTCCCTGCTATTTATCAGAATCATCTGAGCACTTTAAATGATTTTTGGTATTATAGAGTTGAAATAAATATAACTTTGTGGTTATGGTTATTATCTTTCCAACAGAAGTACATCTTGGAGCAGCCACTAGGAATTCTCCATTCCTTTAACCAAACATTTTATACTTAGGGGTCCTGCAACTGGTTAATCAAGTTACTTATATATCAACTTAATGCAGTGCTCTTAGCTGTTATGGCACAGTATAAATAAAGAGAGAAAAATTCACTGAATGAGATCAGTCTTGAATTAACATAAAAATAGCAAATACAGAGTCAGGAATTCGTTTCTGCAGTGTTGCTGAAGGTTTAAAGGGGTACTTAGAACTCAGAATTGGTCCTTGTCTTGAAGCTAGTTCTTTTCGAAGACAAGGTAGACCTGAACAGAGGCTCTCACCTGTTTGTCCACTGGGACACTATTAACTGATCGGTTATGTGCACATGTTCACATGAATGTAGAGCTGGGTTGAGTCACATGAACCACTCAGACAGACCAACAATTGGGGATGTTTCAAAAGAACATTCTTGAGTATCCGTTCAACATCAATTTAGAGGAAATACTGTCATGTATGGGCAAACTATAAAGGAGGAAGGCTGTTGGTGACATAGCCTCAGCTTGCCCACCCATTTAACATAACAGGAGCCCTGCTGTGAGCTAGGTCCTCCTTAGAGGAAAGTTAATAATCTCTCTTGCTATTTCACCATGTTGCCCAGTGATCTCACCTTCCTCCCTTAGTGACTTATCAAGGTGTTTCTTCTAATCACATAGGTTTCCTAAAAGAAATTCTGGCATATAACATTTTCTCTACCTCACTTTATTCCCAGGTATTTGGGGGTACCCTTGCAATGTTTGTAGAATTCTAGTATGATTTCCACATACCCTTTAGATGTGAGGTTGACAAGGCGTTTAATCAGGATCCATATCAAGGTCAAATTTCCGTATGCCTAAGTGCTTGATTGTCAACTCAGCATCCTCTCCTCCCCCTTGTCTTAGGTCTCCTAAGCCAGAATTCCCCTCCCTGTATTAAGAATTAAATTCTTTTCTTGAGAGGCTCTTGAAAGGAAAGCAAGAGGGAGAAATCATTATTCTCCAGAAGATGGGGTAGTTAGCATCACAGAGGGGCAGGAGGTGTGAGTTACATTTCAGGCAAGTTTGTGGGAACCCCCACCTCACTGCTGCACACTGAGAGCTGATGGTAGCTCACTAGGGCTTCTTAGATTTGTACTGGTTTCTGGGCATGCTTCTGAGAACCACCTGCTCTGGTGCTGTGGCTTGATATCATTACTGATTGTTTCCTTACTTAGAATTCTAGCTTTTCCAGCAGCTGTAGAAGCCTCTCTTCCTCGTATTAAATCCTGCATGTGTATTTCGCTTCATATATTTCACTTAGCCAGTCTCTGGGGGGCTAGACAATTGTTTCTAAAGGCAGACTTATAGCAGGAAAATGGATGAAGAATTTTTACATAGCCTTCCATCTCCTACTGGTCAAAGGCTTTCCCACAGGGCATCAACACTTCCAGGTAGTGCGCTGGGCCTCAATATCAGCATTAAACCTCGGGGCCAGGAAGTGAGGGCTGTGCAGTGTGAGTGTGAGATGTGGCCTTGTCAGGGTGTCCCACGTGAATGTGGTCAGCTTGTACCAGACTTGGTTGTAGCAGTGGAGTTGAAGCAGACTAAGTGGCCGAGACCACAGAAATAGGTGACACTGAGAGGATCTGAAGTGCTGTATGAGACTTGGGGTCAGTTGGTTCTGGGTTCAAGTCTTGGTTTGTACTGGCCATATATCTAGCTGATTTTGCTTGTTCTCTCTGCATTTCCTGAATTTTGTCAATCATAAGACAGTAAAGATACATTAATTGTAACATTGTGGGATCTTTCTAAAGATTAAATGAGGTAAAGTATATAGTGTGTTTAACATGATACTTGTCACATAATAAATACTGAATAGATGGTTCCTATCGTGATAATTACTGTTTGTGGTTTTCCAGGTGATAGCTGGTTCAAGTAGGAGGAGATATGAGTAACCCAGAGGGCTGACTGCTCTTTCATTGTGACTTTACCATCATTAAGATGCTTCCTCTACTTCTATTCAGACCCTTGGAAAGATGCTGCAAATGATTTTTTTATTCCCCTGCTTCTCCCAGGAATTGCTTTCTTTTGAAGGATGTGACTTCTGGAAAAGCAGCTTTCTCTTCTCAAGGGATGGTAGAAAGGATGAAAGCACAACTGTCTGGTCCTTGAAAAAAATCGTCATTTTCCTGGATTACTCCATCTTTACTATAGAATTGAAAACATGGTCCAGAAGCCTAGATGCTATGAACAACGGCTCATGATGTTGGCTACACCACTTTTAATTCTAAAAGCCTGTAAAATGAGTTAATTGCGTTAGGAAAAACATCAACTAAGGAGAAAGCAAAATGATAAAAGACCATAAAGAGCTACATAATAAGAAATTAAAACTGAGAGAGACGCGTACTTTAGTGATCTCTTCCTCTTTTTCTGTAAAATTAAATTCAGGGTTTGGTAGTAGTTACAGTGACCTCAGTTTAGTCTGTGCTGATCATGAACTGTGGCTGTTTCACACCCGAGATTTGGTATATTAAAGTAGAATGAAATTGCACTAATCAGTTAACTCCGTTATACATCGCCTTTACCTAGAGTGTTAACCTGCAGTGGGACTGTAAATTTAAAGGAAAGCTGTTTATCGAATAATGTTTGGTTAGAATTAAAATAAAACAAATATAAAACAAAGAGTCATGATTTGTGATTTCTGGGTTCTTTTTTTTTTATTCTAAAAGAAAAATCCAGCTCATTTCCTACTTTGTATGCAGGGGAAAGCACTCCTTCCATCGATTTCTCTTTGCTAAACCTTTTCTAGAACAAGGAAGACAAATCTCAAAGTTGGTGAGGCTCTGCTCCCATGAGGGTCTGGTAACCATCCATCATCATCCAAACACCAGAACAAAGCCTTCTCAAAACAAATGCGAATTCTCTCCTTGCTAAACTTTACTATCAATTTCCTTTCAGAAATCTCTTGGTATACCTAATCTGGCACTTTGGAACATCCGGTATACCTATGAAGTCTGGATGAATTTTTGAGGATAAAACAGATAATTCTCTCTCCAAAGAAAAATTATCTGGTCATTTGATTATGTTTGTGCCACAGGTTGCAGTCGACTCCTGTTGGCCTAGCGTGTACACAAGATTGCAGTCTGGCTCACACAGTTCTTACCTGCGACACCCTGTAATTTCAGAGAAAATCACTCAAATTAGTCACTTGATGTCACAAAGAAAAAGCAAATTGTTGACTGCCTCAATTCTCGTTTTTCCAGCTGGCTGCTTTGGTTTCATTTACCGACAGTCATGGTGTATCATCCCCTTAGGTCGCCCGCTTTTCTTGATGTTGAAGAATTACGCTCAGATAGCAAAATGAGGGAGGCGATAGAGGCTTTTCATCTGAACCAGTTAAAATCGGTTGAAATTGCTGCTTCCACCCACCATTTCCATGTTTAGGAAGAAAGGCCAATCTTACTACATTTTACCCATTAAGAATTTAGAGACTCTGCAGAAAGATTGATGTAAAATAAAATGTTTAAGTACTTAACATTCCTTCACTTGGCTTATCCTTGTGTGCAAAGGTGAGTTGACTGTGTACTCCAGACCATATAGCCTAATTCAGTAATCTGAGGGTCCTCCTTTGGTGGCTGGACCTAGGGTGATAAAGTCAGCCAGCCTGTAAGCTTCCTCCAGATTTATGCATCATTATACCTTTTTATTTTCACCTTTCTTCTTTGCTTTTTATTATTTGTGATATTAATATCATGTCCCATGATATCTGGAAGATGTGCAGGTAGAGTTCATGGTGAGACATTTAACCAAAAGTTCATACTACTAACATCATGACCACCAGAGAAATTTTCTAATTAGTACTTGCCATCCACCCAAGTACTGCCAGTCCTTGAATATGCTTCCAGTTTAGTTTTTCCATTACGTCTTTCTTTCTTTCATTGTCTTCTCTCTGCTCTACCTTATGTGTAGGGTTCGTTTTTCATCCTGCTGGTACCATATGGTTCAAGTGTGGAAGACAACCCTTCTTGGTTCCATTTTAGAATGGTGGCCCCATACTGAATCCTCCATAGACCTTAGGTCTTCTACATGGAGAAGCTACAAATTTGGTAGGTATTTAAAATGCTCATTCTTCTGTGAAGTGATTTTGTGGAATTTTTAGAGATCCTTATTTCTGTTCCCATTGATGAGGACATTTTAAATTTACTTCTCTTGATGTGGGTAAATGCATCTCTTCTGACTGATGATTTTTTACTTCTTCTTGGACTCAAGACATTCTTTTGCCTGAGGTTACATTCTCAATTCACGCAACTGTCTTGGGCAGAGTCAAAACAATTCTTCTCTGGCTACACCCTGACAAATCTGGGAACAGAGCTTGTACCCAAATTGCCAACTTCTTTTCTCCGCTGTCTTTATCTTCATTATCAGGGACGCTAGGCAACCATGGTCTCTCTCCTTTTAGGTTGTCAGGTGTATTATAGTCTTCTGTAGTCTTCTGTGACTCCAAGATCCATAGAAAATAGATAAAGCTCTCTAAGGCATACCAGTGAAGCCCCCTTCCCTGGTTTTGAGAAGTTAAGATCCTTTCAGATTTCCTGCCCCCCGCAGGGGGAGAGTCACAGCACCCTAACAGTTCTCTCCAAAAATATTTTCTTTACGTTCATCTCTTGCTTTTTCAGATTTTTTAAAAGGTGGATGCAAGTGTCCAGGTAAGGGTTAAAAGCTGGCTTTTTATTGTCTCTTTTATTTGAAGGTCTTGTATTTTGGAATTTGGTGGTAATTAATACCTATGATCTATGATCTCAGTTAAAGCTGCTTCTAAAGAAGTCCATGCTCACATCCTGTAGAACATATAAAATAAAACAAGAGCTATTCAGATAAGACCATAGCTGGTTCTCTTAGACATATCTCTTCTGAAACCTTTCATCTTTCTTTATGATAAAACTTGATAATAAAGATAGTGAACTTTTTATATTTGTATTTTTCATATGGCAATTCATAAATGAACTTAAGTAAATTAACAGGACTTAACTATACGTTGCTTTAGTTCTATGGTATGAGTGCAGCCATTTTCATCTATTTCTGTTGTCCACTTTCGAGAGCCCCAAGTAAAGCATCTGGATTGCATGAAATGCAGCTGACTTGAATACAAACTCCTCAAGGGCAGGGATTGTATCAGCCACCTCCTGCCCCCCATCTCATACCTTTCTAGCTCATGCTTTCACTCCAGCCATGGCCGTGGCACACAGGTGTATGCAGGCAAAAGATGACAGCACCTTGCCCAAGTGACACTCCAAATCTCTTGCTTTTGGCTCTGGATTTCCTCTGCAACTTCCAAACAGGATGCTTGTAGGAATCTGCTCAGCCATCTGACATGTGCAAAGGACAGTTAAGTTTCCATGGGATAACCCTCAGGATGAGAACTGCTCTTCTCTGTCTCAGGTGAACAATTCTGAGGTGCTCATACATGGCTCCTCAGAAGATCCCTGGTGGAATTGTGTTCCAGTTGTTCACAGAGGTAATCAATCCAATGATGCAATTTTAAATTAACTTTCCCCCCTGCTCTGTGTTGCTCTTCCAGTGCCCGACTCCAGTTACTTGGGTTCATTTCCAAAATTAAACTTCATGTGTTAAAGCCCTTATCTCAGGACCTTCTGTGGAGGACCTAGGCCAAGACAATAATTTCTGTTTCTCTGTTTACTGAAGGATTCCAAACACTTATAACAATACCTGGAACATAGTAAGTACCCAACAAAATGTTGTTGAATGAGTGATAAACCGGTGTCCAGAGGATGGACAAGATAAACGCCATTCCTTGCAGGATGCAGGCTTAAGAACATTTACTCCTCTGTGGGCTGTGCTGCTTCTTAAGGTTGATCATAATTAATAGGTACCATCAATGTCTTTCTGATGTATTGTCTGAAAGCTGCTGCATGGCTCTTCTCAAAAAGAGGGAGTTGCCTCTTCACTCTAACATCAGAATCTCCAGGAAAATGATGCTTCACCAGGTGAATTATAGCAGCCTAACACGGAGTCTGGCGTGATGCATTGTTCTTTGCTCATAAATAATGCAAAGAGGATACCAGGCAAAGACAAAGGCCAGTGATTTATTCCACATAACCTTTATGTAAACCTCATAAATTGCGCACAGTGAAGTCTGGGGATGTGACGGTGGCCGTGGCCTGGGATCGTGTTGACAACGGCAAGCATTTCATGCGTTGAGAACAAGAGAATGAAGACTGTGCTGTTTCTCACACCTCTTGTGCTTCCTTATCAGGGAAAAATGGAGGAAACTAGTATTTTCAGAATAAAGCAGATGACTCAAGACATAACAGCAAATACTGATAGAAAAAAAAAACTACTACAAAAATCACATTGTATAAGGTCTCATTATGAATAAAGTCATTTTCACAAGGTTTTATTGTGCCAAATTATAGAAATTACACACAGACACACGCACACACTTACATGTTTGCACAATATCCTGATGACATCGGAAATGCTTATCCATTTCTAGCCGAATGATTTTCCAAGAGTGGGATTTAAGACCTTTTAGTATTTATTTTAATTGTCTTGATTGGGAAGGAAAGACACATTGGCAAGGAGATTTATTTATTTATTTTTGTTTTTTGGGGGAGAGAGGTAATTAGGTTGATTTATTTATTTATGATTTCTTTTAGAGGAGGTAGTGGGGATTGATCCCAGGACCTTGTGCATGCTAAGCACACACTCTACCACTGAGCTATGTCCTCCCCCCCCAGGAGTTTTAAATAAAGGCTTCAGTTGTAATAATTCAGTCTTCACTCTGCTGCACTTACCATAGAAAGTCATCATGTGTAGTAAAAAACAGGGCTTAGAGAAATCATAATGTATTATGTAAGGAAGAGGTAAAATCTTAAAAATAATGAACTGGTAAATAATTTAATAAGATAAAGCTGAATGAGAACTAGAAAATAAAGAATTGATTCCAAAAGAGGGAGGGGGGTTATAGAAAAACAAAAACAAAATCCAAAACAAACCCCACTTGCCACAGCATCGGTTCAGTATTGCAGTGTTGACTGCTTTCTTAAAGCGCTGAGGATCATAACACAAAGTAATGTCACCACGAAATGTACAGGACTTAGTCTGCTTTCCCCTTAACTCTGCTATGCAACTTCCTTCCATGAAAATTTCTTTCTCTTTTCTTCTGAAGTTCCAAAATCGTTGAAGGAATCAAAGGAGATCGTAGAGATGCAGAATTAGCTAAATAGACAAAGATAATATTGTTAATTATTTCTATCATCATTTGGCAAAGGTTAACCTTTACACTTACTGTTATTTGCTTCTAAATAAAAATGCTGACTCTAGTAAGCAAAGCAAAAGCAAAAGCACTGCAGTTTCATCTGTTGCCTTGACCTTAAAAGGGAGACTGTTCACACAATGAGCACGGAATGCTTTGTTTCTTCTTTTGATTGGTACCTGGAATCAGATTTTGCTTTAGGCTTTTTCCCATTACAAACATTATTTTTCTAATTAAGAGAAAACATGAGGGCAACATTAAGAATGGGAAGCATCAATATTAGAAATTCAATTTCTTAGTCATAAGCCTGTGCAGTTATAAAGCAGCTACACAGTTTAGCTATCCTTGATATAAATATACAAGTTATAAAAAGAAAGTACAGCTTCCAAGTCCCTTAAAAAAAAAAGAGCTTGCAGCTTGACCCTCTTATAGGCTAAGTTTTTAGAGTTATGTGCCAAAATAGTTTAGATATAGCTCTTTATAAATATACTGTAATTTGCAAGTGAAGAAAATTCCCAAAACAAACGTAGAATTTAAAAGATGAATACTTTTCTTGGGGAATGAAGTAAACAGTGAAGACATGTGAGCAAATTCAGGTCTCCTGCAGCAGACATTAAAGCACTATCCACTGTTCTTATCAACCCCCCAGATTCAATTTAATAAGTCATTGTCTCAGCAAGAGTATTTATTGTGTGCATGCTATGCACTCAATCCTATGAGAGGGATGCGGGAAAAGCTAGTACAATATGTAGTCTCAATTCTAAAAAGAACAAAAAAAAAATCTAGTTAGGGAGGTAAGATAAATATTAGTCAAATAACAAATCATGTTTAAATATTACTTCTCATGTGGATTAATGACATATCCATTTTCCCCCTAGTCGCTTTTCAACCAGTTGTCAGACTTCAGTGATATTATGGACTGTGTGTTTGTGTCCCCCTAAATTTCATATGTTGAAACCCTGTCCCCCTTGGAATGGTATTAGCAGGTGGGGCCTTTGGGAAGTAATTAGATTAAGAGGGTGAAGCCTTCACGATGGGATTAGTGCCCTCCCTTATAAGAATAGACTTGAGAAGGAGAGAGAGATGGCGCTTCCTCCGTGTCTCCTCTCTGCCATGGCCATGTGGTGACACCACAGTCTTGTCTGCCAACCAGGAAAAGTGCCTTTACCAGGCGCTGGATCTTCGCACTTTGACGTTGGGCTTCTCAGTGCCCAGAACGATGAGGGATAAATGTTTGTTGTTAAGTCAGTCACCCAGTCTATGGTATCTTGATATAGCAGCCCAAACTGACTTAGACAATGATACTACTCTTTATGTTTTTAAAAAAAAAATTCTCAAGTGTGTTTTTTTTAAATAGCTTTCCCTTCTGATAGGTACATGATAACCTTACTCATTGTGATAAGATAAATAATTAGGGGGGTCGTAATCTTCTGTTGGGAGGCAATACTACATAGGTCTCTTATTTTTCTGCACGTCTTTAGAGCAGACTATCTATGTTCTAGACTGTTTTTCCAAAAATGTTTGTGTAGTGAACATCATTGATTAATAAGACAGAATCTCCCTTCAGAGCCAGTGAAAGCCTGCTTACTGTAGGTTAAAATAAAGACGGTCGCTTCCTTCAGGGCAAAATGCAGGCATGCGTACTGCCCAGCAGAAAAGATTTGAGTTCCATAAGCGTGGGTTCCTCTCCTGTAATGCAACCCGTTATGAGAGTGGGTGTCAGACTGGCCCTGTGTGCATGGCTCTGTTGGAATTTGGGCTCAGAGAAGCAGCAAAAGTGCTAATCTTCTAGCTACTGCTCTTCCTGTGAGTAACAAAGTCCTTGTTCTCTGGCCCGGAGGTCTCATGTCTTCTACCTATACCCAAGGCAGGTAAGACATTACTGTGACAGGTAACTCGTTAGCTCAGACCTTCACAGCTCTTCACATCTTGCCCCTCTCTGTTGTCTTTTTTTTTTTTTTAAGTTTCATTTGGCTGTCCATTTATCTGATGAAGGAAAGGACAAAAAATCACTTGGTTGATTCTTGGAAGAAAGGTAATTGGAGTAGTAGAAAAATTACCCTTCTGAGGAGGCAGTCTGTGACAGGGACAAGAGAGAAGACTGAGGGACCAGTGGGATGCAGAAGAGGGACATGTGACACCCGTGGATGTTCAACACCATGGCCCACCTTTCCTGTCTTCATTGTCATTATTTATATACGTGCATTCTTGAATACTTTGAAACTGATTTATGTGGCACAGTTTCATTTTACTCAGACTATTCCCAAATATATTTTCTTTATTATTCTATAATTCATCTTCCTTTCTCACTTTTGCCCCATCCCTGCCCCAGTCCCTGAATCCTCTCCGAGGGCACCTGAGCATGTGATCACATACAGACCTTCTGCTAGTGAAGACCAAGTTTAATTCTGTCTGGTCCAATAACTCCAAGTACTTCTTTTGATGGCTCAGAAGCTTCCGTAAAGTGCTTGTTCCTTTCCTTCTTCTCCTTTTAGTGGCACCTGGTTTTACAAAGTGTTTACTACATTCTTGTTCTGCTGAGGGAGGTATGAATTCACAGGTTACTGGTATCTGTACAGTGTCTTCTGAGCTTGGTGTTCTCTGCTGTCCAGTGACTAGTCTGATCTTCTCCCTAGACTGGTCCCTGCTAAGTTAAACTGGTCCTGTCTGGCTTTTCGTGTGTGTTATGCTGGCACATAGCTCCTAATCTGTGTCCTATTAGCTATCAGTGTTCAGGTCCCTGCACAGAGAAGGACTTCTCCTGAACACTCTGTGTCCCATCCCAGCCTCCAGGATCCTCTGGGTTCTCTGAGCACCTATAAACAGACCATGGGGTACTTTAGGTTTATCTACTTGGCTTTTCTGGTCCTATTTATCTTATTCTATTTTCTGAGTTAAAGTTAGGTGCTTAGCCTTTCCCATATTATACCCAGGAGACAACCACCGCCCCTGATTATTTTTGGTTTACCAAAATTTGTCTGGATATCTTGTTTATTTTTTATACGCAACAGGCAACACCCCACCCCAACCGAAGACCTAACCCAACAAGGGGAAAATAAAAAATCTTTCTAAGATGAAAGAAACACACACCCCCACACCCAAGTCTGTGATCTAAGTATGAATTTTATATGTTAATGATTGTTAAGGGAATGTAAATAGTTTTGGTTTTTTTTCTCCTCAAAGTTTAACTTTCAAGGCTATTATTTTGTTTCACAGCTAACATTTTGGTATTAAAAACATGAAATACTCTTTCTGCATTTCTCTCCTAAAAGTTTTAATTCTCTACTTCCATGTTCTTCCAACCTCACTCGACCCCTCAAGGTAGAGAAGCAGCCCTGAATGACTAAAGACAGTCTTGTGTATTAAAATGCGAAGAGAAAGACAATGTATTTCACAAAGCATTACTCTCATTACAACAGTTTATTTCCTAATCTCCTTGCAATTGCTTCCCTCAGTGCTTTCCTCATGCTCTTTTCATTAACCTGTAAAGCGTCCACACAATTCTTTTAACCTATCCAACGTCCATGCATGTTTTAAAGTCTGGACTCAATCCTTTACTCTAGAAAGACTTTCTTACCCTCAAGGTTGTATTCCTTTTATTCATAAAATGTCAACCCTCCACTGCCCTGTGTTTTTAAAATCATTTTCTTTAGGGTGCTCAATTTATAAGGATTTGCTTTGCAAGCCACCTAAGCTTTTAATTCTCATTTCAACCATAGCATCTCTAATTTTATTTGATATGTATTGGTAAGTTATTTTATTTGTAAAAATAAAATAGTTCAAGGGTAAAAAAAGAAATTATTAAAAAAATTTCTGGAACATTTATCATTAATTTTATAATTAACACTAGGTAACCTTAAAATGATTCAGTGGTTTTTTTTAGGTCTCATTTAAGCCATATGTGCTTATGTCTTGTGTTAATTATATTATAGATTCTTTGAAGACAGTGGGTATGTTTTATCCTTCTGTTTCCTCTACACCTTCCAATCTGCACACAAACATACAAGTTGGTAAATAGTTGCGGTTTTGATTGGCATTGCTATGATCAAATTCTATAGTGATGCAGGAAATAAAACCGTTGGGCTATGCATGCAGAGCCTTATTGATTAGATGGGGCTCCATCTAGGCCTTCAAGGATGAATAATGTTTGAAAAGATAACTAGGAAGAGGAGAAAAATTTATAAAGTGTGACAGCCTGAAAAAAGTTTTGGAGTTGGAAAAAAAAAAATCAATGGTCTCAGTTTTTCCATTTTATAACATATGTCTGGTTAGGATCCATCCCAGAGTCTTTAGCATAAGCAAATCTTCTCTGAACAATAAAGGGCTATATAAGAAGCAGGTTAATACACAAGGCACACACCATTAAAAACTCTCTTAAGTATCTGCTGTTTAAAGGCCAAACATGTTATTTTGTTCAAACCTGTCATGCATGGATGAACTAATGTTCCTGTAATTAGCAAAGCCACCTTTTCATTGGATAAAAATGACAATGCATATTTTTACTTGTGCCAGGTACCCATAATGATAACTTTTAAAAATATAGCACTTTAGAACAGAAAAAATCTTTGAAAATAAAGGTCAGTCCCTTACTTAAACAGATATTGGAAGCTGAGGCTTAGAAAGGGGAAGTGAATTCTCCAAGGTTACATGACTGGTAGACAGCAGAGCAGGGACTCAACTCGGGTCGCTTGACCCTCCAGACCTACACTCTTGCGCCTCTGAAGGAGATCTGCCTCTCCAACAGAGAAGAATTATGGAATAAAATGGGAGGGTTCGGCATTTGAAACACATGATGGTCTCAACACACTACGACAATGCCACTGTCCTTAGGAAATTAAAAAGCAATTTCGAGAAATGAAATGGGTCAAATGAGCTGTCACTGAAACTAAAGGCGGTGGATCAACCAGTAAATCAGTAACTGCTTCCTGTGCTTGAGATTTTCATCCCCTCAGGATGGGAGACAAACCAACAAATAAATTTAAAAGGATTTCCACTGAGTGTTTCTCATGAAACTCTGAAGACATTTATATTACACGCTCTACACCCTTAATTTCCAGTGCAAAAACTTTGGAAAGGCATTCAGGGGTCTCATTTTTAAAGAGGGTTATTTTCTATCGTATTTTTAAAAAATATTAGAAAGGGCTTTAGCAGGAGGAGTCTAATAATTCTCTCAGCTGAATTGAGAGGCTCAGATATTTTTATAATGAGCATTATAATTTCCTTGCTCTGTCTTACCTTATTGATCATCGACTGCCATTGCTGTCTTTCTTAGGATTTCAGGGGAGAAAATCAGCCAACAAGATATAGTAGCTTTATTTTAACTTGGCTTCATATGCAATTTTAATGACAGTTTTACATACATTACTCAACCAGTCCCCAGAACATTCAGAGGTCAAATTAGTATTTAAACAGACATTCTAAATGGAAATGAGTGTCCAGTCATTTATTTATGATCAGTTTGATAGAACAGCAACTCTCCAAATCATCTCAGAGTGTTAGGAGCCTGGAAAATCAACAGCGAGCATTGATTTCTTTGCCTACTTGATTTTAGCAATTGAACTTCAATTTCATGAAAACTCGGCAAGAAAGATCTTTTGTGCTATTTTAGTCAGTCTCATCTGCACTGGTCAATGCAAATTGCTCACATCTAGGGATGTTATTTTGGCTTTGGTTGAAAACATCTCCAATTCAGTTGCAGATTCCTGAAAAGGTTATCTTGTGTCTTCATTGAACCTGGTTAAGTGCTGTATGAACCTTAGATTCAAAAGTAGTAAACCTTGAATTCCAAGCAGGTAGCAGATAGAGATGATGAGATTGCTGTTGACTTTATGGTCTCTGATTTCCAGAATTATTTTGCACAATATCTAAGTAAATGAGCATTTCACAATTACCTACTGCTATACTGAGCAAATCTTATCTCATGATGATGACTCATAGTGCAGTAAAGTACCAGTTGTCAGAGGTATATGGTGGGTGGGTACAAATAGGGCTTTCCAAAGATGTCCACATCCTGTTTCCCTGAACCTGTGAAAATGTGCTGTTACATGGAAAGAAGAAGTTAAGATTGCAGATGGAATTAAGGTTAGTGATCAGGTAACCTCCAAATAGGGAGACCATCCTGATTGTCTATGTAACTATGTAATCTTATCTTTAAAAGATAAGAAGGGAAGCTGAAGGGTCAGCATCAGAGTGATGCAATGTGCGAAAGACTTGACCAGCTAGTGGTGGCTTTGATAAAACAAGAAGGGCCCTCAAGCCAAGGAATGTGGACAGCCTAGAATGGAAAAGGCAAGAAAGCAGATTATCCCTTAGAGCCTCCAGAAGGAAGGCAGTCCTGCCAACACCTTGATTTTAGCCCACTGAGACCCTTTCTAGAGTTCTGACCTCCACAACTATAAAATAATAAATTTTTGTTGTTTTGAACTACCAAGGTTGCAGTAATTTGTTTCAGTACCAGTAGGAACGCAGGATATTTGGACTCCACTTAACTGGATTGACTTATAGTGAGTGGGTGTGTGTGTGCGTGCGCTAAAAGGTGACTTTTCATTTATTCATTTAAATTCTGAATAATATTTTGTGAATATACCACAATTTATTATACTGTATTTATCTGCTCTTTTATTTATGGAGACTTGTATGCTTTCCATGGTTTGCTATTACAAATGTCTTATGATAACCTCCTGTACTCGCTTCCTTGTATTTTTATATGAGTGTTTTCCTTGGGTATAGACTTAGACATAGAATTACTGGGATGTATGAAATGCCCATTTTCAACTCAAACAGATATTGATAAACTGATACTCTACGGGGCTGGACCCATTTACACAACCACAAGCAGTAAAAGTTTGAATATCTCTGTGTCCTTGCCACATTCTTAATTGAGTTGATCTTATGGGTATTGTTATAACAGGTGGCATTAATTATATTAAAAGTCAGCTAACTTCTGATAGGTAGTGATAATTTTAAAGGCTTTGCTTAGAAGTCAACAGTGGCTTCTTATTGCTTCCAGAATGAGACGTAAGATTGCTAACATGATGTGAGTACTTGGCCTGACCTGTTTCTCCAGGCTCACTTCTCCTCACACCCTGTTTTTCTCTTTAAGGTTCAGTTATGCTAAGTAGCTTGTACCTCTATGCACATAAAATGCAGATTTTTGACTTTAAAATTATCCTTATTTCTATCTTCCACCTGGAGATCCATCATTTCCATTCCTTCTGGCTAATTCCTTTTCCTACTCTAAAACTCTTATGAGAATACATATTTACCCCAAAACTCTTAACAGTTTTTCTTTGGATTCTTTGCCCTTCTTTTGGTTCTCATCATAATGCATCTTCATGTTAAAATGTGTTTTTTATTACATAGATAATCTAGGCTCCTGGGTCAAATCTCCAAAGTATGAAAAGATACAAAGCAAGAAACTCTGCCCCCCATAAAAATGCCTCTCAACTGCTCAGTTTCCTCTCCCCTTAAAGATAACAATTATTACGTTCTTGTTTAACCTTATAGAAAAGTGCATACATGCAAGCCAACACAACACACACACATGCATATGTATGTTGTTTTCTTCTCGCATTCACTTCTTTCTAAACACTGGCTGAGAACGTCTCTCTCTGGAAACGGAACATAAAGTCCTAGAGATTATGAGTAAGAGGTAGCTGATTACAGGAAGACTGCAGAGAAAGTAACTTGAATAGCAAGTACAGAGGCTTTCAGGCAGTAGCAGGAATTCTGGCATGTTCCAGAATAGCCAGGTGGTCAGCAGTAGAGTCAGTGAAAGAAGGGTAATAAAGGATAAGGTCAGATCATTAATAGATTTCTTTTTTCGTTAATAGAAATATTAATGTGTGTTGCAAAACATTGGACTTTGTTCTGTAATCCACTTTTAAATTTTAGTAAATAATCATACATATTTTTCATTAAGTTCTGTGAAAATCATTTATGATTTATTGTAGTCACAGCTTTGTATATGTATTTCACTATGTGTTCCATTTTCTTCATTTTCCTACGTGTTTATGCATGTAGTTCTGATATTTAGGACATTAGCATTGCATTCTTTTAAAAGAACAGAGTTCTATAAAAAACTTAGTCCTTTTAAAAAAATGAATTTCTGTTCTATCAGAGATGATGTAATTAGCATATTTCCACTTCCTTTCCCCTCTCCTCTCTCACCTCTACCCTTCAATTTTAGTCAATTTAAAAGTCTTTTTTGATTATTATCATTGTAGAGTTGAATGCTCATATACTTTTATTATTTGCTCTGTCAGCTTTAAATACCCTTTGACTCCCAGCTATTAACCAGTCAGCTCTCCCCACTGTCCAGTTGCTATGGTTTTCCCCCAGTCATTTTTGGAGGCTGAACTTTGTCTTCTAATAATTTCCCCAGAAAGACTCATGGGAACAATTTTTACTCAGTTCTCTATTTATTTAATACTACTTGCCTATAGATTTTGTAGTTAAAAAATCATTTGACTTAATGTAATTTCTTTCACTTATTTTTTCTGTAAGTTAATTTTATTTGTTAATTAACATTCTTATAAGTTTGAATGTTCCTGTAGATTTTCCTGCTGTTTATGTTTTAATATACTTTTATGACTACTAAATGGATTCTGTACTTTGAAGCCCACATATCTTTTATCCACTATTCTGGGTCAGTTTCTCCTTGCCTGATTCTCTGTCACTTGCTCACTCATTTGTTTTTATTCTTCCTTCCATTTCTTTCTGTAAATTTGCTTTAGTTCTACTCTCTCTGCCGTTATGTTCTCTTCAGTGTTGGTTTTTTCCTCCCACTTTTGTGTGCCTTCCATTCTCATCGCTACTACTGTGTTGATTTTACCTTTGGTCTACTTTTTTCTTGAGATCTGTCAGTTCTTATTTCATGTCTTTCACTTTTTTCAACATTTATTTCTTGATGACTTTGATTTCTGCTTTGTGATATTATTCTAGAGACGTAATAGTCATGCAGCTCTTCAAATTCATGATGAAATATTTACTCACAATTTTCAACTGATGCATGGATTTGTTGTCAAGAAAGCAGGTACTTTTTAGGTGTGGCATCATTTTAGGTTTAGTGGCGGGTAAAACTGATAAACGTTTTTGACATGTGCTACTGCTAAAACATCTCCTTTGTCTTTTGTTTATGAAGTGGATTTAAAAAATTCTGAATATCTCTATTTAATTTTTTCTTTCTAGATTTATCTTTTGGCTGCAGACTGCTAACACTTGACTTCATCAGTTTAATTTTACCCTCCTAATTGATAAGTAGCATCTTCTATACTTGGAGTTTTTATGAGTATCTTATCTGGAATAAAACTAAAGACAGAGTTCTGGACAATTCACTAGATTTCTGTGTTAGGCTGACATCTGTCCAAAACTCCATGTCCATTCAGGTTTAATTGATCCACACGTTACTAAGCTCTTTAATTCTCCCCACCCATCTCTTCAGCTTCTCCAGCAGTGCTCAGTCTCTGTCCTGCCAGTGATGCAATTAGCTCTTTCGGTAGAAAGCCTTTTATTTGATTATTTTTGACCAGTTAAATTTGACTCTGAAATTGCTGGTGAGTTTCAGAGGGCACGAATGTAGATCTCTGAACGAATTCTTGTCTTGTCATACAACAAACAAGATGAAGGTATCATCGTGGCATTATTATTACTGCTATGAATAATTAACATTTGTTGACTTACCGTGTCTTTCAGCTGTATAAACCATTTATACAATATACTTTATTTAATCTTCATAATAATCTCAGTATAGTAGAAACTATGACTCCCATTTACATATAGGAAATCAGACATGCAGAAAGTGTAACATACTCAGGGTTACATAGCCAGTAATTAGCGGACTCAGCATTTACAACAAGGCAGTCCGATGCTGGAACACAGTTTTTCAACCACTGTACTGCCTTTCTGTATTAACTCTGTAATCTTCGTCTAACTTCTTTACAACTTTGCTCCTCATTTATTAAATGAGATTAAAATAGATTCTCTGAAGGACCTTTTCCACTTCTAATGTTGTGTGATTCTGAGAGATTTTTATTTATTTCTTTCTGTATTTTATACAAAAATATATACTATATATATGTATTTTCATGTAGAGTAGCTAGAAATCCACTCCCAGCATTGCTCCTGGAATGATGCTGACTTTCCTATTTCTCAAGGGATTACACCTGAGTTGTTGAGATGATGCCAGGTCAGTATCAACATGTGACAAATAGGCCCACACTAAAAACGGAAACTTCCATCCTAAGTGAATTAATATTGCAAGCATATTCCTTGGTATGTGTGCCTTGGGACTTCCTTATGTAAGAGGGAATCCACCTCAGTGGAGAATCCACTTACCTTCTATTTGTTTTCTTTCAATTCTTCATCCTCCTATGTGTTAAATCTAGGGGGCAAGTGCACACAGCTACTAGTTACAAATAAAAACAAATCCAAGGCCATTTTGCAGTCCGAGCCAGTCCTCCTTATACAGCTGGCCCAAGAGTCACACGTGACAGGCAGTCCTAAATTAATCCTATTTGGGCTGATTCTCTGTTGTTATAGATTTCTGTGCCTGTAGCTTGCAGCTCGGCAGCACCAGCTCTGGCTACCAATGCCGATGCCTCCTTGGTGTGTCATTGTCAGATCCACTCAAATCAAATATGCAGAGCGCTTGGTCTCATTTAACCTAGATCTTTTCCCCAAAAAGTGACTCAGAAAGTGATTTCTGTGGATGAGAAGACTTTGTCTCATCTTCCTCTGCCTTATGAGTTCTGTATCTCATGAAAACTTAAGAGTAGGTGGGACGATGATTCAAACCAAATTCAGACTTGATCTTTAATATTTCTAATTCCTGGCTGGTATTCACTTTGCTGTGACTTTCTGTCTCTTTTCTTTCTGTCTTTAGAACAACCAGTCTCTTCCGAAAAATGATATACAGTCGTCCCACTTTATCCACAGGGACACATGCCAAAACTCCCAGTGGATGCCTGAAACCATGGGTAGTAGTGAAATGGATATATATTATTTTCTTTTACATACAAACCTGTGATAAAGTTTAATTTATATTGTACCGTACCTATAAATTAGGCACGGTAAGAGAATATCTGCACAGCCAGCATCACCACTCTTACATTCTGGGTCCATTATTAAGTAATATAGGGTTTATTTGAACACAGACACTGCAGTACTATGACTAACAACCAAGATGCTACTAAGTGGCTAACGGATAGTGTACACTGGACAAGGGGGTGGTTCATGTCCCTCGTCAGACAGAGTAGGATGGCGAGAGATTTCATCACAAATAGGAATGGTGCTACTAGGAATGGTGCACAATTTAAAACTTATAAATTGTTTATTTCTGTGGAATTTTCCATTTTATATTTTTGGACCATGGTTGACCCCAGGTAACTGAAACCAATGAAAGCAAAACTGCAGGTAAGTGGGGACTTTTGTACTAAGAGTTCCAGATTAGGCATAGGGTTCTGGAGGAGACGGCAGCCCCCCTGTGTGCAAGTGACTCAGGAGAGTCTCCTCCCGAGATACCCTGAGGCACATGCAGGCTCCTGTTCCTTTACCGTTTCCTCCTTTTATTACCACCATCTCTTACCTTAATCTTAAATCTTCCAAGAAAATCTGGAAGCACACTTAGTATTCAGTCCTGTAGTCAGTACCTCATTATAGAGGAAATCCCACTGTTATGAAAGTATGTTTCCTCCCCAAATTCACATCATGTTGAAACCCTGATCCCCAGTGTGCTGATACTAGGAGATGGGGCCTTTGGGAGGTGATTAGGTCACGTGGGGGGAGCCCCCATGAATGGGATTGATGCTATTGAAGGAGAGACATGGGAGAGGTGATCGCTCACTCCCTCTACCATGTGAAAATACAGAAAGAAAGCAGCCATCTGCAAAACAGGAAGAGGGTCCTTCAGCAGCACAGGATTTGCCAGAACCTTGATCTTAGACTTCCCAGCCTGCAGGTCTGTGAGAAATAAACGTTTGTTGTCTCAGCCACTCATTCCTTGCTCATTTGTTATAGCGTCCTAACCTGAAACATCCACTTAGCCGGAAATGACATCTGGGTCCCAGCCCAATCTCTACTCCTATGACCTTGAGCAACTTATTAAATCACTTTAATTTTTGGTCTTTTCAAATATACTTCCCACCACAGTGCTTTTGATAATTTTTGAAGTCCCTACCAAGTTTAAATTTATTGTACTCATTATAAAGAACTATCATCTTAATCTTAGTGATATAATAATCTGCAAAATGAAAACCTTAGTTTCTAAGTAGCTGCCTATCATTCAGAATTCTTTCCCACATGTAGAAATTCTGGATAGATAGCTAATTTTCCACCTTTGCTTTGGAGAAATCCCCTAGGTGGAAAATAGGAAGAATAGAATATGCTTTTGAAAGTTTTAAATGTCTATTTTAAAGCTATATAATCTTTTATTGTCTCCTGCAGATGGAACTTTGATCAGAAGGTCTTAGGTGGGTTGTATCATTTGCAAGAACAATTCAAGGCTTTGCACATAGAGATACTGATCGATTACCCAAATAACAGTTGTGTGTAAATTCTTCTATTAAAAAGACTCAAGGATGACATATCTATCATGCTAATTGACAAAAACAACCCCAGCTAGTTCCGTTCAATAAAACAACAGTGCACACACATAGAAGCCAGGAAAAAAGAAAGAGAAAAAAATGGGAAAAGTAAGAGAAAAAAGAGATTAAAAAAAAGAAAATCCCCAAATGCAAAATTCCCTTGAGCCACTGTCACAGCATGTTGGAACCCATGATCTGGTTAACAAATTGTAACAGATCCCAGCCGCTTATCTCCTTAAAGAAGATGAGCTTAGTAACTGCCTTGAGGTTTTAGCAATGACCCAGGGCCCCCCCCCCCCCCCCCCCCCCCCCCCCCCCCCCCGGCTACAAACGCTGGGCGTGCCTGCTGTCAGTCTTCCATCCCCAAAACAGCCTTGGGCTGGAATGGTAAACAACTTATAAAAAGCTGCAGACTCAGAGGGGAGGAGGCTGGTTAGCCGATGAATGGGTAAGATCCCCTGAGGGGGGCAACCTAAGACAGGCACAGCCCCCTGAGTCCAAGTTGTTAAGCAGCTGATTCTCACACATTCGCCCTGATGAGCTGAAAGGCTCAACAGGAACATGATTCATCAAAAAGGGTCTTCTGACCTTGAGCCAAACACCAACAATAAACAAAGCCTTTGTACTCATTATGATCCCACCCTGTCCTTCCCTAAATTCCTGCATTCCTCCTTTGACAGTACTCAATAAGTATGGGAACATTTGAGAGGCTCATGGAGTTGGCTCCCAACTCCCTCTCGCTCTCTTGACTTTTCCCCAGAGTCTTGAGTAATCCATTCCATCTCGGTGGGACTTCTGCTGGCCAGAACCCACAACTGGTGACGAACCCACAACAGCACATCAACAGCTTATTGTCAGATTTTAGAACCTCGGGCATAACTCAAGCTGCTTAGTAACCTAGGGCTGCTGCTTCTACGTTCGGGGTGTGAACTTCCCTTTTGTGACCAAACCCATCACTGAAGCATCTTGCCCTTAGACTTGGGCAAGGTGGACTCCTTTCTCAGGCCCTGTGCTTTTGAGGGCCCTGTTCTATCTCCCCTGTGGCTGACACCAAAAGGGCATAAGACCAAGGGGATGTCCTCACTGTTGACAGTACCTCCCCGTGCTAGACCGTACTCTGAGTACCCAGTATTCTATTCACATCCACATGGTCCTGAATCAGCTTCCCAGAGCCTGTGCAAGCCTCCCCTTTGAGTCCTTCCACTTAGAAATAGACCAAGCCACCAATTTACTTACCTTCATACCCAAAGGACTTTTAAGGGGTTCCTTTTGAAGAAGGAGGAGTGTAGCAAGACGCTCATGATGAGGACCTCAACTGGGACAGACAAGGCTCTGGAGATGGCTCCCCCTGCAACACTATATTCTAGCAGGAAACTCTAAAGTGTCCAAAAATAGTAAAATTCAAACCTGACTTTCCTGGTTATATGAAGATATATTTGTAAGGTCAGAGGATAGAACATATTTTATTTAATGGTTCGATAGCTTTATTTATAACTTTTATATATTTAGATGTAAAATGCATGGCCCCCCATTTGTACTCTTGTCCTGAGTCTCACGGATGTTCAGGCTGGGCCTGTCTTTAAGTGTGGTTGTCACCATGTGCCTGGCTTTTGTCTTGGAGCATCAGCACTGGGAAAAGACACAGGTCTAGGTTTATTACTATGAGGCTCAAAGTGTGTCAGGGTTGAGTCCCCCTGGGAGGAGGGCTGCAGGTCTCCTTTCCCGCCATGACTTGAATTAGGGCCATTTCAGGTTGAATTAAACCAAGCCTTCTAGCAACCGCCAAGGTCAGTGGTCACTTCCAGGGCTGTGCCCACTTCTCTGATCTCTTTCAGTCTAGGTTACTACAGTTTGCTCTTCTTATAAAAAAAAAGAAAAAAAAAGTTAACATTTATTAAGCACTAACAAATCAGATACTGTACTCGGCACCTTATGTACTTTCTCCCTGCACCACTTAAACCTTCCAACAGGGCAGGTTTATCTCTTTTGGACAGAGGAGGAAACCGAGGCTTAGAGAAGTTAAGAAACTGGCTCAGGAATCCAAGGTTCTTTGACTCTCAACATTATTTGTGATTCCGCTAACCTTGCAATTGCCGCAGAAGGGCCTTTTCAGCCTGAAACTCTGCCTGCCTTTCTACCTTTCAGAGACGGCCCCAGAACTCTTGCTCATGCTTCTGCTGAAGCCTCAAACCAGCCATGCCTTGGCTCTGATCCTGATGGTTTGGTGGGAGCTCCATGGCTAAACCGTGGCTGCTTTAGACTCAGAATAAATGGTGGGAAGAGTATAAGTTTTGGTATGAAAATAAGAGCTGGTATCAGCAACTGAAGTTTACAGGCAGTGTAATTACTCAAGTTCATGACTAGGCTTGGATTTCAGCAGAGGGCATTGGCAGGAAGCTAGGCCCCATAACAATGCCCCCTCAGTTCACCCAGCTAGATTACCAGGCCCAGGCTAATGCCCCATAATCATGAGGGAACAGTGTGGCAGAGGACTCACCAATGGCCTGTCCAAAACGATAGAGAGCAAGAGAGGATGTATCTGGGAAGACACCTTGGTACTCATGCTAGACTCTGCCTGCTAACTGGAGGGTAGCCCTTTATGGGTATAGGTTCAGTCAGGGTCTGAGTAGGGTTGAGGCTTAAGGCAGTTTACCTATACCTGAAAGGAGTTAGGGAGATCAGGTGTGGACAGACTCACCTTTTCCTCTGTGCAATCTATACATTTATTCATTTTAATCCAGTAAGATTTCATTGAGCACCTACTGCCTGTAAGGAAGTATTCAATCATTGTGAAGGACAGAGTTAAGTAAGATATGATGGCCCCTGTTTTCCAGGCCACCACTACCTCTAATGAAGGAGAGAACAGTGTACCTGGGTGGCTCTAATAAATTCTCATGGTGTGAAAATCTATGCTAATAAGCTATGCTCAAAGTACAAATTGCAATGAAATAAAAAAGGAGAGAGTGATTAATTTTACTGCCAATGGGAGGGGTTCCTATCAATTTGTTAAATCTCATTGGTCCAGATATTTATTTTCTCCTTAGGGACTCTCTGCTAAATTGTCTAGGAGGAAAATGTTAATTATACAATACATGCTGTTGTTTTCTTTTTGTTTTTTTCAATTGGAGAAATGATCAATAAGCTCTCTCATTTTTCTTATATGAACGAATCTAGCATTTCCCTCTTAAACAGAAGAGCCAGTTTGTAGTGTTTCTTCCTCTTCATTGATAGGTAATTTTAGCCATGAATTGATGGGTAAAATTTCTAGCTTAATTTCCTTAACACTATAAACCCAGTTATGAATCCCTATTAGCCTTTTTAAACTATGTTTTCTAGTTGATAAGATAGACAGATTTCTGCACAGTGAAATTCCTGAATAATTACTGTATTTATATAAGTATGGCTTTTTTGGTCAGAGTTAAGATACATTAGTAGAAATGTAAAGTGATGCATGGAAAATCCTGTTTTTTGTTTTTGTTTTTTTCCTGGAACATCAACTCCCTGAAGTTTCTGCAGTAAACTGGTTAAAAAGCAGTTTATTGAGAAATGATATGGTGACTGTCATTTGCAAGCTTCTAACATCTATCAGGTAAAGTGATTAAACCTGCATCCATCATTCAGCATAATTAATCAGTAAGACACAACAGCTCGTGCGCGTGTGCTGATTAATCTGTAGTTCAGGTACATACATCTCAGGCTTCAAGTTCATATGAGAAATACATCCATCAGTGCCACATGGACTGGTGTGCCCTACTGCAATTATAAAATGGGTAGATATTCTTTAAGAAAGAGTAGAAAGAGTGTTTTTTTTTTTCCTAACTGGAAGCAGGAAAATTTAGAGATCAGCAAAGATGCTAAACAAAAACCCCAAATCCAGAAAATTAAGTTTCTTTGTTAATTATTTATTTTAGTTTTTTTTCCCTAAATGATACCAAGTAATTCTCCACTGCATGAAATAGATCTCTGAGTATAAAAGACTTAAATGTAAGGTTTATTTATTTAGTCATGCAGCAAATACTCACTGGGCAACAGACATGCCCGAGGGACATAGCAATGGTCTGACAATCTCCTTTCTCCCAAGAAGCACACAGTGTGGGGGGTTCAAAGGCCAGCAGTGTTCAAAGGGAGACTGCTATCACCTTGGATTTCATACTGTTTTACAAGACAGATCTTTTTCTAGAGTTACTTAACACAGTGTCTTGAAATGGTTTAGCTATCTGAAATAACTTTAAACGTTCCTGTAAAATGTTTAATCTTGCTTACGTTGATCCAAAATGTGTTTTGATAGCAGAAGAGAATATCGTGGTTACCTGGTTCAATTCAGTCATTTCACAACTGAGCAAAGCTCAGAGGAGAGTCACTCAAGTTCACCCAGCTGGTAATTATCAACATCCAAATGCAAACGTGTAGTCCACTTACACAGCTTTCTACTCCCACTCAACTGTGCTACCTTTAGAAAAAAATTTTTAAAAGTAAGTATTGAAATGATTTGATGTAGCTCTTTTGATATATATTATTTTTAATACTTGTTTTCCTTTATGTAATGATTGTTTTAGCAATTCGAATGACACAGAGGTGAGGTCCTTCCATATTTTTTCCGCATCTATAAAAACATACAAATACATAGACATGCACAAAAGACTGGTTTTCAAAGAAGTGATTATGCTTTGTGTGCTGTTTAGCTTGTAAGCATTTCCTTAAGGATTCCATTTCTGATTCTTTTCCTTATGTCCCACTTTAATCATCGTTACCTACAGGACGGGTCTTAGTTTCCCACTTAGACATGAGGATCCAACTAACCTGTCAGTTTCATGTTAAGCAAAAAGAAGCTCCTTTCTCTTGGCTACTCTTACAACGTCTGTCTAAAGATTTTGTGTGAGTTCTTCAGTCTGAACCCTAATATCCTCAGAAAATGGGCTGGTGGAGGAAAGAAGAGAGGAGAGGAGTAAAGAGGATAGGTGAGGGGCAGATGTATTCCTGATAAACTTACAATGTAATTATTCTTAGCAACCTGGTATATGTGCACATTCATAATCACCATTTTGAACACACTTTAGGCAATGGACATTGGTGGTGGAAAACCCTGAGAAAAGAGGCTTCCATTGCTCCACCCAGAATGTGTGAGCACCTATGTCTGAGCTCAGAAATGAGAAAGGGCTTTGTCTAGAACTCAAAGTCAGGTGTTTCAAACATTTTTCTCTCTCACCAATTAAAATTTTACAGTTCTACACTCCAGCTAGCAGCTAGGTAAGATTGAAAAGGAGTTGAAATGGATCATACTGTTTGAGATCCTTCCGTTATGTAAAATACATCAGTGGTTTTAATTGCTTACGTGTTTCCGGAAGTCTGACCACTTTAAATAAGAGCTTTTGCTGACTGAAGGATATTTGTGATGAAATTAGTTTTCCTTTTAAATTTTGCCTTCCTAAGCCTGATAAAGTCGCTTCCACAAAGTTGTCCACTGTTTGAGTTAGTTTCTCTTGAAAGTCAAATAAATTAAGCTGCAAAGTCTGAACTCTTGAAAAATTACAAAATCTATAAAATGGATTTTAAGAAGGGCAGAGTGGAAGAAACCTACACACAACAAAAAGAGCCCTTAATGTGTATTTCTTCTTGAAATATTATTTTTGTTTTTACAAAACCTTAATTCAGTACGTGTATGTGTATATATATATATATACATACACATATTCTTCTTTACCTTTTCCACTAAGCACCTCAATCTAATAAAAAAAACTCTAAACTTTGCATAAGCTAACACTGCACTGTCTAGGTTAATAAAATTATCTTTCTCATTTCTCATGTTTTTCAATAGCTAAGCATTTTAATAAATGTTCTTGAGAAAAATAGAGGTACCTAAAATTATTAGCAGCTCTATGACTTAACAACCAATGAAACCAACAGGAAGAAACCCAAACCAATCTTTTATTGGAATAGCACTTCACTGTTTACAAGCACTTTTCAAAGTACTTGCATATACCACATCATTTATGACAAGCAGTAGAGAATAAAACAGTGGGGTCCATCACCTGTCTTGACAATTGGGACATTGCTTTTTGCTATACAATTGAAAAAATGGTATTGATAATTCATATTTAAAAGATTGACAGTAATTTGACAAGAAAATTGGCAGCCTGTATTTTGTGGTAACATAATCTGGAAAAACCATCTGGTTATCCAAACTGAAGGAATAATGCATTGCCAAATTTCCTTTAAAATGGGAGTGGAAGAGCTCATGAGATAGTTCACATCCTGAATTCCCTTTCCTTTGGAGACCTGAATGTTTATGAGAGAGGAAAAAAAAAGAAGTTGCTGCCATAAGATAGTTTCTGTGAAGAAAACAAAGTGCCATGATTTTGAGGGAGTGCCTAAAATTATAAGGGCCAACTACCAAATCAGCCCTAGTGTGATCATCCATTCTGGAATTGGCAAACCTTGATTAGATTTTGAGCTGACTGGATGAAATTGATAGTGACTTGATTCTGAAAAATAATCTATGACTCTTGTGGTTCTAGTTTTATGGAGCCTAGGATTCTAGGTGAATTTTAAATAGGTGAAAATGCCTCTTTACTACTGATGTGTTTAGCTGCAGTTAGGCTTATGTGATTGTAATAAAGGCAAAAGCAGGGAATTAAATGTAACAGAGCTGGGTTGAATCACAACTTGGTCACTTATTCTGTCCTCTGGTTTATATGTAGTTATTTATAATAATGTGTTAATGATAATACTTCCCTTTCTTTTCTTCTTTATTCCTCTCCTCACATTTTTCTTCTCTTTATTATCCATTTTTATTCATTTATATATAAAATATATTATATTAATAGTCATCAGAGTGTGAAGTTTTATTTGTGGAGAAATTTTAGATACAAATTTAATTTCTTTAATTGACTTAAGGCTATTAAAGTTTTCTATTTCTTCTTGAATTCATTTTTGTAATCCTGTCTTCTAATTTTTTGAATCCAAATTTTCAATTTTTTTTGGCATAAAGTTGTTCATAATATTCCCTTCTTCAGTAAATGCCTGTAGGGTCTCTAGTTATATCCGTTTTTTTCCCTTCCTGATACTTATTGGTAATCTGTATTTTTAGTTTTCTCATTCAACAATTTCTGCTCTTTATTATTTTGCTTTATTTTTGGCTTCAATTTTCCTAATTTCTTAAGATGGAAATTTCAATGATTGATTTAGATCATTCTCTTCTACACAAATTGAAAGCCATACATTTCCCTCTAGGCAGTACTTTGACTGCATTTCAAAAATTTTGTTATGTTGTTTTAACAATGTTAAATATATAAAACATAATAAAAATTCTGAACATATCCATCAACCCCCCAAAATTACCCGATGACCATTGGCTGCTTTATAATCCTGCTTCTCTTTCCCCACACACATGCAACTTTCTTTCTTATGCTGTAGATTACTTTGCATATTCTAGCATTTTATTAAAAATGGAATCATACAGTATGTACTCTTTTTAATCTTTCACTCAGCATAATTATTTTGGGATTCTTCCCATGTTGTAGCCAATATATGCAGTTTATTCTGTTTTTCATTTATTAATATTATTCTGTGACACAGTACAATCATATTTATTCACCTACTCTTTCATGGAAACTGTGTCCAGTTTTTGGTTACTACAAATTAAGCTGCTATGAACATTATGTATATATCTTTGCACATAATTTTCTCTTGGATAAATGCCTGGAGTTAAATGGTTGAATTTTAGGCACATGCTTACATTTTTAAAAAGCTGTCAAAGTGTTTTTCCAAATTGGCTGTGGCATTTAACACTCCCTCCTTTAGTGTATGCTGTTCCATTTACTGCGGATGCTTGCCAATACTTTGCATGGTCATTCTTTTTAATTTCAGCCATTCTAATATCTGTGTGGTGGTATCTCATCATGGTTTTAACTTGCATTTTCCCATTTTCTATTGATCAGAGATACTGAGCATCAATCTGTGTACTTATTTGCCATTGGTATATCCTTACTTGTCGAAGTGTCTGCTTTCAATTTTTTTTTAAGTGAGCTGTTTGCATCCTTATTTTTGAACTTTGAGAATTCTTTATATATTCTGCATACAAGTCCTTTATCAAATACATGTCCCTCAGTCTGTGATTTTTCTTTTCATTGTCTTCACAGGGTCTTTTGAAGAGCAGAAGCTTTAAAAGTTTCAAGTTTTAGGAGAATAGGACTTTTGCCTCCTTAGGTAGATTTATTCCTGGGTATTTTATTCTTTTACAAGAAATGGCAAATGAGATTGTTTCCTTAACTTATTTTTCTGATGTTCCATTGTTAGCGTATAGAAATGCAATAGATTTCTATATATTAATTTTGTATCTTGCAACTTTATCAAATTTATGAATAAGCTCTAGTATTTTTCTGGTGGTGTCTTTAGGATTTTTTATGTGGAGTATTTGTCATCTGCAAACAGTGACAATGATGTTAACTGCGGGTTTGTCATAAATGGCCTTTACTGTGTTGAGATATGTTCCCTCTACGCCTACTTTTAAAGACATTCTCTTTCATTCTTAGTAGCTGAGGGATTCTTTTTCCATTGGAAATATATGTTGGATTTTGTCAGATACTTTTTCTGCATCTATTGAGATGATAATTTTATTTTTCATTTTTAGTTGGTTAATATTTTGTTCAGAATTCTTGCGTCTATGTTAGGTAGGATATGCACCTGTGGCTTTCTTTCCTTGTAATTTCATTGTCTTGCTTTAGTATCAAGGCAATACTTGCATCATGAATGAGTCAGAAAGTTTTTACTTTCCTCCAAATTTCTGGAAGAGTTTGTGTAATTTTTGGCTTTATTTTAGCAGGCAATTGTTTTGGCTTGTACTACAAACCCCATTCTTAGGTGGTAGTTTTCATTTCATTTCCTATGTTTTGTCTTAGGTTCTCCTTTCAGTCTATTGCACAAACGTGTGATTTAGGTGCCAGCTAAAGGGGAGGGTCGGTAGAAACTGGGAATCCTCTCCCCATGTCTTTCTTTTCTGGGATTCTCTCTCCATGAGTAGCGGCCGTGGTTTCCTCAGATTCAGTCTTCTGTGTTCCCCAGACCAGGGAAACTGTAGTTTTCCACTGTTCCAGTTACTGTAAATATTTTAGTCACTGTGACTAATGATAAAAGCTGTGAGAATAGGAACTCATTTCTTACAAATCCCCTCCTACTCCCAATTATAGACTCTCCATCAGGATATGTCTTCTCCTCTGTATTATATCCAGAATCTATTGATGTCAGCTTCAGGTGGTTGTATAATGAAATCTCATTCAGCCACTACTCGGGTCAGAGAAGTCTTCCTTCCTTTTTAATATTCTCTGACATTTCCCTCAATGTTAAGCTCTCATTTTTAGCTGTTGGTTTATTTAGTGTGCCTGTGTCTAGCAACCTCGCTGCCACTTTGTATGCTACTTCTAATCTGATGTGAGCTTAGAAATTAAAACTCCTGACATAGTAGAATTTGGTCCAGATGAAGACTAGATGGTCTCAGAGACATTCTTATATCTCTAAAGATTATGACCTTAATTACATAAGTTTTGTGTAACAACGTTTGGCTGCTTTCAGATTTTATCACTTCCAGGTTTTTATTTCTTGGTGTATTTTTTAAATTAGAAACATAAACTTTCACTTATGAAATTTGATATATCCAAATGTTTTTCTTAGACATGTACAAACTCTCACAGAGACTTACAAACATGCTTTTTAAAATTTGAGCCAATTTACCCAGCATCTTTCGACTACTTGAGAGAAATATGTGCAACAATCCCCACATAGATTTATCTTTATTAATTATAAAAAGAACATAATGATTTATAGTTATTGGTTAGGTGGCGTATGTAGGATGAAACCTAAAATTCATTTTCAACTATTGATAACCAAGGGTGGGTTTTTGATTCAGAATTTATTGCTAATCTTGTAACAGTATTTTTTGTAAAATGAAGCATTTGCTATTTTCTTTTTTAAAAGCTGTCCCTAGGATGCCCTTGTAAGTGAAAGGCTTAATAGATTTTATGGCTGTGAATCATTTTCACCAATACTTGAGTGCATGAAATATTCTAGAAGTGCTGAGTTTATTCTTTGAATCACTACAAGCTCACATAGCTTATTGAAACTTTGTTCAGTTTCTCAGTTTTTCTATTCATATTTAATTTTAGAACATTCTGTACTCTTTTCCAACTGAGCTACACTTGAAGCTTATGGATTTACCAATACTCTATGCACTTCTGAACTTTGCCATCTGATCCTGAGAAATACATATTCTTTTTGTTCTTATGCATAAAAATACATTATTTGGAAACTGTTTTAGTCCAGTTTTATCTAAAAAAAACTAATCCATAGGAATGGATAAGGTTGATATCCCCCTTCAGCCACACATATCTTTATATTTCTCCAGATATTTATTTTCTCTTTGCCTGATCAGGCTAACTCTGAAAAGTAAAGAAGCAGAATCTCCATTTTTAGATTCCCATTAGTTAGTTGGATGTGACTCAAATAAGATTTTCTTTGCTGGTCTCAAAATTAACTGGCCCCTAAAGACCAGAGGAAACACATTTGGAATATGTAAATAAATGCAAGCAATTTTTGATTAACTTAGAGTGAGCCTCTTTCTTACATTAAGGTATAACATTGTTATCAAAGAAATAATTAACGGAGCTAGGAGAAATTACATGTGACTGAAGTGGGTGAAAACTATCCTTTAACCCTCAAATGGGTTAGAAATATTATGGTAGAAAAATTGAGGGTGATCTGAAAGGGTCTACATAATAGGGATAAATGATTTTAACATAAAGATAATGTAGAATATCGGAAAAGTCTCCAAATGACAGTCTCCAGCAGGAAACAGTGGGAGCCTTGAGGGAAAAGATTTCAAGAAGCATGTTTTCATCCGGGTGCCAGACAAAATGCTCTGATAGACCTGAGCATTTTATTTCATTCTGTGTCCTGAGTTATTATAACAGAATGTGTTATAGTGGTGACTGTGCATATCCACACAAAGAACATTGTATTTAACTTTAAATCAGGCACTGGTTCATGGCTCCAACCTGTGTGAGTTTTGGCAAAGTTGTTAAATGCTTGTAAGTTATAGTTACTAGGAACTGAGACCAAAAATTAAACTTAATGACTCACATAGGAACAGTACCTTCTGGTCAGATGAAGACATCTAAGCCTTTTATTTATTTTGTTTTTTTGTTTGTTTTTTGGCTTGGCTGTTCTTGGCAGACCTTAAGCAAAATCAAAATATACTTTAAATATGGAACATGATGGTTGTATAAGAGGGAGGAAAGGAACTGAAGGACTGAGTGAACATAGAAACTTTTAGAGGATTGACCGGGACCTAGGCAGCAGAATGGGAAGATGCAATGACTTTCTTGTCAATCCAGGGAAATTGGGAAAATGGTGCCACCTACAAAACTACAAAGTAATCTTTTTTGGCATGGAATTGGCAAACATTAAAAAAGCTGATGATGCCAAGACTCCTGGAAACTTGAGAGGTAGCAATCTCAGCTGATTGCAGCCCAAGCAGCCAAGAGCTAGTGGCAGAAAATAAGCAGAGAGGGCAATTTTTCAGAGGTGTCCTGATGGCTTTCAGGATTCTGGGTAGCCTTCGTGTGAGAGGGAAAAATGAACCATAGACTCATAAGGCTATATTCAATGTGGGCCATCAATAAGACTGACATTGGCATAGTCCATGGACTTCTGTTAGAAAACAACACACACAATCAGGTTTCTAGTATGAGTAAGGTAAATGGATTTTGTATATATGCAAAATACACATTTTAATGTCTCATATATGTGTGTATAGATACCTTTTTTTAGCTAAGATTCTTAATATTACTGCATTTAATAGTTGTCCCCCCACCCCATGTTTTAAGAACTCTATGTTTCTGGGAAAGGGAGGAGACTAAATATAAGTAGCCCATGAATGAATTTACCTGGAGAAATTCTTAAAAGATTGTGTGAATTTTGACACTGTCATATTCCTATTTTGGACCTGAAAGGCAAGTGTAATATTCTGAGACTTGTGTGCCATTAAAAAAAAAAAAAATTAGGTTGAAAGGAAAAAGTGGAAGGAGTTTCCAACTGGCAGAAGATCATGGCTGAGAGTTGGCCAACCCAAAGTTAGACACAATGTCCAGAGGGTAGGACGGGCATACTGGTGATTTTAAATGGGCACCCGAATTCTGAATTATCTCAGCAGAGCCCTGGAATGTGGGCAGCATTTACATGAGAAGCAGATCCCATAGAATCAGGGGTGAAGGTGACTTTGTGAGTGAATTCTTTGCATATGTGTCTTAGGCTCTGGACCAGGGCGGTAGCAAGTATGTCATCTCTTGAATTACGTTCATGGCTTCCTAAGGAACTTGGATTTAGAGGCAAAGAGAAAGACTATGGATATCAGTGTCTTAGGTTGAAGGGTGCTTGTGGGTTAAATAACACCTATTTCACATCTGAGAATATCAGGAACCTGGAGAAAAGCCAAGATTCAGATGTGCAGAACTGTAGACAAAAATAAAAGTGGGTGACAAGAGAATTTAGACGGTCCTGGACAGAAAGAAGTCTAGGTTCACTTTCTGTGGTAGGCAGATTACTTCTCTTCTACTCTGCATACACACAGACACATCAAAGCAGTTATGTTCTTGCATTACAAGATGCCATTGAACTCTGATGCAAATATAATCTTGATATGTCCAAATTGCCTTTCCCTAATCATACTTCATTTACATAATTCACCACCACTGCTTACTGTTTTTTGTTTTTTCTGTATATACAGTTTTGTCATTGTGGTTGCTTGATTTATTTACTACAGGTGTCAGCTGCTCTCTGTAGAGGAGAGACGGAAGGTCTCCTTCGAGGAGACCTTATTTGTCCTAGGAAGGTATGTAGCCCTGTGGTTATGTGCATAATGAGTAAGCATTCAGTTCCTTAGGAATATGTAGATTGAACCTCATATGCTTTATTTGTAGCTTTGCTCCTTCTTAACTTTGTTTTACTTTTATAATTTATGTTTTATTTTTTTCTTCATTTATTGATCAGATTACTAATACTGTGTCACTCAAACTCCTAAGGCTTTGATTATTGAATACAGAACATATTATAGTAAAATTATGCCTATGCGCTTATGGATCTTTGAGAATGAAATGTTAGCATAACGCTTAAAACATTTACATTTTACATTTCTATTTGCTAAGAAAATTCAACAGATTAAAGGTTATTTTGTTATTAGATACATTTTTTTTTTATGTGTACATGGTAGGCAGAATTATAAGAATGACCTCCAGTGCTCCTCTATCTGTGTAACCTCCTTCCTTTTGAGTGCAGGTAGAACCTGTGAAAATGATGAGATATTATGATCATGTTACATTATATGGTAAAAAGGAGCTATCTGAGTGGGCCTAATCTATGTACACGAGCTCTTTAAAGTAGAAAAGATTTATTTCTAGCAGGTGGTAGAATGGAGGAGTAAAGAGATTCAAAGCATGAGAAGCTGCTTGTGGATAGCTGGCTCATGGTCACAGGGGATCACGAGATAAGAAATTCAGAGGCCTTTTCTGATAACCAGCAAGAAAATGACAACCTATCAGTCCTGCAAATACAAGGAACTGAATTCTGACAGCAACCTAAATGAGCTTGGAAGCAGAATCATCCCCAGATCCCAAGAGTAGGAGCTCAGCCTGACTGACAATTTGATGTTGACCTGTGAGACCATAAACAAAGAACTTAGTCAGACCCACCTGGATTCCTGACCCATGAAAAGTGCAAGACAGTATGTGGGTATTGTTTTAAGCCACTAGCTTTGTGACAAATAGTTAAACATATCAACAGAAAATTCTATAGAGCCTACAATTTGCTCTGTGTGAGCTGTGGAAAACACAAGATGAATAAAACACTGTCACTTTTTTGAGATGTTTAGAGCATAGTAAACAAGATAGATGCTTAAACTCCAAATATAATTATAATGCATTTCATGAAATGATAGATGCTGCTTATAAAATACCGTGGATATACAAGTATATGGTGGAGAATTCTGCCTAGGGAAATCAGGAGAGACATTTCAGAGACTGTGACCGTTGGAGTCTATAATGAAAAAGGTAATATGAAACAGGGACAAATAATATTACCAGGCGAAAGAGACACAAATTCTTAATATGTAAATATTCACAACCTTATAAAACTGATTGAAGGCACAGAGAAGGTCAGTTTCAATTTTATAAGAAATTAACTGGTGTAAGTGTGAGTGCATCTTCGTGTTTATCTATCTCAGAATATTCATTTTATCACATAGCAGGTATTTTCCTCCAAGCATGTTCTGGCCAAGCAGTATGATCATCAATAAGTAACTTAATTGAATTTCTATGATGTATGTAATGGCTTCACTAAGCTCAGGAAAGTAAGTTTTAAGCCTTGAAAACTGCACTATCAGATAACATTAGATTCAGTTGGGAGTGCCTCGAACCCCAAATAACGGTGGCCTTAATAAGACAGGCATTAATTTCCCTGTCATGCAAAAGTCTTGAGGTTGGCAGTTCGGTGGGAATGGTTATGGGAGCTTCCTGGTGTCAGGAACCTGGATTTTTTTCTCTGACGCATGTGTGGTTTATATTCCCAGACAATCTCATGATGATCTATTTGTCTGTTGGCACTCCATGATATACATTACACTCCATTCAGTGGGAAGGAGTGAGGATGATTATGCTAATCCTCCTTTCACATCCTTGTGATGTTGTTACCCAGAAGCCGCACATGTCACTTCCACTTACAAATTATTCATTAAGCTTTATTCCTAGAGTTACTAGCAGCAAGGAAGACTAGAGAATGTAGTTCTATTTCTGATGGCTACAGGCACTACTAAAAGTCACGGATCTTATAACTGTTCATTGTAAATTTATCCATCTTGTGCAAGTATCAACTAAAATAAGCACATATGCATTTTCTCTGAGTTTTAAATTTAAGTTTACTTGAAGAAAGGTTGAGCCAGTTTTAACATAATAGTTGTATTTTAAGATACTATTATAATACCATTTCCCAAACTTCTTAACTTCAGATGATAATAGGTCATTTAATAATGAAATTGGAAGAGAGTAAAGATGTATGAAGAAATATACTTACACAGAGACTAAATGATAGTTATTCATTCTTAAAAGGACAGCATAACATATACTATTTTCTTGGATATAGTGTTATTCCCTAACCTTTAAGCCCTGACATTCAGAAAAAAAAATGTTTAAAGACTAAAATGTATTACTCACATAGTAATTCGAGTGCATGTTACTAAGAAGACTATGGACAAGAATTTTGAAATAGTTTATACTGCTTACAAATAAAATTGAATTTAGCAAGTCTAATTTGACAGGAGATGACAAAGACATTTTCATGGGCGCTTGAGTGAGCATAATATACAAGCAGGCAGTTTTTTTTTTCAGGTAGATATTCCTTATTTAGAACTTGACGAGTGTAAGAGTAGGTGTCATTAAGTCGTGACTTAGATGAGCGTTTGTCGTCTTTCCCAGAAAAAAAGGGAGTTGGAAGTAAAAACTACCCCATGTAGCCTTGAAAAATAACAACCTCAGAAACATAATAGATGTGAAAATCAGCAGATTTGTAGTCACTGGAGGGAGCAGAATGGACTTGGAGCCCCTCAAAAAGCTCCATCCCCAGAGAATTGTTACCATTAAATCTATTTGGCAGCTTCCTGATCTTTTCTTTATGTGTAGAGTCTGTCTTTATTTGACCTAACTCAGAGCTCACTCAGTGAGGAGAGCCCTATCCCCAGGACATGCGTCAAAAAAATATTAGTGGCAGTTGTTTAACACTATAGATGCCAGAAACGGCTATAGCAATTATGGCAAATAAGAAACTGGCCAAAAATCTTCAAAGCCAAATCTGAGAAATGAGAAACAAAAGGCAGAGATTGTTAGAATGTATTCAAACAGACATGATTCAACAATAAGATGGCTATAAAAGAAATACCTTAGATTTAATGACAAGAAGTAAGAGGGTGGAAAATATATGTATCATGCAAATAGTAAACAAAGAGAACAACAGTGGCTAATATTAGATTAGAAAGGCTTTAAGGTAAAAAATATTATTGGAGATAGAGTGATATTTAAAATGACAAAAGGAACACTCCATCAGGAGGACGTAATATTATAAACATGCATGCACTTAACAATGAAGCCTAAGGTTACATGAGGCAGAAACTGGCAAAGTTGAAGGGAAAATAGACAGTTCACTGATAATAGTTGTAGAATTCAATACCCCCATTTCCAGCAATGAACAGAACAGCCATATAGAAGACCAACAAGGAAATAAAAGCTGTGAACAACACTACAGGCCAAATCAATCTAACAGACATATATAGAATACTCTATCCAACAATAATAACAGAGTGCACATTTTTCTCAAGTGCACATGAGACATTCACTAGGATAGATAGATTCACATATATTATGCCATAATTGAGGAAAAATACATTTAAAAGGATTGAAATCATACAAAGTGTATTCTCTAATTAACCACAATAGGCTAAATTGAGAAATTAAAACAGAAGCAAATTTGGAAAATTCACAAATATGTGGAAATTAAACAATACTTTCATAAAAAAACTAAATGACAAATGGGTCAAAGGAGAAATGGAAAAGATGAAAATGAAAAATACTTTGAGATACAAGAAAATGATAATACAAGATACCAAAACTTATGCAAACCAGCTAAAGTAGTGCTCAGAGAAAAACTTGTAGCTATAAATGCTTATATTAAAAGTTGAAAGTCCTCATATCAGTAACATAACCCTAAAAAACAATAAAAAGAGAGAAAACTAAAGCCATGGTAAAATGAATGAAGGAAATATTAAGATTGGAGTGAAAAGAAATGAAACAGAATAGAAAAACAGCAGAAAAATTCAAAATCCAAATTTGGTTCTTTGAAAAGATCAACAAAACTGACAAGCTTTAAACTGGATTGACCAAGAAGAAAAATACAGAAGACTCAAATTACTAAAGTTAGGAATTTTAAAAACAGATCACTACTAACCTCACAGAAATGAATATGTTTAGAAGAGAACACCATGAACACCTGAATACCAACATGTTAGGTAATTTATATGAAAGGGACCAATTCATAGAAAAATACAAACTACTAAAATTCAAGAACTAGAAACCTGAATAGCCTCAAATCAAATAAAAAATTTAGTACATTGAAACCTTACTAGAAGGAAAAGTCTAGAATTCTTTGATGACTTCTACCAAATAGTTAGCGTAAACAATGTCAATCCTTCACAAATTCTTCTGAAAAATAGTAAAGAAGAGAGTAATTACTCTGATACCAAAATCAAAAAAATTATAGGAAAAATG
The DNA here is from genome assembly GCF_036321535.1 of Camelus dromedarius. Taxonomy (NCBI): domain Eukaryota; kingdom Metazoa; phylum Chordata; class Mammalia; order Artiodactyla; family Camelidae; genus Camelus; species Camelus dromedarius. Next base: position 75,803,999 of record NC_087440.1, read on the forward strand.
CAACTAAAGACCAATCAATACGTCTTATAAATATCAACACAAAATCCTCAACAAAATGGTGGTATACTGAATCTAACAACATATAAAAAAGATTAAGGATTATATACAATGACCAAACGGGGTTTAACCAGGAATGCAAAGTTGTTTTAACATGTGAAAATCAATCAGTGTAATACACTGTATTAACAGAATAAGAACACAAACCATATGATAATCTCAAAAGATGTAGAAAAGTGGTTTGATAAAATCAAATCCTCTTTCGTGACAAAAGCCATCAGTGACCTAGGAACAGAAGAGAACTTCTAGGAAAACTCACAGCTAACATAATACTTAATGGGGAAAGACTGAAGGCTTTTCCCCCAAGATCAGGAACAAGATAAGGGTGCCTATTTCCACCACTTCTATTTAACATTGCACTGGATATTCCAGCGGGGGCAATTAGACAAGAAAAGATTAAAAGTCATAGAAATGGAGAGTTAAAACTACCCCCATTCTCAGGTAGCAATTAGGCATGATAAATAAAAAGCATCTGGATTGGAAATGAAGTGAACCTACCTCTATTTTCAGATGATAATTTTCAGAGAAAATCCGAAAGAATCCATGACTAGAATTAATAAAAAGTTTCAACAAGTTTTCAGGATACAATTTCAATATACAAAAAATGCATAGTATTTCTATACACTAGCCATGAATGTCCTGAAAATAAAATTAAGAAAACAATTTTATTTACAACAGCATATAATAGAATAAGCTGTACAAACAAATCAAACAGTAGGCTGCAAAACATTGTTGAATGAAATTAAAAAGAAGTAAACAAATGGAAAAACATCCCATGTTCTCAGATTAGAAGAAAATATCTTAAGGATGACATTATCCCTCAAACTGATCTGCAGATTCGATACATTCTTTTTTTTTTTTGCAGAAATTGAGAAGCTGGTCCTAAAATTCATATGAAAATGAAAGAGGCACAAATAGGTTTAGTGGGTAACAGGACATTATTTTATAAATGTAGACAATTCTATCTTGGAAGATTTTTTCCTTACCCTGGCCCTTCTCCGACTTGAGGAGCCTTTAAGATTGAGACTGACTATTATTCAAAGAAGAATAAATATTAAATGGCTATGCTTTCCCTCCCTTCTCTACTGAATACAAACTGTGAGTTTGGTTCAGGGGCAAAAAAGCAAGTACTTGGTATAAAACAGAGCAGAAATATTTGAAATTAGGACACAAGCACCACTGGAGTGTGTTTACAAAACTTCTGCCCCATGAGGTCTTCCTAAGATGAATTGACATGCCCTTTTCCACATGGGAGAATTGAGCATAGTATTTTGATTTTTAAAAAAAGTCTCCTCATGCTCTGCAGTTCCTCTTAGCAGCCCAGTGGGAGAAACACAGGCTGCTGCCTCTGAATTTAACCAACAAAAATGAATAATGCTTATTCAGAGAGATGACCTGCATTTTGTCAGATGCCACGCTCTGCACAGCCTTCTCTCCAGGGAACAGCCAGACAGCATGCAGTGCCACAGTGCACAAGGTTGGCAGCTGGAAAGGAAATCATGGCAAGCCAAGGCTGTGCCACAATCCTGAAGAGAGGCAGATGTGAAGACTCACAGCCCTGGAGAAACGTAAGGGAACAAGTGCTCTGATAGGCGCTGTGTTGATACTGTTCATTACAAGTCAGTTTCTGATGGAAGCATCTGTCTTTTCCCCCTGTACTCCTGGTTGTTAAAGCCAGATCTGGCTTAGGTGTGGATAAGAGAAGCTGCTGTAGTTAGGAGAATGGGCCATGAGGCAGACAAACCTAGTCTAGGTCCTAGCTCTGGAACTTGAAGAAGCAAAGTAGCAGCCAGAATCTCACACCTACTATGATTCAGTTTCATTAACAGCAAGATGCTGAAGACTATACTCTCTTCATAGAGTTGTTATAAAGATTAACTTATCTAAAGCACAATGTGTTTTAACTATAAGTGACAGTTATTAATACCGGGTTTTATTCAATATTAAGCTGATATTTGCTTTGTCATTATTCTAGCCAGCCTTGGTACATTTCCAGACTTTTGAGCCCGATTCTCTTAACCAGATAAAAGATTGGGTTGGCAGAGTTGTAAAGAATTATTCCCCTGAAATTATCCTAAACCTGGACTATGATTAACATTCCAAGCCCATCAATTTTATGGAACTTGGATTGTAATGGGTCATACAGGAGGGAAGGATAAGAAGCACTCATAGTTGCCAAATTCAAGGGCTACACACATCCTCAATTAGAAAGGAGAATGAGAATGGTGTTTGGAACTATTCTGGCATATTGGTCTTTTAAGGAGGTCAAATGACTGTGTGTGTGTGTGTGTGTGTGTGTGTGTGTGTTTTCATACACTACCAAATGGATTGATAGTAATCTTATAAAAATACTCATTTTTCTTAAAGATAAGGAAAGTAAGGTCCATGGGGTTATGTTACTCACCAAATAGCAAATAGTTTTCCAATAGTCTGGCTTGAAGCAAGGTCTTCTGATCCTCAGCTGGTTGAGTTTTTCTTGAGGCTGCATAGAAGCAAGAAAAGCAAGCTTGAACACTGACCATGATAGCTTCCAAAGGACAGTAGAACTTTAACAAATCCCATGGTGATAAGTAGAGCAATACCAGGGGAAGTTCCTTTTTTCATCAAACCAATAAAGGGAAGAATTGTCAATCTTTCATCTTGCTTTCTGTCAGTGTGCACATAATACAGCCGGACAAAGTCGTCCCGGAGAGAACTTGCTCTCTGCTTGTTCCAAAGGAAGTTGAAAATTGAGCCATTGGGGGAGAAATGAAGCCATCAGGCACAAATGTGATCGCTTTTTAATGAGATTGTTTGTACTAGGCCAGCAGGTAACTTTGGTGCTGAGTCAAACCTAAGAGAGAGATGGTGAGAGATCAAGGGAGGAGGGAAAGAGAGAGGCAGAGCAGGAGCTCAGAGCTGGCAGCTGGCCAGCAGTCTACAGAGAAGGAGCTAAATTATGCATCTTATTTAGTACATTTATTAAAAGAACATTTCTAGGCAAACATCCCAAAACAAATGTGACTATCAGTTAAGCACCCCGCAGTCCCGAGCAGATTTAGTGCATGACAATTTTCTCATAATGGCTTTGTGGTGTTTGCTGAGTTTCATCTCTTTATAGCATTTTATGAATTGTCATTCCATGGGGATTTTAAATAGGCTGAGTTTGCCCTTCATTTTTGGTTGTTCAACAAAGTCAAAAATGGATGAATGTGGAACAAAGATAACATAAGAATAGGAAGAGCATGTTTGTTCAAATGATATTCAACTTAAGTTTTTAGTCAGTATTTACCAGCAAACCAGAGTACTACTATTACCTATTATTCATTCATTTATTTTAAGAAATATTTGAAAATCTCTTTTGTAACTGGGTTTGAACTCTGGATCCTGGGAGCACAAAGATGAATAAGATAATGTTTCTGACACAAAGAAGTATAGTTTTAGGAGGAGGTGAAAAAAGTATAAAAGGTGAAGGCAGAGCTGTATAGATAGAAGGACCAAATAGTGTGGAGTGTAAAGGAGGCACGATCACTCTATTTGGAAAGTGATGGGAAGAGCAGGAGAGGTTTTCAGAAAGGAAATGATGATGAGGGTATCCCCAGTAGAGGGACAGAGTGAACAGAAGCTTTAGGCAAGGTGTAGACTGCCCCTGTGGTTTGGATAAATGGAACACATAAGAAAGGAGAAGGGAGGGGATATAGCAGAGTGAAGACTGGTAGGAGGGGGCCAGATGTGCTGCACGTACAACATTAAGGAATTTGGCATTTGTCAGGAAAATGGAAAACCATGGAAATATTTTAAAGCAGTAGAATAATATAAACTTTGATGCACTAAAAATAACAATTTGGGAAGTACTGTAAAAGATGAGTTGAAATGTGAGACTAAAAGCAGAGAGAGAAATTAGGTCTCGTTCTATAGCCAAGATGCGAGATGATATAGACTGAGTTAAGGTGGTAGCATTGTGGCTAGAGAGGGGGGGAATGACACATAATAGTTTGAAAGGCAGTAGAATATACAGTATTTGATGATATGTTGAATGTGATTGTGTAAGGAAAAGTGAAGAATCTAAAATGAGTCCCAAGTCTCTCTGGCTTGGGTGGCTGGATAATAGCATCATGGAATTACAGTAAGGATTGTAAACCTCCAAGACAGTGAAGTACAACATATTTAATTTATATGCAAAATAATTAAATTATATGCAAAAATTTAAATATATATGCAAAAAATACACTGGAAGGAAGTAAAACAAGTATCCACAGTGGTGGCCAATAAGCGATGCAATTGTAGATTATATTATTTATTAGACTGTATATCCTTTTCCAAATTAAAATGTGGAGATGAATTACTTTTAGAACAGGAAAAAATACATTAAATCCTCCTTTAATGATTTCAAGTTAGATATAAAAGAAGAAATGCCTATAAAATACTTTTCCTTTGGGTTTGACTTTGATAATATAGTCTTATCAATTGGAAAAAACAGAACTCCATGAATATGTTGAAATATATGGATTCCATTTTGGATAGTGATAACAGTTCCTTCTTCTTTTCTATTGTTTTTTTTTTTTTACACTTCTGTTATACTTTCCAAACTATATTCACCTGGAAAGCAAACACCACAGTAGAGGAAAACACTTAAGGTTTGCTTTTTTAAAAAAGTTACTGGTTAGAAAGTAAAGACACTGAAATAGAGAGAGGATTTAGCTTATTTACATGGTTCATTGACACCTGCTGGATGTATGGTTTGGAACCAATAACACTTATGTGGAACTTCTTGAATCATCGTTTGCTGAGGGTTTCAGAAATGCTTTAGGAGTTAAGGGATACTGCTAAGAGTCCATACTTGCAAGGTTTCTTGGATAGTATCCATATCCATCAATTTTTCATGTCTATGCTTTATATATACATTTATACACTTAAGCCTGAATGCCATTTGCCAGCTTTGATATCCTCCAATATTCTTTAGAGTGGCAGTTATGTATTAATATTTTAAGTGTGATTTGGCAGTGGATGCCCCCAAACACTTTAAATGTCAGGGCATTTGTCCATTTTCTCTTGGACTGGGGTTGAATTTTTATTATCCAAAGTCCTGAGAATTAATAAGAACCCTTAGCATTGGAGGTTAAAGAACAATTTCCTGCTGTCTAAAGACACCTACAAGTAGGAAGGAAAAAAAAAAAATCAAGAGCTGACCTTAATATGTTCTTATTTCAAAGAAGTCATTGACTTTTCTTTCCACTACTTGTTAGTGAACCAATATCCTCATCTGAGAGTCTTGCCTTTTGATTAAAAATTCACTTTATGATTTTTTGTTTATCCTTTGTCCTTAGTATGGCTTTCATCCATCAGTAAAGTAACCCATTCTCTAGAGACTGCTTCAAATCTGAGTTACTAAAAACTTGAAGCAGTAAAACATTTGACTGGATCATATTATTGTGTTGTTCCCTCTTGAGGCTTCAATCTGTTTCAATTTTGATCCCAGCTCCCTTTGGTTATGAGAGGCCCAGCCCTCCCAGTTCTTTCACCACTCCTGGAAGGAAAGCAGAAAAAGCAGAGATGGACTTAAATTCCCGCTGGAGGGCTAAAGGTTTCAGATATGAACTGTGCATCCTAAAGTGGTCCTTCCTTCTCTTCCCCTTCCCCTAACACCTCAGCTGCTTTTTTGCCTTGGCTTAATGCCTATGGCAATGTTGAGATTCCTGTGTTCTCCTGGGGCTTAGCGATTATAGAATATGATCATATTCTAGTGGCAAGTAGGCAGGTGAAACTACCTACTTACACATTTGCTAGGAAGAATTAGAAGAAAAGATGCACTTTGAGAATGCATTTTGCCCAGGGGAATCATAATGATAAGCCATAGTCAGCAATAGATGACTTCAGGATGGGCCATCCATCTTTACAGAAGGCATTTCAGTGTGGTGAGGACAGTAGCTAAGAGAGCAGTTGAACTTTTGAAATGGTGAACAGTATGCATCTGGGCTTTATATTCCATGCTCTTATTTTATTATTTCGCCTCTGGATTAAAGTGCAGGACACATTTTATTTCAAAGAATGGACTTAGGCTTAGGCCAAAAGAATCTTCTGAGTTGTCTGAGAAGATGAGCAGAGGGAACGAAGAGTGGAATGGCAGCCCTCTACCTCTCACTCACATGGCACACTCCATAACATCCTAAAGATTCATGAGGTTCTTCTTTGCCTATAATTGTGTTGAACTTATATCTGGATTGATGGCTTGACTTCTCCAAAGTGTAGATCAAGAAGATAAGCACTTTGGCATAAATGAGACATTGCCTATATGGTGCAATGGGGCACAATTCAAGTTTGGAAAGCTTGGCCTTAAATTTTGTCCTTGACACTTACTGCCTGTGTGTCACTTAGTCAAGTCACTTAACTTGAATGACACTGTAAAATAGAGACAAAATGAGTACAATGACTTCATGAGGTATAAATAAAGTATTTAAAAATATGTTAAAATTAAAGATAAAATTTCATACCTTAAGACTTAAAATATGACAGTTAAATGATATTAGTCAGCATGACTTTTGTCATAGCTACTATGGTTATAATGTCATAAAGAAACAAATTAGATCTTCGTAGATCAAACTCAGTAAACTCTTGTGTTCCAACTTCAACCAATCAGAGGATTTTTGCCTCTATTTTGCTAGATGGTAGTTTGTTATTGATCTTTTAACACAGTTTTGAACTATTAAAATGCTTTAGAAAATTCCTCAGGACATCTAGTCCAGACTATTTATCAATACAGATTATGGTCCTTACGTTGTCTTTGCTGTGGCTGGAACAAAACACCTCCTTACCCCACCTGCCACCTCATGAAAATCGTTGCCCATTCAAAGCAGTCTCAATGTTTATACGTGTGTCACCTAAATTCACTTTACTTAAAACTTCTCCAGACAGAAGTTGTTTCAGTTAAGATGTGGAAATAGTAAGTGTGCAGCTCTTGCCTGTGGTGTGGGGAGTACAGTCCTATACGGATGAAAGTACAAACCTTTTCTTGCTCACCTGGCTGAATTCCACTGCATCATGGAAGGGAAGAGGTAGAAGACAGTTGTCTCTTTGCATGGAGAAAACATCTGGTTAGATGTAAAATATACGGATTGTGTAATAAAGAATTATACACGTATCAAAGAATACATCAAGAAATGCTGAATTAGGGCAAAATTTAAGATCTGCACCCTGGAGGATAGTAGATATACCTTGACTTGGCCATAATTTTTGTAGCATTTTTTCTACTTCTTGGTGATTTACTAGGGAAATCCCTTAGTCCCTATATTCTTTGCTACCCCGAACTACAAATCTCACACATTCCAACTTGCACCTCAACAAGCTGTTGTAAGCCTTCACCTGGCCACACCGTTCCTCTGAATAGTCCCCACAGTGCTCTTAAGAGAGTGCGTGTGTGAAACAAACGTCATATGATTTCTATTAAACAATTTTAGGAGATTGGGAATCAGTACGTGCATAAACTGTCATCATTCCTTTCACTATATGATTGTAGTGGCACTTGACAAAAATGAAGACTTTCCCCCATCATCTCAGAAAATAAGGAAGGATAAAGCACAAGATTCCAGGACCAGGGAAAGAGACGGATTCAGAATTCCTTTTATGGTTTACACATGGTACAACTCTGCTCATGAAGACGTATCTAGAGTCTAACAGCTTCTTTTTCTTTAGACCTTAATTATGCAAATTATACAGCTGCTTAAAGAGTGACTTCTCAAGCTTCTACAAGTCTGTTTTCATTTCCTGTGGGCAGAGTATTTCTTTTCCATTCTCTCAGTAAAGCATATCTTTGTAGTATCAGTTTGTCAGTTAGGCAGGAAGCAGATGAATATACCTCAAGTTGGGTCTTTCGGTAAATGTTTACTAAAGGGGCTATTTACAAAGATATGGACAGAATGTGAGGAAGCAGTACAGTATGAAGAGGCAGTACTCGGGGGAGAGTAACAGGGCAACACTCCCCTTGAAGGGGTAGTTACCAGCTGTGGGAGAGGGAGAAAAACATTGAGAGAGAGGGAGAGTGGTGGGAGAGGGAGAGAGACTGATATCACTCTATGCAAAGGGGAGAAGTCCAAATAAAGGGACACAGAAGAGAGCCAGGGTAATATACGCCCTGCATTTACTCTCCTTACTCTTGGTCGTCAGCTCCTCTAAGTGCTGCGCATCAGCAGAACCAATCAGAAGTCAGTGATAAGTGATCACAGCTGTTGACGCAGCCTGCGTAGACCCGCCTCCCAGCCTTCTGGGGTGGAGCAAGGTGGAGGAATGAGGAGAGTGGGGCTGAGCGGCAATGGAAGATACTCAGCACATTGGGCGAGCGTGTTTTGATCTCTGTAGCCACTACCGACACGGCGGGGAGCACTGGAAGTGTCTTGATGACTGGATTGAGAAGATCTCTAACTATGAGCTCATGACACATCCACCAGAACTTCAGAAGGTGATAGTTTGGCCCAGTAAGCTGATCTCTAGAGTTAAAAAAAAAAAAAAAAAAAAAAAGAGTTTGAACTAGAGCTCTTTAGTCATTGTGCAATGAATATTTTTGGTAGTATGCTGGTTGTTCTTAAAGGTCCTCCCCACCGCAGACCCATTTTCAGCAAAGTTCTGCCCTGCTCTGTGTCCTCAAAGGCTACCTCTACTGCTGACATCTCAGGGTTCCCTGACTTTTAGCTTCTGGTTGAGGTTTGCTGAGCTCTGGCTATGCATATAGGTTTTGTTTGTTATTTTCCTGCAAACTAGTTGATCCCAAGAGGTTAGGGATTGTGTTTCTCCTTGGTTTCTTTCACAAAGCCCAGCAGAATAAGGCTATATGTAACACAGTGAATAGTGCTATATAATTGGTTGGCTGGAGGTACATAAATATTTCTGAGCTTTCATCCCAAAGCAAATTTCAAAGTCAATTATGAATGATGCTGTAGGGAGAGATTTATTTTCCATTGTTACTCACTCATTCAACAAATACTCACTGACACCCTCACCCACCCCACTCTGTGCCGTTTCTAGTACTCAGAATTGCAAGTGGAATGGAGAATGACACAGACAGAGCACTTGCTTGAAGGTCCTTAGGGAATGACTTGGAGATGAGATCATGGGCTTTGGAGCCCAGCAGATGTGGGCCCTGGTTCAAGGCCTGGTTTTAGGTGATGCTAGCAAACTTTCTAAACTTAGTTTTCTCATTGGTAAAAATAGAGATATTTTATGAGTTTTTTGTGAGAATTAAATGAAATAAGCAAAATAAATCACTTATGGGGTTCTGGGTACATAACAAGAGGTGAATAAATCTTAACTGCATAGGGAGATTAATGATGCCAATAGAGTGTAGCACTGGCCTCAGAGGTGAGTGATTCCAAGGGTTCAAGAAGCCATTTGGCAGAGGACTTATAGCAAGAGATGGGAGAAACCATAAACGCTTCTTGGCCCCAGAAGGAAACCTCAGTTCTCAGAGTGCAAGGCAATATTGAGTGTGTTACAATGTTTGTCACTATAATGTTATAATGATTTTCCTGTCAGCCCAACCTTCTGGGCTCCATGCCTGAATCCCATGGATAGGGGAGAAGGGGAGAGGAATATTTGCTGTTTTTCTAATGGAATGATACTCAAAGAGTGAGAAAAATGTCCTTCCCAACTCTCACACCTTCAAGTTAGACACTTAGAGCCGCACTGAGGCTCAGAAGGAGACGTTAGGATGTAGCAAATTGCAGAGACAACAATGTATCTGGTGACAATTTTGGTGGAAGTTCAGTCACCATTGCTTGGAAGAAGCAGTGTTCATGACCCAAGGAGCTCAGCTGGAGGGGAGAAAGAATAAGAGAAGAAGGAATAAAAACCAGTCATTTGGTGCATGTAGCAGACTGGCCATAAATGCAGAAAAGCTGTAGAGGAGCATAGAAATATCCAACAGTGAAGAAATTACTAGAAGATTGGAGTCAGGATAACTTAGAGGCAAGAGAAGCCCCATTCAATTTCTCCTTCGGTGGATTTCCTGCTCATCCAAAAAAAAAAAAAAAAAAAAAAGCTAAAACAAAGTTTAAAAATTTATAGAATACAAATAATAATTTTTAGCATATTAGTAATGATATAAAAAATAATTCTGGTGTCCACAAGTTAATTTTTATAAAAAATAATATTTTTATAAAAAGCAAGAATTCATAGAGTACCCTGATAATGGGGTGCAGTTCTGGGGTACAGTTTTACCGTATCCTTTTCTGTCAGTCCCATCAGTGTCCCTCTTGGATTGTAGTAAGTCTTCATCCAGAGGTAACATCAAAAGTCCAACTTGGAAGTCTTAATAAATATGAAATACATACTAAATGGCCCTCCTGCCGTTCTCTCCCTTCTCCTTTCCCCATGCCAGGTGAGGGCCCTCAGTGTGGTGCTGTAATAGGTGGTGGGAGCAGGAGCAGCCGCAGACACGGGTGATTATTGCTTTTTACCTGCAGACCACGTCAGCCTGCGCAATCTCACATCACACATGTGGTAGCCTGCAGTATAATAGGTGTTTAATATCTTTACTCTCTTAGCTCCCATTTATTTCTCTGCCTAGAAGCCTTGGCTTCTTTCCCTGTCACTCTCGTGAAATTCTTTTCATTAATGTCATGAGCGATCCAATAATTGGTAAGTAGTAAAATACACTACTTGACCATTTTTAGTCAACTCTTTGATGCTCTTCTTTTCTTTGGTTTCCTGGATGCCTTTTTCTACCTTCATAACCACTGATATTTCTATTTATTTTGTCATACCTCCTCCTCTGCCTTCTCACTATGTCTTCACTCCCTAGAAGTTCATCCTGGGTTATATATTGTTCAAAATTGCTTCTATTTCCCTAAGGAATATAATTTACATTGATGATTTAATAATCTTTTTTTTTAAATTTTAGCTCTATTGATATACAATTTACATGTAAAATTGCACGATATTTAAAGTGTACATCATGGTAATTGATACGTGTATACATTGTGAAAGAATTTTCCCATCTAGTTAGTTAACACATCCATCACCTCACATATCTATTTTTTTGGCAAGAACACTTAACTTCTACTCTCTAAGCAGATTTTGGTTGTACAATATAGTGTTATCAACTGTATTCACCATGTTTCACACTAGATTCTCAGGCCTTATTTATCTTATCACTGAAAGTTTGGAAGTTTGCACCCTTTTACCAACTTCTCCCTATTTCCCTCACTCCCTAGCTCTTGGAAAGCACTTTTCCATTCTCTGCTTCTATGAGTTTTTCTTTTTTATTTTCTCTTTAGATTCCACATATAAGTGATACTGTGTGTATTTGTCTTTCTCTGTTTGGCCTGTTTCACTTAGCACGATGTCCCCATGGTTCATCCATACTGTGGCAAATGGAAGGATTTCCTTCTTTCTCATGGCTGAATAATACTCCATTGTGTGTGTGTGTGTGTGTGTGTGTGTGTCTAATACAAACATGTCTTCTTTATCCACTCATCTATTGATGAATTGTTTCTAGATCTCGTGCACTGTTGATGAGAATGTAAACTGGTACAATTACTATGGAACTGTATGTATGTTCCATACATGGTATGGAGGTTCCTCAAAAAATTGAGGGGACATCATCATATGATTCAGCAGTCTCACTTCTGGGCACATATCCAAAGGAAATAAAAATAGGATCTCAAAGAGATATCTGCATTCCTTTGTTAATTGCAGTATTATTCACAACAGACAAGATATGGAAACAACCTAAGTGTCCATTGACAGGTGAATGGATACAACTTCTTTACATATGAGCCACAAATCCATCTCCAAACCCAAATTTTCTCCTGAGCCCCATACTCGCATATCCAACTGTATTTGCCTAATAAGTGTTTTTTTTTTTTTTACTGAAATATAGCATACTCAATGAATATTGGCATAAAGAACACTCAACTTCTTGTATTTTCACTTTTACCCAACACACAAAGGCACTTTTGAGTCTCTGTTGTCACCCGCCACAGTAAGTTGCAATCATAGCTAACTCTGTTTCACAATACCTTTCACGTATGACATTCTCCTTAGTATTGTCTAACTTAAAAATTTGCACAGGCTTCTATTTGGCTCCTCTCAACACTCATCGTACTGTCACTGGAATAAACTTCTAACAGTAAATGGGATCATGTGATTTTCCAGCATCAAAAGCCTCTCTTGACTGTTTCCCAGTTGCCTTCACGACTATATTCCAACTCCTTACAGGAGGATATAAGGACCTTGGCATGCTGTTCCCTCTAGTATATTTTCATTCACCCAGGAAAATGCCCAATTGTTCTTCAGGAGACAGACCAATTGCCAAATTTTGGTGAAAACTTCCTAAACTACCACAGAAATGGTTGCTTCATTTCTCTTCTAATCTTCCATACATTTCTTTATAGCATGACTTTAAATCTTCCCACAGGTAGTTTCTTGGTGTTCATTTTTGGATCATCTGTTTGTCTGAGCCTCGCACGATGCCTGGTGCATTGAAGGGGCTCAGGATGGAGTTGAGTAATGGATGGATGGATGAACAAAAAACAGTGAGCTGCAGGGATTGGTAGTGATTTGCTGCTCCTCTGCCAGTTTTATGGAGTGATGGGCTTGGAATGTGACATCCCATAAGCTTCTGATACCCCTGACAGAAAATATGGGGGGGAAAAAGAGATTTATATGGAAACAACACTCTCCTTTGCAGGGGCAAGAGAGACAGAAAACAATGGTGTTTATCAGGCAGGCAGCTGGTGTAGTAAATGTATGTGTCAGGGGAGAAGTGGGCCCAATCAGGTAGTCAATGATGGTTTAGTCAATAACCCCAGAACTTAGGGTCAGTTCCCGCTGAGATCCCCATCTCCCAGAGTCCTTCTGATCAGTGGACTGCTGATTATATTTCTGATTTAGTTAAAATGTTGAAAAAAAAAACTATTAAATCACTTTACTGTGCCTTCTATTTATAATAACAAACTGAGGCAGTTAATCTGAACTATAAACTGTCATCTCTTTGTGACTTTCTGCTTTGTTTTCCAGAGACAATATGCTATTAAAAAGAACGGCATTCCTGTGTACACATAGGCATTCTAGGCTAACTAGGTTTTTGTGGATGGATGACAAATGATTGTAAACAAAAGAGGTTCCCTCTCCTGTAACCTTGACCCATGAAGGCCAAGACATGTATTGTTCATTTAAATAATATTCATTTTGCTGTCATATTAGTTATGCTTGGAAGTTTTATATCCAGCAGAGATTTTTCAGGGACATGCTGTTCCTGGAACAGTGAACATGCTAATGCAGACAGATATTAGAACTGTAGAACAAACTTTAACCAGCATAGAGAATTTAGTGCGGGGAAGGAGGAGGGGAAAAAGAGGGGAAAAGAAGGAAAGAGAAAAGAGGGGAGAGAGAAAGTGAGAATGGGTGAGAAGGAGGGGAGGAGGATGAAAGAAAGTGTTATACTGATTTTTTAAAAATAGTTTTAGGAAGTCAACCCTTATAGTGGGTTGCATTATTTTTTATTTTTTGCTAAATACCCATTTCTGTCCCATAAGAAGATTATTCATCCACACCCTGTCAAGAACTGTGAAAGGTCTGAGATTTTACCCTGCTTACAAACTAACAATTAAGCCTGTCACAGTTTCATACATGCTGGCACAAGACACAAAATTCCTGGGTCAGAAATAGAGGACTTAAATACTCACAGCACATCAGGCATCGTAAGTGTCATGTTTACAGCAATTTTGCTTTCTACCCTCTCCAAGTTCCAAGGAGGCAACAGGGAGGTGGTCCTAGGTCAATGGTGCACACATAGTGGGTTCATATCCCAGCTGAGGAACCCTGAGCTTAGTGAACCCCCAATTTTATAAGGGACTGCTAGCAAGTCTGCCCAATTTTAGCCCTGGAGGGAGACCATTCTGGACAACAAACAAGTCTGCCCTCTACCTTGCAGGAAGATACTCTTTCTGTCTTCCTAGACTGTTTATTCTGTAAATGTCCTTGAAAGATAGTCCTTACCTCTACAAGAGTTTTCACAATTGTTTTTTTCCCAGAGCTTTAACTTCAAAATTAGAAAACTTGGCTCAAGCAATAAAGTTTTAATGCACATTAATTAAAGATAAGAGTAATATATGTCATGTGATGCCTTTCAGTTAACAAAATACTTTCCTATGCATTATTGTGCTCAGTCATGTATAAGGTCAATAATAATGATGCTGAATTGATTCCAGGTTTGTAGGTAATGATCCATGTTGGTAGGAAGGGGGTCTACAATTATTATGACAATCATATATATTAAGGGTACAACTGGTAATGGAGGCTGTGGGAGTTGTAATAAAGTGTGTGTGTGTGTGTGTTAGTGTTCCTCACCAGGTCATTGTAAAACAAATGTTATAAATTATACACACAAATGCACTGTTGGCTTTCTGGCTCTGTTCTTAATCAGCATTATTAAAACTGCATCACAGCAGGGTAAGGTTGTGGATATAATTTAGAAATTAAAAATGGAGGCGCTGGATTTAAAATACATAAATATAAAACATTGGAAATAGAAAATAGGACTAAGAAATACTAAAACCCTATCTCCACAGATGAAATTCCAACGAGAACTGCAAGCTGAGACGTTTTAGAGAGATGTCATTAGGCAGCTCTTAGCACCCTTGAGATTTTCCTTTTCCTTTGCAGCAGAATCAGAATCAGCAATGAATCAAAAATGCATAGACCATCGGCACTGGCAGGGCTCTACAGAATCCTGCAGCCAGTGAGTCTCAAACATCAGTGCATGTCCTGGAATCAACTGAGAATCACTGGAGTCAGTAACAATACAGACACCTAAGCTCTCACTACCCAACGAACTGATTTCTTAGGCTTAGTAATTCTGATCAGACCAGTTCAGAAACCACCATTCTAACTTAATTTTAAAGATAAGACAGTCTTCGCTCATAAAATCTCTAGTCATTATTTGTTACTATGCATTTCCATTACTACTACCCTAATCTCAACTTTTGTTATCCTAGTCTCTAAAACAGTGCCTTGCAGATGTTACTGGATAAATACTTGTTAAATTAATGAATGTTTGTCTTTTTCTTTGGAATCATTTTCAATGCTGATAATTATTCCACTTCCAACCAATCTAGGATATGTTGTTGATTAATATTTCTTTAAAAATAAAAAAAATAAGTGAGGAAGGTATTATTTATCCATCTGACAGATGAGAATACTGAGGCAAGGATAGGTAAGTGACCTTCATTTTTCTTTTTACTGAGCATAATGAGCTGTTGCTTGAATTAAGAAATAGTAAGTTCATGAAGACATAATTCATGAGCCCTTTGTGTAATTTAGATATGTCACAACTATTATACATCAAGAAATATGATACATGAGAAAAAAAAAGGAAGATAACGGAAATCAGAGGTAATATATTATAATGATTAAGCAGGCAGAGATTAGAACTAGACTTCTGAGTTCAAATCCCACCTCTACCATGTGTGACCTTTAGTTGAATGGCCTCAGTATGTTTATTAATCTCTCTAAACCACATTTCTCTTCTTCATAAAATGAAGATAATATTTTATTTCAGGGTTATTTTCAGGATTAAATGAAGATAAAGTGTAAGAGTTTAACAGATCATTTGGCAAATAGTAAACAGTCAATAAATTTTACTTATTAATCTTTTCATCATTATCATCATCATCATTCTCATTAACATGGGAATATTTTAGGAGATCAGGTTTTTCCAAGCTCAGGGTCAAAGAAAGACATTGTGTTTATTAACAGAACTCTGAGCTTTTATAAGGGGTTATAACTTTATCCAAAAATTAGGAAAAGGGGTATTATCCAGGGATATATAGAAAAGACTAAGGGAACAAGTTCAAGTTGTCTACAAATTTTTGAACAAATGGTTTCCTTTCAGCTAATATAAGTTCCTTTCAGCACATATAAGTTCTAATATGTGCAGGCTTGGCTCCCTTGCCCAGAGGTATCTTAAAGGTAAGATAACTACCTGGCAGTTGTTTGTAAATTCATACACTTAAATATCTGTCTATCTTTAAATATATACAAGAAGTGTGTCTTTTGTGTATACAGACTCCGATTCTTTGAATTGGAAATCAGGACACATCTCTTTTGCATATCAGTATAATTACACGAGGGCAGTATAGGATTTCAGAAAATGTTATATTCATAAGCTCTTATTCGATTAGCCTTCTGGCATCTTGAATTGTTTCTTTTGCCCTTTCCTGTCATTGTGAGCCATTCTATTGACGTAAAAACACAAATTAAGAGGCATCAGTAGAATTGTAAACTGGTTTACTGAGGTTGTAAATAGGCATTGCCACTGTCCATAAAATCTCATTGTCATTAGAAGGATCTCACCATTTATTTAGTACATCACATGGCTGCCCAGGTAAAGGCCTCTGCAGCTGAATGGTCAGACATTGTCAAAGATTTGTGACTCTGCAAAAGAAACGTCCCTCTCTTGTCACATGATTCTACATCTCAGCTATCCTCTTTAGAGGCTTCGTAAAGGACGCCAAAACAGTTTTGCCAACTGTCTGAATAGTAGCTTAAATTTGGAAAGCATGTTCCTTCAGAAGGATGTAAGTTCCATATAAATGTAGCAATAGCAATAGTAAATATTTAACAATAGCATTGACTCTGTGCTGGAAACTATAGTAGATTCTTTACAGGAATTACTTCATTTAGCCTTTACAGCAATATCTGAAGTATATACTGATGTATATAGTGATGATAGCTTTATTTTACAGATAAGGATATTAAAGCACGGGGAGGTTAAGCAATTTGCCCAAGATCACCCAACTAGTGAAAGACAGTCAGAATTTGAACTCATTTGTCCTTGAGCCCTAGTTCTTAAATATTAACTCTGTGATAATATTTTCATTCATATTAACTGTGTGCAATTGGTTAAGACATTGTTAGTTTTTGATATTGCTTCTTCATTTCACGTTGGAAGAAAAGTTGGTCAATCCTTTGTAACATTATGTTTGTCAGGATGGACTACATTGTGCTGTGATAACAAATAAATCTCCAAATCTCAGTGGCTCATGAGAAAAATGGTTTATTTCTCATTTACATTATAGTTCAGGTGTTCTCAAATTATGGCTCAAGGTCTGAGCTACTTCTGTCCTACAATGCCACCATGTAGAAGGTCTTTGCTTCCAGAGAGCGAAAGCATGAAGGACGCACACCAACTTTAACTGCCATTTTTGCTTGAAATTTCAATTATTGAAATTTCAGAACCACAGTGTCACTCTAACTCCAAGAAGGCTGGAGAATACAGTTTTCCCATGTGAAGAGAGAGAGGAGACACTGTGGTGAATACACTGTATGTTTCTCCATAAGCATCAGACCACAGCTCTTTCTTACTACTTTCGTTCATTTTCTTCAAGCCTGCATCATTGCACAGAAGAAAATCATAGAAAATGTGAAATTTCTGAACATACTGTTTGGTGAAATTTTGAAACCAACAGATTTCTTGAATTATGCTGAGATCATAAGTGGATATGCCAGTTTTCACACATAAATAATAGTATGCCAAGGATTCTCAATACTGCCATTTATATTAAATCTTCTGTGTATATTTTAGATGTGAAGATGGGAAATCCTGTGATTAACTGCAGTCTTGGTTAGGAAAGGAGTGGGTTGGTTTTAATTACCGTGGATCCCTGAACAACACAGATTTGCACTGCATAGATCCACTTATATGTGGCTTTAAAAAATAAAATATGTACTATTGTAATACACAATCCTCTGGTTTTTTGAATTCATGGATGCAGAACTGCAGGTATGGAGGGCCCACTGCAAAGCCATACTTTAATTTTCCACAGTGCAGAGGATTGGAGCTTCTAAGCTGCACATGTTTCAAGGGTCAGCTGTACTAGTTTCTACTTAGTCATGTACATGTGTGTGAAAGTGTGTGTATGTGTGTGGCCTCATCTCACTAGTGTGGTTAATTGAAGCTGGCAAATGTACTCTGTTTTCATTTATCCAAAACAGTTTCTCTTTTATTAAGGTAACCGTGTTTTATTAGAGAGTGGAGGGATGGAAGATAAGCTGTTTTTGAAGAAACCTTTTCTTTAATCATGGCTCCTCCCTGCCTGCACTCCAAGCTAGGTAGAATTTACCATTCATTCCCTTCTTTGTATCTCCAGTGTATCCTGTTCATTCTTCTCTCAGAGCACTGAGGAGTTTTTGTAAGAATGATGAGTACATTGAGGCACGCAAGAAGAGCAGCATATTTAAGTACATTG
Organism: Camelus dromedarius; assembly: GCF_036321535.1. Lineage (NCBI taxonomy): Eukaryota > Metazoa > Chordata > Mammalia > Artiodactyla > Camelidae > Camelus > Camelus dromedarius. The sequence goes on from NC_087440.1 coordinate 75,822,274, forward strand.
TAAGTGGATGAATATTTAACATGAATGACAGTGCTTGATTCATAGATGTAGGAGTCATCAATTTATCTGATGCTTGAAATCATGCATGCAAGTGAATCCAAGCAACAGAAGCACATGTGTGGCATATAACAGGTTCAGGATGAAGTGAGGATTGGTCTAGATTTCCACTGGAAATGAAGCAGTTGGAATGAGGGAGTAGAGCTATATAAAAATGACAATTTGAAAGAAGAATAACTTATGAATGTAACAGAATGACAAAAGCTGATACAGCTGTTTAAATCAAAAAAAAAATCTGTATCTGTATTGAGGAAAAAACAATCTTAGAAATTAGGTAAGATTGTTTTTTCCTCCACAGTTACACTGAACTATTGAGACAGATTTCATGAATTCTGTTTTCTTTGGGAATCTGTTTTCCCTTTTTAAAAAAAGTAACAATTTAAAGATTCTCTCCTCGCTTGAAATTCATCTTGTTGTTTTCCATTATAACTTTCTCTTCTCCCACGTTGCACCAGAAATGCAGACACTTGAATGTATCGCCTCTGACTAGTAGAGCTAATTTTTCAATTTACATAAATAAATAACCTGCCAAAACTAATTACTTCTCTTCAAAATCTAAATACATTATTTCTTCTCTTTTTCCAGTCTGTCTTGTTTTAATTATTTTCACATCAGTTGTCATTTTAGAAGCTGGTTTAGACTAAAAAGGGATAATCGGATGTGTCTTACTGTTTTAATTTGGCTAATTAAGATTGCTGCTTTTGTCTGGGTGTCTGGAGGCATATATTTACAGCCTGTTCATAGTATGGGGCGTGGGGAGGAAGTGCAATCAAGAAAAAAATTAAAGTAGTCATATGTATTTATTTTTATTTACATATTAAGTGATCATTATCTCTCCTCTCCTTGCCTCCCAAACCCTGTCCTCTAATGCCCTAAGAACTTTCCAGGCAAGTCAAGGAAAGCTGGTCAAATCTTCTTTGTTCTTATAGTTCATTATTCCAGAATAAAGAATGCTTCAAATGTTGTGCATGAGATTTCTACCTCCTCTTTATGGTTTGAATCAAGAAAATTGTGAACACAGCACATGACTGCTCCTGGAAAGCAGATGGTTAGCTGACTAACCACACAATTCACTGGGTGTAATTGCCTGGTTATGAGAACAATTATACAGCAGCACCTGCAAGTGCATAGGAAGAAAGAACAGGTGGGAAAGTAGAGTTTTCTTTGTATCAACAGTCTAGTTACGGCATCTGAAGTGCTTAAATCTGTGTTCTTCAGAGTAGTGCCTACTTGAATTTATATAGCACGCTATCTTCCTAATTGATCACAGATTTTTTTTTCATACTTTGTCTCATTTATCTTTACTACATGGTTGTATAAAAGGAATTGACCATCTTTGAATTCTTATTACCATTGGGGCAACTAAAATAGAGGGAATTCATCACTGACCCCAAATCATGCAGTTAATCAGATCTTGTGTCCTATCTGTAAAATTAAGCTATTCCTTGAGTTTTTTTTTTTAATGATTTAAAGAGGCAGCTGTTCTGCTTCCAATGTTGGAAACATATATATATATGTGTGTATATATATATATATAAATATATATAATTTTTCTGTTTAAGTGCAATGAAGATTAAACCCAATAGAGGGTATGCATTTTTTTTGAGTAACGTGTTTAGGAAGAAGAAGTTATATATAACTTGATTTCCTGAATTAATACAAGTCCTACTGACTAGATAAAATCTCATTAACTTAATTTAATTTATTATTTTTTCTTTAATTTTAAGAATAGTTGCTACAGAAGTCTCCCATAACGATCAATTCACCTATCCACCTGACATTCAGTTTATAAAGCAAAGTATTTTAATTAATTTACTATTTTTTTTTGTCATAGATGCCTTATTTCTTGATTTTATGTTTGTAAAACATTTTCCTCCTTTCTAGCATGTACATTCTTTACCTTATGTCATTCTTGAATCTAGTTGGTGTTTAGGACTGAATTAAAGTGACTCTTTGGTAGCGCATCAAGCAAATATATAATAATGATGATAATAATAATAATAGTATTTATTAAGTGACTACCACATGACAGGTCTTCTTCTTGGAGCTTTATAGGTATTTTCTCATTTAAGCTTCAGCTAAATCTATAAAGCAACCTGATTATTATTATTACTATTACAGTTTTACACACAAGCTACCTGAAACTCAGAGGAGTTACATGAGTTGATAACACTCACATATATTTTTTTAACATTTTTTTATTGAGTCTTCAATAAAAAATCTTCTTTATCCAGTCATCTGTTGATGGACATTTAGGCTGTTTCCATGTCTTGACTATTGTAAATAGTGCTGCTATGAACATTGGTGTGCAGGTGTCATTTTGAAGTAGGGTTTCTTCTGGATATATGCCCAAGAGTGGGATTCCTGGGTCATATGGTAAGTCTATTCCTAGTCTTTTGAACACTCACATATTTGGTGAATCATGGAGCCAGAATCTGAACTCACACTGCCTGGAGCTGGAGACACAGACCTCTGTCACGCTGCCTTCCATGTGCTCTTGTGCCCAGGAGCCCAAGTTGGAACCCATGCTCATCACATTCAGCTTACTCAGCAAAAACTAGAAAAACCGAATGCAATGCTCTTCCTTGAAACACCATAGACAGTGAAATTCCTGTATCTAGCCTTTCTTTTTAAATACCATGAAAAGAGAAGGGCCTTTTTATCCTTAAAAAACTTTTTTTCTTTAATTCTTGCAGGCCAAGGAATATAAAAAGGAAAAAAAGAAAATGGTAGACAGAATTAAATAGTTCATTTGCACTGTTTTAATGTTTCAAAGTTTAAAATTTTAACTTCTTTAATGGACAGCATCTTGAACTATTGGCACTTCTGAGGACTTTTTAATTATATATAAAATTTTAAAGAATGTTTTGGTCATTTTCATATACACAGACCAAATGTAGTAGATTTTAGTTAAGTGACTCCCCTTCATCTCTTCATAGTCTATGGCTTCGAGTTGCACAGTGTTGGTTGGACTGTGAATCCTGGTATTAAATCACTTTTTTAAGGTAAAATCTTGAGTCTTATACAGACATAAAGTGAACACAAGTTGAATATTTTATTTAACTCTTTCAATGAGGGAATCAGATGCTCAAAAATGTGAAAGGTGTACAGAATTATATGAAATCAAGGAATGATGAAATAAATATACAAACAGAAGAAAACTGGCTTATTTTCACAAGGGGGAAAGTGGGACTTCAACTGAACTTACCCCTGGACAGAATTTATTTGCATTTCTACAGACAGGACTATTGTGCATTGTTACTCCTTGTCTACAATTTATAGAGTTGTGAAACAGCTCAAAGGCAATAAAGAGCTACAATCAGATAACAAAGGAAAGTGTGCTCTCAACAACCGATAGTTTTCTTATTCCAACTGAACTTGAGTGCAGACACCCAAGTGCAGACACATGCAAATAGCAGAGATAAGATTACCATACACAAAATAATCCAACAGAGACTTCTGCCAAAGCAATTTCTGTAAGAAGTGCTTCTGCAGTAGGAAAAAAAAGGCAGATACAGAGATTGCTGTAAAGGAGTTTTCAGAGGGAATTTAAGATGAGTGTAAAAACTGCAAGAGAAAGATAAATGTCCAAGTGCTGTCTGCATGGTCGGTATTGTTGAGGCCTCCATGATATCTAATTGCCACCATGAGCTTTGAGGACATCCATTCAAAAGCAAAGAAGGCTGGTCATGATTAGAAAGTTTATCTTTGAAAAATTTTGGTATCCTGTCACTTGTTGGAAGATCATTAGGAAGAAAGGTCATCAGAGAGTGTCTTAAACAGGAGAGACACTTATGTGGCAGAATGTAGGGTCGTGCTTTGCTGCTGCTGACTTTCCTTTGAAATCTGACATTAATAGCTGACCTCCTATCATGTTGTACGTACTGCATTAGGAAATAAAAAACAGTGACTTCCGTGCTGTCTTTTCTGAAAATCTCACATGACACAGCAAGAGAGGCAAAGCCTGAAGTCTTTGCACTTGTCTACAGGCAGATTTGATGGAAAGACTCAGTTTTAAAGAGGGTCAGGATGAAGATGGCTCTCTGAGAATCCCACACGGATCTAATTTGACTTCCTGAACCTGTCACTCCTCACACAGGACTGTTTAACTCTCACATGTAGCTACAGGATCAGTTTTCTGGAGAAGTGAGACAGAATTCTGGCCTTACTGCTCCTCTTATTTAGAGGAAAATGAGTATCTTTCTTTTAAGGATATAAATGTAAAAATAAGATACAGACAAATATAATTAATACATGCTATATCACTAGAAAATATTTATTAGTAGTTCTACTTAAAGCAGCTGCTAATAAATATATTGGTTAAGAGTCTTGATAAACAGTCAGATCATCTTAAGCTCATTCCAAGAAGCAATATATATTTTCTATCTGATTTGAGGCTTACAGGACCAAGCAGCTTTTTAGCACCAAAGCATGGCAAATTGCCTTAATTTATGAGACGTTACTTTCTTACGATACTAATGGGATAAACAGTAGCAGAGAAATCTTTCTACTTTAAGGGCCATACGAAGTCTCTTTTTCACACCGTTGAGGAAGAGGAAGGATGGCTTTTGACTGTATTATTCCACCCCATTCTCCTCTGGAGTCATCTTCTGGGTAGCCTCTGGAAATTGAAATCATCTGTATTAGTGTGCTTCCAGAATATTCTCTTCTCTGGGGAGAGTGGCAAAAGGAGAAAATCTGTCCACATGCACTTAAAGATGTAAATATTTTAGCAGTTCTCTATTTGCAAACATCACCTTAGTTAAAAAGTGGAAGCTCTTATACCATTTTATTTCTCTGAATGGTTTTCAGTGAAAACAGCATTATTTTTTAATTACTTCCATTTCCAGATTGCTTCTTGCCTTCACAGTCTCCCACCTTAGAGTCTCCCTTAGCATATCAACATCTCATACATGCATCTCATCCACTCCACTCTGCTCTACACTCTGTCCTGTGCCAAAGAATGGGGTAAACAGAGGAAGGGATGTGAGAGTAGAAAATTCCAGACTTGGCCAGTAAGAGATGTGGCAAGTCCAAGTTGGCTAAATTGGGCCGTTTCCAGTACAAGCTTGTTTGCCATATATCACTGTCTTGGATTTTTGTATCAAATAATTTTTTTTTCACCTTTTGCTAGCTATGCGAGTCACCTTGGAGTCACATCTGAAATGAGTTTTGCTTACTTCTGTTTTTTTTTTTTTAATAGATTTTATTGTACTTGTCACACTTGAAAATGTATTGTTATTGTTCAGGGCTTTTAGGCTATGAGCAAAAAAGGATTGTAAAATGAGGCTGTAGCTGTTTTGGAGGTATTCAATCTTTGGGATTTCATACTAGTTTTTAGAAATCTGACTATTGACTGGCCTTCTTGGATAAAATATTCACCTAAACTCACAAAACACAATTCTCACAACATAAGCATAACTACTGAGGCTTGAGACTATTTCTTAAGGTTTCATATCTCTAGTAATGTCAGATATTCCTCAAGATTCTTACGAACTTGAACAAAATGCGATAATGAATTCTTTAGACAATAATAAAAGTCTTGGTGAGTGTTAATGGTCACACGTATTGCCTTTACAATTTAAGTTTTTCTTACTGAAAAGACATTTCAACCTCTTTTCATAGAATGAACTGTAAACAAAATGGCATTTTTGTAAGTAGAAACCTTCTTGAGGTATTTAAGGAAATAGTAATGTAAAAAGCATGGAATATAGAAGTACGTGTGTTATTATGTGTCTCCTTCCTGTGAATCCAGAGTAGCAAAGAAATACCTTTTAGACTTAGGAAGACATGGGTTAGAATTCTTCTTGGTTTTGTAACTTTTATTGATTAAAATTACTTGAACTTTAATTGAATTTACTATACGACTTCACTTGTTTAAAATGTTTCTTTCTACATAAAATGAGAGGTATTAGGTAGTTTTCCATGTTCTTGAGGTTGTGAGAGGTAAACTGGTAGCATGTGTTGGCTCAATACCCAGGATGGAGAAAGTTCTCAGTAAAAGACAACAGTCAGTCTGGGCCACATGAAGATACGGAAGTGGGGTGGCAGCGGCTGGGTGTAGGGATGGCCTCAAGGCCTTCTGGAGCGCAGTGTGAAGCTTCCCATGTTTCTAATTGTAATAAAATTTACCTTAGTATTACTCTGAGGAAGAATTTTTCAGAAGTGTTACAAGATGGCATTATGATGTATGGCTGTCATCTTTTTAATGTTATGAATTTGATTCCACTTCTCACCTAAATATTATGAGTGCATTCATGCCAAAAAGTAGTAAATCTATTTGGTACTTGAAGGCCAATGACTGAAAATGTAAAGGTTCTAAATACTATCTAGGTTTTACAAGGGGTCCTGATGATATAAAGAGATAAGCTGGAAAGAGTTGTCTGAGCTAAAGCTCAAAATTTATCCTGATTAAAAGAAACAGTAATTTAATGGGTCGGGATGTTTGGTTGCAAAAATGAGTAAGGACCTGAAGAGAGATGTCTTCTCCTCTTGGAAATTCCGTGCAGACACTGTTGCCTCCCCAGTAGCCACTGCCCCTTCATCTTTGCTAACAGAATCTCAGTTTTGAATGAGCTGGAAATGTGCCCAGGTGCAGGCACCAGATGACGCTTGATCTTCCCCACTTTCCCAGCAGGTGCATCTAGAGATGGATGCCTGACACTGTTGCGATCAGTGAGACCTAATCCAGCATCTGCTAAAGGGATCACGGGAAAAGCTTTTGCTTTCCTAATAGAAGGGTTAGAGATGGCTGGTACCACCCCTTTCCCTTTTCTCCCTGCCTTGAACAGTGATGTGATTTTTTTTTTTTTTTTTTTTTTTGTAGCTGAGACAGCTATTTCTCAGCCTTCTCTCACAAGCACAAGGTTGAAAGCAAGCCTGTGGAGGATTAAAAAAAGTACAGAGAAATCGTTTTAGCCCTACACGGCATCACAGAGCTACTGAAACGACACCAGCAACTGCCTGCTCAGGGGCGGTGGTGAAGGAGGACAAGGAAACCCATTTTTAAAGCCTTTGTTAGTTAAGTTTTCTGTTTTGTGTACATACAAGTAATCTTAAGTTATATAGACTCCCTAATGCCTTTCTGATTTTTTTAATCAAAATAAAATAAATCCCATAATGATACTTTATAATTAGATGAAAATTCACAAAGTATATTTATACTGAGAAACTCATTAGACCTCAGAAATAAGTTATTCTGTCAATTTTTAAGATAGGAAATGTAAAATTAGTGGTATTTAGAAAATTTCTCAATTCCCAAACAAATAATGGCAGAGGTGGGTTAAAACTGTTGGACGGGGTCGTGGAGAAGACATGACAGTCAGTTGATCTGTGAGCTGGACCCGGGGAGTCAGAGGCTCCACACCCCCTGCCCTGGTCTTAGAACATACCCTCTGCCCACTGTTCCCACAGTGGGAGATGCTTTCAAGGATGCATCCGTGAGAGAGCACTGTATTGTTGAGACCATCTGGACTGGATATATGACTGAACCCTGTTAAGGCCTCTTTATAAAAGTTTTAAGATTCTGGCAGGTGGGTGTGGAGACCCACTCCTCTTGGGGCTGCCTGAGACAAGCCTCATACGTAAGTCTCTTTGCTTATCATTAAAAAATAAAATGTGTATTCTTAGAATTAAAAAAAGTTGAAGGGATCCTAAAAAAGATCATCTCATGTAGTATCTATATCACGGAGGTTATTTTTGAATTAAATAAGTTAATACAATGAGCCAACCTTGGTAGTAAATATTCCTTATTAATAACAGTTGCTTCTTCCTTTCTACCTATTCCTTCTCTCCTTTCTCATTATTATCATTAATAAATTACGGTTTCCAGTTTTTTGGATTTTTTTTTTTTGTAAAAACACATCTCCAAAGAGACTTCGAATGGTCCTAACAATATCCTCCTTTGGCAGTGATTCTAATAGGCGAGTGTTGCTATCAGAATGTGACGATGAAGATTCTGATATATGTCCCTTAGAAATGCAGTGTCTCCTCTGGCTGATAATCACTAAGTCTGCCTCAATTTTCCATTTTCTTTTGAGAAAATTAAGTGTCTGACAAATGAATTAGCTCTTCCAGGTCACACAGATGGTTAAATTTTGGCTTAAAATATCCCCAGTCTCCAGTGTTACTTCTCTCCTAATGTGGAAACAACGTCTTACAGCGTGGATGATTCTGGAGGCAGGAGGAAAACAGCAATATTCTTGTCCAGACTTCTTGCCTTGCAGATGACTGCACCATTGGATAGTTGACTTGTCTTACCTGACATACTCACTCATGATGAAGTTTAGATAAATAGTAGTCATTCCCCCCGCCCACCAAGAAGTTTATCAAAAGGAATGTATTTGACAGGTAACGAGTTGCTTACAGAAATGCTCAGGACCATTTTCTAGAAAAATACAAATTGCAAAAAAATTGAATCAAGAAGAAGTTTAAAACCCGAGAAGACCAATTATTGCGCTCCCTCAAAAAACTTAAATTGTAGATGAGCTGTTTTTATTTTTCGCAAACCGTTCCTGAGCAAATAAAAATGTTAAACTGCTCATGTGCGTTTATAACGGTAGTATAATTCTGTGTCTCAGTTTGAATTCTCTAGAAGTAAGATTCTAAGCCAAAACTTATGTGCTAGTGCTTTACTGAGGATAAAATACTAGGGAGACAAAGGATAAAGGATGAAGGGAGATGTGGGAAAGAGACAAGGCAAATTCACGGAGGTCTGTACTAACCTTGCCACACGTAAGTAAAACCTGAAAACAATACTTCTGGTTGCTGGATTGTGCTGGATGCCCCTAGACTGGCTGAGTGAAACTGCTGAGTTTGGAAGCCGTCCTTCATGGGGAGGAAGGGCAACTAATACATCTTCCCAGTCTTTCCCACCTCCTGTCTTTTGACAGTTAAAATTCCCTCTATTGAGGCTTTCAGTCCTCCATACTTGTGGCTTTCTCTGGCCGTTACTGGGGTGCTCAGAGCTTCTGTGAATATGGTCAGGTCAGATCTGGGTGCCAGAGCTGTTGTAGCTTCCACCACGGTGGGAGTGATGGAGACATGTCAGAACACAGTCACAGACAAGCAGCCGGAGTGTCAGTTTTACAAACGAACATTGATGCAAAAATCTTTCATAAGCAGAATAAGTATAAGCAGAATGAGTCTAATAGCAGCATGAAAGTATACAGTGATGACTAGTATGGCATTGTAAAAAAAGTCTGCATTTTCTTTGATTCCTCTTCCATTGAGGAGTCGGGCTTCATGTCTCCTTCCTGGAATTAGATGGCAGAGCGGTGGGAGGAGCTTGCGACTGTTTTGGTAAATACAGTATGGTGAAAGTAAAACGGTATTATTTTCAGGGCTAAGTCATAAAAAGGCAAGCAGCTCCTCTTACTTCTCTTGGGATATTTTCTCTGTAGGAAGCCGGTTGCCATGTAAGAAATCCCAGCAACTCTGAGACTATTGTGATGGAGAGACCACGTGTGGGTACACCAGCCAATAGTCCCAACCAAGTGCAGCCCTCCTGTCCTCCCCCTAGACAAGGAGTGAAACCTTTTTGGAACCTTCTGACCAGCCCATCTGCCAGCGAAGTACCGCTCAGCTGATGCCACAAGGAGCAAAGGAATTGTCCAATCAAGTCCTTCCCAGGCTTCCAGCCCACAGAATTTGTGAGTACAATAAAATGCTAGCTGTTTTTTTTTTTTTTTTATCACCGTGTTTGGCATTGTTTGTTGTTCAGCAGTCATAACTGGTGTGAGTGGGTTTATCTCCAGAAAGAAAGATGGATGTCATGGTAACAGACTCAGTGAGAAAATCTGTATGATTAGTTATGGATCCTGAGAAAATATTTGAGGAAATATAATATGTAGTACTGAATTTTAAAAAAGCAGAGCAAGCAGGCTAAAAATGGAAGGGAATGTCTTTAAAATGTGAGAAAATGAATCAAATTATTGCCACAAGTATAAGGGAAAGATTTCACATTTATGATATACTTAGATTCTTCCTTTCTATGTTCTGAATATTTGTGTGCTTCCAAAATTCATGAGTTGGAAATCAATGCTCAAGGTGATGCTATTAGGATGTGGAGCTTTGGGAGTTGATTAGATCACGAGGGTGGAGTCCTCATGCATGTAATTAATATCCTTATAAAAGAGGATCCAGAGAGCTAGGGTCTCTCTTCCACCATGGAAGGATACAGTGAGAAGATTTCTACCTGGATTTCTACCTCATCCCACCAGGCTGGCACCCTGATCTCAAGACTTCCAGCCTCCAGAACTGTGAGAAGTAAATTTCTGCTGTCTATAAGCTACCCAGTCTATGGTGTTTTGCTCTAGCAGCCTGAACAGGAAGACACTCTCAATTAATTTAAAAAATTACAAATAATTTAGTAGAAAGATCAGTGAAAGATAAAGCCAGCAATTTCCAGAAAACAAAATGAAAATGGTCAATAACCATTTGAAAAGATACTAAGCCTCATTAATAATTACATAATTACAAATTAAAACTCTAATGATGTACCAATGTCCTACCCATCATGTTTGAAAACTTTAAATTATCGGCAATAATCTGCGCTCATAAGAACTTTCATGGACAGGTGTTCTCATCCTCCACTGGCAGAAATGTAAACTGTTAGTTATTTCAGAAAGCGATTTGAGAAACATTTTTTTTTTAAAGGAGGAGAAAATGCACATAACTTTTGACGTAAAAACTACTTCCAGCAATTTGCCCTGCAAAGAAAAAAAATAGTATGTTTACTTTTAAAGGGACATTCATGGCAAGCATTTTTTATAACAACAAAATACTAGAAAAATCTAAATGATGTCTGCCAATTAGAGGAATACCTAAATAAATTATGGAGCTATGGAATACTATACAAAGGTTTAAGACAGAAGGAGAGAGATGAAAAGGCATTTAAATACGTAAATAAAATAAAAGTAGAACAATATGCGTAAGTCCGTTAAAATCATCGAAATATGGACACAGCTCAGAGATACTGCGAGTTCAGTTCCAGACCAGCAAAATAAAATGAATACTGCAATAAAACAAGTCATGTGAATTTTCTGATTTCCCAGTGTCTATAAAAGTTATGTTTACACTATACTGTAGTCCACTGAGTGTGCAATACCATTATGTCTAAAAAAAGTATATATACCTAAATTTAAAAATACTTTATTGCTAAAAAGTGCTAACCATCATCTCAGCCTTAAGCAAATCGTAGTAGTAACATCAAAGATCACTGATCATCCTAACAAATATGATAACAATGAAAAAGTATGAAGTATTGTGAGAATTACCAAGATGTGACACAGAGACGTGAAGTGAGCAAATGCTGTTGGAAAAACGGCCCCCTAGACTCGCTTTACGCAGGATTGCTACAAACCTTTAATTTGTAAAAAAGTGCAATATCAGTGGGGTGTTATAAAGCAAAGTACAATAAAATGAGGAATGCCTGTATTTGTATATATATTTCATATTCATAAATATGCAGGTGATTATCTGAGAGGAAACAGTAGATTCTTATCAGTGTTTACCTTTGGAAAGAATGATAGATTAAAGGGGTTGGAAATATGTGGAAAGGAATGTTTTAAAGACTTTTTTTACTTGAATTTTTGTTTAATGAGCATACCTAGAAATACTTATTTCATAACTAAATATTTAGCAATGCAACAAACCAAGCACATAAAAAACGAAAAACCCCAAACTGTGATGCAAACACAGAGACGGTTAGCTCAGTGACAGTCCAGAAATCAGGCCCTGGCTTCGTCTTCTCGGGTTTCCTTGTAGTCCACACTGCTGCGGACTGTAACTGGGATAAATGCAATTTCTCCTCATTTGGCTTTGTGGAATGAAGCCTGAGCACATTTATATTATTACACTAACATAGCTTCTCACATAAAAACACATTCAAGTCCCTTCAATTGTATAGAGAGGAAAATAACCCTTTTTTTTTTCCCTGTTATTCCACTTTCCGCTGCTGCTCATGGGCCTTTTAAATAAAACAACTTTTTGTTTGTTTTATGTCAGATAATGTTTCTATTATGTCACATTTTTTTATTCTGCCTTTGGTCTACTTTCCCAGCCCACTCTGATCCTGCCAAATAAACTACAATGAGTGTTTTAACTGAGACTACTTCAAAAACAGAGCCCTCTGTGTGAAGATCTGAGCTGTCACTATCGGGTTGCCTCTTGAAGCATTAATTTGCCTGTTTGAATTTCCTTTTATAATATTATTAACAATGGTATGCTTTTCATGTTGAAGTTGTGTTTCTTTTGTGCTGATTCTGTTCTCTTAGGTCCTAGATTAGCAAAACGGATGTTGCCCTCCCTTCTGAGTTTTTTCCCCTTCATGCTCCCATCTTCTCTCATTATGTGTGTTCCTTTTATTAACACGTCCTGGTTCTCACCTGACTGCTCTTGTAATCGAGAAAGACCCTGTGGGGCACTTCCAGGGTCAGATCCCTCCCCCATATCCTCTGGACTAGCTCCTCTCTAAAGCACCCAGATAATAGTATCTCATGTATATTTCCTGAGCTTTTTAGTTGCTTAAAACCACCACTAAAGGGGAAAAATGAACTACTTGATGATGGAGAGCATGTGGCCCCACACCTTCTGGCGCCTAGGGGTTGATAGTGTTGACCACTCTATTAATTCTACATCAGCCAATCAGAATTGTGCATGTGCATGTGCATGTACCCTGTGACCCCCCTTCCCTTGCCTGGCCTTTAAATATACTTTGCTGAAACCCTTCAAGGAGTTTGGGGTTTTCTTGGGCATGAGCCACCCCATCCTCCTTGCTCGGCCCTGCAATGAATCTTTCTCTGCTCCAGACTCGTTTCAATTTGTTTAGTCTCATGGTGTGGCAGGCACACGAACACTTTCAGTAACACTTTGGTAACACTCATACACTCTGCAAGTCAAGACATTTCACTGATCAAAAGACCTTCATCACTGGTCATCTCTTCTATCAGGTAAACAATTGCCTAGGGCCTGGAATTGTACGTGGTGGTATGCTATTTTAAATGATCCATTCACAAATCCCCCTCTATTATTTCAATGCCTCTTACTTTCTTCCTCCCAACTAAGCATCCATCTGCAGGCCTATTACCCTGTTTCCTATTGGACACATGCAGCTGTAGGCTCGGCACCCTGCCAAGTTTAATTATTGTGCTCTAGCCTTCTCTCCATGTTGATGGTGCCTCAGTGATTTTACCAGTATTCCATCTCTTTTCAACAATGTGAGTGGTTTCCCCTTGTCTCTCTTCTTGAAGCTCTGCTTCTCTGAGATACCATACCGCCCCCCGCCACCACCTTTTCATGAAGGGTGAGTGAAAAATGAGACCAGGTGAAATGTTACACTTTCCACTACACATCTCTTTTTGTGCATCTTTATATTTATGGGTATAATAAGGTCTTAGTCTTGATGACTTTTCAATAACCTTGAGATCTATAAAAGAACTAAAATGATGTCTCTCTTGCCCTTTGAGTAAGTAAAAATACCACTGCTTAAATGCTAATGGCCATCTTTATTACTGCTGATAAGACACAAAGCAGAAAGAACACAGTCATATTTTAAGATGATCATTCATACCTGGAAAGTCCCACAGTGCTCAACTCCTTATCAATCTGTTTACTGTAGAATATACATATTCAAATAAAAATCCAAAAAAAAAATTTACTTCTCTGTGATGGGCACAATAATGCTCTCTCTGCCCAAATGTCCATGCCCTAATCCAAGCAACCTGTGAGTACGGTACCTTATGTGACAAAAGGGACCTCGCAGATGTAATCAATCAAGTCCAGGATCTTGAGGTAGGGATATTAATTTATATTATTTAGTTTAGCCTTATGTAATCACAAGAGTTTTTATGTGTGAAAGAAGGAGGCAGGAACATCAGCGTCTTGGTCATTTGATATGAGAAAGGCAATACTGCCATTGTCGATTTTGAAGATGTGGGAGGACGTGTGAGCCCAAGAATGCAGGCAGCCTCTAGAAAAGGCACGGGAATGGGCTTTCCCGAGAGCCTATGGAAGACTGGCCATCACTGATATTAAAATACACCCCAGGCAAAACTGATTTTAGCCCAGTAAAACCCATGTTGGATTTTGGTCATCTGAGACTGCAAGATAATAAGTGTGTGTTGTTTTAAGCAACTAAGTATGTGGTAATTTGTTTCAGCAGCAATAGGAAACTAACCTACTGCCCAAAGAGGGAGTTTCGATAAGTGATTTACTGGAGCAGTAGAAGCATCCAGCTAAGATCCTATGGAGTAAAATAGACTCAAATTACTTCTCGCTCGCACATTCCTAAATGAGGTTCATTTTTATCTCAACAACCTAAATGTCCATCCTCTATGTTTCCCCTTAGGCTGAACTTCCTTTAATATCTTCAACTATTCACCACCTCCGCTTACATTTGCTACAATGACCTCGTCATATGATACAGAAAAATCCCTAAGCTTTACTTTCTCTTTCTCCAGTAAAGTGGAGTCAGTGAACCCTGGGGGCCTTTCCATTTATTAGAGCAATAAATTCTTCCATTGAGATGAAGACTTATTTTACAACTAGTTCCTTTTTTAATGATGGTACAACACAAGGCCAGTTGAGGCAGAGTTGCCAGAAGAACAACATACATCTACATTTTCAAGTAAAAAGCATTCCACCAAATACACTGATTACTGTAGGAAGAAATAGTCTATTAAAACACAAGGATATTCAGGAAATAAAGTACTAAGTACTCTTTATATATCACTGTTTTATTAGTTTGGTGGTTTTTATAATTTTCTCATGTCCTTTCAGAGGAGGTCTCTATTCTAATATCCTGTGTCATTGTTTGTTAAGCTATTTTAGTTACTTCATGCCATAATGAATAGAAATCATACTATTAACCATTCCTCTCCCCACTATTTTTTTTTTAATGGAGGGACTGGGGATTGAACACAGGACCTCATTCATGCTAAGCACATACTCTACCACTGAACTATACCTGTCCCCCACTCTTTTTTAAACCATAAAACAAAGCTGCTTGCTGTTCTGTTTTTTTCCGTCTTTGAGCCTAGCACTACATTGTTGCTTGGTGCCAGGATAGGTGCATTTCATTCCAAAGTAGGTCTAAACGACCGAAATAGCTTTCTTTCTCATTTTGTTCCAAACTATTAATCCAGTCATTCATTTGAAAAAGGTTAATTGAAAGTTAATTGACTAACCCCTGTGTGTTTATTAATATGCTAGGATTTATGGTGATTAAAATTTAAGAGAAAGTATAATGTCTATGGTTCCTGCCTTCAAAGAGCTTACTTGCCCCTTTTGTATATACTAAACAGTTAATTAACATTGTGCAGTATAATGATCACACACAAATAATTTCATGGTAACCACATTAAGGAGCACATGTTCTCCTCATCTCCCTGGCCTGCTAATTTCTCTTCTCTCATTGAAATAGATATGTTCTCCAAAGTTCGAGGTTTTGATACCTTTTCCTTTGATACTCACTTTCTTAATTATTGTATTTATACAGATATTTATATCTGCCTATTTCCAACATAGTCTATGTGACACCTTCACCTGGATTTCCCGACAACTTAATTCCAAGGTGTTTACAACCATATTCACAATCATCTCAACAAAGTTAGCTTTTTCTATTAACTCTCCTCCTTTATTAGGTGATACCATTTTTCTCCCCAAACATTTAAGTTAAAAAAAAAAATCAGCTTTCCTGTAATGCCATTCTATCCCTTTAATTTAGAGTTGGCAGATAAAATACAGGATGTCCAAACTAAATTTGAATGTCAGATAAGTAACATGATATTTTAGAGTAAGTATGTTGCATGAAAAATACTTTCATTCTATTTGCTATATCTGGCCCTAGGCCAGTGGTTCTCAAACTTCAGTGTACGTCAGAATCACCTGGAGGGCTTGTTAAAGAAAGAATTTGGGGCCTCACCTCTTGGTTTTCTGATTCAATAGGTCTGGGTAGATTCTAGTTCTAACAGATTAGCAATTTGCATTTCTAACAAATGCCCAGTTAATGTTGGTCAGCAGTTTGAGAATCACTGATCCAGTTTAATTCCTCTGACAATCAGTTGTGATTCTCAACCCTCACTGCATGTGAAAATAAATTGTGGAGCTTTTTAAAAATCTTAAGTGTGAACACTTGAAAAGCAACATGCAGCATAGTCACTGCTAAAAACTTGGAGATTATTCTAAGTGAAAGGTGAAGCCGCTGGAGCATTGGGTTAACAGAAGTAGTACAATGTGATCTACAGTCTGAAAGAACAGCTGAGCTGCTCTGTCCAGGATATCAACTGGGAACAAAAATGGAAGCAGAGTTATCAGCTGGGAAGCTAGGACAACAATCCAGGCTTCAGAGAAGGAAGGGCTGTTGGTAAAGACAGAACAGTCAACTGGGAGAGCTGGCTGTGCTAGAAAGATAGTGAGTAGGGAAGAAACTGTTAAGATGCCAGTTCTTAATAAGGAAAACGTGTCATTCAGTTCTTTGACTATTTTCTCATAATCATTTATTTACCTATTCGTTCATTCATTCATTCTTAAATGAAAATAGATAATCATTTATTTTAAAGAAAGATAATGTTACAGCTTCAATAGCTGCCCATGTGTCCATACTTTTATATCACATACAAGTACAGAGGTGGATTTGTCTTGAAGCCAGTGAAGCAAAGTACCAGTTTTCCTCTCCTCAACTTGCTGTGGAGGAGGAGGAGAAGCCAGATGGCAATTAGAAAGCATTTCTGATACATTACTTATGAGGATCTTAGAGAAAAAGGGACTTTAGTAGTTAGTTGTGATTTCTTTTTTCAATCTAAAAAAGTTTTTACTGGTATACCTAAGTTATCAGTTTTCACTTGTAATTTTCTGTTCTTTTCCTTAAAAGGCTTCACATAAACTATACAAATATATGTGCTGGTGTATTTAAAATTACATAAATCATAATTTTCTGCATGTGTTATTAATTTATACTATGTTTATGACATGTATCCATATTGATATGTGCACATAGATCTGTTTTATGCATTTTAATTGTTACATAATATAGTGCTATATGATAACACAATTTACCCAGTCTTTTCTTGTTGGAAAATTAGCTTGTTTTAAACCTTTTTGCTATTCAAAAGCATGAACATGATACTAGACAGCTTGTACCGCTAGCTTGAGTTTATCTCTAAAGATATGATTGAATCTTCAAATAATAAGACAACTCAAGGCAGTTAAACTGATTTACACTTCCTTTGGCAGTTTATGGGGATACTTGAGCTTTGTGTTAATGTAATTTCCATGATTACTAACTGGTGAGAAGAATATGGACCTCCTCCCCAGATATCCGTGTCCTAATCAGCAGAACCTGTGAACATGTTAAATTGTGTAGCAAAAAGGAATGAAGATGGCAGTTGAAATTATTGTTACCAGCTGACACTGAGAGCATGTGATGAGCCTGGATTATACAGGTGGATCCAGTTTAATCACAAGCATTCTTAAAAGTAGAAGGAGGTGGGAGAAGAGAACCAGAGAGATGGTAGCTTGAGGAGGGCTTGTCCCAACATTGCTGGCTTTGAAGATGGGGGAAGGAGACCAGCCAAGGGAGCAGGTGGCCTCTAAAACTTGGAAAAGGTAAGGAGAGATTCTAGGGAAAAGAAAATGTACCCTGCAGCCACCTTGATCTTGACCCAATGACGTCCTTGACAGACTTCCTTTTATTGAACTGTAAGGTAAGAAACATGTTATTTTAAGCCACTAAGTTCATATTAATTTTTAAAAGCCATAGAAGACTAAAATGCTAGTGAAGGTCAACATCTTTTCACATATTTGTTGAGCATTTAGGTTTCTCATTCTGTGAGTAATCTGTACTTCCCAAGTCTTCATTCCTCTATCAGCGTGTTTGTCTTTTTTTCTTTTTTAAAAAATTTTGCAGCAGTTTTAGAACTATTTCAGATAGGAACTGTGTCAGTTACATGCATTGTGTTTTAAAGTGCTTCTCGGTTTTTTTTTTAACACAAACAAGACTGTTTTGAAGTATTTTGGGGTTTTATAACTGATAATTTTATAACTAAAAGCTAAAAAATTGAGTTCCTTCTGGGATTTTAAGGTTACTGTAAAAATTTCATCAGTATTTTTATGTGTAGTAATTCTTAACAATCACTTCTATGGAGCTATTGAATATTTAGTCCTATTTACAACTAAGTTAAACTCTTTCAAACATTTTGATATGTATTTATAAATTAAACATACTTAATTTTAAGTACTAGTTTATTAAGCAGTTGCTTGAATTAAGAAACAAACATTTTAAGTCTTTAAATAACTCTTATGCCCCAGTAGCAATAAACACAGTCAGTGCCCAGATCTTCATTTCTAGTACCATTATCTGATAAGACGACTCATAGGTACTTAGAGTAATGATTGATTCCAGGGCCAGGCATGGCATGTACGAAATGAGCTTGGGGACTCTTCTAGTACCAGAGAATAAGGACATGATTATTAAAACATACATACATGTGTGCACAAGCCAATGGCCATCAAAGGGTCACAGGATCTAACTTAAAGAGCTCCCAATGCCTAAAAGCTGGAACGATTTTTGCAATAAAATAAAGTAGCACTGGATTATAAACCTGAGGTATAACATAAATATCAATGATTCCATACTGATATAAATGATCAAGTACAAATGAGAGAAAAGACAAATCTGTGCAGAAAAATTCCGAATGATTTATGTAGGTATTTTCCTATCAAGGAGGTGGAGCATAATTGCCCAGTCCTTAAGTGTAGCCTGTGCATCGTGACTTCCTTTCAGAGAGTACCATTTGGAAAAGGGGGCCCGGGTGGACTTGGCTGTGGAGAGAAGGTGCCCGTGGAGAGAGTTCCTTTACATTGGAGAAACCTATCAAACTATCTCAGCCAGAAGGTCAAGGTTAACATCAATTGTGATGAGTCATTTTGACAGTATGACATGATGGGAAGGACACTTTACTTCTGTGGCCTTCTTCCCCAAACCCACACTCTTGGTCTAATTGTGAGACAAACATCAGATAAATCCCAATTGAGGGACAGGCCACAAAATACCTGACCAGTACTGCTCAAAACTGTTACAGTCATCAAAAACAAGAAAAAATTAAAAATAAAAAAAAAAACAAACCCTGAGGAACACTCACAGTCTAGAGGTGCTTAATGAGACATAACTACGTGTAATCTCTGGATGGCATCCTGGAACATAAAAAGGGTATTGGGTACAAACTAGTGAAATAACAGTAAATTATGAACTTTAGTTAATAGTAATGTATCAGTACTGGTTCATTTGCTTTGACAAATGTACCAGATCAATGTAAGAGGTTAACAATAGGGGAAACTGGATGTGAGTGTCATGGGAATTCTCTGTGCTATCTTTATGACAATCTAAAGTTAAAAGTTTAAAAATTTAAAAAACTGCCAATGCATATAGCAGATTACATTTATAATATGGTGAATCTAAAATTTTTTGTTCTAAAAATGTACTTAAAACTTAGTAGATTATCAATTTAAAGTTCTCTAAATCTAAGTCAACTATGCATTTTAAACTGGAGGAGCAGACGTATCACTTACAGGACAACATCTCTTAAAATTTGGTAAGTACATAAGTAACAAAATATACACAGGTTCCATATTAATACTATGGTTTTGACTCACTCACTTAATTCTACATCTTCCCACAGTTAAAATGTGTATGTACTTAAGTAACGATAAATGCCATTCCGATTGGAGCTGCCTGTTCACTGATGAAAAAAGACATCGTCCTGGTAAACTGAGGTTCCTTCTCTCAGAGAATCTGGGCAGCGGTTTAGGAGCAGCAGAGCACCAGTGTGATTCCCTTCCCTGCGCTGAACCGAAGTGAGCCCCGTTTTTAATGACAATGTCCCACCCACCAACTTGAAGGGTTTTGGTCTGATTGTTCCCATTTCCTAACCCTTCTTTCTACATACAGAAATTGACAATCCCTACACAGGTTGAGCACGTTTAAAAAAAATATATCTGGGGTCAAGGTAGATATCGATGTAGCACCGAAGTCTGAAACAATGGGATTCTAAGATATGTAACCATTTTCTTCTTCACGAAAAAGGCCTTCTAAATCAATGTGAACTTTTATTTTTTTTTCTTTTTTGGACCCCATAACTCCTGTGAGGCTTTAAAATTTGAATCTTTGATAGCTCATATAATTTTTCCGACACAGATCATGAGATTACTCTGCTAACATGGCGATGCATTGTGATATCTTTTATTTCTATTTTATCATACACAAGATTTTTCATAAATTTTCTGTCTATATTTTTATCTTGAGATTTATGTGAATAGCTTCATAAATATCCTCATCTAATACTATGAAAATATTCTGTAATAGAATATTAAGCTGTTACTTTTTTTCTAAATTTTCAAGTTTCATTTTATCATTTAGATTCTTTTAAATTTTTTTTTTTTTTTTTTTTGGTAGGGAGATGAAGGTAATCAGGATGAAGGTAATCAGGTTTATTTATTTATTTAAATGGCAGTGCTGGGAATTGAACCCAGGACCTCATGCATGCTAGGCATGAACTCTACCACTGAGCTATGCCTTCCCCCCATCACTCAGATTCTTAATCTGCCTAAAATGTATCTTATATGAGGTGGGGATTTGATTTAATATTTACCCCATATTTGCAGCTACCTGTTCCAGCACATGCATTGAACAGTCCATCCTCTCCTCACTTGTTTGCATTGGCATTTCTAGATTGTAAGCACATCGAGGGGCTGGTATTTTGTCCATCCCATTCACTGCTGAGTCTCCAGTACTTGTAACAATGGGTGTTCCTCAGTGATTGTTTGTTGAATAAGTATTTTCCACATGAATTTACATGTATTTTTTCCTTCATATACCCCAGCTCCATTCATGCTAATCAATGTTTTTTTTAATAATTTCTGAGGCTTTAATACTTTCTCATTTTCCGTGTATACAATATTTAATATTTAATGCTCGAACAAGACATACCCTTCTTTATGAATTTGATTTAGACCAATCCAGAGCACAGTAATCTGACCTTCCTTACCCCACCCACCCTTATATCTAATGACAGTAATTATCAACTGGACAGCAGGATACAGAAAATACGTGAAAGTTAAAAGTTCAAGCCTCACTTTATCCTGCCTAATCAAGCAACTTATCTTCCTAACTTTGTGCATTAATCTATCAAAGCTTCTGGAAATTTTGAGACAATGAGATAGGGAATATGTAGTTAACATAGTGGCTGTCATACAAAACCACTCGTTGAATGTTATCTTCACTTCATAATGAAATGACACTGCCTGGGAACTGATGCTTCTGTATTTTCATTAGCTCAAGGTCAATTTGGGAGGAAGAGGGGGGACACTGTGCTCTAGGAGAAAGAACTCGGGGTATCAGAGGCATGCATTCTGGTTACAATCTCGGTTTCACCGTGTGTGGCAATTTGTTACCTTTCTGACTCTAGTTTTATCACTTATCAATAGTGATAATAATATCAAGCTCTCAAGGTTATTATGATATTTAAAGATAGTGTTTACAAAGTCACTACTACATGGTAGGATAATTTGGTAAGTTTTTCTTCCTATTCTACTTAAAGAGACCAAGACTTAATCATGTTCATATCACTCAATTACCTAACACAATCCTATTTGTATATAGTAGATGCTCTAAAAGAATTTTTGATTAGGATTATTTAAGAAATCAGGAAAACCAACCATGCCTAAAGGAAAATGAAAAGAAAGGAAGACAATGGTGATTGTTTTGGGTTTGTGTTCTTCCTAACACTGCTATTTTATTTGTGTGGAATTTATTTTAAGACTATTTGAGTATTAACAGTGTGATACATGTTTGTGTATGCAAGTTAACTCTAATTTACGCTCTAGGGTAAGTTGATGTTCACAGTACCTTATTCAGGAATCCACACTTCAGAAGTGGTTAAACAGCATATTACATGAAGCACCTCAATCAGAAATCAACACCTTTGAAGGTGGTAACTTAGCATTCCTGTAGGAAGGTTTACACAAGAGAGGTTGTTTATTATTAGCATACGGAGTATTAGAAATAACTTTCCATCAGTGCAATGAAGTGTTAAACATGAGTGGTTGCTTGTATATATATTCCCCATGGCAACTGCATGAATGGGGTGTAAGAATTGAGCAGACTTGACCGTGAAGTACAGGTGTGACTTTGGGGGTCCTGTGACCATATATTTCCTGGAGAACCTTGTTACCCAGGCTTGCTAAAGACTGAGTCTTCCACTAGAGTCTTATTGAGTCTGCTTCGTGAGAGCCTCTCATGAGCCTGCTAGTGAGGAGAGCTTAGCTATTGAAGTCATGGTGTAACTCTCCCTTGTTTCCACTAAACTCCACAGAGGAACTTAGTCTCAGACTTGCTTTGGTTATCATGCAAAAAAGTTGCCAAGTTGTGAGATGGAGGGAGATCTTTGTGTATTCACTCTAGGAGAGGCTCCCAGTACTTAACGAAATTTTGCTCTACTAAATTTTTTTTAAAGATAAAAATCATGATTTATTGATTTAAAATAAACACATTTTAAAGAGTTTATTTAATGAGGGAATCAGGATGATGTTATAGCTGGCTCAAAGGAAAATCCAAAGAACAGACGTAGATATGGAATATTAAGGAACATGCAATTGGAGGTAGGTTAGGGATCCCCAAGGCCACCCTCGGGCTCAGTGATTTGGTAGAAGGCACACAGGACTCTACCTCATTATTATTATTACATTAAAAGGACACATTTTAAAGTCAGCAAAGGTAAAAAGCACATAAGGTGAAGTCCAGGAGAAACCAGGCATATGCTTTCTGGTGTCTCCCCTCAGTGGAGTTGCCCAGGGATGCATTTAAATCTTCCAGTAATGGGGGGGGGGGGTATACAGCTCAAGCGGTAGAGCACATGCTTAACATTCATGAGGTCCTGGGTTCAATCCCAGGTACCTGCTCTAAAACTAAATAAATAACCCTAATTACCTCCTTCCACCAAAAAAAAAAAAAAAAGAATTGTTAAATCTTCCAGTAATGATGTGGCAATGTCTGTAAAGTGGAGCACACCTGACTGTTGGTGTCCATGGGCTTTATTGGGAGGTTGGTCATGTAAACATGTTGCGCTCACATGACTGACCTCAGCTACTCAGACTCAAGGCTATCCCCCCAGAGCAAAAAAATGCTTTCATCATAAATCACATTGCTAAGATAAAGTTCTCTAGCTCAGAGTGGCAAAGAAAAAAAAAAAAGCACACAGAACATTTCTTATCAGGAAGAATATTCTAAGGGCCTGGAGGCTTTATCACTGTGGAACTGACCAAGAGTCAGTCCTAAGGGCAGGTCTTTGAAAAGTGCAGGGTTTGGGCAACTCAGGCCTGCTGAGTTAACACTTTCCAGCCCAAGTGTCAAACTGTTTTTTCTCTGGGGGTAGGGAAAGGTTGTCCTTCAACCAAACAGGATTCATTTTCATGTTTATACATAATAATTTTCCACTGATATCAGTTGTCTACAACTTAGAGTTGTAAGATAGCTGCCACAGAATGAGGCGACTTTGAAATGGATGTTAGCGATGATGCATGGTTTTCTGTTGAAGCACAACCTTTTCTCTGTGTCAAAAAGCAAATTGGTTTTGTTCAGTTAACGACTTTTAATGTGTCTTGCACTGTAATTTTTATGTATTAACCCATGCCTCTGCATTCAGGATGAATAGACAGAGAGCATTGCTCTGATAGAGAACAGACCCTATTCTAGAGAAGGTTGTGGCCTTATTCACGTCAGAAAGTGAAACCGTGGTTCACAAGCCAGTGCTTGTTCCACAGTCACAGGCATTTAGGGAAATAGATGTGAATATATTTCAAAATAAGGAAAAAACCCCAAAATAATTCAATATTGATTTTAAGTCTTTGCTAGTAGGCCGGACTCAAGCTTGAGTAAGTCCATTTCTTTCTTCACTAAAAAAAACTTAACCGGGAAAACTCAGGGAGCCCACCTAAATCCTCTCTACTTACTGTCTGAACACAAAGGTGTAGCCCACAAACCTGGGTTGCTCGTTGAGCCTTGCTCGGAACAGCTGAAGTTCTCTCACTGCAGTAATCATCCCCTGGTGAGTTCCTGCAAAATATTTTGGAACATGATGTTAGTTCACAGAATTACAGATTTTGAACCTTACGATTTTCTCTTCTTTCAGAAGCACTTCTGTGTGCTAAATGCCAATTACATCTCTAACCTCCAGTTTTTTCCAGGCTAGGGAGCTCCTCTCCTAAGCTGTCTCTGTTAACGGCTTTATGTTTACTCTTTAAATTAGTGGTAAAGTGGGAGGTTATTTCACTGGTTGGAGCTTTGCTCATATATTTTAAGGTATGTCTTCTCACAGCCTTCACTGGGAAACATAGAAAAAAAATTTATGTTTTATATTTATCTAAAGATAATGTGTTTATGCACATGTGTTTGTGAGTGTGTGTTAGAGGGAGAAAAATAGCTAGACTGTATAATTTCCAAGGAAATAGGAGATTCTACAAGCAATATGGGTACAATGGCCTTGCTTGCTAATATGTGAGGAAAACTCCCCATGGTTTTAGGAAGGCATCCTTGACACAGAACAAATCTGTGTATAACTCTCATATTTGAAGATGTGACAATCTTTTTTTTCCTTCTAAAAGGTGGGGGATGGGCTCAGGGCTTTTGAAAGATGGCTAATTATTGATATAAAAGTGTGATATACTTCTAAGTGTGGAGAAAGTGTTGGTTATAAAGAACAGGGTGATACGGTCTCATTAATGTACTAATATGTGTGCATGAAAAGATCTAGAAGTCTATACATTGCCAAGTTAATAGTTTTTCTGGGTCTGTTGGGATTATGAATGGTTGTAATTTTCTTCCCTTTGCTCAATAATAATGATTTCTAAATGTTCTATGATGAACATCTTTTATTATTTTTTTTAATAGGAAAGTGAACAGAAAATATCTTTAAGTCTAAATGAAGTGCAGGGAGAATAATTGAGTACGTGTTACATCACCTCCCACGGTGGCAAATGTCTTCAGCTATAGATAGAAAACAATGAAGTGGGTGGAATTGGGTTATATCTATTCATCCAGCTGCCCTAAAATCAAATTCTCACTTTGCTCTGTCACTGAGATCCCTCTAAAGTTAAAACAGAAAGTCAGGGAAATATGCTCTTTATGGCATTGAAAACCTTAAACCCTGTTACATGGTGTTTATTTTTTTTTCCACTTCAAATCAGGCTGAAAAGATGAACAAAATGGGTTTATTTCAAGACTTCTTGGGCAGCTTCTTGCATGGACTAATCAGTCTGTATTGAGAGGAGGGGGTAAATTGGCTTAATTTTTGTAGTATTTCTCAACTTTAGAACTGTTGACGTTTTAGGCCAGATAATTCGTCGTGAAGACTGTTATGTCCATTATAGGATGGTTAGTGTCATTAGTAGGCTCTGCCTACTGGATGCCAGTAGCAATACTCCAGTTGTGACAACTAAAGGTATCCGGACATTTCCAAATGTCCCTTGGGACAATATACCCCTTAGTGAGAACCACAACTTTAATAAACACTTGCCTATAATTTCTATATACCAGGTTTTATAAGTTAGGATTATTTTTGGCTACATGTGACAGATTAAACCACAAATAATGATGACTTAAAAGAGATAGACTGTTTCTCCTTTCTTACATAACAGAAGGCAGTTCAGAGCTAGCATGGCAATTCCACGGCCATCAGGGACCCAGAGTTCTTCAGACTTCTCCTGCATTTGTTACTTTGCCTTCCTTTCTCAAAGGCACCTCATAGTTTGAATTGCTTATGTTCACTGGGTGTCCAGAGTCATTTTCCAGGCAAGCATCAAGAGGAAAGGCAGACAAGTCCGAGAAGCCTGTATTTCCTTCCCTTTCAGGGTGATGCTGGGAAGGTCCCACACACTTCCACTTTCATCTCATTTGCCAGAACTTGCTAGAATTGGCCATACGGCCCCACTTAGCTGCATGGAAGACAGAAATGAGGTCCTGGAGCTGAGCACATCACCCCCAAATTCCCAAATGGGGTTCCTGTTAGAAGAGGGGTAAATGGAAGCCAGGGTTCTATCCTCTTAACATTCTGAGTCATGTTACAGGTGTACTTTCCTAGAAAAACCTTTGATTCCGAATAAAATATTACCAAATTGCTACAGAATATCTGTTACAGAATTAAACAATTAGAATAGTGATAATTGAATTGAATTAAAAAGACTCAAGAAAGGCTAGTTTTGCTGTATCTCAGTATTTGAAAACTCTCTAACCATGGAGGGTTTGTTGCTGCCTAGACAAGTGCAGTGCGGTGATGGTCGTTCGGTCTCCTTCAATATTTGGCTTGCTTACCAAAGGCTTACTTCTCAGCCTGTTGCTCTTCTGAGACCAGAGCCTGAGACACAGGCTTCCGTGCAGGGAGTTCATTTAGGAAGTCATCTTAGGGAACAAGGACTGAGACAGTAAAACAGGGAAGACAATACAGGGATGTTCTGGAGCTGATCACTGCTGTGGGTGATTGGTGTCAGACTCTGCGGAACCTCCTAAGGAGTCTTATGAAATGCATTCCAGAACTGTCTACCTGGGAAACAAAAACACTTTTCCAATGGTTCCATCCTCACTAGTCAACAGTAGTTCCAAAGGCACTGACTTACCTGTACTCCTAGGCTGCTCACGTATGTGTGGCAGGTGCTTGGCAGGATTTCCCAATTCCTGAAATCAAAGAAAGTGGGAGTTATATCTTGTGGGTGGGAAGTACCTCTAGAATGCCTGTAGGAAGCTGGTCCTTGGGCAGTGGCTGGAACAACAGATGGGACACGAGGAAGTAGGAGGCACTTAACCTTTTGATGAACTTCACCATTTAGGAGAACAGATGGAGTCTGGGAGAACACACTTTGATTACCGCTGCCCTGGAGAGCAGTTATGGGGTGTAGAGTATTAACTTGGAAATAGTATATGGGAGATACAGACATGTGCACATATATACAGATATGTATGTAACTTCTCATTTTGGGGTAAATAATCTAACTATAATATGTATATTTTTCCAATCCTATACGCTGGGAGAATAGGAACCATTGTTTGTGTTGTACATTTCTGCATTTGATTCAGTTAGGAAGTAGGCAGATATCCCTTAACATCATGAAGGGCATACTCCTCATCAATGAACCTTTGGAGAAAGTTATGTATTAAATACATAGTAACTGGAAGAAATTATTGTTGGAGATGTATCCAAACTTCAGGATATTTGAAAAAATGTTGCCAATGCGTACTGTTGGGAATGTATTTATATATATATAAACTGTTAATGACATTTGTATAAAGCTGAATCACTAAAACTCTTGCTTAACAGATCCAGAGGCTAAAATAAGATTTTAATCTTGTGTTAACCTTAAGGCTCCCAATGGGTTTTTGAAAAAGTTTAGTACAAACTTCTGACCTTGCCACTTGCATATATTGTTTAAATTTAGCCTAAATTTCAATTAACCAAATTTTGGGTAGTTTGAGCTCTTGTAACTAAAGACCTCACTGCAATTAGAGTGAATGTGGCTGAGTGTTATTGCTTATAGTTCAAAAGGAAACATAAGAGTGGGGTTTTACTGAATAGAATTTTTTGAGTTGAAAGTCCTTTAGTTCTTAATAAACTTCCTTGCCCAAATTTTACAGCACAAAAAGCACACAGTTCTCTAGATGCTTAGAAATGGTTGCCTAGCTCTCTGTGGCTTTCTGGCTTTTAAGAAGTAAACAGTTTGATTTGAACTAAAAGGAAGAGCAGGCACAGAAACACAGCTGACGCATCAATTCAAAGAGCATGAGTAAATGAACAGAAGAGAGATCACATTTGCTGGAATTCTCACAGTAAATAAATGAGGTGACAGGAGAGGTTTGCCGGAAAAGTGGGCTGAAGAGAACCAGTAGCAAAGCACTTTGCTTTCAGTTCATCAAGTATTGAGTCTGCAAATCTGCAAATCTAGTTTCTGTTTACCACGTCGTAAATAAGGGAGTTTACCTACACTGTGCCAACAATTGTCTTCCAGCCTGCTGCAGTTACTTCATTGGCATTTGTGAGAAAATCTAAGTTGTAGCAATAAAAAAAAAGTTAATCTAATCCAGACTATTGGTCTGTGTTCAGTAGTGGTGGGTGGTTAATTCTTCCTGTATGATCTTCAGTGTTATTTTTCCCCGTCAGGCAACCCTGAGACATGGAAAGCATAAACAATGCCCTTGGCCTGTCTTTCGGTCTCTGGAGGGAAGAAATTTCTGAGTCTTTCACATTCATAATAAGCAAATCCTTAAACTCTCAGGGGTCTCATTGCCTTTGGATCGGGTGACTTCTCCATGTAGGGTAGGATGAAAGATTGGAACAGATTGGAATTCTGTAGAATTTGAGGAATCTCAGCACATCTTTTACTGGACTTTAATTTATCTCCTTGAAGATAATGCATGGTCCTTGGCTTCTATTGAATTTGTATTTTTGTTAAGAAATATTCATCCCTTTTCCCGACCCCTGTGGAAAGAGTATACTTGCCCTTCCTCTTGATGTTGGCCTTAGCTGTGTGACTTTCTTGATGGGAATGTTAGAAAATGAGTTGAATTGAGGCTTGTAATACACCTGTAAGTTTGAGTTTGTCCCCTCGTGTTCTTGCCTCTCGCCATGAAAAGAAATGCTGTGGTTAGTCTTTCATTTTAGTGGCACGAGAAATACCTGTGGAGCTGACCTGAACTGAACCCACATCCTGGAATCAAGCTCAGACTGAATCAGCAAAACTCTAGCCAGTCCACAAAGGCAGAATCAACAAATAAATGCTTGTATGTAAACCACAGATAGTCTGCAATTTTTACACATATCTTAGTGGAGGAGTTCAGCTGGATTGTACTTAGGGGCTGGGAGCAAAGTAGGGGGTTCCCCTCCCATCTCCAGGTGTTTACTTCCAGGACTGATACAGTATTGGGAGTTTTGCTTTGTTCTCCTAGAGTTAAAAGGAGAATTATTTATTTTGGTGGGATGTCAAAAGAACAAAGCAAGTAAGATGTAAGGACATGTTTAGGAAGGAATTTCTAGTATGATTGAAATCTGGAGTCAGCAATTCTGTGACGGCTGGACCCTGACAGTGCTCATTCCTTCATGGGGTGTAGGGTATATAATATTGTGGATACTGTGTTTGGCTTAGGAGCCTAATGGTTCTAAATGTCTATAAATAGCTCTTCCTGAGGCATAAATTGCATGTATAAACTCTTCCTGAAAAATAATGTAGCTGTTACTTTGATTTTTTTATTTTTAAATTTGTTGTTATAGCTGATTTACAATCTTGTGTTAATGATGTGAAGCAAAGTGATTCAGTTTTATTATACACACACACATACATATACATATATTTATATATATATATATATATATTCTTATATTATTTTCCATTATGGTTTATTATAGGGTTTTGAATGTAGTTCCCTGTGCTGTACAATAGGACATTGTTTAATCTATTTTATATATGGTAGTTTGTATCTACTAATCCCAAACTCCTAATTTATCCCTCCCCAACCACCTTTTCTCTTTGGTATCCATAAGTTTGTTTTCTATGTCTGAGTCTGTTTCTGTTTTGTAAATAAGTTCATTTGTATCCTACTTTAGATTCCACATATAAGTGATATCATATGGTATTTGTCTTTCTCTTTCTGACTTCACTTATTATGATAATGCTTAAGTCCACCTATGTTGCTGCAAATGGTGTTATTTCATTCTTTTTATGGCTGAGTAATATTCCATTGTATGTATATTCCACTCTACTTTATCCATTCATTTGTCAGTGGACATTTAGGTTGCTTCCACATCTTGGCTATTATAAGTAGTGCTGCTGTGAACATTTGGGTGCATTTATATGTAGCTGTTATCTTTAAAATGGGCTCTAGCATATAGCACAAAGTTCATCTTAGATTTGATAAAATCTTAACCGTAGGAATAGTGTCATCATTAAATGTGCCACTTGTCTTCTCTCCCCCAGCCCCCTTCTCTCCCTCACCCCACCCAAAAGGATCTGAGGATTTAAGAGTAACTCCTATGCAATGTGCAGCTCTGTTCCTACTATGTGTGATTACTTACCTTCACTAAGCTTAGGTATCCTTGGCTAAATACATTGACAGTTTTTAGTGTAAGTAGTTGTATGGATTCTTCTAACCAATCTAGTGACTGAAGGGACTTAACATTCCCCTCAGCTTAACCAGGTTTCTTCCTGACTCTACATCGCTAACTTAACTTTTCTTAGACCATCTACTTTAGAAAACATGTAATTGTAAAAAAATTTTTTTCTTTGCCCCATTTGAGATATAAATCTTCCCTTAGCCTCTTACCAGTTTCACAACCATGGGGTGTCTTTCTCAGGGATGTGGGTGCCATCCCTTGAAATGTAATTATGAAGAAAATAGTGTCCCTATCTCCCAATTTCTGCTGGAGGGTAGGAACCTAACTTAGCTACTGCAGATGGCCTAATCACATAGACCAGCCTCCTCACTGGTGTCCTCCAGGACTTTCCCACTAGCTCACCGCAGTGCTTAAGAACCTTCCTGACTTTTGTTTCACTGAAATTGAACTCAGTCTTAACCCCCTATTGCAATAGTCTTGAGTAAAGTCTTCTTTGCCCGTTTAACCAGCCCAGTGAAATTTTTGATGCCAGAGTTAATTTTAAATGTTAGAACACACCACATTACAACAGACTCCTTCTGAGCTGCCATGAAATAGAGGTTAACTAATGAGAGGTAAAGAAGCTAGAGGAGAGTGATATTTAGGACAATGGTGTCCTGAAAGGGCTCCGAGAGTAGACATTTACTGGACCTCTTGAGGGATGACATTAGATGGAAAGCAAACTTGGTCCTGAGCTCATGAGAGATTTTCCCAACCCTAAGGAGTTGTTGAATTCATGTGGAGGAGACTTTGAGGTGTTTGTGTGTAAAGGGGGAGTTAAAGAGTGTTAAAGCCAAGCAGGTGAGTATGCAGAATTTGGTAGGAATTTGAGTAATCATGTTAATGAGGTATCTTTACTTCTAGAGAAGATGAGTCTGAGACATCCAAGTTACAACACATTTTTCCTTCATTATATACTCGACACATGCATTGAACAACTTCTACAGCAGTGACATCTATAATCAAATGTCATTAAATGTTAGAAAAAGGTTAGGTCTAACTGATTGAAAACCCTGAAGAATATTAGTTTAAATGAGTAGAACTGATTTTTCTCTCTCACATTTATGAAGCCTGGAGGT
Source organism: Camelus dromedarius (assembly GCF_036321535.1). Classification (NCBI taxonomy): domain Eukaryota; kingdom Metazoa; phylum Chordata; class Mammalia; order Artiodactyla; family Camelidae; genus Camelus; species Camelus dromedarius. Next base: position 75,853,592 of record NC_087440.1, read on the forward strand.
AAGTAGTCCAGGGCCAGTAGGATGGCTCTGGTCCACAACATTCAGAGCTAGTCTCCTTAAGTTATCACTGTATCACCCCTAGGATTTGCTCTCTACCTTCATGGTTCAAGTTCACGGTGTCCTTATCCAAGCACACTGATACAGAAAGGGACAAAAAAGAAGGTGGGAAAGAGTAGTACCAGCTGTCTTTTAATGAAAGGTCTCAGATACTGATGCATGAAAATTCCACTTATATTCCATTGTCTGGAATCTTACCATAGCTGAAAGGGAAGCTAAAATATATCCTGTAGTCTTTAAGTCTCCATTCTAGGTGTATATGTAAGCTTAGCTAAAAAAAAAATTATTTCAATAGAAGAAAACTTATTGTAATTGTGGGATAAGTTGGAGTCTGTGACACAATTCATCCCACTGGCCCCTAAATAGCCTTAAAAATCCTTCTTCCTGCTCATCATCTTCCCAAAAGAAAGAAACCCTCACTTTGATCTTACCACTCATCTGTCTCAAAGTCTGGCATCTCTGATATATAACCTTTTTGAGATTATTTAGATACGGCTCTTAGTGCTCTGGAAACCAGTAAAAGCTGTATCTGCCTCCCACACTCATAATATGCCACGGTGGAACAGGGTCAGAAGTACAAGCGTAGAAAGTTCCATTCAGAAAAGAGGAGGAATGTCAGACGTTGCAGTCAGCAGGTCAGTAGGCCATCACAGCAGCTGTTCCTTTTTCTGGGAGTTGATTCCTAAGCCGGTCTGGAAGACCCTCCTTCTGCTTTCTGGAAGGGACCTTGTGGTCCGTGGCCCTATCTTTTTGGGAGCCCTTCATTGTGCATCACCCTTCCTGACTACACCTGGGGTGGGCATTAGACATTCTGTCTCTTAGATCTACACAGCTTGCAAATCCCAATTCCTGCTTGTGCAGGTTAGAGGGCCCAGGGATGGCATTGAGAATGCAACATGTACAGATTTTTTTGAAGGCCAAGCTTGCAGTTTCCTTGAAAAACACAGTAGGCTTCCAGTTTATGTTTCATGTTAACTATAGCCAGGCCACGCCTGTACATAGTTTTCAAACTAAATGACTTTGGTCTTTGATGTATTGGTATCTAAGCTTTACCCGTTCCCCCGCAACTTCATGTCATTGCTCTTGACGATGCCTGTATTAGTCAGTGTAAGACAGGAACAGACAGCCCTAAAATCTCAGGTTTGGCAGGGAGCTCTTATCAGTGTAGTCACTCAGGGACCTGAGCCGGCGGAGTTGATTTATAACACATGCGTCCAGGGTTATCAGGGGAAAAGGAAGGAAATATACTGAGCCACTGGCTGGTTTTAATGATTCTGTCAGAAATGACATACATTAATTCCAGTCGCATCTCACTGGACAAACTAAGTCATAAGGCCATACCTAACTTCACAAAGAATGGAGAAGGACAAGCCTACTATGCGCACATGAGGTGAACAGTGCTAATGACTACCATGTCATTTGCAGTAATAAGCTGCATTATTGGTGAGGCAATTTCCTTAATCTGATCTTTATAATTTGGATGGCTTATGTTGTCTGGTAAAGAATTCTTAACAGAAAATGCTTGAAAATTTTTGGGCCACAACACAGTTTAATCTTCTGTTCAGAGTACTTCTTCAAGGCATTCTGCTTAAACTGTTTCAGTTTTGGATAGTAAAGAAGTTGACCTTTTGAATGTCATGAGGATCCAAATTAACATACTCTCAGTTAACTCAGAATTTAGGCCAAATGCAGAAACTGCATATGATTCCACCTCTTTTTTTTGCAGACCAGCTAGCTCAAGTCGGAGTTCCTGACTCTCATGCATGGATTTGCTCAAAGTGGCAAAAAGCAGTAAATCCACATCACCATTAGGAATTTTTCCTATCATTTACTCTAACGTCACTTTACATTGTTTAAAATTGGTATTGCTTGCAATTGATGGAAAACACAAATTATAGTGATGCAAACAAGACAGTTATTTTTCTCTTGTACATAAATGGAAAACAGATATATAGAGCTTAAGGCTAGTGTCTTAGTCCATTTGGGTGTTATAATGGAATACCATATATTGGGTGGCTTATAAACAACAAGTTCATTTCTTATGGTCCTGGAGGCAGAGAAGTCCAAGAGCAAGGCTCCAGAAGATCTGGTGTCTGGTTAGTTACCGCTTCCTCGTTCACGGATGGCTCTTCCCTATGTCAGCACGTGGTAGAAGGGAAGTGGGAGCTCTCTGGGATTTCTTTGAGTAAAAGTTGAAGATCTCATTGTTGAAAGCTCTACCCTCATGACCTAAACACCCTAGCTTCCAAATACTATGACACTGGGGATTAAGTTTCAACATGTGAATTTTGTAGAAACAAATATTCAGCTAGTATATTTCTGTTCCACAGAGTCTTCAGGGACATAGATTTCTTCTGGATCTCCACCTTACCTTCCCTAGGTGGCAGTCTTCATATTAAGAGATCAAGATTCTATTATCCACAGGCCAAGTGGCAAAATGGATGGAGGGATGAATAAGAAAATATAGACAGTACATATACTGGTGTCTTGTAAGAAGAGCTCTCAGAAATTGCACATGACATTCTATTTGCACATTACTGGACAAAAATTTGTCACAGGCACAGCCTTTCTCCTGGCCATGGATATGTCTAACCAAGCCTTCTGTGACTAAGGAAAATAGTGGCCTCTACCACAGATGCTTTGATATTCCTCTGAGGTGGATATTTACCACCATGGTACAGGCAAGGAGACGTAGATTCAGAAACATGCAATTAATCTCCTTAAGGCGACACAGCTACTGGAGAATTAAAGATACAGTGCAGCCCACCCAGCTCCTCAGCACTGCCCCATTCGAATGCAGTCCTCACGAAACGAGGAGCTCGTGGGATCCCCTTTAGCACATTCTCACTGGCTCTGTCTTTGAAGTGTTTTAAAGAGTGGCAGACCAGAAGCCTTCTTTCCCACCTCCACCTTTGACAGCCAGCCATTCCTCCTGCTGTGGTCTGAATGTTTATGTTGCCCCCAAATCCCATATGTTAAAACCCTAATCCCTAAAGCTGCTATTTTAGTAAGTGTGGCTTTTGAGAGGTGCTTAAATCATGAAGGTGGGACCCTCACGAATGGGTTAATGCCTTGTGAAAGGCTCCAGAGGCTCCCTAGCCCCCTTCTGCCCGTGAGGGCATCACGAGAAGCCTGCAGCGCAGAAGAGACCCTCACGTGACCTTGCTGGAACCAGGATCCTGGACTTCCCCGTCTCCAGCACTGTGAGAAAGGTATGTTTATAAGCTGCTCAGTCTGGGGGTCTGTGGTATTTTGTTATAGCAGCTTGAACAGACTGAGATACCGCCCCACTGACGCTAGAGATCAGCAGAGTGACTGGGGAAAAAAGTCTTCTCTCTTTTTGAAAAATTGCTTTCTTGTTTTGGTTCCTTAACTGGCAATGGCTCTGGTTGTTCCACTCACACTTTGTTTCAGCCTGGGAGGCCTTCTAGGCTATCATCCTCTATTCAGCTCGGGTTTCTGCAGCCTAAGTGTTTTATTTCTGTCATAGTCACATGCAATCAGATTCCTTGGTTTCAAGGTCATGGTAGCAAAAAACCTTTTAAAATGTCCAAATGGCTGGACTCCTTGGCAGGAAGCTCCTGCCGATAGCTTCCAGAATGAATCTGATGTGTAATGTGTGTTTCCTGAAGGTTTTTTTTTTTGATGGCTGAGTGTTTTCACTGTTGATTTCAAATAAGTACACACTTAATTCAAGAGAATGGGTTAGTCCTTGACTAGAGTGCTAATTGACTTTTTGTATTTTAATGGTCAAATATAAGGGCGGAGGACAGGGTGGCTGAGACAGTTAGCTTTTATTGTACCCCTGGAATTCTTTCCAATGTCTGTTTAAAATTTAAATTGTTAAAGGTTCACGCAAATCAAGTTTGTCAATCTAGATCATCTAACTGACTTCCCAGAATGCTAATTTCCAGCTCACTCTTCTGTGAATTTCAAGATTTCACTCAAAAATACACAATATTTGAGACGACAGAGTGTCAAATGGATGCTGATCAAATTTAAATTTAAAAAAACCTCATGACATCCACCAAAGAGCACTAATATTTTATCCCCAAGCCCTTCGGTCTGATGGTTTGTGTTCCTGTTGTATTTGTCCCTCTCCGGGTGTCTTAAAAGCTGACTAAAGCTAGACTGACAGATTCAACATCTCTTTTTTTTTTTTTTAATCACAGCTCTGAAGGTTTTTCATTGTTCTCATAAAAATCTTTGCTTGTAGAGATGGAAAACTTTATTTCAGAGAGCCATCTAGTCCATTTTTCTCTGTATGCTTTTTCAGGGTGGTTTCAGATTTGAAAGGATTTAAATATCTACAAAGACCTTGTGGGGGAATTATTTTAAAGCTATTTGTAACTTTAAGGAGTTTTTCATGAGAATGGATAAAAAATATGCTGAAATTAAGAAATCTAAGAATTCCCCTCTCTCAGAAAATTGCTAGAGAAAGCGCTGTGTTTTTCAAGGTGGTTATTTAAATAAAGTCATTTCTGTCAGGAAGAAAAAAAGAGCTCTGAGTCAGGAGGCAACGTTCACTGTTACTATCAGGGAAGAAGTAATAGGACACTGTCTCTGTAGGTATGACCACCTCCCCAACAAGAGCTTCTAAGTGGATGCGGAAAGTCTGGGGGCCTCAGTCACAGCTGGGACCACAACCGGTGGGTTAGAATCAATCATTTGATCTCCAAGCTTCCTCTAGATTATCTCCGTGTTGTTATTTGCCAATGTGATATTCTCTTGGTTTATAGGGCATGCAGAAGGAGGAAGCCCCTATCAACATTTACACATATCACCCCCTCTCTGCCACTTGGGGAGATCAGGGCCTTAGGGAAAGACAGTCATTCATTTCCACATAAAGCCCATGAACCCCATTTAACTGGCACACTGTAGGGAGCAATGAGCCCAAAGAAATCTGTGAAAGCATTCCCACGGCAGCAAGAGAGTTGCAAAAGCATAGGTCCTACAGAGTCAAGTTTCTCCAGACAGTGCGGAGAGCATTTCCAGGACCTTTCTTTGTACTCACCCTTTCTGATAGTTTGATGCACCTCGATGAGTCCCTCTTCACCTCTTTGGAGTAATATCCCTCACACTCCCTTCCCCCAGAAGGAAATATCCAGCACACACACACGCGCGCGCGCACACACACAAACCACAAGGAAAATGTACAATCTTTAGTCCAACTTAGATGATGAAAACAGAATGGGAGGCCCTTCCCAGGAATAGTCTAGAAGGAGGCCTGAAACTCAGGGTTCCTCTAATTTCTTGGTGTTACATGTTCTACCTCTCACCCAAGTACCCACTTTCCCACAGTTGTGATGTGTTCATCTGGAGTTGGTGGAGAAGGGAGGGGATGCCTCCCCCTCTCTCTGCTATAGGGAAGACACTATGATTTCCCCCCCTCTGAGGTTTGTTTCCTGTTTTACCCTAAACAGTCTTCATTTAGCTGGCTGTAATTTTCTTGCTGTGGTTAAAACCCTCTTGTATGTTAATGTTTAGTCCAGAAACATTCCAACCATGCTTTTATCTTTTAATTGTATCTTGACCTTCTCCAGGTCATTTTTGAGAATCGCAGTGAAATGGGTAAACAGTGGAAGCACCTGAGATCATGGTCCACGTGGTGGGAAACACTTGAAGCTGGAATCAGTCCCCATAGATGGAACTCACAATTCTATGACACAGTAGCTGTGTGATATTAGGCAAATGATTTATTCTGTTAGTCTTTTCTTTTCTCTAATCTTTGAAGTGACAGAACCCTATTAAATTTTATGCTATTGTTGTAATAATAAAATAATGCACATGTAATCTATAAAATACTACACACATCTGTAATAAGTATATTAACAGGTCATATTAATAGTTTCCTAAAATTACCATATTTTCACCTTTAGAGTGCTCACCACTGCTTACTATACTCATTCATTCATTTTTCCATTCACTTGTTTATTTATTCATTTATTATTTATATTCTGCCTCCCCTCTTCCAGCATGTAAGTTCCATCATAACAGGGACTTTATCTTTTGTTTTGCTTTCACCTGTATTTTTAGAGCCTACAACAGTTCCTGGCGTACTGGGTGCTCAAAACATCTATTGAATGTATAAATGAATGGATGAAAATTTTTTACGTGGACAATGTTATTATATAAGGGAAACTGCTCACTTTAAAGAAAATTTCCAAGTCTCTTCCCAGAAATCATTCACTTGCCTTTTTCTTCACTATTAGATTTTGAAATCTGAGCTCGCAGAATATCGTCTTAGAAGAACTCATGCCACAAAGAGACTGTCATACAGACACTTTGTCCTTAACAGCTCCTTTCCACCACAATTCAAAGCCAAGTGGTTACAGTTTATCATATTTTGTGCATCTGGGGTGTGTGTATGTGTGTGTGTGTGTGTGTGTGTGTGTGTGTATGGAGAGAGAGAGTGAGTGAGAGAGGGAAACCCATATGACACTGGAAATCTGAATCTGAAAAAATGCTATTGAATTATTTGGATGAAGGTATCAGAATATTGTGGTACCTGGGAAAATAAATGTCTGCTTTGACAGTCCCTGGATCTCACCAGGTTTATGCAAACAAAGCATGAAGGGGGAAATAGATAGACAGCTGAGTGTTTAGTATCCACAAAGAAAGATGTTTGTGTCTTACTAGAAGAAACGGCAGTGTTGAATATTCATGAGGGAGATCCATTTTACACCCCCTGCAGACACAAAATATTTGTATAAATATGAAATCTGTGCATAATTACGTGAAAGCAGACATTCCCCAGAGGTTAAATATGCTAACATAGTAAGAAAGGTCTTATCCTGTAGATTTTACTAAACAAATTCAAGTCATTGCAAGGATGTAAACATCAAGCAAGAGCACAGTACTTTAGGGCTGGACAAAGGAGAATCACTAGAAATAACGAGACCGCACTAAGTAAGGACAGGTTACCAGGGGACATTTTTAACCGTGTTGTATTTGAGTCCATAGCAGTGCTTTTAGAAATGCCTTCAACCTAAAATTCACAGTCTAATGAAATCTATTAGGCTGAAATTACCTTTCCTGAGACATGATGGAAGCCTTATTCCTTGAAATGCTGAATGTGACTTGACTCAGTTTCAATCTGTCTTAAAATTGGATTGAATGTGGAAAGGCAAAAATAATGTGTATCTGCTTTGTCAGTGACTGGTATGTGACCTTGCACAGTAAATCCAATAGCTTAACATTCTTATTTTTCTTTAAAAAAAATCACTTCATATTCCCTATTAGGATTCTAAATATTAAGTTCATTCTTGCTTTTAGGTTACCTGTGTTCTCTGTTTTAAGAAGAAAGAAAATTCTAAATCCTTTTTCTACCCCTGACTCTATGTAGGAGAATGCGCAATGCCTTCCAGACTTCCTGCAACCACAAATGATGCAATAAAAGTTTGCTTTGGATGATGGAATATTCAAATTATTAAATGTCAGAGGAGAGCAAACTGGTTGGGACCTTCCTGGTTATTCTGTTCTCTGAAGACCAAATGCATGCCTGCCAGCCCATGTGAACATTATTTGTACAGTGTTTATGGTAGCTGCTGAACTGGGTAGATGTGTAATGAGAAAACCAAAGGCAGAAAGCTCTTATCTTCTAAAACAACAAATATATCCCTTTTGTTGTTTATAAGAGTTTCCTGTCTGATTTGGCCACCTACCTCTGTAAAAGGTTGGGATGTACTTTGATAATATAGATTCTGATGTAACCAGTAAAGTAAAATCACATTTTCAAGTTAGGAATGATAAACTCATTGGAATTATTTAGCTCTTTCTTAGGAAGAAGGGGGTTGGCTGTTAACTTCACTAGCATGTCTTCCTCACCACGCTCTATTCTTGGCCATATTGACACCTTCTGGGTAAAAAGACAACTGACAGTTTCCACCTGGGACAAAATCTTTGTGTCACAGGATCTTCCTGTATCTCCCCACGTTCCCAAATTGGTCAGGATCCAATGCAAACATATATTTGAACCTATTTCTTTGAACACTTCACTACTCTTTTATTTTTTAAGACCTGAAAATCTTGATATTCCCCAGCTTTTGACTTTAAGGTCTTAAGAACTGAATTTCTTGCGTGTTGATTCGGCAGTTAGATTGTGTTTATGTGATGAGATATAAAATTACACATCACACTTAAAAGGACCAGATCTGTTCTTTAGAGTAAAAACATCCTTGATAAAATGGTGTTAGGAGACAGGCTTCTCCTCCAACAGTCGTCTTGAGTACATTTCCCCAAAATACTGACTTCATTATGCCAAGGAACTGTCGGGAATGGAAAATACTAATCTGATAATTTTATTGCCTAAGTTATAAATTTCTGCTGATTCCCCATTTGCCCCAGGAGAAGTTGAGCTCCAGTAAGTGGTCCATGGAAACTTTCAGGATATGGGTCATTGTCTACCATTCCTTAGTTTACCCTGCCCTTTCTTACATCAAAACTCAGCCATGCTTTGCTCAGTTTTCTAAACTTTCTGCCTCTTTCCATCCTCTGTGATGTTATACCTGCCTTGCCTTCAATGCTTTTGCTCACTCTCCCTAAACATAACTGCTCTGCTTGTTTGTGCTCTAAATTTTCTTTTTTCTCTTCCCTCTTGGATTTCCCCTATGTTTCCTTTAGTCTTGCTGCAAATATTTATCTAAGCATGTTTACTGATTCTTCTTTCTAATATTTTACACATTTATTCTACCTTATGTCCTAAATATCTCCTAAAGTGGCTCCTTTCTCACAAACTGCGTTTCCACTGCATGGTTTAGTCTCTTGCCCTCTCTTTACTGGACTATCGTATCATGTTCATTAATGGACTTCTAGTGTCCTGTTTTCTCAAATGCATCCTTCACACCACAACTTAGAATATTGTACCTGAAACAGAAATTTAGCCCTGATAATACTCTATTTAAAATTATTTAAAAGACACTCACCTCTATCTAAACTGTGACAATTTTGCAAGTGAAGGGACTACTATTAATATTTAACACTAGATGATAATTATAAATCATTATTGTGCCAGGAAAACCTGGCTGAATGATCACCCTAGCTCTACAGGATCTGTCAAAAAGCAAACAGGAAAAAAACAAAAACAGCTATGCTAGGTGCTTGTTGTAATATTGGAAGCCCTCCAAAATCTGGTCTGTTCTAATCTCCTCGTTATAATCTGTGTATATCCCAAATCTGGTATTCTGTGCTTTACTTTATGCTAATTTTACAGCTGGAATGCCCTATCTTTTTTTCCTAACATCCTTTCTCTGACTTATCTGGGAAGCCTTCAGAAACCTTTGCATTCTCCATATTAAGTAAGATGCCTTTCTACAGTGCATAAAACACATGCATATGCAAACGTCATGCGCATATCTGTCTTTGCTCTTGTTATGTTTTAATTATCCCCACTGGAACATGAGCTACTTTAAGGTAGTGAAATGTCATTCATTTTTATATTAACAGTGTATTTTCAGGATGCATAGGACAAATAGATGTCAAACATTTGAGTTTAAAAAGGAAGGAAAGTAGCTAAATCAGAGATCCTCTTGTGAGTAGGTAGAAGGATTTGATATTTAACTACCTAAATTTATTTGAAAATTATATTCACCAGCCACCCTAGACCCCTCTCATTATTGACACCAGGGCTACAGATTTTGTGGCTCAGGGGTTCGTGCCCTACATGCCCCCAAAGCTTTCCCCATTCTTTAATTCATTTATTCAGCCACGTTGTTTCTTTCTTTGTTTTTACATTTTCTTCCATCAAACTCACCCATGGTCATTTTCTCTGTTTCTTGGTTACTTCTTTCTCCTGGGAATTTTACTTCCACCTTTCCTCTGGGTTACAAGGGATGAGTAAGAGGTGATTACACAACCTCAGTCCAGATCTGTCCTAAAGAGCGTTTGATCATTGTAACATATTTTGATCAACTCTATGGAAGTAATTTACAAAAAACAATTTTAAGTGTGCAATTTGTGTTTTGATAAATGTGTGCACTGCATAATTGAAGCATCAATAAAGATTTACATTTACAGTTATATTGCCTTGGAAACTTCCCTTGTGCACCTTTGTGGTTAGTTCACATACTGTCTTCTGTCTCAGGCAGACAGAAGATTAATGACCGGATTTTTATCGTTATCGGTTACTTTTGTAAGTTCCAAAACTTTATATGAAAACATGCAATCTGCACATTTTTGTGCCTGGCTTTTTTTGCTCAAGGTCTTTTTTTTTTTTTTTTTTTTTTTTTTTTTTTTTAGTGTTTCATGTTACTTGCATGGCTATGCTTTTGTTGTAGTTGTGGTATATCCATACAATGGAATACTATTCAGTAACATTTTGTTCACGTATTCACTTGTTTATGGGCATTTCATTTGCTTCCAGTTCTTGGCTGTTACGGATAATGCTATGATCCTTCAGGTACAATGGTTTATGTGGCTATTTCTTTTCCTTTCATTGTGTAAATATTTAGGAGTAGGCTTGCTGGGTAAAGTGGTAGATATGTTTAACATCATAAAACTATGCCAAAAGTTTTCTGAAGTGGTTGTGACATTTTACACTTCGAGTATTCCAGCTGGTCCACATCCTCGTCTACCCTTGATATTATAGGTCTTTCAAATTTTAGCCATTCTAGTGATTCTAGTCCAGATGAGGTGATATCTCACTATAGTTTTAGTTTGCATTTCTCTGATGGCTAATGCTGTTGAGCAGGTTTTCAAGCCAATTTTATGTATTTTGTGAAATGTTATCCAAGGGTTTGCTCTTCTTTTTTTTTAATTAAATAGGGTTGTTTGCCTTCTACTTATTGAAAGAATTTGGCTATTTTAAATAGCTGCATTTTCATGTAAAGTTTAGAGTCACCTGGTCGATTCTTAAAAAAGCCTGCTAGAATTATGATTGGGATGGAATTGGCTTTATGGATCAATTTGGGGAAAATGAACATCTTAGCCATAGTGAGTGTTTCAATCAATGAACATGACAAAATTTTCCATTTATATAGGTCTTTCATTTTTCTCAGCTATGTTTGTAGTCTAGAGGTCTTGCACATATTCTGTTAAATTTATTTGAATATTTTAAAATACCATTTGAAATATTATTTTTATTTCATTCTCTAATTACTTGTTACTACTACATAAAGAGATACAATTCTTTTGTTTTACATTAGATTTACATTGTGTCTTGTAGCCTTGGTAAATTCACCTGATAGTTCTAGTAGTTTTTTTTTTTTGTAGATTTCTTAGAATTTTGTGTGTGTATGTGTATATGTGTGTGTGTGTGTGTGTGTGTGTGTGTGTGTGTGTGTGTGTGTGTATATATCTTTCTATATATGCAGATTTTTCCCCCCAATATATGTGCTTTTGTATACACCTTTTAATTTTCTTGCCTAATGTACTTTTCAGGACCTCTAGTAACACACTGAAAAGATACAGTGGGCATATATGTCCTTGCATTGTTCCCAGTCATATGGGGAAAATACTAAGTTTTTCACCATTAAATATGTTATCAGCTGCAAGTTTTCATAGATACCTTTATCAGGTTGAGAAAGTTTTATCGTATTCCTAATTTTCTGAGTTTTTGTCTTGAATGGTGTTGACTTTTATCAATTTTCACTTTTATTTTCTTTGTATCTGCTTTCTGTGTATAAAGCCTATATTATCTTAAAATGGGATCCTTTCTAGTTTTGCTGAATTGAATTTGCTTATATCTTGAGGAGTCATGAATTTATTGGTCTGATTTTCTCTTGATAATGTCTTTGCCAATTTTCAGTAACAGAGCCTCATAAAATGGAAAGTCATCCTTGTACCTCTGTATTTTAGATGCGTGTATGAAGGATAGGTGTTGTTTCTTCCTTAAAGGTTTGATGGGATTCACCACAGAAACCATGTGGATCTGTACTTTCCTTTAAGAGAAGCTTTTTATGGTTAATTCAATTTAGTATGTTACTATATACTTGATTATATTACTACTTTAGCAATAATATATGGTTATTTTTATTTTCTATTTTTCTTCAGTCCACTTTTGCATTTTTTAGGAATGGATTAATTGGCATCCATTTGTTCATAAAATTCCTATATTGTCCTCTTAATATCTAGTTTCTAGAATAATAAACTAATTTTTATTCCTAATATTTTAATTTATTTTTTTACTCATATTTTTTACTTGATTGGCCTTATATAGTAAGTTGACTGGTGTCCCCCAACCCTCTCCAAATTGTGTCCACCTAGAACCTAAGAATGTGACTTTGTTTGTAATAAAGATCTTTCCAGATGAAGGCAAGGGTCTCAAAATGAGATCATTTTGTATTTGGGTGGGCCCTAAATTCAACGTTAGTGACCTAGTAAGAGAAAGAAAAGGAGAAAACGTAGAGGAAAAAGCCACGTATAGATGGAGGGAGAGATTGGAGGGCAGTCAGTAGGCAAGGGATGCCAAAGCTTGCCAGTAGTCATCAGACATTAGGAGGCATGGAATGAATGTTTCCTCAGAACATTCAGAAGGAACCAATCTCATTGACATCTAGGCTTTGAACTTCTAACCTCTGGAACTGTGAGAATAAGTTTTTGTTTAAAGCTACTTGGTTTGTGGTAATTTTTTACAGTAGCCCTAGGACATTAATATGTTTGCAAAGTGTTAATTTTATTAATTATGTTAAAGAACCAGTATTTTGTTTTATTTTCTTAATGTGTATTTTCTGTTTAATTTTTGCTCAAATTATTTTTTATTCTAACTTTGGGCTTAATTTTTCTAGTTTAAGACTGAAACCTATTAGGTCATTATTTGCATCTTTTCTTTTTTAAAATATAACTATTTAAATCTATGCATTTCTTTCTGAGCATTGTGTTCCTCACGTTCTGAGACGCTGAGTTTTTATCATCATTAGCTTGAAATCTATAATAACTTCCCATTATTTCCTATTAAATTATTATTATATAGAGGTGAAGTATCTAATTTACAAATATTCAGGGGAGTTCTATATGTTATTAATTTCTAATTCAATTCCATTTACATCAGATAAAACATACACAATTTTCATCTTTTGAAATTTATTGACTTATTTTATGCCTTATATGGTTTGTCTTGGTGAACATTCCAAGTGCAATAGGAATTTGTATAATCTGCATTTGTTTTAGATATAGTGTTAAATGAATGCAATTAGGTTGATAATGCTGTTCCAATTTTCCTTAATCAATAATATATATGACTCTGATTATAAAGTATGCATTTCTCCCTTTAGTTATGTTAGATTTTATTTCATGAATTTTAAAGTCATTTTAATCTTTTCCTGATTATGTAATTTATTATGAAATGACCCACATAATCCTTTATAATGTTTCTTATACTACTTACTTAGATATTAATGTAGCAGTAACAGTTTTTTTAAGCTTACTGTTAACATGATATATCTTTTTCGTAATTTTTACTTCTGAATTATCTGTGTTAATTTTAAAGTGCATCTCCTGTAGACAGTGTACAGCTGAATTTTGATTATTGACTCAGTGTGGCATCTTTGCCTATAAATTGGAGTATTTAGGCCATTTACATTCAGTATAATTTTTTCTTATATGGTTGGGTTTAGTATGCCCTTTGCTCTTTGTTTTCCATTAGTCCCTTTTGTTTTATTTGTTGCTGTTTTAGTGCTTTTTCAGTTAAATTTGTTTGTATTCTATTTTATTTCTCCTCTTTGGCTCTTAGCTATACTTTTTATACTACTGTTTAAGGGTTACTCTAGGGACAATAATATACATCCTTAACAAAATGTGTTTATGATCAAATAGACTTATAATGGCTCTAAGTATGGCTTTGCTGAGATTATTGGGCTTTGTATGAAAGTGGTCAGATTGTGTTAGTTCATAGTTAATCATTAAAAAACCTGTCAATAAGTGTATCTTCAGAGACTCAGCCAAAACACATTACTTACATAGAGAGAAGGGCATTACCAAGCCTAATATTCCTATTGATATTTTCTAAACAGTCTCAAAAAGAGATAATAAAGAAAGGCAAGGGCTTAGGGTTAATAAAAGTTTAACCAAATCAAAATCAAATGAAGAGGTAATGGACACAGAATGTGCTTTTATTTTGACTAAATTTAATCAGTTGGAATTATTTTTAAAGCCCTATTTCATTTGTGCTTTTGAAATGCTTTTGCCTTATAATAGGAAATGTACATTTTTCATAACAGTAGAACAATGTTCTTGTTCTCAAGAAAATGTCCATTTTTATTTTGTGGATTTATTAGAGAGTTGAGATACAATTCATCATAAATCATGATAAATGTGCATTAAGTCCATATTTCACATAATACCATCCTACACAGCTGCTTGGAGTTATGACTTTGCAGTATTTCCTAATTGCCTTAAAAATACAAATGACAATTGTACACTTTGAAATGAGTCAATAGTTTGGCTTTATTTTGGAATAAAAAGGGTGATGTTATTTTTCCCACTTATTCAATAAAAATGAATTAGGGGCACAGATCATGTATAAATTCCTTGTTCTTGAGATAGTCCATCTAATGATGGCAGGGGCTGATATAAAAGCCAATTGACCATTATACTATGTACTATTAAATGATAGGATATGTATGGAGGTACAAAAGAAGTATAGAGGAGAGAAATCTAGCCACAGCTTTCCCAAAGGAGATGAAACATCAGCTAACTCCTAAAGGATGAGTATAAACCCTTCAAGCAAATCATGGAGGGAAATGTATTGCTGGAATGGAGAACAACATAGATGAGAAACTGGCAAGGGTAGGGGGAGACCTGATTCATTTAAACAACTATGATTTCCATGATGAAGCATATTTTGAAGGCGTGGTGAAAGTGGAGAACTTAGGATCTAAACCAGAAAGGGCCATGCGGAGAGAATTTGGACTTCATCTTGATAATGATGGAGAAAATTGGATGGTGGTGAGCAGGATAGTGATCATATTTAATTCTGGAAAAAACACTCTGGTAACAGTAGTAAGGACACATTAAAATGGGCAAAACTGGAATTGGAAGACTAGATGAAGTTTCTTCAGTGATTGAGAAGGTAAATGATAAGGGCTTAAACCAAAGCAGTTTCCAAGGGTATGGACAAGGGAAAGACAAGAGATTGAGTAGGTAAAATCACTATGATGAGGTACTTGGTTTTTCCTGCCTTTTATGGGAGGAAAACTTTGACTACAAATTTAGCTGGGTTGACCTGCCCTCTGTTTTCCTAAAGGAGTTCTTTAAAATTTGGATTTTTGCAAATCTAAAAGTGAGAATGACTCATCCTATATAGTGGAATAGACTTTTACACTATGTTAGATTGTATGTTACAAAACTATAATTAGAAAAATGATTTAAATATCTTATGACAATGGTATTGGTAACAGTAGCTTACTCTTAGGACAGAAATAGATTTTTTTTATCTGACTTTTTCTTTTGACATTATTTCAAAAATGTGATATAGTTATTTTCTCAGGGATAGTATGATAATTTGGGGATAATTCTCAATCTCTTGCTTTCTGTAACTGTTCAAATTTCAGACATAATGAGTCTTAAGTTATATTTAAAAAGTAGCTCTTAGCCATGATGGCAAATGTGTTTTGAGAACTGCATTAAAGTGCCTAAGCATGGTTACCCTCTCTTGCACATAAGCTCATGCACCAAGAGTTTCTGCATGAGTTTGTATGTAGGAAATTTGACTAGACTAGGGATTTTACTAGATCACTTTGAATTAGGGTGGGAAGAAGAAAAAAAAAAATAAGAAAAACTCTATAACATAAATGTGATTTCAAAAATTCTTCCATGACTTTTATTTCATTAGGCCTAGCTGCCTCTGCTTCTAATTGTGATCGGTTTTATGCTTATGTATCTAATTCATTTCAGAATCTGGAACTTCTGGCACTCAGTCCTATTAAGTTTATTTTCTCATATTGCAGCATAAATCTTGATACATTCATAGAATTTAGTTTTCTCATATAGGTATCAATTCAGACTCATTTAAATGAAGTTCTCTTGTTAAAGCTGCATTTCTTGCTAAGTATTAAGAACATGGTAAAATGCAATGTCTTGGAATCTAAGAAACTTGCTCCAAATACATTACAGCTACTTACAAGCCATGTGTTGGAGAAATGTTATTTGCCCCCTCTGGGACTTGGTTTCTATGTCTTTTAGTGGGTGTAATCACATCTGTGTTGCAGGATTATTGGAAAAATGAAGTAAAATGCTTTATATGAAGTTGATAGTACACTAACTAGCCAGTATAGGTGCTCAGTGATCTTTTCTCGTTTCCCACTATCAGGACTTCTACTAATCCTGTCCTCCAAAGCTAGGATGATGGTTCTCCACTGGGAAGGTACTACTTTCTAAGGCTCATCTGGGCATCTGTGGGTGGTTTGCGGTTTGTTAGAAGGTTTCAAGGCCACCATAGGCTTTAGCAGTTGAGGGACAGATATACTTGAAGTCTTGCAGGTGAATATTTTGCCAGGCCTATTTATAGCCATCTGAGACTATTACCCAATTCTACATCCAAATACACTGAATTTTCCAGGCATGTAACTCAAGCATTTGAGCGAAGTTTTCAGTTATCAGGATAAAACTTTCCTAAGATTTCTCTGATATATTGAACAGGAGCATTAATGACGATTCTGCCTTTTAACTTACATAAAGACACACCTGTATCAATCTGCATTTGTAGCTTTAATATTCTTTTTTTTTTTTTTTTTTGGTTTGGTTTTGTGTGTACATCTATCTACTTCATCATTTATTCTAGGGAAGTTGTGCCAGGGCCATTAATATATTGAAAAGATACTTTTAAATCAATTCAGGGACCTAAAAGTCATATAAGGAAAAATTTATAATAAAAATATCTCTGTAAGTAGATTATATTATGTATGAATTGTATTTTAGGATTTTGAATAGGAGATAATGGTAGATTTTTACTTAATTTGGTGCAGTGGTTTAAGACTCATTGACCCAAGCCACTTAATTCTATCTGGTCTTTAGTGGTGGACCAGATCCAGGAGCTTCTCTTGAATTTTATGAGCTGTGTGTTAGTGATAAGCTGGTGAATATTGCCTGCTCTCGCCATTTGGTTTCCATTATTCTCTTGACCTCAAAAAGAGTAACCCTCCAGGCCTGCCTTCTGATTGCCTCTGACCTAGCAATACTGACCCTAACACCTGTGAATCTGAGAATACCTAATGAAAAAAGTCCTATAAAAGAATACTTTTCAAGCATTCAGACTCTCATTACTCCATTATTGCCCTTTAGCTAGCTACCTGCATTTCTGCTCTGACTTCCTCTGAATGTGGGAATTTAATCTCTTCACTTTTACACAACTGCCCTGTAAGTTACAATAACTTGCATTAAGTCATTTCAAGTCTTTTTTAATTTCCTATGAGAATAGGTATGACTTTTTCAATTTTGATGAGTAATATGAGACACAGCTTACAACCAGTAAATTCTACAGCAATATTCCTACCTCCTTTGATTTATATTTTAGTTTTTTAATAATACACTCTAGCAACCTGTGTGACATTTTCATTACCGTCTACATGCTTGGGGTTAAAGATGAAGCTCGAATGCTACACAATGCCTTTCAAAAAAGAATGCTTACACTTTAGTTCTCAATTTTAGGTTTGTTTTCAAAAATATTATTCATTTCTGAAGATTCTGAACAATAGTTATTTCTCCTCCAGACAATAAGAATATATGTAAATGACATGGCTGTGTTTGTTGCAAGATATTTATTGGTGACATATGGAAACATTGAATTACTTAGATGATTTTGCAGCAATTTACCAACTCAGTTTCTAAGTAGTTATTTTCATATACCTTTCTGTTGAGGTGTGTATGTGTATAATTTTTTACCTCCAAAGAATGTATCTTCTTTTTAGAGACAGTGATCACATACTGTGTTGTGGGAAAACTGTCTCAGTTTTGTAAAGTAGTTAAAAAAGATGCCTTCCATATTTCTTATGGTCTTTGTGAGGTAGACTTGTTTCATTTATACCCCTTAGATTCTAGTTCTAACATCTATTTCACAGGATTGTGAATTCCTAGAGGGAAAGCCCCAGGTTTTATTTTGAATTCTTGGTCCCTAACCATCATTCCCAGTTTCCATGTCTGTCTTTCAAGAAGTTAATTAATAGAACAATATTAACCGACTGTCTATTTGCTATACTTGGAGCAATGGGAGATAGTAAAATAAATGAAACTCAATCTATCGTATTCAAAAGCTTGAGTCATATTTAAAGAGAAAAAAAAACTTAGAGTAAGACAAAATTGGCTAGGGTAGAGTATATATAATGTAAGAGCTTTAGAAATTTAAACACAAGAAAGGAAAGGTCACACAAATGGTTAGAAAATTCTCTGGGAAAGTAAGGAAAATTCAAATTTCTAAAATTGCTATTGATTCTACTTTCAGTTTTCACCCATACTTTTGCTGATGTAGGCATAATCTGCAAATAGGTTTTTTTTTTGTATATTTTTATAACTCATTGATATATTCAGCATCATAACATCTCTCCAGTGGCATCTTTTTTTATGTCAAGGGAAAAGTGCTATAAATGATATGACTGTGATCACTGACTGGCAGTAAAGCATTTGAAATTGCACATTTATACTGCTGAGAAGTGTCACCTGTTAACTTGGGTCTGACGCTGATTTTCTTGGGATGGTTTCTTGCAGCTTGTTCTACACTGTCTTTCAGTGTTACTCACATGACAAATAATTGCCCCAATTAAAAGGCACTTTTAGGCAATATCTTTTTTGTATAATAATTTTATGCTGATTGAAAAGCAGTTGGTTTTGCTCAGGTTGAATGATTTTATTTATATCTCAACTAAAAAGATTAATGCTTAAATAGCCCCTGGAATAGCTGTTTACATGCAGTTTCTAGATGACATTCTAAACAAAAAGTTGGAACTTTTGGTCCATCAGTAATGCTGCTAACCCTGTGGATGGGATATATGACATCGTGGAAAGCGCTGGATAGAACAACCCTCAAATCCTTTCACCAGCTTTTAAGTTTTATGTCTTGGATAAGTCAGGTAAGTGTGCTGAGCCTCAGTTTCGTCATGAGAAAAATTTGGTGATAAGCAACATTCCAAGGGAATTATTGTGTTGAGAAATGGTGGGATGCTTGGACTTAAATGCTTCAGGAACCACAGGGACTCACTAAGGAGTTGCTCTTATTATCAAACCAGGAAAATTCTATAAATGGCTTTATGACTCTGAAGCTCCCAAATGTCAACATTATGATGATTGGGGATGTGACTGTCCCTCAGTATCTAGGGGATTGGTTCCTGGACACCTGTGGATACCAAAATCTGCGGATGCTAAAATCTGTTATAAATTACATAGTACAGTGGGCCCTGCCTATCTACGGGTTCTGTACCCACAGATACAGAGGTACAACTATAATTAAAAGAAGTTACAGGGACTGGGGGAAGAAAGGTAAGCAGTTAAATGGCTGGCAGAGCAGGAATAGATGTTTCCTTTAGCAGCTAGAGGAGATGCACATGCATCTGATACTGGGTCTGCTAGGACCTTGGCCATGGTCTTTCTGTATTTCTTTGGGAGGAAGAGGAGGTCAGCTCAACCAAGTGTCGTTCTGGTCCCTGACACTAATTGATCTTTTAAAGATGCAAGAGACTGAAGAACTATACCTGGATTCTTAATTTTACTTGGCTTCCGTGTCATGCTTGACATTATGGGGGTATTTTCAGGAGTTAGCGACCCTGGCGGTGATCATTAGAATTGTGGAGTAGGAACAATTTTTCCTGAGAGTGAAAGTTTTGCTTAAAAGATTGAATGTTCAGTTTTTCAATACTAGGTGTCAATGTCCATGGGATTTCTCTTCTACCTGCATGTAGTCTGCAGCCCTTTCCTTCCTCGATAGCTGGTAAGGGCGTGTCTGCTGTGTATCCCTTCTTCAGATTGCAAGGAAATGTCCCATCTCTCTTTCTTGTATCTCAAAACCCTTCCCTTTCTTGATCAGGCCACCTAGAATAACCTCTTTACTGAGCTTAGACTCCTTTCAGAGCAGGAGATTTTAGATGCTTCTGCTCCCTGCTTGGCAAAATCTAAGTCAGGGAGTTGCAGTAGGCCTGGAAAGCTGCTTAGAACATGGGTGTTGGAGTGTGTGAGGAGTGTGTGTGTGTGTGTGGTGTGTATCATAGGCTGGTAAAGAAGAGACGAAATATAGATAGAATAGACTCAAATTAATATCTCAAATTATCATGCTACTACTGGGTGAACAGTTTTTAAATTAAAAAAAAAATTCACTGTGTCCCAATCTTGAATTTCAAGTAAATCACTGAGATGGATTAAAAATTGTATTTAAATTATATCATGATTCATTTTATTATCATTAATGCAGACATCTGTGGACCCCTTGGTCTTTTTATCTAAGATTACAGTATTTAGTGACAGAGGCCTGGTACCATTTAGACTTTTATTTATAAAGGAGGAAAATAAGTTTGGACTCTAGTATCCTTAAGCAAAGGGACGTTTCAGTGTTAACAAAAATCTTGTGAAAGTAATACTTTACAGGTATCAAACAGCAGGTATAAATAACTTCATTTACAAGAGCAATCACATTTTCTCCAATAAAAGCACTTAAGAGGCAGCAGGTTATACCCATACAGGTGGTCTGGGTTTTGCACATTAGCTGAAAGTTTGGGTTGCTATGATTTCACAAGCCAAACAAAAGAGAACAGTGCCAATAGATGTGCTTCTTAGTGTTTAGACCATTCTGTTGCCACTGTATTCTGTACTTACCAGGGTCCTCTTTCATTTCATTTATTTATTTAAAAACATACTGTGATTTTCGCTCATGGGGATTCAATTGCCTGATTTCCAAAGAGCAGAGTAAGGACTGTGATTATAAACAAGACTGCAGGGTGGAATGGGCACGGGTTAGGTTATAAAAGAAGATCCCAGTATTTGGTCTCAGAAAAATTTTATGTTTCTAATTGAGGGGAAATAGAGTTGAGCTGATTGGAACAAACATTTGGCTACCAAGGTAGATGGAAATTAGTAAGAGTATCTTCTTTGCCTTATCCTTGGTCTGTTTCAGAAGTCACAAGCTATGCGTTTCTAATCTGCCACCTTAGATCAGGCAATGCTTCTCATAAGATGTCTTGAATATTATCAGTGTCTTAGAGAACAGCACCATAACCAGCTAAGGGCAAGAGTACAAGCAAAACCATGTGGATACAGAGGTGTTGGGTGATCAACTGGCTGCAGAAAGCTGAAAAAAGGTGTTCAGAATGCAATCTGTTCCAGACTCTGTGTTCTTGGAGCATCGATTCAGCTCGGCTCAGCTTCCACATGGGCTGCAAGCAACACAGACCAATCATTCCAAATGCTCAGCCTTTCATGCAGGCTGATACTACTGTGACAGCAAGAACTGATTTCTTAAGAACATCTGCCTCTGCAAGGTCCTCAGCCACCAGGTCAGGAAAAGCAGGCTGTTCGAATCTCGATCTCACTTTTCAGTTTTGTGGAATGAACCAGAAGTCAAAACATGAGAATTTGCAAAGTAGTAAATTAAGCTTCCACAATAATGTCTAGCAGAACCTAAAAACTAGACTATTACCTAGGCTGTATATGTGATTTCATCCCCTTGTCTCTGAATGTGTTTCTCACTCCTCTTTGCTAATGCATTCTTATGAAATTGCACACAAATTAGAAACCCAAACAAAAATGGGTAGTTCAATTATCCCAAAATAAAGCCAGGGTAATAGTCACCTAAGTCAAGAAACTACGATTTAATAACCCTAGAAGGCTCTCTTGTGCCCCAGTGCAGTTTGTTCTTTGTCTCTCCTGTCACCAAATAACCATTACCTGTTATTAATTGTGACTACTTTCTTTGTTTGCTTATCAATTAACCAGCTAAAAACAGATCCCTAGACACTAAAACTTGGTTTTACTTGTTTTTGAACTTTGGTTAAATAGAACCATACCGTATTTGTGGTGTTGTATGTAGCTCTTTGGTTCGTTTTGTTTGTGAAGTTAATCCATATCTCACTAAACACATTTCATTTCCATTGATTCAGTATTCCACTGTATGACTCTAACTGTTTAGGTATCTTTTGTTAATAGACATCTAGATAGTTGATCATCTCCAGTTTGGAGCTAGTGTTGGAGTCCTCCAGAGAAACAAGCAATAGGATGTGTGTGTGTTTATACACATTCACACACACACACATATACATGCACGTACACTTGTACACATGTGTATATGTATGTATATATATGAGATTTTAAGAAATTAGCCCACATGACTTTGGGGGCTCCTAAATCCAAAATCTGCAGGGCAGACCCGTAGACTGGAGATTACAGGGAAAACCTGACATTGCCGTCTCGAGTCTGAACGTGGTCTGGAGGCAAAATTACTTCCTTTTTGAAGATCTCAGTATGTTCCTTAAGACCTTCAACTGACAAGATGAGGGGTACCCATATTATGGAGGGTAATCTGCTCTACTCGGTCTACTGATTTAAATGTTAATCACACCCGAAATACCTTCACAGCAACATTTAGACTTGTGTGTGACCAAAGATCTCATACTTGGCCTAACCAAGTTGATGTACAAAATAAATCATCACAGGACTATTAGGAAAAGTGCTGGTATGTATATTATTGTATGTGTGCTTTGATAAACATAGTTACATTTCACCCCCATGTACCTGTCATGGAAAAAGCTTTCCCAAAGTTTAATGCCAGTAAATATCCATCCGGCACTGCATAAGAAGTCTTAATGCTCTGTATTCTCTAAACTGTCTGTTCACATCCCTTGGCTATTTTTATATTAGCTGTTATCTCTGATTTGTCTTCAAAAATTTTGGATACAAATCCTATATTAGTTTATGTGTTGCAAGTAAGTTTCCTACCATAACTTTGGTTTGCACTTTAAGTTTTTTAATGATATCCTTTGATGAATAAAACTTCTTAATTTCAACATAGACTTATCTATCTGCTCTGTAATACTTAATGCCTTTTTTGTTCTCATTAAGAATTTGTAACAATGCTTATTATATGTTGTATTATATATTGTGTATCATGAATCATATGTTGAATATTGCGTGTATATTTATATCTTCTAGGAACGTATCATTTTGACTTTCACATTTAGGTTAGCATCTACTTTCAACTGACTTTTTGTATAATGTGAAATAGCAGTCAGTTTTCATCTTTCCCCCTGTAGGTGTTCATTAATTCCAGAACCATTATTATAACATTGTTCTTTCATCAACTATATTATGGAATGCCATGTTATTCTTAAATCAAATATTCATGTATGCATTGGTCTGTGATGGGTTTTTATCCCATTGGTGTATTTCTCTCTTCTTCCACCAATAACATGCTATTACTATGCTTAATAATACTTCTGTAGTTGAGTTTTGTTTCAAATGTTAGGTAGGAATTTCATTTTTCCATGTGGCTAACCAAGTCTACTGTATTAGTTAAATGGTCCAAAACTTACACAGTAATCTGAAATATCAACTTTGTAATACAAGTGTTTATACAGGACATGTATCTATTTATATATTCCATATTCCATTTCACTGGTCTCTGTTTTTATCAGTGGATACAGTGGAAATTACTGTAGTTTAATAAGAATAGAGATTTGATATATATTACTGCAAGAGTCTGACTGTATTCTAATTTGTTAGTGTTTATTCTTAGCTTTTTTACTTCCACACAGATTTTAGTATAATTTGTTACATAGCCCCTCAAAAAAAAAATCTTAAGATTTTGTTTATAATTACATTAAATCTGTAGATAACTTGGAGACACTTGATATCTTTCCAGTATTGTGTCATACTAATTAAAATGCTATTTTACCTATTCACTTAGGGGTTATTTTGTGTTCTTCCAGTGTATGGTGTATTCTTTCAGTGTATGGAGTATATTACTTTTTATTTAGTCATTGTGTTTTTCAAATAATTTCTCCATCAATATCATATATAACTTATCAGATTTATTCTTAGTGACCTTATATAATTTTGTTTCTTTTATTTTACCTTGGTGGTGGTGTTTTCTCTGTGTTGCTAATACATGAAATGCAACTGATTATTGATATTAATATTTTATGCGATTATCTTATTAATCTCTTATTAATTTCTCAATTTGTAGTCATTTGGGAGATTTTTTTTGTCGTCTACAAAGTTTTATTTTTTTCCTTTCTAATCCTTTTAAAATTTATATTTGACTTTCAGTTTTCTCCTTTTTGTGTTGAGGTATAGTTGCAGTACAATATTATATAAATTTCAGTTGTACAGCATGATGATCCATAATTTTTAATGGTTATATTCCATTTATAATTATTATAAAATATTTGCTAGATTTCTTGTGCTGTGCAATATATCCTTGTGGCTTACTTGCTTATACCTACTAAGTGGTACATCTTAATCCCCGATCTCTGTCTCGCCCCTTCTCCCTTCCCTCTCCCACTGGTAACCACTAGTTTGTTCTTTATATCTGAGAGTCCGTTTCTTTTTTGTTATATTCACTGGTTTGCTTTATTTTTTAGATCCCACATATAAGTGATATTTCAAATGCTGAATTATAGATATCTTTTTGTAAATGTGATAAAACTGATTTTTTTCCTATTCAATCTGATGTTTGCTATCTTTACTGGCCAAATTTGTCCATTTATATTTATTGATATTAGGCTTTTGAGCTTAGGTTTTGTTTTTTTTTTTTTTCCTTTTTTGTGCTATATTTCTATTTTCCAAGGTCAAAAAGTGAAAAAAATAAACTTAGGTCATTCGTCAAAAATTTTATATGTCTTATCCACTAGGCAGAAATCACTGGGGATGGAAAAGTGATTGTAGTAACCTTCATAGTACTTGACCCTCTTTTCCACTCCGCTAGTAATGAATTCTGCACATGCTTATAATTAATAAATATTTATTGACTTTAATTATATTTGGACATTTAATCTTACTCCTTGTAGTCTCCTTCCTTTCAGGACTAACTAGACTTTTGTTTTTTTTTTTTCTTGCTTCTCTTGCTGAAATCTGCATAGTTCTAGTTATCTCAAAATCATGTTGCTGCTAACAATTACCTGAAATAATTATCTTCAGTTTTAAGACCCTCTTCCTGCTGATGTTGGGTTTCTGCTTATCTCGCAATGTTTTTCTTTCCAGAGGATTTTGTTTTTCTTGTTGCTTTGGCTCTTTTAATTTCTTCCCTCCTCACATATTCTTCCTTTATTTCTTTACTATCAAAAACATTTCAGCTTTTTTTTAAGTGTATCCTTTACATAGAAAATATGAAAACACGAAAAAGGTAAAATAAAAGTAGTAAGATATTGATTAGGCAAGGTGATGAATGATTGGTTAAAGGTTTTTGGATCACATAAATATATATATAAATTTTGTCATAGCCCAGGAGCCATCTACAATAGCCATAAAGTCTATTCTAACAGTTACACCCTATGAAAATGTGTGCTTCTAAGTCAACATCTGCATATGTGGATTGGTGGATCATGAGAACTAGGGATATAGCAAAGCAAAATCACAAATAATGGATGAACAAAATCTCGTCACTTTGAGACTGGGTTGGGATCTTCGTACATTCGTCTATGTAAATCATGAAATTTTGAGATCTTTGCCCTCTTGTTTCACAGTTGGCACAACCTTAACTATCCTTTTAAGTTCAAAAGATAACTCACATATTAATGATGCTGGAAAGAGTCATAAAATAGATGAACTCAATAAATTTCTTGATCAGAGAATAAAATAATAATAATACTAACACCTAGAGCACTAACTATGTGCTAGGTACTATTCTAAGTATTTGTGTATAGTAATTTACTTAAACTTCACTACTACTCCAAAAGATATGTCTACTATATTTTGAAAGAGATTAACTAATTTTCTTCAGGTCACACAAGTACTTACTTATTTGAATCCATATACTTTGGCTTCAAAATCTAGTATCTTAACTGTTGTTACCCTCTGCTTTTTCACAGTAAGTAGTAGTGGAGGTTCTAAGGAGTCAGTTAAAGTTCTGTTGTGTTGTCCAAAGAGCATTTCTGATGCTCTCTAAGAAATAGAGAGAATAGCAGATACTCACCACTAACCGGCATGTGTGTGTTGTGTGTATTTTATAAGACATTGCAATCATTTGAATGTTGACGTAGTGTATTCTTCTTGATTTCCTTCTGCACCAGTTGCAATTATTTAAAACAGGATTTGGCCTCAATTTTTTTTTCAAATGTAAGATTCTTGCTAAAATCCCAAACTGTGTGTGTTTACTGTTTGCCAACATTACTTTATGGAGTTAGAGCTGGATCTTGCCTCAGATCCACTGAGATAAATGTATCATGACATTGTCTATTCCATTATGATTAGTTTAACCATATGGAGCTTTTAATTTTGGGGGGATTTTGATATTGTCATATCCAAACACATTTTGAGACGTGCAATGTAACAGGGATGGTATGGTACCTAAGTAGTGATGAGTATACTATATGGAATAGAATATTGTTTAAGGGCAGACTGCAAAGCCATAGCTACCTGAATTCAAGTTCAAGCTCTCTTTCAGGCATGTGACCTTAAACAATTTATATATATTTTATGTACCTCTGTTTTCCCATTGAAAAAATGTAAATGGTAATACTATCGGTTTTAAATACATCTTAGTTGTTACAAGAATTAAGTGAATTAGCATGTATAAAACTAATCCTGTCTTTTATAGCATTAATGTGTCATATAAGTGATAACTTGTGTTAATAGTCAACCATTTTCTTTTTTTTAATTTTATTTTGAGTTATAGTCAGTTTACAATATTGTGTCAATTTCCAGTGTAGAGCACAATTTTTCAGTTTTACGTGAACATACGTATATTCATTGTCACATTCTTTCTCACCGTGCGCTACCACAAGATTTGTATATATTTCCCTGTGCTATACAGTATAATCTTGTTTATGTATTCTGTATATACCTGTCATTATCTACAGATTTCCAACTCCCAGTCTGTCCCTTCCCACCCCTCTCCCCCCAGCAACCACAAGTTTGTATTCTATGTCTATCAGTCTGTTTCTGTTTTGTATTTATGTTCATTTGTCTTTTTCTTTTCTTTCCTTCTTTTTTTTTTTTTTTTTTTGTTTTTTAGATTCTACATATGAGCGATCTCATATGGTATTTTTCTTTCTCTTTCTGGTTACTTCACTTAGAATGACATTCTCCAGGGACATCCATGTTGCTGCAAATGGCATTAAGTTGTCATTTCTTATGGTGGAATAGTATTCCATTGTATCAATATACCACATCTTCTTTATCCAGTCATCTGTCGATGGACATTTAGGCTGTCTCCATGTCTTGGCTATTGTAAATAGTGCTACTGTAAACACTGGGGTGCAGGTGTCTTTTTGAAGTAGAGTTCCTTCTGGATATATGCCATTTTCTTGAGTTAGCTCTCATTGAAATATATGCATACACATGTATAAACTTTAATAATTACTGTAAAAAAAAGTCATTGTGCTGTAGAAGATATACATCTAATGAGGTCAGGGGCACAAGTGAAAGTTCAAAGATGTGACATTCAAGATAAGAATGATGGATGAATTTAGATAGCAATTTTTCCCAGTGGCAGGAATGTTGCTATCAATGGTCCTATGAAGAAGAAAGCATGGCCTCTTCAGAGAATGAGAAGAAGCCCAGTGCAGCTTGAATTTAAGACAAAAGCAGAGATGCTAAGAGATAACTCCTGAGAGTTAGAGATTGTGCAGAGCCATGTAGACCATGCTATAATTGTGGTCTTTATTTTAATAACAGGGCATATCCATGAAGCAGGTGGCTGAATTCATCATAGAGAGATTGTTTTGTCCAGTAGTTTCTGATACTATTTCCCAGTCATGTTTGGCCAATTCCCACACATCAAAGCTCTGCATTTCCCTAATGGCTTAAGGTTTCTTTTTCTTTGTTTTCTTTCTTTCTTTCTTTTTTTATTTTAACTCTGTTACAGCTTGAGTTATGCCACCTCACAAATTTTTGTTGAAGCTGTGACTACCACTGACTTAGAATGTGGTGGTATTTGTAAGATAGGGACTTTAAAGAGATAATTGGCACCATTATAACCTAATCATTAGGGTGGGCCCTAATCCAATCTAACTGCTGCTTTTACAAGGGTAAAAGAAAGAGATCAGGACATACAAAGAGACAAGGATATAAGTTCACAGAGGAAACGCTGTTTGTAAGCCAAAGAGAGAGGCCTCAGGAGAAACCAAACCTGTCAACATCTTCATCTTGGACTCCCAGCCCCCAGACCAGGAGAAAGCAAATCTCTGTTACTAACTCTCCTAGTCTGTGGCATTTTGTTATGGCACTAGTAGACTAATGCTCTCCCCTCCCCTTTTTCTTTCCTATTTTTAAAATTTAAGTCTACAGTCTTACAACTGGCGATTATCGTGACAAACCATTTGATATTGGAGAGATGATGAATTGCTATTTTGAGAACACTCTCACCTGCCATTTCCTGGAGCCTGTAGATGATAGTTAACATCAATTCAGTTAGGGGAACATTGACTGTGGGATCCTGTTTTGTGGCTCTTGTTCTGACAAAGTTCCTATTGAAGCCATGGGAGTTACAGCCTGACTAATGGTTGTACCATACACATCCCTGCAGTTGGTATGCTGGGATGGTTCTAATAATTTCTAGCATAGCTCCTTCAATAATTAATGCTTCAGTTGTTTTAAATGTCTTAATACAAAAAAGGTTCCATACAGTGTCAGATTTTCACATTGTAAGACAAAATAGTTATTTTGCAGTAATTTACATGGAATTAATTCCATCCTAGAGTTCTAGTAAAAGTTAGAAGCCGTTTAAAGGCTGAGCTCTTGTGGTTATATGTCACCAGACTCCCTCTGTGGAACCATTTCCTTGTAAATCTTTGTAGTCCATTTATATTCTGTACACATTTGGTCCCTTGATGGCTTTGATGGTTCTTAATTGCATTTCTCATAGGCAGTCCCAGTGGTAGGTTTCTTTCAACTAACAACTAGTAGTGATATGCCATCATGCAAAAAGTAGTCTCAATTTAATTATTAGTAACAGTGATGTCTTTCTAGCTTCTTCCAAGAAAACATGAGAGCACATTACTTGATTAACAGACCATTCCAGTAGATGAAATATAGCTTTATTTCGTCAAGTTTGTTGTCTCCAAAGTTTTCAGTTCTTATTTATGTATTCCTAACCTCAGGTGCCCAGGGTTGAGTTAATCACACTCTTCAGTTCTTGGAGTTCTAATATTGATCTGCCAAAGAACCTCCATAGTTTAATTATTTATTTTATTTATTCTTCCCATTTGTCACTCTCATCCTACTTCCCTCTTGGGCAATCTTCCAAATGTAATTTAAATTTTAAAAAAATTTTTTCCAGATTTATTGAGTTATAATTGACACAACTTTTATAAGTTTAATGTATATAGTGTAGCAATTTTGTATATGCATTCATTACAAAATGATTACCACAGTAAGATTAATTAACATATCTGTCATCTCACATAATGATAATTTTTTGTGTATGGTAAAGATTTAATCTATTCTCTTAGAAACTTCCAAATATACATTATAGTATTATTAACTATAGTTACCATGTTGTACATTACATCCCCAGAACTTATTCATGTAATAATTGGAAATTTGTATCTTTTAAGAATCTTCACCTATTCCCTTCACAAGCCCCTGTCCTTGGCAACTACCAGTCTGTTCTGTTTGTAGATTATTTGTTTGGGTTCTCATAAAGCATGTAAATTCTTTTGCAGGTGTACATTGCTATATATTCTATGTAGTCTGTTTTTCCTAAGCACTTTCTTAGGATAGTTTCTTTTTTTAAATGGATAAAATCATTTGTAAGTTCTCATTTGAAAGCAAAACCTCAGTGGTATCGTTACCGAGTCCAAACTCATTCTGCTTGCCGCATGACAGGCCAATAAGTCAGGAGATGAGGTATTGGGGCAAAGAGTAATGATTTTATTAGGAAAGCCAGCAGATCAAGAAAATGGCAGACTAATGTCCTGGAGAACCATCTTCCCAAGTCAGAATTCAGGCTCCTTTTATACCAAAAGGGAGGGGGTGTGATTAGCTGTTGTAAAGTTCTTGGTATCGAAATCCTTTGTGCTTGCAGCTGTCCATGTAGGTCAGGTCATGACGTTCCTGTAAACCTTCAACAAGAGAAGTGTTATTCTCTGTTCTGCAACTTTTTATCTCTCTATGAATGGGAAAGTGTTACATCCTTAAAGGTCAGAGCCTTGAGAATGGGCTATCTTATATATTTCAGGCTCTAGGCAACATTCTTTTACAAAAGGTGCAGCACCATTATGACTAGGCACAGAAAACAGAGCACAGGGTTAAAGGTAAAGGAACAGATCTAATATGGAGTCAGATTTGTTCTTCCTATTACAGTATATCATGCTCACTCCTTAACTATTCTTGACTTCCAAGTAAGCAAATAATGCTACATACGTATGAATAGGGATATAATTTTGTATGTCAGTAGCTCAGAAATGCACTATATTTGGAACACTAGGCCTCCAGAGTCGACTACAATATTCATTTAAAACATATTTCTGAGTAAGAGTGAAAACATGACTTGAAAAAGGCAAAGAATGACATAGGCCAACCAAAAGAACTAAAATTGCCTCCCTTTTAAAGTAGTTGAATGAACTTGGCAGTGGATATGTTTCTAGTGCAGAGTAGCATTAAGCATTAGCTAAGATGCAGGCCATGTCTTCACAGAAGATAGTAAGCAGCAAAAGGGCAGCCAAAGTAACCTGAGAGGAGGGGTCCGTGTCTGCAGAAAAAGGCAAAATGGGTATTAGGTTAATGGAAATTAATACCTGGCTCTTTCTACTATTCAGAAGATGCAAGGAAATGGGAAGCTAAATACAGAAGGAATAAACCTCAAATCTTTTCAATCTGCCTAGAAAAAGAAAGCAATGTTCAATGGTGCAGGTGAGGTGACTTGGCTTTAGAGGTTATAATTGTCCATATCTATATTTGTATGAAATCTGTTCACAAATGATATGAGCATTGTATATCCACATATTTTTCCTGTTACTTAAAGTTATTAATTTAATGATAATGTTACAGAGTCCAAACTCGTTCTGCTTGCTGCACGACAGGGCAATAAATGGGGAGACGAGGTGCTGGGGCAAGGAATAGCGGCTTTATTTGGAAAGCCGGCAGACGGAGAGAATGGCAGACTAATGTCTTGGAGAACCATCCTCCTCAATTCAGAATACAGACTCCCTTTATTCAAAAATAAATAAATAAATAAGTAAAACCAGGGTGAGGGGGTGTGGTTGGTTGTTGCAAACTTCTTGGTGTAGGAAATCTTTGTTCCTGCAGCTGTCCATGTGGGCCAGCTCATGGTGCTCCTGCAAAACCTCCAACAAAACAAATGTTATTCTCTGTTCTGCAACTTGTTATCTTTACATGAGGGCAGAGCGAGCAAAACTAAGCCAAGGAAACAGGGCACAGTGATCAAAGCCAAAGGAACAGATCCAATATACAGTCAGATTTGTTCTCCTCTGTTACAATAAGGGCATTGTCCTAATTTCAGATATCCCAAGAAGAGCTGGAAAGAAAGAGTGGAGAGAAAGACAAATTGCAATCAGTCTTTAATTAAATGGATTATCTGGAGGAATTAATGCATAAATGTCCACATGCTTGACATATTCATAGAAAATTTGGTGAATCTGTTTGTGTGGTTCAGTGTGTTTCACTAGAGCAGGAGCCGCCAACTACAGGGTATAGGTCAAATTTGGCCTGCTGCCTATTTTTGTAAATTAAATTTCATTGGAATGCAGCAACATTCACTTGTTTATATATAATCTACAGCTGCTTTTGTGATGTAATTGCAGGGGTTGACTAGTATTTCAAAATATTTAACACAATGGTAGATATTTTTATAAATTTGTTACAATAAAAAGGAGAAGAGAATGAATGAAATAGGGCTGGAGGGATGAGGGTCTCCTGTGTCTGCTTTTGACATTTGTACTGGGTGTAAAGAACGCTAGACACATACGAACTTAGGCATCATGGAATAAGAAAGCTTTTTTCAGTCATTATCGCTGTAGTTCAGTTCTCACTGGGAAAGCTGTGCTTAGCAGTAAGAGCTGGATTTACTAAATTTAAACTAATAAAACCTACGTCCAGTGCCACTCTCACTAGACTGGCCATATCCATTGGGATATCCATGCATCATCCATGTTTAGCACCGGTGGCAGCATAACTCAAGGACTAAATGCTGATGCTCTGACA
The DNA here is from genome assembly GCF_036321535.1 of Camelus dromedarius. Classification (NCBI taxonomy): domain Eukaryota; kingdom Metazoa; phylum Chordata; class Mammalia; order Artiodactyla; family Camelidae; genus Camelus; species Camelus dromedarius. Next base: position 75,885,875 of record NC_087440.1, read on the forward strand.
ACATTGGGAATATAGGATGCAGAAGCCACAGTCACATTGAGTTTCAGAAGTGGTTTGTTTGTTTGCTTGTTTGTTTGTTTGTTTGTTTTTAAGAAAAGCCATTTTTTAAATCCAGAAACAATACTGGTATGTGGTTGTGTTCAAGGATATCCTTTATTGCTTATTAAAACCCTGTGATTTTCAGTAACAGGCAACAGTGTTCAGCCATAACTGGACGTCTAGTTGTGTTCATTTATGTAGTGCTAACTCCTGTGCTCCTAGACCACATAGAGTTCCAGGGATTAGTAAAATAAACGTATCCTAGTGAATCTCCTTTTTTCCACTTTGTTTCCTTGTGCCTTCTTATAAGGCCGCTTCAGAAACATAAAGTCTCCCCCACCAAAAAATTTTTAAAGCAAGTTGACAGTGCTGTGAAATGAACAATCAGTATCTCTATCATTTTCAAGTTATCAAGGTCTGTTAGTAATTCATTCCTTTTTTTTTCCTTCTTTAAATAATCTACCTAGATAGGAAAAAATGCATTAAAGCTTTTCTGAAGAAAAGTTTAAAAGTTCATAATGAAACCTGTGATGATGGTTTGGGACTTACTTTCTTTGCATATGTGTACTTGACCCTCATGGTTTATGGAGTCAGACAAGGCAAAGTCATTTTCTGGCAAAGGTTTGTGCTGTCTTAGGCAACATATTGAACTTTTCTAGGTCAGTTTTCCCATTTACGAAATGAGGATAATGTGAAGCATAAATGAGATCATATACGTGCAATATGAACATGATAAGGATGCTTTCAGAAGCAGGTGCTAGAGGACCACTGAGGAAAACTTCCTTTCTGATTTTTGAAATCCAGGGAAGATTTCTCAGAAATGGTGTTAGAATAAAGACAAAAACCAGAAAGAAAAACTAAGCAGTGTTCTCTTTTTAGGACTAATACTATAAATATACATAGATGAATAATCCAATTTAGAGACGAACACAAAATTGAGCACCTGTTAAAGAAGAAGGAGCCAGGCATTGTGCCTGGAGGAGCTAGAAGGGAAAAAAGCAGCTCAGAATTGACCATAAACTGTTGGAATAGCTGAAGCAGGATATGTATTGGAAACTCAGTGAGTCTGGGATGGGGAGACTATCCACAGTGTTAAGGACAGGTACAAAATGAATGTTTAGTGTGATTCTGTTTCCATAGCAAATTGTCTTTTTAACATTGTATTGTTCTATATTTAATTAGATTCTATTTTGAAAGCAAGCTTGCAAAGTGGAAAAATGTTGTCTATCTACTCTGGCCTACTTCCCCTGTACATGTGAGTGACAGCTTGTAGTAATTAGGGCGTTGACTATGCGAGGATTTTAACAGTGCTGTATCATTATACACATGAACTCAGAGTTCTCCTAGGGTCTTGTAATCCTTTCCCAACTCTGGGCTGCATCCACGGGGAGCCTTTCACCCCCTGCAGTAGCACATGTGAAGTGCAAATTCCGGATGAGCTTGAACAAAACAAAACTCAAACCTACGCCTTCACTTAGTGTGGTTTCTCCCTGCTGCCACCATGTGTGTGCCCTCCACATCCTGATCTTTTGTTGCTGTTGCTGTTTTGTGACATGTAAAAAGCTGTTGCAGAACTTACCATAAATTCAATGGATCTAATCATTGGAGAAAACTCTGAGCCATCTAGCTCAATATTTCAGCCGAAGAAAAGATTACCGAGTTCTGAAGGATGCAAGAAAAAATATTTCTTTCTACCCTGTGTGCCTGAAGTTAACGCTATTTCATTCCCTCCTACTTTGATTTAATCTAATTGTTAGATGTTTCTCTGATAATGTAAAAGTCCAGATCTGTTTCTCTGTAGGTATTACCTTACTCCTCATTCTGTTTTCTGAAGCTACACAGCTAGATATGGTTAAATTATTATTTCAAAGATGTCCTTCCTATGCAGACTTGAAAAATTCTAAGAAATCCTACCTTGATTCTGTCTCTAAATCTATTATTTTCCTAGCTAAAAATATAGGATTCCTCCTAACTTTCTTCTAACATCTGTTCCTAGTGCTTGTTTTTTGAGTGAATAAATATGACATGATTTACATTCTCTGTCATCCTCTTTCCTTCCTTCTGGATTCCATACAATATTTTTATGTTTCTCTTCAAATACCATGCCCAGAATAAAGCATTATGCCCTAGACTTTTACTGAGCATCTTAGAGCAGAGCAGAGTATCTACTTCCTTGTTCTAGAATTCACACTCCTATTATTGTGACCTTAGATTTCATTACGTTTGACCAGCACATGATCTTGTTGCTGCATACTGAACGTAAATCCAGCAGCTCTTATATATCCTTCTCACAATCTCCTGTTTAGTCACATCTTTCTCATCTTGCCTGTGAGTAATCAGAGTACTGTAGACAGTAATTTTTCCTAATTTAGTATTTGAGAAATATTCTGAAGTTGATTAAAACATTATAGACATATTCACTACTGAATGTAAAATTATTATATGATTAATTCTGTTACCATTCCTGTCTAAAAGGTGTCCTACAAAAAGCATAGCACCTGAAAAAAGAAAACAAAACCTGTTTACTTATAGTAACTGAAAGGCCTGTGGTGCCTTTCTTTAGAGAGGATTAATGTCATGTCTGACCAAAGGGGCTATTAAGCTAGAAATATCACCCTTGAGTTAAAGAACATTTAGACTAATTTGTCTTTTGTTAACCTGAAATTCATGGTCAGTGGGGATTAATAGTGCATTTTGCAATTCATTCTGCTTAATTCTTACCTGGTCTAGTATCAGCTGCTGAGCTAGGCTGGAGAGACCTAGAGAAAGCACTACATTAAGCAATCCTACTGAGATATTCTTGTGTTTAGAAGTGTAATGCATTTCTGCAACACTGATCCACAGGTGTCTTGTGAATATTTATTGATCTGTGGTAAGTTGGTCACAGAGTGAAATAGATTTCTACCAATGTATTACAGACTTGAATTATTTTTTTAATCACATCTTTTATCATTAGAACCATAACCTGCCACCATGGTGCTTCTTAGTTAATGGCCTAATTTTTATGAGATCCTTTCAATAATTATCTTTTTTTTTCTCCCTGTGTTTTTTATTACCTCACATAAAATTATATGAGCTAAGATAAGATTACAGAATTGTGGATGGAACAATGAAAAAACACCCACCAATCTAGGACTTGTGATGGTGGATAAATTGGATTAGGAACCTAGTAAACAATGAAGGGTACTTGTGCTATGTTTTGATAGGGCAAAATTTTATTACTAGTAGTCCTATACTTTTTCTTTCTTTAATATATTAGTCAAGAAATTATACTCAACATTCCCTTTACTCTTACAACGTAGCAGAGTAAGTCTGCCATGACGCACACAATTTCCACCAAGGCATTAGTAGAAAGGATGAATTAAAGAACAAAAAACATATGAGTGGGTTTTTTGAGGCAACATCAGTATCTTCTTCACACGATGATGATAGGACAAACGGACAGGAGCTAGGTCTGGCTGAATTATTATTTCAAAAAACATGTGCAGTACCTTCATTTGAGAAGATCATACTAGCCTCCAGTCTCCCATCCTCCTCACATACTCTGGCCCTACTGATGTCCAAATTGGCCATGCTTCATATTTTGGTTAATTAACTGAATGTGAGCAGAAGTGATCTGTGACACTTTAAAGGAGCAGCTGTTGAAGCCATTCTGAGTCTCTGTTTTACCACAAGATTGGTGTGTTCCTAATAGTGATTGCTCCTTTAGCTCTGGTCCCAGAATAAAGAGGATGTGGAAGGAGACTTTGTTGACCCTGTGTTGAATATGAATGTAATCTTAAAATATCTAGTTTTAAAGATATCTAAAATCATAAACTACCATGAACTTTGCTATTTCAAATCATGTCAGTGAGCATGGCGCATCTCATTCTTGTCTGGAAGGTCTCAGGTATTTGGGTCACTTTGATATGGAGAAGCAGCAGTGATTTTCAGCCAACTTTAGAGTCTCATATAGAAAGCTTTTGGATGCAAAATTCTATACTTTCCTAACTTATAGTTTCCAAGTAAATGGTACATTGAGTCTTGTTTCTCAGCCTAAGTCTAAACCTTTACACACAAGGGCTGCTTTGATTTGTTCCAAACAAAGCACTGCATTATTTAAACTTTACCTAAACTCTCCCCTTTTAAAAACCCTGCCATATCTTTATGTCCTCGTTTTATTTGGTAGGGTGCTTTATGGTTTCTTTGTGGGTATCCTCCCTTTTTGCAGTAAATTAATAACATTAACTTTTTGGGACTCCAGATTGGTTCTTGTTGGTCTTTGGCTGATGGGATTTATCAACAGTTTGGGACATGCTGGAAAATAGTATAAGTTCTGAAGGAGATGTGATTCTTGTGGAATGGAGTAGTCTAATGAGGAATCATGGGAAAGGAATTTGAGCTGGATGCTAGTGAGTATGTTGGATTTATGTAGGCAGACAGTTTAGAAGCAGTGTTCAAGTCAGATCTTCAGTGTAAATAAAGATACAATGGTAAAATGCTCTGTTCTTTAGCAAGGTCTATAAACTCTGCCTTCAGATTTTACCACTCTCATCACATCTCCTGCTTCCTCACTTACCCCAGCCCTGTCTGGATTAATACAGTAATTTTCTAACTTGGTTTCTTACTTCTACCTGTTTCCATCTATGGGGCATAAATCACTCGGCAACTAAAATTACCATCCAAATATAAACGGTCTTATTTCCCTCTTTTGTAAAAGTCTGCACTGACTTTTGCTATGCTTAAAATCCAGTCTTTCCATGGATGGCAGTGATGCTGCTGCTTTTCTATGACCCGAGTTCCCTTTATGTTTCCTTTCTCCTTTCCCACCTTCATTCAAGTTACCTCAAAATGGTGAAACCATCACCATCATTGTCATCTGAAGTTCAAGTTTTACTATGATAGTATGAATGTTGTATAATGATGATACTGATAAATACACATTCTTGTTTGTGCACAATTGTGTTCCTTCTACAAACGATGGATTAGACTTTTACTGCAAAACCCATTGAAAACCCATACATTTGCATGTATTTTTACTGATGTGACCTAATTAAAAAATGAGTTGAATTTTATTAAAATCTATGTTCCAGGGCCTCATTCTATTAAAATACTCTTAGCAAACTGCCTTTCATGTCTCGCTGAGGAGTTTGTTTCTACAAGCTGATACACTGCACATTTTGACTCTTCTGGCGGCTTTCAAATCCATCTGTATATTTTCTTCCCTTGCTTGTTGGTAGCATGTCTTACTATCATAGGCAATGGTATACCACCTCCACTACCACACCAGGCTTCCACACACATTACTGTATATTTAAATGACTGGTCCATTATACAATGATTTTATGGACTGACTAGTCTCCTTAAAATTCATATACTGAATCCCTAACCTACAACGTGATGGTATCTGGAGGTGGGGTCTTTGGTATATAATTAGGTTTAGGTAGCATCCTGAGGGTAGGGCCCCCATGATGAGATTAGTACCCTTAGAAGAAAAAGAGAGACCAGAGGATGCTCTCTCTTCCCACCACGTGAGGACATAGCAAGAAAGTGGCTTTCTGCAAGCCAGGAAGAGAGCCCTCACTGGGGAAATGAATTAGCCAAAACCTTGATCTTAGATTTCCCAGCCTCCAGAACTATGATAAATTCCTATTGTTTAAGTCCCCTAGTCTCTGATATTTTGTTGCAGTAGTCTGGACTAAGACAGATGATCATGTTTGTATCAGTGGATGTGACTAAGTACATCATGTAGAAGTTCAAACTTTCATTGTAGAACTTTATAGATTCCTGTTCTCATGGGCTCCATTCTGATACATTAAGATTTAGAAAGTTCAGGTCTAGCAGTATTTATATTTTTAATTGCATTTCTAAATTTCTGAGGTTTATTCTAAAAAATGTGCTTGTTCATTTCTCTATTTTAATGTTTTTATTATTATGATTATTAAAATTAAGCAAACTCTAACCCTACAGCTTCATGTTTACTTTTATACAGATACAGAGAATGAAAGATTATTATCTGACCCTAATAGTGAAAATAATTTATAGAAAAACCTCACACTGGCTTTAATGGAATATCTAATTCTCTCTCTTCCCCCACAGTACCAGCACATACTCTTAAAATTTTTAACTACATGTTGTGGTATAGATAGTTGATTCTATTGTTTTAAAAAAATTATATACAGTTTGGATATAGTAAACTTAGTTTTTCCTAGTTTCATTGCCATTATGTTTATCATTGTTAAATATAGATTAAGGAGCAGCAAGGAATAGCAATAACATTGGTGGTATTCTGGGGGTAATATTTTCTCATATATATAATCAACTCATATGTATCTTTACCTGAGATTTGTCTAAAATAATTGGTAGTTGAAGTATAATGTACAACACTAAAAGGAAATGAAGTCATACTTACTCCCAGAATTTACTCAGTTTGCAGTTCTGACAGACTAACACAAAACATGTTCATGACTAGTGTGAAAAGTAAAAATCATTCACTAAAAATAGATTGATTTTCGACTCAACAATATAGATCCATTTAAAAGTTGTACTTAGGTGAGTCACAGAGTTCTTGACCCTGAATTCCTTCTGTTTTCTGAATAATGATTTCTCTCTTTGAAGTACTTTTATCCTTTATCATTACATCATTGGACACCAGGGCCAAATGAGAATATGGAATTTGCTTCAAATACACTCTTGAATTAAAAAGCAAATTCCTTTGTAGTAGTCTCTAAGATATGTGAAGGAGTTCAAGGGTTTTATAGTCATAGGTTTATACATTAAAAAAATTCAATAAAATTCATTTTTGGGCATATAATTCTGTGGGTTTTGACAAATTCATAAATTTGTGTATCCACCACCACAGTTAAGATAGAGAACAATTTTGGCACCCAAGGAATTCCCCGTTGCCTTTTTGTAATCAACCCTATCCAGTGTGCCCGGTTCCTGGCAACCACTAATCTATACTCTGTTCCTACAGTTTTGCCTTTTCGGGAATATTGTATAAATAAAATTATATCCATTATGTAGTCTTTCACTTAACAAAATGCATTTGGGATTCATCCATATACGGTTAGGTGAACCGATGCTTTGTTCCTGTCTTTCCTGAATAGCAGTCCATAGTATGACTGTTTACTTATGTTTATCAGTTGAAAGACATCAAAGTTTCCTTCAGGTTCATTATTTGTGCTGTAAACATCTGTGGGTTTTAGCAGACACAGAGGGATCAATTTCCCAGTGTTGGGTCAACCTTGAATTTTTGGGATAAATCCCACTCAATAGTGACATATGATCCTTTTTAGATATTGTTGGATTTGATATGCTAATTCTTGGTTGAGGAATTTTTACACTGATATTCCTGAGGGGGGTGTTGATGAAAGAAAACTTTTTATGGTATTTCTGTTAGACTGTTTCTAGAGTTCTTCATATCTTTGTGTACACCGTTCCTGCCAGGTCCCATATTCCCTCTGCCTATAATTCTTCCCTTACCACTTCAGCAATCTTAGAGTGCACGTTTGCTGGCCATGAATGAGCTGTGTGTCGGTCTGAAAAAAGAAGTGTGTTTTCTTTATTTAAATAACATATATTTTTAAGTTAGAAATTTCTGGACTTAGTTTAACTTTTTTGCTTTCAGCATGATAAAGACGTTACTCTATTACCTTTTGGTTTACTGGGCTACATGGTGCCTGTTGAAGGGTTTGTTGCAATGCTTACCTGTTCTGTGTATAAAGTGTGTGTGTGATGGGGAGAGAGAGAGTGTGTGTGTATGTGTGTGTGTGTTTTCTTTTTCCTTTCTGCCTTGAATATGGGATTACTAGGTAGTGGTGGTGGTTTTTTCTTGGTATTTATCTTGCTTGGTTGGTGTTTCTTTTTTGTTTATTTTTTAATTTTAATTTTCAAAAAAATTTTTAACATTTTTTTAATTGAGTGATAGTTATTTTACAATGTTGTATCAAATTCCAGTGTGGAGCACAATTTTTCAGTTCTACATGAACACGTGTATATCCATTGTCACTTTTTTTTTCACTGTGAGCTACCATAAGATCTTGTATATATTTCCCTGGTGTTTCTTGAATCTACTACTTGTCTGTCATGAATTTTGGAAAATTCCAAGCCAGTAACTCTATAAATTGTCTGCCTTATTTTTCTCTTCCTTTGGGATTTAAATTATACATATATTATGTTAGAATATTTGCTGTTGTCCCACATCTTCTGAATGTTCTGTTCGTCCCCTACACCCCCTTTCTAGGGACCTATCCTCAAGTTCACTAATCCTTTTCTCATCTGTGTCCAGGCTACTGATGAAACCCTTGAATGTGTTCTTCATCTGTGACTGTGTTCCTGCCTTGCCCCCAGCATTTCATTTGATTTTTTCTTACAGTTTATATTTTATTGAAATTTCTCATGTATCTTGCATATTTTTCACTTTTTGGTCTGGAGTCTTAATCTATTTTATAGTTATTTTCAGTACTCTGTGATACAGTCCCAACATCTGTGCTCTATTGGAATCCAGTCCTGTTGATTTCTTTGTCTATTGGCCACATGATTTTTTCTTGCTTTTCGATTTATTTATTTTATTGTTATTAAAAGCAGGTCATATTATTCAGATCAATAGAGTAAGGTAAAGGTATTTATGTATACATATATACATAATGTATATATGTATCAAATCTTTGTATTTTATACTTTATGTATTGTATTTATCAATTATCCTTTAATAAACTTATGAAGAAAGAATGAGGTAAATAGTTTTTTATTCTTAGGTATGAGCATGCCTTTTCTTCTACTTGGCCTTTAGTTTCAAGATTTGGGCTAATCTAGTCCAAAATTGTGCTGGCTTAAAGGTTGATTGGTGCTAATGTTACAGCAGAGTGTTACAGCAACCTGGGTCCTGGCAAGAGACCAAGTGACACTCGGAGGGTTGCAGAACTCAGGTTTATTATGCCAGCGGGCCCAGAGGAGTTAACACTCCAAGCTCTGGACCTGGTCTGTAGGTTTATATAGGCTTTTATAGGTTACTAGTGAAGATTTTGCAGCATTGTATGCAAATAAGGTGTTACAAATGGACCAATCAGGAGTCAGCTTTGGGAACCAATAGAATCTTAGGGGTAAGTTCTGCTTTCCTAGAAGCAAGCTGTTTTACAGAAGCACAGAAAGTGAGATAATACCGCAGGGCCAGGGAACCGGATGGCGCCAGCAGGAAAGTAGTGGCCCTGCCTGTGGATCCTGCTGGTCTTTATCATGGGGACTTTCCACCTCACTAAGATTAAACTCTCAGTGTGTCATAGACTTTAAATTTCTCTAGGACACCTTGTGCTTAGGATGGGAGCTGGTTTGTCAGAGGGTTTCACTCGGTGGCTGCTACATCCTCTGCTGTGTGTCTTCTCTTTGTGCTTTACCTTGGAGCTAGAATGTTCCTGTGTGCCGATTCTTCCAGCAGCATTCCTCCTTTAGTTGATGTTTGTTAGCCAGATGCTGGGGGCTTGAGGTGAAATGTTTTGTATTATTCAGATTAAGCATCCATTTCAGGTAAGCACTGTGACCTTACGTCTCTGGGATACAAGCTTCTCGGAGATCCTGCCCCTCTTCCAGATTTCTGGACCATCCGGTGTTCTTGGCCATCCTCTACATTTTCACAGTTTCCTTTTCCTACCTGCAGTGTGTTTTCATTAGTGCCTTCAGGGTGACAATGTTGTTAATGCCCTGCCCTTCAGAGTAAGCCTTTTGCTCCACAGAGGAGAAGGGGAAGAAGGGTCCAGATCCGGTTTTTTGTCTCTCCTGAGATGCCTGCTGTTTTCCTTACTTTGGTTGCAAAACAAAAACTTTATCAGTATTCTTGCCAGAGATTTTGTGAGTGCCCTCCAAGAGGAAAACCTTAAGGAATATGCACATTCTCCCTATATCTAGGGGAGTTCCCACCTATTAACTATTCTAGCTGAATTCTTTCCAGAGCCAGGATGTGTTTGCCTCAGATAAGCAAATGTAGCACCCCTGGTCTCTTCTGGGCTAAATTTACTGTGTGTCTAGCTTATTTTCATACTAAGGGTGGGAGTGATTATTGCAGTTTTGCTTTGCTTATTTTTGTTTACTGAAATGTATTATACCTCTACATTTGCATGTTTTAATTTTATATTTCTGTGCAATGTATATTCAAACAGATGTATGTTATCAATGCCATGTTTTCTCCAGGCTACACTAACTTAGAGACCAGGGTAATGGGAACTATACAAATGAAAACAAGACCATATTCTGACATTAGATCCCAGAAGGAAACCTGGGCCTCTCATTGCCTTGCAAGATCTCTCGTGTTGGCCTGGAAATGCTCATCAATTTCTCTCATACTCCATGAGATAAAATGACTCGTTGGGGGGCACAGGTGACCATGTCCTCCCATTGTGTTAAACTTTGTTATATATTAGGCAACACAACAGAGTAATATGTTCTCAGTTTCCTGCATTGTGTTGAGTAGTAGCATTTGTGTTTGATTCTCCTTTTTTTAATTCAATGGTGGCCTGCGCTAGAAACTTAGGAAAAACAAACAACAAGATTAGGAACAGGGGGAGGGAGGAATGGAGACGGGTAGTGTGGATGAGAGTAGAAAATAATTTATGCTGTATTCACCTCCTCCTCTTTGCTGCCACTTTCTCCTCCACTGAACTCAAGCTTGTTGGCATTGCTCCCTGAAATGTGTTACCTAACTTTCATGGATTACTTGGGAGATGGAATAGATGGAGAACAGGAGCTGGTATCATGGGGATACTTATTATTTCCTCCAAATAGCTAAGTTTGAGATCTCAGGAGCAGTAATCAGCTTTGCTGTGTCACTGTCATCTATTCATTCATTCATTCCAAAATATTTATTAAACTTTCTATATGCCAGACATTCTGCCAGTTGCTAAGAATAAAGTGCTGAACTCAAACCTTTAAGTGTTTACAGTAGAGTTTAACAGTAGATGTTATTTGAGTTCTTACAAGTGCCAGGTCTCTTACCATCATTATCGTATTTCCTTTAATCCTCAGAACAGTCCTACGAGGTAGATTAATACCTTTACCTTACAGTTAAGAAAACTGAAGACATTAATGATTAAGTAAAACAGTCACATAGCTACTAGAGATAAAGGGAAGAAGCTTCAACTTTAGGCTGGACAGGGTGACCTGATTCTATTAGCTGAACTCTCAGTTGTGCAAATTTTGGTCCCTCTTACCCTTGAGTCTGAATTAGAAGCAGACATCTCTCTATTTGGGCCTTTACTTTAGGGAGGGACATATTTTTCACCTACATCTATATTTTACTAGTCACATCTGTTTATGTTTTACATGCCTATGTATTAATATATTAATTTAAATATAAGGTCAAGCCCATTCTTGCTGTGGTGATTAGACTAATATAATTAATATCAGGAAAGTGACAGCCCCTACCAAATATGGGAAAAAAAAAGTACATATATTCACAACAAACTGAAATGTCAACATCCGTTTAAAAATGGCCAAAACAAACTTACCTACACTTGAGATAAAAATGTCAAACAAAACAAGAAAATGTATTTGGAAACTTCCTTGTGGTTGGTGTTGATGAGTTAGAACGGTAAAGAAATGCCATGGGTTGTTTTCCAATTTGACAGGACTTTTTAATAACGCTTACTGGTAGACAAAGCCAGCGGCCTTAAAGGTTTTTAATGCCCATGTGTGTTTTCCCCTGTGCCTCTTTTGCAAATAGACCATTTCCCATATTTGGGTCATAATGAATACTTTTGGACATATACTTGTATTACTGTCTTTTTATTTGTGAAGATCTTTTGAAGGGCAAAAAATGTGTTTAATAACTTACACATTCAGTCAGAGTTCAGTGAAATTACGTTAAAATTCCATGTGCATCATGTTAGTTTTACAAGCTCTTAAGTGTCAGGTACGAGGGGTAAAACAGGGTTAGATAAATAGATGTAGTGTTTGGTAGTAGAACGGCTGTAGATTTGGGGGCCAAGTACACTTAATATAACTTAGAATATTACTTCTTCTCCATAGAGCAGTCCTTTGATCTTAAAAACATCAAGTGGCTTACACATAATATATGTGACTGAAAAAAAATGTACTAATGTACTTACGTCAAAAGTAGGGCAGGACAAATGACAGGCATCCAAATCAATGGAACTAAATTTGTAAACTAAAAATAGATTATAAATGTATGTGCTCATTTGTAAAATAGGGATGATAGTATCTGTTTTGCAGGATAATGGTCAAAATATTAACACTTCATAGCAGAAAGGCCAGAACCTGGTTCCAAGCAGATACTCATACACAGATGATATTGTTTAATGTTAATTATTATAAAATTAGTCCCTGGTTTCAATGTGCTTATAGGTTAGTGTAATTATTTTCAATTTATTTTTAATCGTAGCCTTCAGTAAGAAATCCTTTAACATTATTGTCTAGTATGTGACATAGCACGTGAGCTCCCCCCACCCCTCTTCTGAGTGCTTGAGAGAATTTGTTAGGGCAGTATTATCTTTACTATATGTGATGGTCTGTCCTATTCTACCTTACCCTACCCTGTCATATACGTTCTTATCCTAAGTCACTAATGGGGTACAACTCGCGGAAGACATGATTGAATCTGTCTTGAAGTGTTAAGGAGAGCTTTACAGAAAATACCTTCCGTCATAATTTGGGGGAAAGAGTTTGCAGGGTAAATAATCATTGGAGACAGGGGAATTCTATTTGGGGTGTAGAATGTATGGAACTTTGGATAATTCCAAGCTGTTTAGTGTATCTTGAACATTAAGTACATGTATATCCTACAACTAGTGGTACCATAAAAGATGGGATAATATAGATAGGAGACAGAATCATGAAAGGCAATATTAAGTAATCTTGTGCTTATCTTATAGTTATTGAAAGCTATTAAGCACTTTTAAGCAAGGGGATGAAATGGTCATATTTATATTTTAGAAGAGCCCTGTGTTGGTAGCAGAGAGGGTCACCATGCAAATGTTGAGAACAGAAGCTTTGAGGAGGCAATTAAATGAAGCTGTGGAAAGATTATGAGGACCTAGAGGAAGACGATAATGGCAAGGATGGAGAGAATGGATTCAGTCCATATTTAAGAAGTAATTAAGTTTTTTTATGAATTTGGGCAAAGGAAAGGGAGGAATGTAAAGTGCCCCTACCTTTTTATTCCATATGGAGCTAGATACGGATGGCATCTTTTGTTGGGAATGAGAAGTCTACGTAGGTCATTAAAATGGGAAACCAGATAGATGTATAAGGAATAGAAGGGAGAAAAAAGCAAAAGGTTATGTTGTTATATTTTTAGAAAGTGTGTGTTAGGAAAAACTGAATTTCTCTGTTTATTGGTTTACAAAGAAAATTCCTCTTTACTGTAATGAATTTACAGGTCTTTTGACAATAAGCATGGAAATTACCTAAAATACAAGGGAAACATTTAAGAGCTGGGCATCTGAGACTCTCCTTTGCATAAGAGCTAGAGAAGGTACTTGTCCCATTAATTATGTCTGCCTAGTCTTCGTTTATGTAATGACAGGAATTCAAAAATTAAAAAAAATAACATAAAAAGAGCAAGAAGTTTTGGGGGGAGTCCCTTGGTCTTGATGTAATAAAGAGTGATTTGCACATAATGTATATAAATGAAAACAATGTATTTATCAGAGAAATGGGTTAGAACCAGAAATGAAGTGCATTCAAATATGTGGAACTGAATTTTTGTAAACCAAAACCAACAGATAGTCTTTCTCTTCCTTCTTTTCTATTCAGTTTGTTTTATTTCTGCAATTTCCCCCATCCTTATATCATTCTTGAGTCCTTTGTAATTTGCTAGGAGATATACCTGTTGCTATGTAATGCATTACCCCCAAATTTAATAACTTAAAACAGCTATTTTATTTTGCTCACAATTTTGAGATATTTTATGTGGTTGCAATATGTCCTTCATTGCGATAAGATTCATGTAGCAGGTCACTTAGATTTCAACTTTAACACTTAAACTACAACTTCTACTTTTAATCAATAATAAAGATAATATTTTGACCCTCTTATTTCAATACTTTTGTTTCATTTCTAGTTGTACCTAGAAGCCACGTGGAGAAAGTAGTACTATTTACTGCATTAACAATAAGCCTTCACTTTCATGATCATCTAGCTAATCCTTTTTCCATTTCTTTCTTTGTTCTAATTTTCACTGATAAATTCTGGAGGGATTTTTAAAATTATTGCATGAGGATATCTTCAAGTTGCCATATACTCTTACTCAGAATGGTTGACGACACTAAGAAAGCAAATCCCCTTAGCCACCGTGTTGATATCTTAGGTTTCTGTCATCGAAAGCTGGTAATTTAAATACACATGTGAAACATGCATATTTGTTCATTATTTAACAATTATGTGAATTAAATGGCCCTATAATCAGAGGATGAGAGTTACGGAGCAAGGAGATGAATCCCATCCGACTTACAGTTCTTCAGATGAAGATAGTATGTAAATTGCATACATTTCTATTTCTCCTACTTTGTTTCTTCCCCACGTCCTGAGGACTTGCATGTCTGGTGCATGTTGGGGTGGACCAGGGCTTTCTAGGAGGAAGGGGTCTTCATGCCCTGGAGAAGGTTTTGAAGCAGGGTACGTCTTTGAACTTGGCTTTGAGGAATATAAAACTAAAGGATATTGGTATATTCAGTGTCAAAGACTTAGCTAACAGAAAAGGGGAAGTCTTATGTAAACACACATATTGCTTTTAATCAGTTTACTAGGATAAGAGGTAAGGTGATTGGAAAGAAAACCCTCACAGCCTAGAAGTTGAGTTATTTTTTCTTATTTGAAAGAGAGGCATCAGAATGATCTGTACGGAGTGGGAGCAATACTAGGTGATGCAAAGATGTCTGAGGAATAGTTGGAGGTTTTAATGAAGTCTTGCTCTCAGCTCTGTATTTAGAGCTCCTCCCGACTTTCTTAAAGTGAGGTTCACGGTGCAGATTTGTTTTGGGCTGTTTTCTTTTCTCCTTAATGTTGCTCTGAGGCAAGTTTATTATTATTATCATTTAGTCTGCCTCACTAACTGATTAGCAGAGGTGCTCTAAAAACAAATCTTTTGTGTTGCTCTTCTGAGGAGTGGCGAGGAGAGGAGAGGAGAGGCTGGGGAAACGGTGATCCCTCGGAAGCAGTATGGCAGAGGAGGAGGAGGCTGATGTGAAGTAATAAGCCCTAGGTAAAAAGGTGAATGGTGACAGATTGAAAGAGGGAAGGGAATAAATGAACCGCAGGAGGACCACTGGAGGAGAGAAATATGCTCGGCAATGGAGAATTGATGGTCTGAGTGTAACCAAAAATAAAGTTCTGTGGCTTAACCAGAGTGTGTGCAGCAGAATTGCAAGATACGTGTGCACCTTTTAGCCAAGGAGTATTCATTCTTCTTTCTCTTCTTCATTTGTTACTAAATTTCTTCATGCAGGGATGTGCTGCTACATTTGGGAGCAAAGTTTGGATTATTTTGTGTTTGAGATAAAACTGAAGAGAAGGATAGCAACGAGCATATACTCTGTAATAAGGGGCTGATTTAGTTTAACCTTATGGTTCTGGGAAACAGTCTAAGAGTACTGGATTCTTGCCTTTATTACTGCTCTACCTGACTGTATGAATATGGTCTGAATATATGTCTACGTCCACCACTAAAATGAACTCTTTGAACGTAGGAGCAGTTCACATACTGTCTGTGTCTAGCATGGTCTCGGGCACAGCAAAATAAATGTGTAATTAAAACTGTGCCCCGTCTCCTGACCCACGTAAAGAATAAAGGATGCTCAGTGATGTTCATTGTAGTTTTGCTTTTATTTTACATGGACAGTATATATCCTGGGGAGAAAAAAATGATTTCCTGTTGGCCTCTACCTTCTTCAGCATCAAAGAGCTCTAGATGGATATAACTTCCGTAGAAATTCAGCTCTACCTGGATCCCAAGCCAATCTTGATCAGGTTAAGAAAGACAGCAGCTACATCTGCATCACTTGGAAGCATCTAGGGTTATATGTGTGGCTCTAGAATTGATACGCTTCGAGTGAGATTGAATTCTGTGCTTACCAGGAGCAAAGGGAAAGAGGGCTCTTTTTTTAAAACCTTAGATTTTTAAAATATAATTTTTCTTCACATTTCTGGGAATTTTCTGGTGTGACATCTTTTGCTTTCCAGATCATATCAGTATTTGGATTTCCTGTTGTTAGTGTATTTTTTAATTATAGTTTGAGAGTACTTTTCTGCCACATTGCCTTAATTCAGAGTTCGTTTTTTGAAACTTGAAATACATGGTAGATACTATATACTGGGGAGGTTGGGGGTGGGAAGGGACTTAAATTCCTACACTTACATCCCTCAGAACTAAGATGTCTGCCAGACACCTGACTTCTAAGTTGTCCATTGGGGAACCAAAACTGAAGTAGAAATTATTAAAAACTCACAATGTCCTTTAATAATAGCTTGGAGCACTCAACCTCAGATCAGTCATTAGCAGCTAATTATAGTATCATTTACTTGAATGATACTATACATTTACTTGTTATGTATTCTGTTAGTCTGTGGGTGGTAAACTTGAGCACGGTTTGGGACAGGACTTGAGTTAAGAGGTGGAGTGACTGCTAGCTTATTCAACTTCAGTGACACTTGCAAATGCTTTCTTTATGGTGACCTCTAGTTTAAATTTATGTGGCTCACTTAAATGTCAAACAAGCTAAGTGGTGCATTTCATTAATGAAAAATTAATGAAAACTTTGGGCTGGCACGTACTGCTTGTTTACAATATATATAATTCATTAGGAAGACATCCGTCAAGTGAGGGCCTTGGCACGGGTCTGGTGGCATTGTAAGCAGGCTCTTTTCTCTTCCTTCCAGTTAATGAAAGTGCAAGACTGGGAAAAATTCACATAAAACAGATTTAATGAGTCTTTAGGGGAAGTTTTGCAGAATAGGGTACATGAGTCATAAATATCACATGTAAAATCTATTTGGCCCAAGTTATTTAGGATTGGAAATGGCTATAATTTCATTTTATAATAAAAAAAAAATGCCTAAGTGTTTAGATCAGGAACTTTAGTCCAGGCAGAAGTCCCACATTCTTTCTAGATCCTTGTCATTGACTAGGCTCCATATTGAACAAATCACTTTAGGATTTTAGAGAGCTAATTTATATCCACTAAATGGAGGTGAAACTGGGAACTACATCCCTAGATATGGGTCATAATCACTTATTGTCTAAAAATCTATAAAAAGTGAATATCATTTACATACCCATTTTTGCATGTAAAACTCCCCTGACCCTGATAATCTGGTTATAAAAGAAAAAATTTTTTTTAAAAATTCACTTCAGAGGAGTGCATTATTTCTGCATAAGCAGTGGTCATTTAGATAGTCAAGTAGCTGACAATATCATTGGTCTCTTCTGTTTCTGTTCTTCTCACCTTCTTGCTCAAATATTTCCTTACTTTCACTATATTGAAGAGTTTACAGATCTTCTATTTTCAAGGCATGATAATAGGTACTAGAGCAAAGGTGAATAATTGGTCATGGAGGGTCCATGACAAGTACGTTATGTGCCACTGTTTTTTCATCACATGCAAAATGGCTTGATTTACATAGGTGGGACTCCAAAACATATTTAATAAATGGAAAAAGAATGGTCCTTGTCCTGAAGTAGTTTTTTCTAGTGGAGAGATGGAATATTCAACTACAAGCATAATTTGTAGATTGATTACTGTGATGATTAATTTTATGGGTCAAATCGACCGACCTAAGGGAGGCTCAAGAGTCAGTTATGTCTGGGTGGGTCTGTGGGGACGTTTCTGGCAGAAGTTAGCATTGATGCAGTAGACTGAGTAAAGAGAACCACCCTCTCCACTGTGGGTGGGCATCACCCAATCCTTTGAGGGCCCAAAGACAACAAAAAGAGAGAAGGAGGGGCAGATTTCCTCTCTCTTCTTGAGCTGGGATATCCATCTTCTCCTGCCCCCCGACATCAAAGCTCCTGATTCCCTGGCCATTGGAGTCTGGGACTTTTACACCAGGGACCTCCCGGTTCTCAGGCCTTTGACCTTGGACCGGGAGTTATACCATCAGCTTCTTAGTGGCCTCCACACTTGGACTAAATTATACCACCAGCTTTTCTGGTTCTCCAGTTTGCAGATGGCAGATTGTAGGGTTCTCAGCTTTGATAACCATCTGAGCCAATTTCTATGATAAATTGAGCTCTGTGTGTGTGCACATATGTGTGTGCACACATATGAGTGTGTATGGGTACATACTATTTCGCTGGAGAACACTAATAGTTAGCAGATTATAAGTCACCCTAGCTATGTGACATATATATTTGAGAAGGTGGAACCATCTCTTCTGGCCTGGGTTATAGGAGAGAGTGGATTTTTAGTTGATCCTTGGAGAGTAAGCATGTTTCATAATTGTTCTTTATCTTTGTGGCACAAACTCTCTGCAGTGCTGGACACATGAAATGTTCACAAATATCTAAGGAAGAAAATATGAAAAGAAAGAAGAGGAGGGAAAAGCAGAAGAGGGGAGAATTTACCACACCCATATTAGAACTTTAATATTTATGTAGGCAAGTGTGATTGAGAAGTATGGTGACAATGAGAAAGAAGAAGAGATGGGAGGAGAAGTTGAAGGATGGAATACAATCTCTGAAGCTGGACTTCCAACATTTAATTCAGCCACTGTCACTGACCACTGACAACCTTCTTAACCCTGGGCGGCGCATTTCAGACCACTTTGCCTCCATTTCCTCATTTTTAAAATGAAGATAATAAAAATACCTCCCTCATAGTGTTGCCAAGGGGATTAAACTAATGTCATTAAGTGCTAAGGACAATATTTGCCACATAGCAAGCACTATATTCAGGTTTATTCAACATGATTAATCAGGTAATTTTGGAGAGCTCAGGGACCCTGGGAGATAATGAAGCCCTTCAAAGTCTGGAGCAGAGATGAAAAATGATAATGGTGGGGATGATGGCAAGATGAAGTTGGCAGGAGCATCTACACGAGAAAGACTGATGGACAGAAATTATGGACAGGAAGGCAGTTGGTGAAAACCTTCAATATTTGGCGAATGAATGAATGTTTGGAGGCTCATGTTGTGGTTAAAAGAGTAACTACAGTTTTGCTGAAAATTTAAAGGGGAGAATGTTTGAATAAAACAGGGCAGAGTGATGAACCTGCATGAGGGGTAAGGTTTGCAGTTGAGAATATTCTATCTACCTTCACTGTCTCCCCTCGCACTGGGTGTTGTAAATAACGGGTTTACAGCTCAGCAGCAGCCTGCATTTCAGAATCCCTGAGCAGTGCAGAAGCTCTGCTTAGGGATGTGTCTGTTCTCAGATGTGGCTGCCTGTGGGGCCACTGATGCCTGGCTTCTGGCACTAGAAATGGTCATTTCATTACTGTGGGGTATGGCCTGGGCAGCAGGAGCTTTAAAACCTTTCCAGGTAATTCTCGTATGTAGCAAATTTAAGAACCATTGATAATGAAGTGATTTGCTCTGCATTCTTTTTTCTTTGCTTTCCTTCACAATGTTTATACCACTGCCGCGCACTCTGTGTTGGTGAATTATCAAACCAGGTGGCATCCTGAATCCTCCTTTTTCCCTAGAATTCCAACATCCTTTTACCAATTAGGGACATTAAAAGTTGACAGTTGTCATTGTTTATTTTTCCTTTGTTTCAAAGTTTTCATATAATTTTGATATTTGCCTTACATAGGATGTGTATCCCTGGATTCCAGAGAGATACTTTTGAGTTAAACTATATCTACAATAGCTAACTAGATCTGTCTAGGATATTTTCCATTGTTCAGTGGGTTTTGGGGGCTGACACATTTATCAGATGAAAACCTTAAACAAAACTACTTCCACAGTTGGGGTCAAAAAATAACTTTTTAGTTTCACTTTTCTGTCTTTTTTGATAATTGCTCTGTTTCAAATGAATTCTTGCCTTATTTTGGTGTTAGGAGGAGAAGGACTTTTATAAGTGAATATCATGAGATGGTACAGTTTGGAAGAGAACAAATCCTCTACTAGAAGGTCAAAAACCTGTGGCCAGAGGGCTGCATTTCACACACAAACATGTCCTGTTTCCCCTCCTAACATAAGCCTGCACAGGGGTTTAGATTTGAATTAGTTGAAAACATTAAAAGTTAGAGTAGGTTTCTCCTTTATATCAAATCTTGAATTTCAAATTTTTGTAAGATGAAAATATTTGGTTATTCCCATAAGATAACAATACTCGGGCTAAGTATAGAGTGCCTCTTTAGATGTGGATTTATTTATATCTTTCTGCCAAATAAATTGTAAGCACTCAAGGATGAATCTTCTTTTTCTTTCCAACACTTCCTCTCATGCCTTGCAATGTGCTTGGCTAAAGAAACTGATTTTATGTAAATATATGTGTATATATACACACATACATACATACATATATTTATGGAAAAAGGTGGTACAGGTTAGATAAAATTATTACCTTTTAGCCTATTGGTATTTCACAGATGATGAAGGTATTATCTCCTGCACTGCCTCCTGCCTGTCTTATTTTCCCAGGAGTCTGCCGGGAGTTAACGCAGTCTAGATGAAGGATTCCAGAGTTACTTCCTTGCTCAGTTGAAATCAACTCACACTGCTGCTCAAGAAAAGGTCTCGGCTGTCGGAGCAGTATCAGTGCAAACTAAGGACATTAGAATGGCAACTGCCAACCTACACACTGTCATTCTCAGGAAGCCGATAGTCATCCACAGATCCCTTGAAACAGCAGGACCTCAGGATATCACCAGACGGGGCAATCCGTCATGCTCAGGCTGTAGAGGACAGGATGAAGTTTCTTTATATGAAGTGAGGGTGCCAAGTGCCACGTGTCCTCAAAAGGGAGGCCAAGGCCTGCCAATCATGACAATCACTGTAATGCAAAAATGTCAGATAGTCTTGTCTTTATGTATCAGAAATGCCAACCTTCTCTCAACGATGAGGTCAAAACTCTGTACTAGATTAAAAGCATTTGTGCTGGGAACTCCACACTTCGGAAAGGTCAGTGTCAGTGCCAGTCAAAATTCATGTACAGAATGAAAGTTAACTTCTGCCTAAACTGAAATGAAATAGCTTCTTTGTTTTTATTTCCTCACTAAATAATCCAACCCTTTATGACTTTGTCATCAAACTGCTGGCAAATACTCCCAGTGCTGTATGTAAACAAGGTACAGATGTGGTAGCATTTTGTCTAACCCAGGAATTCCCAGACTTGAGGGAAAGTGTACTTCAGATTCACATGGAGGCCTCATTAGAACACAGATTGCAGGTCCCATCCCCAGAATTCACTGAATCTGGGATGAGGTTTAAGAATTTGCATTTCAAATAAATCCCCCGGGTGATACAAATGCTGCTGATGGGACCATGTATATGGCATATATGGTCATCGGCAAGTAAAAACACTAATGTTAAAGTGTTAAGCTCTTCACATGTAAATAATAAGAATGTATCACAATTGTCGACTTTTATTTTTATTTCAACTATTTCATTTTTCTTAAAATGTTTGGCTGTTCCTGTTGTCATTCTTTGAGTAAACAACATTACCATATTTCTTTATAGCCAGATGGTTTCTAGTATTAAGCTAATCGAATTTCTAGATGGTTAATCTCTCTCTCTCTCTCACATACACACACACACCCCCCTAATTATAATAAAGGAAATGCTATTAATGTTGACACTGGTGATATTAATGATGAAATAATGATAATAGTGATAAAAAAAATTCCTGGCCCAAATGACAAAAGCAAAATAGTGTGTTTGGTAGCCTGTGTACGTCAGGGGCTTTCAAAATGCAGCCTTCCTTACTTTCTTAACACCTGAACAGGCCTCTCTGCCGAAGCTGTCTTCCTGATGTCTGGCATGAATAAACAGACATCTCAAACTTAACAGTTATGCAAGTAATAAACTATTTCTTCTTCAAATTGTTCCTGCTCCAGTGTCCCCACAATCTCATTCTATGGTATCTTCAACTACCTTGTTTTAATTCCTGGAAAATTGGTGTAATTCTAGCCATTTCTATTTGGTACGGCTATTCCATCTTTTTGCTCTATTGGTTGCTTCAGTTTCTAAAGTATATCTAAAATCTGTCCACTTCTGTCTCCTTCAGCATCAATACTGAATAACTATCGTCTTTCCCCATGACTATTATGTAAGCCATCTTAAAATTCCAATAATTTAAATTTTGTCTGTTAATCTATGTTTGCTCAAATTTTCCATTGCTGTTTTTATTATTAACCAGCTAACATGAATGTATTTTTATCATAAATGCTTTAAAGAAGTAAATGCTATGAAATATGGGAGTCCTTTATTCTCCATTTCTGACTGCCCTTTCTCCCCAAAAGTACTTCAGTTAAAAATATGTGTCTTTTATGTACAGAGACATGTATTAGATTGTATGGGGACTTACATTGTTAACATTTGTGTGTTCATCAATCCATTGTTTTGATTTTGTCTTATCTGCCTCATTCTTCTTAAATTTTATTTATTTATCAAAGACTTATGATATTATATAGTTTCAAGTGTAAAACATGGTGATTTCTATATTTTTATACATTACAAAGTGATCACCACAAGAAGTCTGGTTACCATCTTTCATCATACAAAGTTATAGTGTTATTGACTGTATTTCCTGTACTTTACATTACATCCCCGTGACTTATAACTGGAAGTTTATACGTCTTAATCCCCTTCACTGCTTCAACGCATCCCCTCCAGCCCCTCTCCTCTGGCAACTGCTAGTTCGTTCTATATATCTACGAGTATCTTTCTTTTGTTGTTTGTTCATTTGCTTTGTGTTTTAGATTCCATGTATAAGTGAAATCGCATAGTACTCATCTTTCTGTATCTGACTTCACTTGGCATAATACCTTCTAGATCTATCTGTATTTTCACTGTATTCATTCATCTATTGACAGACACTTAGGTTGCTTCTGTATCTTGGCTATTGTAAATAAGGCTGCAGTGAACATTGAGGTACATGTATCTTTTGAAATTAGTGTTTTTGTTTTTCTTGGATAAATACTCAGAAGTGGAATTGCTGGATCATATGGTAGTTTTGCTTTTAATTTGGAGGGAAACCTCCAAACGGTTTTCCATAGTGGCTCCACTACTTTACAATCCCACCAATAGTGCAGGAGGGTTCCCTTTTCTCCACATCCTTGCCGACACTTGTTATTTCTTGTCTTTTTGGTGATAACCATTCTGACAGGTATGAAGTGGTATTTCATTGTTTTGATTTGCATTTCCTCTGTGATATATTGATGAACTTTTCATGTGTCTGTTGGCCATCTGTATGTCATCTTTGGAAAAATGTCTACTCAAGTAATTTGCCCATTTTTAAATCAAATTGTTTATTTTTTTGGTGTTGTACAAGTTTTTTCTATGTTTTGAATATTAATCCCTTATTTGACATATCATTTACAAATATCTTCTCCCAGTCCAGTAGGTTACCTTTTTGTTTTGTGATGGTTTCTTTTACTGTACAAAAGCTTTTTAGTGTCATTTAGTCCTATTTATTTTTATTTTTGTTGCCCTTGTCTGAGGAGACAAATCCCCCCAAAATATTGCTAATACTAAAGTCAAAAAGTGTACTACCTATATTTTCTTCTAGGAGCTTTATGGTTTCAGGTCTTACATTTAAGTCTTTAATTAATTTTGAGTTTATTTTCTTATATGGTATAAGAAAGTAATCTAGTTTTTTTCTTTTACTTTTCTTTCCTTTTTTTTTTTTTTTTTTGCATGTAGCTATCCGTTTTTCCAAAATGACTTATTGGAGAGACTGTCTTTTCCTCATTGTATATTTTTGCCTCCTTTGTCAGAGAGTAATTAAACATATAAGCATGAGTTTATTTCTGGGCTCTCTCTTCTGTTCCATTGATCTCTGTGTATGTTTTTGTGCCCATGCCATACTGTTTTGATTATTATATCTTGGTCATAACATTTAAAATCACAGAGATTTGTTCTTCTTTTTTAAGATTGCTTTGGCTATTCGGGTCTTTTGTGGTTCCATACAAATTTTAGGACTATTTATTCTAGTCCTGTGTTTTCATTTTCAATTTTCTCCAGATATTTTTTAATTTTCTTGTTTTTTTCAGTGATCGATTGGTTACTTAGTAGCGTGTTGTTTAGTCTCACTGTGTTTGTGGTTTATCCAGTTTTTCTCCTTGTAATTGGTTTCTAGTTTCATACTATTGTGGTTGGAAACAATACTTGATATTATTTCAATCTTCTTAAATTTGTTTTGTGACCCAACCTGATCTATCCTGGGGAATGTTCCAGTGTTCCATGTGTACCTGAAAATAATGTGATTTCTGCAGTTTGGGGATGGAATGTTCTGTATATATTTATTAAGATCATCTGGTTTAATGAATCTTTTAAGGCCAATGTTCTTTATTGATTTTATGTTTAAGTGATCTATCCATTGATGTATGTGGGATATTAAAGATCTCTACTATTATATTACTGTTGATTTCTCCCTTTATGTTAATATTTGCTTTATATATTTAGATGCTCCTATGTTGGGTGCATAAATATTTCTGAATGTTATATCCTTTTTCTCGAATTGACCCCTTTAACATTATGTTATGCCCTTTTTGCCATTTGTCACAGTCATTGTTTTAAAGTCTGTTCTGTTGTAGTAGTATTGCTACCTCAGCTTTCTTTTCTTTTTCATCTGCATGGAATATCTTTCTCTGTCCCTTCAGTTACAGTCTGTGTAGGTCTTTAGATCTGAAGTGAGTCTCTTGTAGGGAACCTATACAGGGGTCTTGAGTTTTTATCCAGTCAGCCGTCCCTTGTCTTTTTATTGGAGCATTTAGTTAATTGACATTTAAAGTGATTATTGATAGATGTGTACTTGTTGCCATTTTGTTCATTGTTTTCTGGTTGTTTTTACAGTTCTTCTCTGTTCTTTTCTTGGTCTCTCCCTTTGTGGTCTGATGCTTTCCTTTACTGTTGTGTTTGGGGTCCTTTAATTTTTGTGTATCCCTTGTACACTTTTTGTTGTGGTTACCACGAGGCTTATATTCATGGACCTACATACAGCAGTTTATTTAAGCTTACAGTCACTAAGTTCAAACACATTTTAAAAGCACTACATTTTTACTATCCTCCCCAACATTTTGTGTTTTTGATGGCATACCTTACATCTTTTTTATTTTGTTGTATCTCTTAACTTCTCAATGCAGTTAAAGTTGATTCTACTACTTTTATCTTTTAACCTTTATACTAGCTTTTTAAATGGCTAGTCCATAGCCTTTACCATACATTTGCCTTTACCAGTGAGATTTTTTTCTCTCACATATTTTCTTACTCCTATTTATGGCCTTTTCTTTTCCACTTAAAGAAGGCCCTTTAACATTTTTTTGTAAGGCAAGTTTAGTGGTGATAAAGTCCTTTAGTTTTTGCTTCTCTGGGAAACTCTTTATTTTTCCAGCTCTGAAGGATAACCTTATTGGGTAGCATATTCTTGGTTATAATCTTTTTTTATTTCAGCATTTTAAATGCATCATGGCATTTTCTTCTGGCTTGCAAAGTTTCTGATGAAGAATCAGCTAATAGCCTTATGGGGGTAGCCTTGTATGGGACTAATTGTTTTTTTCTTGCTACCTTTAAAATTCCCTTATCTTTAACTTTTGCCATTTTAATTATGATATAATGTGGTGTGGATCTTTTTGGGTTCATCTTGTTTGGGACTCTCTGTGCTTACTGGATCTAGGTATCTATTTCCTTCCTGGAGTCAGGGAAAATTTCAGCCATGATTTCTTCAAATGTATTTCCTATCTCTTTCTCTCTTCTCCTTCTGGGACCCCTGTAATGCAAATGTTAGTGCACTTGATGTTATCTCAGGGACCCCTTAAGCTATCCTTATTTTTTAAAATTCTTTTTTTCCCTTTTGCTCTTCTGATTGTGTGATTACCACTATTCTGTCTTCCAGTTCACCAGTCTGTTCTTCTGTTTCATCTAATCTGCTGTTGATTCCCTCCAGTGTACTTTGCATTTCACTTATCGCATTCTTCAGCTCAGATTGGCTCTTTGTTATATTTTCCAACACTTTATTGAAATTCTCACTGTTCTTCCATTCTTCTCCCAAGTTCAGTAAGCATCTTTATGACCACTATTTTGAACTCTTTATTCAAGTGGATAACTAACTTAAGGTTCTTTTTCCTAGAGTTTTATCTTGTTCTTTCATTTGGAACATATTTCTCTGTCTTCTTATTTTGTTTGACCTTGTGTACTTGTTTGTATAAGTTAGAAACTCTCTCTCCCTGTCTTGAAGTTATGGCTTTGGTAGGAGCATCCCTTGTGTAAACTCTATGTGGCAGGTAACTTTGGCAGGTTGAGTGGAGTTAGAGTGGGTGCAGGCTGGGGGATCTTGGGGTGTTCTGCTCTGGGGCTGCCCTACCTAGTCAGCTGGAGTCAGCATGGCCTGTGGGGTGGTCTCAGGGAATGCTGTTCTTAGGTCTGTCCTAATGGTACAACTGGGGCTAGAGCAGGCACAGGTCAGGGGATCCCAAGGCATGCTGCAGTGGGGCCACCTTGGGGGGATAGTCAGAGTTGGTGTGGGCCAGGGGACTGGGCATGCTGGGGTGGCCTTGGTAGGCCAGCTAGAGTGCTTAGACTATGTTCCTGCCTGTGCTAAGGTGGGGGATAAATGGGAAAAGTGGTGCTCTGTGACCCTGGAGAGAGTTCTAGCAGTTCCCTGCCCATTTGGCAGATGCTGTAAGGTTAGTAAATGGATTTTCTTCACTTATAGTCTAGGTGCCCTTTAAACTGCTGTTTTGTTTTTGTTGTTTTTTCTCTTGCTGTGCCCCAGGGCAGATGAGTCTTTGCACAGGTTCCTCAGGGACTTTTCTCCCTACTGCAGGTCACCACATCAGGGGTGGAATTCCTGTTGATACTGTATCTCTGTCTCCTACTCATTTCTGTGTGGTCCCTCTGCAGCTTGTTGTACAGAAGCTTTTCAATCAGACTTCAGTTCTTCAGGAAGAATTGCTGTATATTTTGGTGTTGATTTGGTATGTCCATGAGAGGAGATGAGTTCAGGATCTATTTCTGTTTTCATCTTGGCTTCAAAATTTAAATAGTTTTCTTTAATACAGATGCATTCTGCTTTATCTGACTACTCTTCTATTAGTAAATGTTTGCATTTTATTTTCTATTTTCACTCTCTTACAAATATCACAGTGTAAATATTTTTATATAAGTCTCTAGGAACATGAGCAAGCAATCTTTTTAAAAATTTAGAATAAAATCAAAATTAGATAAAAAGTGGTTTTGTTGCAGTTGAGAATACAATCCATGGTCTTTAACATGGATGACAAAGCTCAAACATCTAGTGTCTACCTCCTTTCCAAACCTGAGGCAATCTCTCTCTGGCTCACTCTGTTCCAACTAGACTGGCTGTTCATTAATTCTGCAAATATTTCACAGTTATTTTTTTTTCCTGCATGTCGTTCCCACTCCCTGGAAAGCTCTTTCCAATTTTTTTCCTGTTAACTCCTATTTTACCGTTGTCTCATTTATTTGCTCAATCCTCAGAAATGTGAACTGTATTCCAGTGACCCAACTTCCCTTAATGAAACTAGGCCTGCTTATTATAAATAAGTCGGTGAGGTTAGGTATCTTTATGTATACTTACTGACTCTAGGATTTCTTCTCCTGAGTTGTGGTTCATATCATTATCCCACTAATCCATTTGTTTTCTCCCATTTTCTATAAATTCTAGACATTAAACCTTTATTGATTTTGAGTGTTGCAAGTATCTTCTCTCTGCCTGATACCTGCTTGATAACTTTGTTTATGATTTTCTTTATTGGACTGATATCTTACATTTTCATGAAGCTTAATCTATTCATTGTCCCCTTAATAATTAGTGTTCATGTGTCTGTTTTAAGAAATATGTTCAGTCCTGAGGTCGCAATATAGTCACCTAAATTTTCTTCTAGGAGTTTTTATTTATTTTTTTCTTTCACATTTATCACTCAGGTCTAATTGGTCATAATTTTTTTTTATATGATTGTGGTAGGAGTCTTAATTTTTTGTTCTATATATTGAGCTAATTTTTCCAACACTATTTATTAAATAACTCATTCTTTTCAAATTGTTGTATACTAAGTTCCCATTAAAATGCTCCCATTTTTATATTCTCTGCTATGTCTCTTTGTTCTGCTGATATATTATTGTTGCAGAACTAGTCTGTTTTAAATTCTAAGGATTTGTTATATGACTTAACATGTGACAGAGAAAATCTTTCCTTTTTGCTCATCTCTATTAAACTTTGTTCTTCCATGAAAATCTTAGAATCATTTTTTCTCCTCTAGCCTATAAATGTAATTTAATTAGAATTGGATTTAATTTTATTAAATAATTTGGAGAGAATTTATGTCTTTGCAATATTAACTCATTCCCATTATGGAGAGGGTATAGCTGACCACTTATTTAGTTTTTCTTTTATCTTCCTCATCACTTTGAAATTTTTCTCCTTATAGTCCAAAGAAATCTTTATTTGGTTAATTTCTAGAAATGTTAGATACATAGGCAGACAGAGATAAAGATATTGTAAATGGTATTTATTGTCTTATTGCATTTTCAACTGTTAATTACTGGGGTGTGTAAAAGCTTAAGTTTGTATATTGCTATATTTTCCTGTAGGCATGCTAAATTCTACTAGTTTTATTTTAATTTTTTTTCTCTTGATATTTTTGCAATGGCAGTGGCAAATATTTATGCCTGACTTTGGTTTTTCTGCCTGTTTTGCTTGACTATAACGTTTAATTCTGTGATAAGCAGGAGAAAGAAGAGAAGATGCCCATATCTTTTTGCCACCTTAAAGAGGATGCTTCTAAAACTTCTCTCTTTACCTATCATACATGCTGCACGTTAAGATAGATAGACTTTATAAGGGTAAGAGAGTTTTTTATACCTGGATGTTGATGTTTATCAAGTATGTTTCCTTAGCGATTGAAATAATGGATTTAGCAATGTGCTGTGTACGCTGAAGGATGAGGCAAAATGTATAAATAATAGTTCATAGGAAGAGCTAGTTTTTACCGATTGTGTTTATAACATAGTCATATGTAGAATGAAGTACTCCATTAATCAGTAGTGTCTTTACACACAGTAATCTGTTCTTCTATACCAACTATGTAGTTTAGTCTGCACATATTCTAGTATGTAACTTAAGTTAGTTTTAAAAGTTCAATCTTTTGAATAAAGTAAATTTGAAGATTCTTATAGAATTAATGGAACGCTTGTGATTCCAGTCTTCTATACAAGTCTTGGTTCTTTATTTTTCCTCTTGCATCCAACTTTTCATCTCATCCTTTCCTTTAATCAGCATGACTTTTCTACCAGTTCCCACCTTTTGAAATCTTACCTGTCAGTTCAGTAAAGTTAATTCTCTCTTCTTCCAGAAGGGTTCTCTAATATACACAGAACAATAAAACCTCTCTATTCACTGTACTCTTGGATTAGTTCTTGCTCCTATAACATTTTCTACCTTGTACTGGTTTAACAAGCATATATTGGGTAATCATGTGTGTTAGGTACTGGGGATACAAAGATGAAAAGAAAATGTGTTTCTTCCCACAAGTAGGTCAGAGTCTAGGAAGAGAATGAGACATACTTACAAACAAAACGTAATGTAATAAGTTCAATTCCAGGAACTGATGAGGCAGAAAAGAAGGAATGAGCAGTTCTCTGTGGAGATAAGGACGACCTTCACAGAGAAAATGATACTCAAAGAGCAGAAGTGGGAAGTCATTTCAGACAGGAGTTGCTATGTTTAACAAGGCACTGAGGCATGAAATGGTGTGTTTTTGCAAAACTATGAATAAGTTGATAATTTGATTTTAAATAGAGCAAATGTGAGAGTAGGGGATAGGCAGAGAGGATGGTGAATGTGAGAATGGACAGTAATGCTACTCCTCGTTTTCATGAACAAGATTAAACAGGCAGCACTGTGAATGATTTATTAAAGAGCTAGGGAGGGGGAGATAAAAGAGGTCATTACCAAAGATAAACCAAATGTGTTAATGATCGTCTTGAGTGAGGCTCTGGCATCTGAGAGGGAAAAGGGACACAATTAGTTGATATTTTGAGCATATAGCCAGGAAGACTTTCTTTCTGACTAATTAAAAGAGAAGTATAAGAAAATGGGAGTTTTCTTCCTTACATACAATTTAAGGTGAGACTTCTAGGCAGAAAGATCAGTTTTATTGAAGTTGTTCAAGTTTGGAGATACCAGAATAAGAGCTGTAGGTCTTAAAGAAATCATTTTATTTATATGTATATGTATGTATATAAATAAATAAATTTGTTATGTAGATGGTAGTTGGAGTCCTAGATGGATGTGCTTAAGACTCCCCAGAGTGAGCATGTGCAGTGAGAAGATCTCTTAGGCCAAATCCTAAATGATACTAAAGTTAATGTGAGAACTGAGGAGGTGAATTCACAGATGTGGTAGATGAGGATAGTCACAAATATAGGTGGATAATAATGGGGTTTAGTGTTGACATAAAATCTTTTTTCTGGAGGATTTTGCCCTCTCTTCTGTCGTAACTTTTCACCTAGAAAAGAACTTTACGTTTTCTGTTCTGTCAGTTCCGTGACCCTCGTCTCCCAACGATTGTCTTCCAGCCTACCTTGGCCACTCATTACCACAGTCAGAACATGCCAATGCTTTTCAAATGTGGCTTATCATCAGAGGATTGTTAAATGAATTTCATGGGATATATATTGGTTATAACATGTAGAAAAGGAAAGGAAAGGGTATAAGAGGATTAGATTAAAAAGAAATCAGTGTAACAGATGAAATGGATATCATGAGACCCCTGGTAATGAGGCTCTCTTGTCCGTCCGTATGCCAAGCAAGAATGAGCTCATCCTTTTCTGAATTCTTGAAGCGCCTTCTTTGTGTCTCCCAAAGGGCATTTATAAATTCTATAATCCTCCTGCTATAATAGAAACTCCTTGAGAGCAGGGATCTTCTGTGTCTGATTCTCCATTGTATCCTCAGCAACTAGAATAGCACTTAATACTAATTGGGCACAAAACCTATCATTTTGACTAAATAAATAGTAAAGTAAAATGAATTAACAAATTCTTCTGTGTATGGTAGTGTTAATAGAATCCACCTCTCACCATAGATACATCCTAAAATCTGGTTGAAATTGATTCAGTCATTTATGTACTCAGTATAGTTCTCCTATCAAAAAAATCCACTGGTTTGATAAAAATAGGAGAGTCAAGCTTTATGCTTTTTGCAGTCACTAAAGGCTTTACTCATAGCCATTGTATAATTTCTCACAGATTAGCTGGGATCATACTTGTTGAAATCAGAATGAATAAAGAATACATAATGTACTTTGCTTAATTAGAATACATTTTCTAAGATGGAATTACCCTCCTCATTTGTGTTCAAATAATTTTACTGTTTTCTATATTTCTTTTTTTTTTTTTTGTAGAATACCTTTTTTCCCTGACTATAATGGGAGTATTCTTCCTACTTTTAAAATCTGAGACCAGATGGTCTTGTTACATGAGCAATAACCTATAAAAATGGTGTTTACATGACCATATGAGCAGTTTTTTGATGATATAATCAAATCAAATTTATATAAATTGAACTGACACATGTATAATTACATATCCAGTTATTTTCTGCATGGAAGTTATACAGAAATGAGAGCACTACACATAAAGTGTAACATTGCATTTATACAACCAAGACACGTTTTAAAATGGTTTATTTTTCTTTTGTTACTTCACGAATATCTAAAGTCACTGTCAAGAACACCTCTTTACCTTATTGGATACATGCACATGTGTACACACACACACACACACACACACACACACACACACACACACACACACAGAGTCTCTGAGGGATACTTGACCATCTCTGTAGAGCAGTAGGTCTTGGGGGAAAACCACTAAGAAGAGAATAAAACCAAGTTTGGCTTCAGATTCAATGACGTGTAGGCATTTGTGGCCAAAAGTAGTGTAAATAAAATCATAATCCTGCTCTACCCTGATACCTTACCCCATCCACCCAAAGCGATTTTAATTCAGTCTTATTCAAAATCAAAAGAAGACCTATTATTCACAGTAGTGTCTTAGGAGAACTCCTGAGAGGAAATAACTTTGTTGTGAATATACAGTGTTTAAAAATCTTATGCTTGTTATTTACTTTTCTTAGAAGAAGTAATGAAAACAAAATGTTAGTATTTACACTTGAATCTATGCAGACTCTTTTTAAAAAATCAAGAACTTTTGTTCGGTGTTAATTAAACTTTAAGGAGTAATTACCTAAGATGCGAAACTGTGAAAACATTTTAATTCAATTTCCCGGAAACTCCACCTTTAGTTCTGAAGCAGATCATAACCAGAGATTATAAAGCTTACATTTTACAGGAAACTGAATTTTCAAGTAATCTATACAATGTTTGTTTTTTTAAATAAGAAATTGAGGTTGTCCAGGTTGCCTGTAAGTGAAATCATGATCCTATAATGATGAAGACACCACTACGTAAATCATGTAAATGAATGCATGTCCTCGTATTAACCTGCGGGTGTGGTGTGACAGCACATGGTATTTGCCCTTGATGGGGGTACTCTTGTTGAACAGAAAGCACCAAATTCTTGTATTTGAATATATTAGAAACACCTTTTATTTCAAGAAATTCACAAAGAATAAAGTCTACGTCCAAATATAAAGCAGAACGTATTATTTCACAGAAGGAAAAACTAAAATGAAAGTCCATAGCTAAGCTTTTATTTAGTCTATTCATTTTAATTGCAGATTATCTCTTTTTTCCAATTTATATCTAGAATAAAAAAAAAAGATACAAGCATTAACACAGAGTCTACTTTTAATTAATTTTCTTTTCTGGTTCTTATTTTTTTCTTCCTTTTACATTTTTCTCTTTTGTTTTCTCCTGTGTCAATAATATACTGTATCAGTGAGAGAGATTTTTTTTTTTGCTATAAGTATAAAAAAATGGACAATAATTATGCATGTTCTTAGGTATAGCCCCAAATCCTGGTTCTACATTTTTCTCTTGGAACCTAGGATGAAGTTGGATTTTCTGTCTTCATATTTGTAGATTTTGTTAGTGTGAAAGAGTTTAGAGAGGTGAGGTCAACGGTTGGCTAGACAAGAAATCATAGATTTGGGTGTATTTTGTATCATTATGATATTCCAGGGACTGGCGTTAAATTTCTTAGTCTCCAAAGCCCATTTCAGGGTACCTAAGAGTTTATTAATATCTGTGGAACTGACTACTAAATTCACAAAAGGCTGATGTGAATAAAGTAAATTGCTATATTGTTAATTACAACTGTAAGAGGGAGCCAAATATTCTCTTCCTAAAAGGAAATGGTCACTGGCTGCCAAAATTTCTTTAGGAGTATACTTGATGCATTGCAGAAAAAAGAGATAGTTGGATAATCTGAGCAGCAGCTTAGTTGGACAGCTTGATGTATCCATCTCCTGAGTAAGGGTATACTTGCCAAATCGATATAAATTTTGCTATCAGATCAGAATACCCTCTTCTAATAAAAGCTAAAGACACATTAATAATTTTTCATTTGTAGATTTTCATTTGTCTAGACTTCTTGGAAGCTATACTCATTCTGTCAACACAAACTTTCCTTAAACCAAGAACATACATTTGTTTAAGTTTGGGAATAACTACAGTCGTATTTCAAGACTGCTTTCAGAGTCCATATTCTTGTGAAATCAGTTGGGCTTTGGCATTCCCACATCTCCTTTATGCCTCCCACCTCTAATTGTTTATAGCGCCTTTTATAGTTTTTCCAGATCCATCTGCACGGATTTACTTCTATAGTTGTTGATGTCACCACTACTCCTATTATAATTCCTGCTATCACAATTTCTACCAGCCAGTAACTACTGAGTATAGTCTGTCAGGTTTTATTTCATCTTCACAGCACTCTTAGAGGGCAAGTGTTATTATTGTTGTTGTTGTTGTTGTTACACCCATTTTAAAGATGAGCAAACTAATATTTACAGACACCTGAGGCCAAATAGAAAGTGGTTCAGCTGAGATTTGAATTCAGATACATCTGCCTCAAATCTGGATTTTAATTCAGAGTGATTTTACTCTTATGATGTATTATTCTTTCACATTCATAGATTATGGTACAAAGCCATTTCTTAGTTTTTTTTTTTCAAGCAAAGCTAGAAAAAATTGAGTGTATTTAGAAAGTCACTTTGGAACTTAGATTTTTCTAGATAAAATATTGCAAAGTAGGTTGCTACTATAATTTACGGAGCTTTAAATTTCCCAGGGTACAGTGACCATGGTAAAATTGCTTGCCATGTTAGACTTGTCATAAATATTCTGTGAGAATATTTATAGAGTATGGTAAGTGTGCATGGAGCTCAGCAAAGCATAAAGCAGCACAGACAAGGTGCTTGCCCCAAAGAGTTTGTGATCTAATTTAGATGTAGACAGAATACTAGATTCCTATAAAATATCCAAGTTGGTTGATTGACTCATAACCTCCTCACTCATGGTGTCATAAATCAGATGGTAACACCATAAACATCTATTGAGCAGCTGGATAGGTTGGCAAAAACATGTTCTAGCCACAATGACAGCAGCAGGTGGCTTTATTTTGGAAAAAAAAAAAGATGGGAAATGGCCAAGAAGGCGGGGGGTGAGGGGGAAATGTAAAATATGACTGTCCACATTATGCTTACACAACACGACATGCTGGAAGAACAGCTATGGAAAGTCATGTTCAAAGGAGACTGTATTTCTTTCTGAACAATAAGGCAATTTCATTTCCACACAAAAGAAGCATCATTTTTAAACCCTTAAATTAAACATAATTTTTACCAGTTACCCATTTTTCACTTATGTGCTAACAGTCAGAGTACTCAAGCCAAAGAAGGTAGAGGAATATAGGTGGCAGTTACTAAAATTGCAGTGACTCTTAGAGTTGCTAGAGAAGATGGTTTCCTGAAATGAAGCATCACTAGACTGTGTGTCCCTTGAGCCACTGTTTACTCTGGCTCACCACTACTCCAACATGCACACACATATATACCCAGAGTTAAAATGCAAAAAGCCCATCCAGTCCAGTTATTTGTTTGCTGAGATTGGGAGAAAAACACACGTATGTGGCTCAGCCCCTTCTAGGCCTCCTCTTCTGGACCAGTCTTCCTGCAAAGTCCGTGCATTTCTTTATCTCTGCTCCTGCCTTCAGTGTGTAGATGTCAGCTTCCACGCCAGTGGGAAGTGGGCGTGGGCTGGCCAACTATTCTGAGTAGCCAAGTTTGA
This sequence comes from Camelus dromedarius, assembly GCF_036321535.1. NCBI lineage: Eukaryota > Metazoa > Chordata > Mammalia > Artiodactyla > Camelidae > Camelus > Camelus dromedarius. Next base: position 75,921,275 of record NC_087440.1, read on the forward strand.
ATCAGTGAAAGAATCAGAATGTCTGATTGTGGCCAGATATTTAATTTGTATCTGCTAGTCCAGTTTTATAAAACTATCATTTTCCTCTCCATCTGTCTAATTTTGTTTTACTCTCAGTTGGAAGGAAAGAGAAACGGTGTGATTAAACACCAATACACATAACAAGTGTTTATTGATTAAATGAGCCAGGCACATTAGCTATAAAGGAAAAAAGAAAAGCTGACTAGTTTAAATATGAGTTTGTTGATATCATTCATATATATGTGTGTATATATACACATCTATAATTCATATATGTATTTGAAGATACATATACATTTTATTTTTCTCTTAGATTTTGTTTTAGATGGTGGGTCTCTTAAAGACAGGGTCTGTACTTTATTCATCTTTATTTTTTTTTTATTGCATTATAGTCAGTTTACAATGTTGTGTCAATTTCCAGTGTAGAGGACAATTTTTCAGTTATACGTGATCATACATATATTCATTGTCACATTCTTTTTCGCTGTGAGCTACCACAAGATCTTGTATATATTTCCCTGTGCTATACAGTATAATCTTGTTTATCTATTCTACATATGCCTGTCAGTATCTACAAATTTTGAACTCCCGGTCTGTCCCTTCCCACCCCTCTCCCCCTTAGCAACCACAAGTTTGCATTCTATGTCTATAAGTCTGTTTCTGTTTTGTATTTATGTTCATTATTTATGTTCATAGGAATAGACTTACCAAATGACCCAGTAATCCTGCTCCTGGGCATATATACAGAAGGAACCCTACTTCAAAAAGACACCTGCACCCCAGTATTCATAGCAGCACTATTTAAAATAGCCGATACATGGAAACAGCCTAGATGTCCATCGACAGATGACTGGATAAAGAAGATGTGGTATATTTATACAATGGAATACTATTCAGCCATAAAAATGACAACATAATGCCATTTGCAGCAACATGGATGTCCCTGAAGAATGTCATTCTAAGTGAAGTAAGCCAGAAAGAGAAAGAAAAATACCATATGAGATCGCTCATATGTGGAATCTAAAAAAAAAAAAAAAAAAAAAAGAACATAAATATTCATCTTTATAACAACCAGTACTAAATAGTTCCAGGGATATAGTAGACATCAGCTATATTTGGTATTGAATAGACATCCATTTTTGGTTCTAAATTATACATCTAATCATATGTAGAATTTACAGAGATTTTTAAAAGTTGGCCTTGTATATTGTATATTAGAATTTATTCTATTAAATGTGATCACTATTTAGCCTTTTTGTTATGAAGGAGTGCTGTAGATCTTCACCCCAACAAACAATCACTTAATTGAAAAAAATTTTTTGGAATTTACTCTCAGAGCATATAGCAAATGGAAAAATATTTATTCCAGAAAATCAACTAAATCTTGATGAGAACAGGGAATTTCAGATATCACTGCTCCCCAATTCCCAGCTCTGTCTTACTGATACTATTCTGGGAGTTTTAATTAGATGCTGGATGCTCTAATAAGACAAGGACTCCTTGTCTCCCCCACCCTCAGCTTTCAGACTAGGGCTGCTTCATCTCAGGAGGGGAAGGGCACAAGTACTTCTTTGACCTCCAGCCTCATGGTGTGTGTGGAAGCTGTGTGCCAGACGGGCAGGGTAGAGATGTCTGGCTTTACCTTCCTCTCCCTAGACCTAACTTGTAGAGTAAATGCCTCATTCCAGGCTGACAGGCTGAGAATACTGGGCCCCGATCACCCGCTGTAGCAGGCGCTGTGGGTAGAAGTTCCTTTCCAACAGGGGCAAGTCAAATAGAATAGGACACGTCCTCTCCCAGCACCCGTTTGTAAAGCAGGGTGTCATTCCGGGAGGAGCGTGCACTGTCAGTGCCTCCAGCTCTTGTGCAGTGATGCAGAGGAGAGGCAGGTCAGAAAGGCAACTCTTAAAATGAAGAGTTCTTCAGCTCTGCCTAAGGAAACTGACTTTATTTAGAACAGGGGATGTAAAATTCCATGCCAATGGATGATTTTTTAAAAATGAAATTCTTGCTGGAGAGCAATTAGGAGAGTACACTGGTAGCTCTATCATACAAGTAGCAAAAAGTAAAGCAGCAGAGCAATCAGAAGCTTAACATAAAACCGGGGAAACAGAGAAGCAAGCAGAGTCCTTCTGGGATCATTGTGAACCCCACTGTGAGCCCTGGGGGGTGGGAATGCTGTGGCTATGTACTAGGCTGCACCCACCCAGGAGCAACCAGAGTAGGACGTGGGACAGACATGAAAATTATCTCATATTCATACAGCCACCACAGTGTCTCTTGTGTTGTGCTGCACTGAGAAGAGCACAGCTTCACGTCTATGACATTCCTGCTGGGGATGCCCAGCCTGACTCTGCTCAACAAGAAGGAACAATGGACAGACCTGGACTGGAGGTCACTTAGACTCTGAATCTGTCAAAGACACGAGTGTGTTGGCAAGTCTGAGGAACAGCTCCCTATTGAAGAAAGGAGACTGACCAGAATGGAAAAAAGGGATGATTGGCCAGACTGTTGAGATATTTGGCCAAATTTAAAGGAGTCTATGGATTGAATTATAATGTTGAAACAATGTCAACTTCCTGATTTGGAGGTTACATGGAAGTTATATGTAATGTTCTTTTTCTGAGGGAATCTGGAATATTTTGTGTGATGAGGCAAATGTAGTGAAATATTGATGAGGGGACCTGATTGTAAGCATATGGGAGTTCTTTGTACAGCTATGGCAAGATTTTATGTTTGAAATTATTTAAAAATGCATTACTTTTTTGAATGATGAAAAAAATTTCTAAAAGTTAGTTCTTGGTTCTTGATCCAAATATGAAAACTAAATTTAATTTAGTTTAAGGAACAAACAAAGGAACAAAGCAGATTACAGACTTTCTAGTTGGTTTTAGCTTCAAAGCATTATTTGTTTTAAAAAGTAAAAATCTCTGCTGAGGGAATCAAGAATCGATACCAAGAAATTCCTACTTCAAAACCTAATATTCTAAGAAACTCAGGACTTCTCAGATAGTGTTTAAAGTGATAAACAAAGATCCTTATATGGAACTCAGCATTGAAAACATTCTGTAAACAAAGTTTTGCATAGCATAACAAAAAATGATTTGTAAATATTTCCTGAATCTTGGCTTAAACTTTTCCTTACATTATTTTCTATAGTGAATTTCTTTTTGAATTATTTCAAGTGATTTTTTTTTCATACTGATAAACTTCAAGTTCAATATTTGGTGAGAGCTCTTATTCTTAGTCCTGGAAACTAATTATTTTTGGTCTTGATTTATTTTTATTTTTATTTTTTTTATGATTCCTGTATCTTGTGAGTCCAGTAATGGGTGAATCCAGTGTTTTTAAGAAGAAGCAAATGTTTACTTCTCTAATATCAACTCAATATTAAAATTGGCATATGCCTTAACATTTAATTTTATATTGTTGTTCCTTAGCACAGAATTAGCTTCTATTGTGGCTTTGGAAGACCTTCTGCATGAAAAATCAATATAATATGAAAAGGCTAATATGCTGTAAATTATATTGTTATGACCTGGCCAGAAAAGATACTCCATGACTTCATTCAGTTTCTGCTTTGAAAACAAGTCAGATTGACACACTGCCAAAAGCAATGCCATGTTTATTTACAAAATCATAAACCAAGGAAAATTGCAAATTGACTCACTAGTACATGATTCAATTTTTAAAAGAGAAAAAAAAAGCCTTCACATACTTTTAACCCTCTCTTTAAAAATAAAATGCCAATCTATGTTTGTCATAAATTTAAGGTGGTCCTAGAGTTCAACCATAGTACACTGTGTGGATAGTAAAATATTGTAGAAAGAGTAAATATTCTAGATTTAGATAGACATTTGTTCAAATCCTGTATCTGTATGTTAGTATATTTGATCATGAACAGATAAAGCTTATGTAGTCTTCCTCCTTACAATTTCCCAAAGGAAATTGTGGAAGAATTAAATAAGGATAGGTTTATAAAACATTGAACATGGTACCTTGTAACTAACAGCCATTCAAAAATGCCCAATTTTCTTTCCCACATATTTATTTTGGGGTAGTTCTCTTAAAAGTTTGTTTCTTCTGATTTCTCAAGGTAGTTTTTAATGTTGAAATTATATAGGATTTTACAAAAATTGCTCTTTGATTCAGTTAACAGTTTGGTTTTGGAAATTTGCTTGTCATTTCCTGTTTCATCAGGTCAAGAGGACAAGTTTCTTTAAAAAAGGATGAAAGGAAAAAGGAGACATGGCAAATAAAAACCATGAGAATCATAGGTAATCAACTGAAGCTGAACTCTGTCCTCTAAACATACCCTGTAGTTGAAACATATGTGTTGGAAAATATTGAACAGCTTGATGTCAGTCAGTGTTCTTAGAGTTCATATGTGAGGAAGAGTTCACCTTGTTTTCAAGCAAATGTAAAACTATCTTGCAAAGCAATGTTCTCAGGTCTGAGTGGTCTGTGTAATATATAAAATTTTTGTTGTGATGTTTCTTGCAATCTTAGCTTTATCAAGTCCTGAAGTCTTGACCTGATGAAGATTCTCCTCCTGTCCTCTCCATCAGTCATCAGTTAAAATTATCTGCCAAGGAATCCAGAGGAATCAATAACTGGCCCGAGTAAGTTAAAGATAGAAATGAGCAATGCTGAGGCAGGCCACTAGGGAAGAGATGGGCGAGTTTCTACCTGGTTTTGCTCCTTCAGAGCCCCAGAAATTTGATTTTGTGTCCCCTCCAGTCCAAGCATCTATGTCTTTTAGTGTTTCTAGAATCAAGACATAAAAGAACATTAAATACAAGTTTAAAATGACTAAAGTTATACTTAAATAAAGATCTCATGCTATGAAAAGTTGTATCTAACAAAATCACGTACAGTACATTTTGATGTCACCTTTCTGCTTCTCCAAGTAAGGAACTATTGAATTTCCTTTTCCAGTATGACTTAAACATGAGTTTATCTATTCTGTATTTTTTTTTCTGCTGCTGCCATCGAGAGCTTCTCCATCTAGGAAGGACTGACCTGCTAACTCAGTTGTTTGTTCTTTACTTGTCCATATTCTTCTACTTACCCAGTCTCTCAAGCTTTCAATACCAATATCATCTGTTTTTATTCCTAAGTCAGGCAAACAGTTGACAAGCATTCAACATGTCCCAATTTCATAGTCCATCTTATAGCATCGCCTGATGCATACAAGAACTTCATGGAAAAGGTGTTGTCCACCTGATTTACAAAGGTGCTAATGAGGCCAGGAAGGCTAATTGATCCATTCCGGATTCTAATTATATAAGTCAGTCTGAATTTCAACTCAGCAATCTGATCAGAAAGCATTGGATCATTTTACTATAATGTATCCTCAGCATGATTATATAAATGACCACCATTTGTTTATTGGTGGCTGACCATTTGCTAGAAATTATGCTCATTTTAGGGGAAATAAGGAGCGTACAGTGTAATAAAGTGTAATATGGAAATATGTCAGATTCTAATTTGGAGAAAGATTTTCCTAAATTAATACAATAGTTCTGAGTAATATCAAAAGTGCTTTTTATGCACCAAGTTCACAGAGATGAACAGAAGGAGGCAACAACATACGTGAGAATATGTAGGAAAGAGCGCAAGGAAGCATGCAATTGCTTTATAATCATTTATGTGTTTTGCACACTAATCTGTGGCTCTTTTATCCTGTGCAACAGGCTCTTGGTATGTACTCAATAAGCATTTGTTGAATTAATTAATGATAAGTGAATCCCAGGGTCAAATGTCAGCTTGATTTTGCAGAAAGGCTAGCAATTATTAGCTAGGTCCAAAAGAGCAGAAAGTTCCAAATAGAGTAGAATGTGCAAGGGCAAACAGGGAGCTTATAAAGGGTTTTGCAAAGATGAGCTGCAGAGAACAACTTCTTCCTCCATTCAACAAGCATTTAGTCTGTGCTTACTGTGTGCCAGAGTGGTTAAAGGTGCCAGTGGTGAGCAATGCACACATTTCAGTGTGTCCAAATGACAGTATCCATGGGAAAATGGTAGGAGGTCACGACTAAGATATAGGTGATGGCCTTTCGTCTTGAACACCAGGCTACTGAGAACAAACAGGAAGTGAACTCATGTTTAAGAAAGTAAGTTGTCAAAATTAAAATAAATTAGGGCTGATTTTTATCTCTTTAACTGAATTTTAATTGACACAGTATATTTTGCCATGAGAAAAGTAAGTATACTCATCAGTAAAAATTTAAACTGAGGAGCAAAATATTTGATGTTTGAAAGATAACGCTGCTGGGTGGGAGAGAGATACGCTTGGTGAGAACCTCGAGTTAGTTAGACTGATGAGGGCTGGGCATCACCCGGCTAAGAAATGAGGAGAAGCTGACAAAGGCAATTATTCTCTGGTAGTGCAACGGAAACGACAGGCCAGTCAAGAAACAAGCACCACTCGGAGGGTTGGAGTACTCAGATGTATTACGCCGGCGGGCTCAGAGGGGCTTCTGCTCCGAAGCTCTGAGCACCTCCAAGACGTGCACATGAGGTTTTATAGGGTAAAGTACAAGCTTGGGGTATTCGGCCAATAGGCATGGAACAGCTTTAGCAGCATTATCATCACAAAGGTGGAGGCAGGGAGTCAGCAAACCAACATTCCAAAGCCACATATGTATCTTTGAAAACCCAGCTGGCTAGCAAAAAACATGAACAGCAAACCAACACTAATTAACTTAGATTTACAAGTTAGTCCAGCAGAACTCAGATCAGTATTCCAGTACTTAGATTTGTGAGTTATCTTGTTAGCCCAGCCCAGGCTCTCCTTCACATTCCTAGACTTGTGAGTTATCTTGTTAGACCATCCCGGTTTTTCCTTCACAGTAGGAACAGTTCTGGAGAAGGTCCTGAGTCAGGATGGAAGTGATCATCAGACTGACTGGCGGTGGGAGGGTGATGTGGAGTCAAGGAGGGACACGAGTCAGGGATGAACCTAAGGTTTTCATTTTATGCAGCATTGGCAATGCAGAGCAAGGAGACAGCACCCAGTGGGAGCGCTCGTGAAAACACAAATACGGGCTGGAGTCGGGAGGAACAGCGTGAGACACTTTCGGATCTGGTGCTTTGAGTTGCATTTAGTAGGCAGTGGGAAATACAGGTGTGGAGCTTCTGAAAAAGGCTGATGCTGAAAATGTATAATTAGAAGATATCATAGTAGAAATTTTAGCTGAAGCCAGAAAGGCAGATGTGCCCACCCAGGGAGAAAGTGAAAAATAAGAAAAGTAATCAAAAGGGTAGAAAGCTAACCCTTCATGGGAGAGTGGAAAGAGACTGGGAACGAGCAGGCAGAGAAAAAGGTGCCATCCTCACAGGGGCCTCCCCTTAAGGCTTCTGATTACATTTGTTTACAGGGCTGGCAGAACAGTAATTAATGCTGATGAGCTGAGTTGCTTGCAGATCAGATTCTGTTGTGCCCTTGACACTGGGAATTACAAGGCTCCCCCTGAAGATCTGAAAACAAAAAGCAGCCTTTGTGGAATTTGAAAGCCAACTTTATGAATAAAGCACTCAAGTTAGTCTAAATGGAGCCTGGGGACGTGCTTCAACTCTTTTCAGAGAGAAAACTCTTCCTCTAGTTGCTGCTGAGCATCCACTTTCTTTTCCATAATCTTTCTTACAAAAAAATTAATCTTTGCAGATTACAGTAGTTTAAGTATTAGATCCTGGCAGCCTAACCAGGGGTCATGGGGCCAGGTTCTACAGGACCAGGAATGGCTAAGTAAAAGGGATTCCCTCCAAAGTGAGAAGAGAAGAAATTCTCTTTTATATGTTTGATCATTAACTAGAGAAGGGAAGGAGAATTTATGTGTTCCAGAAAGATGCGTTTTATCATTATCCTTTCTGTCTTTTGTTGACTTGAAACAAATAGACTGCCAGATATTTCTCCAGCAAAGACTGGTTTGTTCTCCAACAAAGATGAAATCAGCAGAGAATTGCAATTAGGGGTCTGCCCTGTATGCAAGTCACTGCACAGCAAGAAAAGAAGACCCTTTGATGGCGAAGCGGGTCTGGGGAAGGAAGGTGGAAGGGCTTTAGCAGACAAAGAGCTCATGGGTTTTCATTGGCTAAGTTGTTGCCAGGGTAGAAGAGGAGTTTTTCTTCTTCCATTTGGGCTGTGCTGTTGTTTCAGGGTGTGGGGAATTCCGTCTTCTGGTTTCCTGACTCTGTTTCATTGAAGTTTCTGTTGATTTTTTTTTATACTTTCCTGCCTTCCTGTTTGCATTACAATGATGCTGGTTGGGTTAGTTCAGAATAATGCACATTTCAGTAAGAAAATTATGTTTGTTTACTATTACATAAAGATATTTATTCCAAATACCTAAATTCCCATGAATTTATCTTTCTGTTTGAGAAGGCATTCTACATCTAGAGTAAAACTCCAAAGAATGCACAGATGAAAAAACTCAGTGGCCTCTCGTAAATCTACAAGTTAATGTTGCCAATTAGGGTCAGACTAGCTGTACACAGGATGGGGCAGTAATTTATGGGTATAGATGTGTTTTCTTCTCCAACCTTCCCCAGGTCAGCAATTGTATCTAAGTCATCAAACACATCTAGAGGTCAGGTCAGCAATACCTACAAATGACATGGCCTGATGCTGCATTAAATCAAGAGACAGCTCCACGTGGTGGTGGGTTGTAGTAAATCTGGAGCCAGAAGGCCCAGGTTTTACCATCTATTATTATGCACGTGGCCAAGTTACCCCATCTCTTTGTGTTTCATTTTTTGTTGTTGCTTTGTTTGGATTTTTAACTTGTAGAATAGCAATGGTGACAAGATTATAGTGAGGAGGGTCAGAAGATTATCTATTCTAGGGTTGTCATAAGGATTAAATTAGGTAATATTTAAATACATTAAATGATTTGTCTGTGGCCTAGTACCACGCAGGCATTCCTGCATTAGTGATATCACTATGTGTTCTGCAGCCTTCTGCATTTAACCTCTTGGTGTTTATATAAAATCCTTTAAAATAATTTAATCTTAAAGTATTCAAAGTTATTTAGTAGAAGGCGGAATTCTAATGGTATTCCATAGCACTTACCTTCTGTTTTCTTAAACTCATTTTGGCTATTCATCTGCATACTGTGTTTGGCCAGGCTGGGCACTTAATCTTCTATTTTCTCTTCCATAGTTTCTGACACTTTAAAAAAAAAAAAAAGGCTCTTTACAATTTTTAAATTTCTTTTATATTTATACAACTATAGTGTTAGTGTTTTAAGAATAAGCTATCTGGAGCTAGACCACATGGAATTCATTCTGGACTGCTTTGTTTTCTTTGACATTAAACAAATAATGTAAATCTCTGCCTCAGTTTGTCATCTCCTTGTATTTTATATAGTTATGAGGATTAAATTACTCTGTATAGACAAGGTGTTTAGAAAAATGCCTGGTACATATGGGTTTGTTATTAAGTTACAGGACTTTTGTCATTATGAGCGATGGGTCTACCATTTCACGAACACTTTGGGAAGGAACTCAAAGTCACTGTCGTGCTACGTTTAAATTAATGTAATTAGTAGATGTAAAGATTTGAAATACTTTGAAATGTCTTTCTCTCCATTTAAAACCTAATTTGAGAAACATACCTGAATGACAATCTTGGGCTACACATTTGGGTCCAAAGCCCTAGGTCTTGGGGTCATTTTGAGAAATGAAGTATTGGTACATTGATTTTTAGAGAATTGATCTGATTAAAAAAAAATCTTTGGACCAATTGTTTTTTCAAATTCCCTTGTTAACTCTCAGAGTATGCTCAGATCATTTGCAGAGCTGACAGTTTGAGGTGGGTGAGCTCTAAGTTTTTCTGGTTGTTCTTTAATTGACAGATACGTCTTGTGTTTATTTTCTGTTTCTGACTTTATTTTCCTAGAATCTCTACCATTTTACTAAAGAAAAAAGTAAAGCAATAAAGATCAATGATGTTGAATTTATTAGCATTAAGTACAAGACAGGAAACATGGAAAAAATTAGGTAAAAATCTTCCCTAATTTCACTGACTTATCATTAGTAATTATTCCTGTGATCTAATTATTTTGCTAAATTATGACTTCATTTGCTCCCTTAACTTTTTTGTTGTTTGATTATCATATATCTTTGTTTCTCTTTCGTCCTCTGCTCTTGGAGTAAAATAGTAATCAATTTTGAGGTCTTAGAGTACCATTCAACACTGTCTAGTGTAGCCATTTTGTTTTAAAACTTAGAAAACTAGTCCAAAGTGATTTTTTGACTAACTCAAAATCACACTTATTGCTAGTTATAGAACAAATAGTATCATTTAGATCTTCTCAGATCTCTTTTTCCTCTGGTCACCCATGTTCTCAAGTTCATTGTTTCTTAAATCTATTTTATTTTTATCATTTTTTGTTGTCTTCAATGCTTTATTGTTTATTTTTTATTGTTTTTCTATCAACCAATCTCTATGAAAAAAATGATACCAAATTCAAACTTAGATAGAAAATGCAATTATGGAAAATTGAACAAAAATAGTGAAAATACAGACATTTTTCCTGTTTTCATGTTCAAACTTGCATTCACCATTGACTTATTCCTAGAACTCGTAGGAGGAATGGCTTAAACCCATCATTGTCTCAAAACAAGAATTTTCTTCAGTTTGGAAATCCTGTGAATATGTCTATTGCTACTTTTATCCATGAAAGATCAATGTAGAAAGGTGAATATTCAAATGTTCATTCATCAGTAAGAATTTCAAGCCATGCATCTAGTTAACCAAATAAAATTGTATGAATGTATTTTTTTAAGAATTGAAAAAGTGAACATAATAAGCCAGATGATAGAGTTCAAACAGATACACACACACCACACAGTGAGCTTTCTGGATATAGTAATGTTAAATCACAGGTCTATCTTATTATCAGAAACCTTAATCTGAGTAAGATATTGAGTTACTTCAAATTGAATATAGAGAATACTTAGATGGTTTAGTAATTTTAGGAAATATATAATAAAATGATGTATGAATTAGTTTACCAGGATAGAATTGTGAGCTTTCAAATGATCAGTATTTAGTTTAGGGAAAAAAAAGTCATATTTAATTCTGATTTAGATTTAACAAAAGGACAATTTTGGGGGGACTTACAATTCCCTATTCGTATCCCCAGTTCTGATAAAAGCACATGATGCAACTATTCTGAAAGCTGGGGGGTCCTTTTTTTCACCTAGCTTAGTATTTCCAGCCGCACATCTTTATTAGTATTCCCTTGATATAGTGATTTGCATAAAGGATACATATAATCTACATTTATTAACTAATTAACATCAAGGTAATTTTGAACCATTTGGCCTGGGAAATTTTGAAAGAAAGCTCTTTGGTTCTTCTGGATAGAGTTTTTCTGGGTCTTTAACTTGCTTTTTAATGTTAACCATTGTATTGATTTTGTGGGAAATACCAGGTTATAAAATCTTAGTTACATAGTGAAACATTTATGGTTACAAATCATAATTTCTCCATATGACATGGAAATTGTAACAAACCACACAACAGATCACAAATAAAGGCAAGTGTTCAAATTTCAATGATTTAGTCATTTATATATTCATATTTTCACATTTAAGGTATTTGAAGGATAGTGATACTAAATTTGTTTTCCCCGTATGTACCCAAGGCTCAACAATGCACAAAACATCTCTGACATTCTGTTCTATGAAATAACAGTAATTTTATAACCATTTCAATCTATTGGCTAACTATTAGACTCACAGAAGCTAAAGAGTACTGTATTCTCAGACTGAAAGAATCAGGAAAGAATTTTAAAGTATAATATAATACATTAGCAGCTCTTGAAAATGATCTCATAATAGCATTATTCTCCAGATTCTCTGGCCCTCACTGAATCTTAACATTTCTTAATTTCAATGCAATCCATTTTAGTGTGTTTTTGTCATCTAATTTTTGTTTTCACATATGCTACACTTCTTTTCCTCAAATTATAAGATGCTTAGAAGTAGGATCAATGGCTTACATAGTAGTTTTTTCCATCCTTCACAGCACTTAGACTAGTGCATGACTGACCTATGAATTGCTTAATAACTTCTTGAAAATATACTGGTAGCTGGGTAAAAGTTACCTTAGGGATCATGTACTCATTACTCATAAAACATTTGAGTGTTTATTGTATTCAGCGTAGCATTAAGGAATTGGGCTCTGGAATTACAGATCATGACTCTGTCATCCTTAGTTGCATGAACTCGTACAACTTTCTGAAGGTTTCTGTATTTCCATATCACATGCTCTAAAATGAGCATAATTTACCAGCAGGAAAGGTTCCATTATTCATGTAATATATGTAAGGTTCATAGAACAATGAATATGTCTTACATGATAAAATACAATAAACACTACTCTTCCATGACCATGATGGTGATAAAGGTGATAATGATGATTCAGGGACTGAGTTGTCCTTCTTTAAAGAAATTTACTGCCTAGAAGTGAGACCAAAGTGGAGTCAACAGCAGGTGACGCAGTGTCATAAGCTATGGTACAAGACTTTGCAGAATACAGTGGAAGCCTGGAAAATGGGTCCCTGTGGTTACCTAGGGAAATCAGTAAATGTCTCTCAAGTGAGGGCACATTAAAACAATTCTTTAAAAAAAAAAAATTAGCACTCTGGGTGAACAGACTGTTAGTCCTTGTAAAGTTGGGTCTGAGCATTCAACCAGAAAGAACTGTATGCCAAGTATCCAAATTGGGGAGAACACAGGACATTCCGAGATCTAATAAATTTAGTATCACAGGAACACATTTTGAGAAAGGATGTTTTATGAAATAGAGTGAGGTAGGTGACTGACAAGATGATGATGCTAGTGAAAATAACAAAAGACAGTAAGTTATCATCTGTTAAGTTACTATTGTTAAGCGCTATGCTAAGTACTAGGTGTTCATAAATTGTTTTATTCAATCCTAACAATAATCCAATGAGTGAAGTACTTGATCTTCATCTTACAGAAGGGGAAGCTGCTTATTGGACTGAGTGATGTGTTCAAATTCACACAGCTTTGTGATAAATAGTGATAAATGCATGTTTGAACCCAAACAATTTGTTTGGGGTACAAAACAAGGATTCTCAAATAGAATAAAAAACCTGTGTTACTCATTGTTAAATTACATAGTAAAAGACTATGGGAGGATTATGATGTACTGTTTCCCTAACCTTTTTCAATACAAAAGGCTTTTCAATTTTTTTTTTAATATCTCAGAATTAATAATCCTTAGAACAGACTTTGGGAAATTGAAGTTTCAATGGAATACGCTACATACATTTCTGTATCAATAGGTCCAATCAGAGAATGGGAGCCACCCCATCTAGTTAAGCAGGGAATTTAATGTAAAAATTAGGTATAATATTAACTACTAACTGAGAGGGTAAAATAAGAACACTGAAATACCATGAAGATAACAATTGTGGGAAGCAGTACTACTCCCCTCCAAAAAAATTCTATGCTACATAGCTTTTAAGTAAAATGTTTTGCTGAAAAGTCTTAAAATATCAAGTAAATGTTAGAAGTCATTATTTGGGATCTTGAATTTGAGTCTTTGCTTAGCCTCTTAGATTAACATCACATTATGCAATTACAAATCTTGAATATGTAATCATACCAATAAATATAATAATAAAATATAATTGATGAAACTTGGGGATTTCAGGGAGCTTGAAGGTAGAAAGAATACTTTGTCTCATTTTTCATAGCAGAGAATCATGAAATACTAAATATAAAACTTGAGTTTAAAAATATAATGTAGCAAGAAAAACTTGTAATTTTCTTAATCTATTTTTTTATAATCTGAAGTATTAATAGTCACCAATTAATATCTATTTTTCTCCAGAAATACTGAGTCCAATGGTTCCTTCAGTTTCTCTTTAAATTTTTTCTTTCACAAGTGAAATTAAATTTAATAATTTTATAATAGCTTGATAAGTGTAATCACAATATTTTGCAGTGTTTCCAATCAATATTTTTACTTGCATTTTTTACATGGAAATGCATCTGGAATAATCTCCAGACATAAAGGTTTTAAGACATTTATACATTATTGTCATTGGCATGCTTTTTTCCTTTGTCTTTGAAGATTTTGCATTGCTTATATAACTTGTATGCTGAATGTGCATAATTTAATACTCAGGACATTTATTTAAAAGACTTTATTTCCAAGATGGAGATTGGATACCAAAAAAAGTCATCTCTATCACCTACTTTGAGACTCCATTTGCTAGTGAGAGTGGGCTTTTTCTGTCCTAGCAGGTCTGTTTGTCCAAAGCCCAGAAAGGGGATCAACCCCCAGACCAGAGGCAGGGAGGCGGTCATTAGGAGTCATTTTTATTCATTCTTCTTTTAACTCCAAACCTGAAACAAAGCCTTGCATTGTCAACAATGTCACCTCCCAGTTCTTCCTCAGGACTCTATCTCTGCATTTGAAGCCTTCCTCCCTGCTCTTGGGGGATTACTAATCCTGAGTCAGTGCCCGAGCTCTCCCACTGAGGGCTGCATTCTGTAAGGAGTTCCCATCTAACACTGACATTAGACTTTATCTCCATCTATTGTTTGCAGGTTGCTTCAGTGCTAAGATAACTACACACTGGGGACAGCTGAATGTTGCAGTTGTGTTAGTGGGTAGTAAGCCCACCAAATGAGGAGCCAGTCCTTGCAGCTGGCTGTGAAAGAATTCACAGCAGAGACAAAGGGACAGAGTAAAAAGGTGCTTATTGCTCTAAAAAGGAAAGAAAGTGTTCGAGTGGGGAGCCATCAGCCGAGATGGCTGGTCAAGACAGCTCCAGCTATGGGTTGGGCAATATGGACTTTTATTGGAAGCTTCTGCCATCATATCCTCATTCCAGGAGGAGCTAATTGCCTTTTTTATTTTTTTTTCCATCCTTGTATGGGTTTTTCCAGTTTTCATGGCAGTCGTCAACTGTCATGGTGCTGGAGGGTGTGTCAGTTAGCATGCTAATAATACATAATAATGTGCGTATAATGAGGCTCAAGATCCACTGGAAGTCAAATCCTCTGCCATCTCGGGTCTTTGTGGCTGCCTGCTGAGACTTACTTAAGAGTAATTGGTTTCTATTTTGAGGGAGGGGCTGGGGCATGATCCTGGGGACAACAGCCGTGGTAACAAAAGGGAAAGTTGCTCTTTATCAGAATGCTGGTAATCTGGTGGACTCAGTGCCCCCCTAAAACCATCCCCAAGGATTCTGCTCAGCCATGAAAGCTTTTAAGGGGAAATGGGGACGCAGTCTTAGTTAATCACTGAGACAGGTGGTCAGAGTCATTGCCATCCCCCACTGCATGCAGACTTGCTGTGCAGGCTTGTCTTAACTATCCGCTGCTTGAGCCTGCTCTTTTATGACTCAGGAAGGCCTGGGAGACCAGCTTTTCTGTAAACAAAAGGAAGGGGTTGAGGGGGGAGCCCATAGGGTCCTACTTGTTATTAATTGGAAATAGCACACACAGACTTCAACAAGAAGGGTGGCTTTTGTTTTCATACCTGTTCACATCTATGTTTTCCTCGGATGTGCCTGCCTCATTGTGGTAAAATGATTAGGCCCATGGTTTCCTAATACTCACCACAAAGAAAGATGTTAGTTCCAGGACTTCTGAGGTTTACTCTTTTCTTCCTATCCCCAGCCCATATCTAGAAATATCTGAGTTTTACAGAGACAGTGACATGATGATTAAAAACAAAACCAGCACGGGTGCTATCCATTGTTTCTCTCCTCTGAATCTCTGGGTCACAGTTACACTTGGGGGTAGTGCGTTACCTGCAAGGCACTAGGGCTTTGGGAGAGAGTAAGAAATTCTCCAATCAGGATTGAGTTCAGTAAACTTGCAGCAATTAAAATTTTCTGCAGCATTGTTGAGATTGCCAGATTGACTCAACATGACTTCAAAGGCTTTAAGGGGCAAAATGAGGATGGAACTGACTTAACCACACCTGACTCCTCCCAGAATTCTATTGAAGGATAGAAATGTCCTTTTTTCCCCTTTAAATAAAATGTCTCCCTTAGCTAAACTGAATTAGATGCTAAGGCTACAAGGGATAAATTACATGGACACAAACTTGCCCTCAAGACCCCAATCCAATGGGGCAGACAATCCGAAAATTAAAATCCAGGGAGATAAGAGCAACAATGAAAGTAGTTCAGAAGCATTGAGAAGAGCATCCTAACAAAGACTGGGGGTCAGGGATTCCTCCCTGGAGCGGTGACATCTCAGCTGAGTCTTAAAGCTTCTGTGGGAATGAGCCCCGTAAAGTCTAATGAAATTCTCAGTGAGAGGATTCATGTTACAAACTTCCCGGAAGAATTGTTGAGAATGAAAGTGCTACCTCTTTGTCATTTGGAGCTTTTCTCCTCCCTGAGGCAATTATAGGAGCAAATTTTCCTGCATAAAAAATGTATCAACAGGGGCTGGTTTGCAACTTGCCTGGACCCTCAGAAAACTGGCAGCCAAACCTACAGAAAGAACAGGGAAGGAGAGATAACCTGGCCCTGGGCTGTCAGAAGATGCCTGTTTGATCCTTGACCAAAAAAAAAAAAAAAAAAAAAGAGAGAGAGAGAAAGAGAGAGTGCTTAAAGCAAGGTCCAGTATCAAAGCATCTTTCCCCTGGAGCCGTGGCGATGCCAAGTGAAGTTGCTGGATTATCAGTGCTGCGAATGAATGGTGTCAGCCATGACATTTTCTTGCTGGCAGAGACAGAACACCCCTGAGGAAAAGACACTGATCTTGGTTTTGTTTATTCAATTGGGGGCGATGTCTTGCCAGGTTTTGATAAATGTGTTTAGAAAATGAAAGGGATGTGGTTATCGTGTGGCTTCTGCTTATTGTGATGTTGGTGGTACCCGTCTGAATTTCAGAGCGGGTCCCAAGTGGTGCGTATTTAAAACACAAACCATCAGGTAATAATCACCGTAGCCAATGCCTATTAAGATACGCCTAGCAATGCCCTTCAAACCTTCTTCATCCATTAGCCAGGCCACGGGACATCTGTATAAGATTTTTTAAAAGACACCCTGTTCCCTGTAGTAGCTGGTCATTGATGTATGAAATTCCTTTAAGTGAGATCAACTTTTAATTCTGCAAGCTGCAGCTGAGGCTCAGATTGCAAACAGCCCTATGGAGATAAAGCTTTTGATTTTAATACTTTGCTGTGAGTGAGCTTAATGAAATCTTATCTTCTAAGAGCAAACTTTTAAATGTGTATAGGGACTGGGGGTACTTATGTGTCTGTGTGCAAAGAAAGGAAGAAAAAGGAGAGAGGGGTAAAGAGATTGAGAAACACACCAAGTTGCCACAGTAGAAAGGTGAAAGGTGAAAGGTGAAGAGGTCAACTGGGATAAAAGACCAAGACCTAATTACGGCTCCAGGATTTTGGGGTAGGCAGGTGTCTGGTGCCATTCTGCATTTAAAATGAGGTAGTATTTAAAAATAATAAGCAAATACATATGAAAATATACCAAAAAAAAAAAAAAACACCCCACTTACCCTTGAAGTTTCTTGGAGAGAAAGAAAGATTTTGTAGACAGATGAAGCCGTTGGCAGTGCATAGATTCAGGGCCACCACCCCACCAACCTAGGAAGCCTATGGGGACAGTCTTGATGCTAAACTGGAGTCAGTGAAGTTTACAAAAAGGGTGAGGTGAGATCAGACAGGTCCTTCCAAGAGGAGATAACAAGACGGCAACAAATGCCAAGAAGGGACATCTGGCTCACTTAAAAATGAGACTTCCCTGAAGCCTGCCCTGACATCTTTAAGTGGGTGGGCTGCTGAAGCAGGGAGGTGTCAATGAAAATTCTGTCGGCACTAGACTCAGGCAAACCTGGATTTAAATCTAGGTGCTGCTACTTATTATTTGTGTGACCTTGAACCTATTTATCTTTGCAATAGAGGTAATACTGTCTAGGTCACAAGATTTGTTGTGACATGTGTGAAGCACTTAGCACAGAAAGAAATGAGTTTTATTATTTTGATGTCACCACCATCATTATCGTCATACAAAGCTCATTAGAAAATGTCCACGCACTTCCAGCAAGGTAGAAGCATTGCAAAAGTACTAACTGATTATTTTCTTTGAAAAAGTGAGTGTTGAAGCACTCCTCTCCTGGGAGGCAGCAGAATTGAAGGCTGTAAAACCTTGTACTTTTGAGTCAGATGGGCTGGTTCAAGTCCTGATACCATCACCCTAAATTACTTAACTTTTCTATGCCTTTTTTTTTACATAAAAGTGTTTAATAATAGTACCTACCTCATAGAATTGTTGTAAAGATGAAGTGAGGTGATACTTTGATTCTTGTATCTGGCATAGAACAAGCGCAATAAAGCTTCATTATTAGTACTACTGGGCTCTATGTTCTGTTGCTTCTTAAGAGTCAACTGCAAAAGAATTAAAAGATAAAGGGTCTGATAGCAAGGACTCCTTAGTCAGGAAGATCCTGTCTTCATAGGTGGTTGCTCACCATCTCTAATCTTCAGTTTCCTGATCTGTAAAATGGACATAGTAACATTTGCTTTTGGGTCTGTGGGGTGAAGGAACGTGTCAGAGTGCAAAGAAGTGAGATAAGTAGGGGAAGGGAAGGCAACTGATGAGTGGAGAATTATCAACTAGGTGCCACGGTGGGCAGCTCAAGCTCAGTATCGCTGGAGGCATTCTGGGGGTCTGTGTAAAACGGACTCCAGAGCTGGGCGAGGGAGCTGGGATACGTGTACATGCACTCCTGAGAGCCTTAGTTTGAGGGCTGTTCCTGGAGTCATTATTTGTCTGCTCTTACAGCCTTTCAAGCAGGTGGCAAAGCTGGCTCCAGAGGCCTGAGAAAGCCCTCAGGCACTGAAAGGCAGGTGAGGGTGATTGGAAGCCCAGCACAGTGCACGGATGCTAGCAGACAGCGAATGTCGGCAGGCACCATCGGCCACATATAGTATCCATTCATCTGTTCCCCCAAGATGGCAAACACATAGGGGATAAATCTGATCATACAATTTATTAGCCTGTTTGCAAATTCATTACAAACATTTGTCCAATTTTAAAGGACATATCATTTGTAAACATTGATTTTTTTCTAGTGATCCACCAGTACAACGGTGTCTATTTTCCTCACATTAAAGGAAGTGAGAGACAGAAATTTCAGGGTGTTAATTTCACGATAGTTAAGTAAGGCAGTGGATTCCAGTGCGATATACACCTATGGTTCTAGGGGGAAAAAGACTTTAAATGACTTTTCTAATCACTTTATACAATAATTAGGACAGAAGAACTCTCCTCACAGCTGATCATGTATTTACTTTCTTTCTGTTTCTCAGTGAGTTTGAAGACTATTTTCCAAGTCTTTCCAAGAATTTTCCTGATTTCAACTCTTATTAAAGACCAACCCTGATCCTTTCCAAAGAGCCCACTGAATTCTGTCCATAAAGTAATGTTACCTGGCTTTTTTTTTTTTAAAAGGAGGCATAGAAAACCTCTGTCAGTTGATTTTTGTATAGTCTCTCAGTGAAACTCAAATAAACTTGAGTCAGAATGTGAATTTATTACAGTTTTGAATACCACAGTACATAGTTAAAAATTGGAAAATTTCATTTAAAAAAGTTTAAGCTAAATGAAATACCTATATCCCTTTTCCAAACTCTTTTGTTTCTTGTTTTATTCATTCAGTCATACTTTATATATATATGTATATATATAAAACATGGTATTTCTCATATCTAAGAATATAAAATAGTTAATAAATAAAGCAAATGCTTTCCAGCAACTAAGTGATTTTTCTTATTTAGAAAGAAAATAGTAGCTGAAATGCCTAATCATATTAAAAATAATTCTTAAACTTTATTATACTTATATAATGAGTACCTACATAATATTGAACGGTGGTAGAATATGCCACCCCAAATACAGTGTTTTAACATAAGGCTTATTTTGAGCTGAAGATACTTGAAAAAGAGCAGATACAAAAAGAACACTCTGCCATGCCTGGGTAGGAAGAAAAGAAACTTTCTGTTCACCTGAGATAGAATAAAAGCTGATAAAATCTGTACAAACAGACCTTGTTAAAATAATTCTTATCTTCCTTTAGCCTCCCCATGCATTTTAGTTGCTTGTCCACAATTGCCACTTTGTTCAACCTACTAGATAGGCATTTAGGCTTTGCCGCTTCCTTTGGTCTCCATTTGCCTATGGGGTCTCCTGTGGACATGTAAAACTCTGTATGCTTTTCTCCTGCTAAGCTATCTTACCTCGATTTAATTTTCAGACCTTAAGTGAGCAAAAGGTATAATTTTGCCTTCACCTGCAATGTTCTGTATTCTCCATGGTTGAAAAATAAAATTGTTAATTGATGCAAACGGATTAAAAAGTGAAAACTTGGACTTAGTACGTATCTCTTAATTTTCAAGTCCACGAAAGCATAGTGCAAGCAATTTAGAATAGATTTACACTTGACAGTTCTTTCAATAATTATCAAAATTACATAAACATTATTTTATGGTGAACAACTCCTTTCACCCGTAGGATATGAGGTCTAGGATTACACAAAAGTATTTGTAGTGACAAATGAGACATAGAAATTGATAAATGGTTTCCTACTATGGATACTATTATATATACATATTTAAGTTATGCTAAAAGGTTCTGATTAAGAAAGTGCAAAGTGCGCTCAGTATAAGAAGGTGAATTTTCTGTTATAGAACTATATTCAAGTATGTGGCTGTCTCATGATAATTGACCCTTAAAGGCACAGTCGTGTTAAGAAAATAAAGGTCTACTATGGCTCCTGGCAACATTTTCCACTTTCTTAATGGTGGCAGAGCAGTTGGGAGACGATACAAATGTTACATCTGCGCTCATGTTACTGTGCTTGGAGGGTCACGGATACTTAACCACACAGGATGGAGCAGAAGAGGTTCTGTTAGCAAACTAACCAGCTGTAAAAGAATTGAGATTAGAGGTGTATGAAAATCTAGTTGCAAATAAATGGTCAGATAATTCATATCTTTACTTCCCTTTTTCCTTTTTTAACAAGGTAAAATTTACATTAGGAAAGAGCATAAAGTGCAGTAATTTCAAGTGTTTGGTTCCATGAATGTTTAAATACATATACACATATTTTACTAAATGCAAGCTCAAGAATATACAGTTATTTCCAGCACCTGAAAGGGATTCTGGCTCTCCTTTCCATATCAATATTCTTTAAAGGTATCACTATTCTAGCTTCTATTGCCGTAAGTTTGTTATGCCCCTTCTTGAAATTTATATACAGTTGACTCTTAAACAACTGGGGGGTTAGGGGCACTGAATCCCCTGACTTAGCTGAAAATCTACATGTAACGTTTGACTCCCCCAAAACTTAATTTATTACTGATAGCTTACTGTTGACTGGAATCATTACCGCTAAGGTAAACAGTTGATTAACACATATTTTGTATGTTATATGTATTATGCACTATACTCTTATAATATGTAAGCTAGAGGAAAGAAAATATTAAGAAAAATCATAAAGAAGGCAAAATACGTTTACAGTAATGTATTTATCGATACTCTAAGTTTACCTTGTCTGTTTACAAGATAAATTATTTGTTAGTAGTACCTGTATCAAAATTGTCTTATATAATACAAAACAGTGTAGATGTTATGTGTATTACCAACACAATACATCAAAAATGGAAAGATAATGTGAGAGAAAAATTTATATTTATACACAGGTATAACAATTCATACATTGATAATGAAGAAGCAGAAATGTGATTGATTTATGGTAGCTTCATGTAATCGCTGTGATGGACTGAGAGTGGCCTAGACAATACACTAATGAATGAAATGGATCATTATAAAATGTCTATGGCATACAGCATTACAGTCATATTTATCATACAATATTGGAAACATTGTTACTTTAAAAAAATTTTACTATGATGATAGGCCGATACAAAATTTCTCCAAGTATCAGAGAGCTACATGGTTAATCTGTGAGTTTTTTTTTAAATTATTGCAAACATCCAAACCTTTACCCAATATATTTGTTAAGAAAAATCAGCATATAAGTGGACCTATGCGATTCAAACCCTTATTGTTTAAGGGTCAACCGTACATTAAAATCATGGTATAAGGAATCTTGTGTGTCTGGCTTATTTCGTTCAACATAATGCCTATAAGATACAGCTATTACATCTATGTTCTTTTATGTTACAGTAATTTATTCTTTTTTTTTAACGATTGTATAATACAAAATTTATATGTGCTTTAATGAATTCTACTATTTATGATTTTTTTTTACTGTTTCATTTTGGGTTAAATAAAGCTTCTGTGAAAATTAATGTGTGTGTCTTTCTGTAAGCAAATGCATTTGTTTTTCTTGGGTATATATCTAGGATTGAAATCACTTTAGTAAATATTTCCAGTTTTCTACAGTCGTTTTGCTACCTGACACTGCCACTAGAAATAAAGCCAAGTTCTGTAACTTTGACAATACTTTGTATTGTTGGTCTTTTTACATTTTAGTTGTTCCGGTGGGTGTGACTAGTTAATGTGTATTTCCCTGATGAGTAATGAAACTGAACTTCTTCTTCCTATAATATTAAGTATTTGAATATGTTCTTTTTAAAGGGATTTTCAAGTGTTCTTTCCATTTTTATTAGATTTTTATCCTTTTGCTATTGGTTGCTTAAATTCAAAATACTTGGGGATCATCTGGTTACCGTTCTTTTTATAAATTTCCAGCTCAGTTTAATTCCTATTTGGTCAGAACACTTATGCTATAAATACTTTGATAATGTTTGCTTTATTACCCAGCATATGATGAGTTTGATTAAATGGTTTATATGCACTTTACATGCACTTGGGAAGAGTGTATAGTCTGTAGTTATTGAGTATTTTAAAAAGCAATTAAAAAGCAATCACATTGAATTGGTTAATAGTTTTGTTCAAATCTTCTCTACCTGTAGTGATTTGTATCTGCTTTTATCATTTACTAAGGGAGGTTTATTAAAATATACAATTATGGTTGTGGATTTGCCTACTTCTCCTTTTCTGTCAAATTATATTTTTTTTGTATTTTGGGAATTACTATTGGTATGAATTTATGAGTTTTTAATCTTCCTATTGAATTTGCTATTTTCCTAAAATGAGATGTCTCTCTTGGAGTCTGATATTAATAAAGCTGCAACAGCTTTCTTTTGATTAGTATGTTTCTATTGTTTAACTTTCTACCATGTCTTTGTGTTTATATAGAATCTTTTATAAAAAGTACAGTGGTAGATTTGATTCTTTTCTTTACCAATCTGACACTGTTTTCTTTTAGACTTTTTAGTCTATTTTTATTTAATATAGTGACAGATACTTGGTTTTAAGTCTACTATCATGCCATTTGTTTTCCTTTGTCTCATCTTGTCCTCATTTCTTTCATCCTTTTCTGCTTTGAAAAAAATATCAACTATTTATATGGTCTATTTTATATCTTTTTAAATTATACCATACCTTTTTAAGTACCTTCTCAGCTACCTTGGATACTATGATATGCATCCTGAATGTATTGCATTCTACCTTAAATTAGTGATTTACTATTCCTGGTATAATAAAATAATTTCTATTTACTAATCTTCTGCCCTTTGTGTTACTGTTATTATATATTTTTCTCTATTTATAATCCTCACAAGACATAGTTATTGTTTCTCTTTAAATATTCTGTGGTATTTTTGTAGTATGTCAACTTAGCGAAGTTGGATCTACATTTCCTAAGATTCTACTTCCTACAGAGCTTGGCCATGAGAACATTTTGTGCAATACTAAAGACAAACAGGAAGCAGCATCCATTGCTGAGGTTGGCTAGGGAACCCAGATGTTGCTGGAGTGCGCACATTTTGTTGCTGGCCTCTTGGGTCATGTCACTGGCATTCAGAGTTGAAATACAGAAGTATTCACCTTAGGAGTTTATCATTAGTAACTGATTCACAATATAAAAGTGACTTAAAGAATTAATTTTTCACACATGTTGAAACACAATTTAGCAAATAAGCAATCACTTACAGGCTATATGTGTTCCCAATATGTCTTCAGGTCAGTGATAAACATTTCTAAAGAATGTGTGAGCTTACCATATGATCCAGCAGCCCCACTCCTGAGCATCTATCTGGAGGGAACTCTAATTCAAAAAGATACATGCACCCCAATATTCATAGTGGCACTACTTACAGTAGCCAAGACATGGAAGCAACCTAAATGCCCATTGACAGATGACTGGATAAAGAAGTTGTGGTATATTTATACAATGGAATACTACTCAGTCATAAAAAAGAATAAAATCATTCCATTTGCAGCAACATGGATGGACCTAGAGTTCATCATTCTAAGTGAAGTAAGCCAGAAAGAAAAAGAAAAATCCTATATGATATCACTCATGTGTGGAATTTAAAAAAAAAGAAAAAAGAAGACACTAATGAATTCATCTACAATACAGAAACAGACTCACAGACATAGTAAACAATCTTATAGTTACCATGGAAAAGAGGGTGGGAAGGGATAAATTTGGGAGTTTGAGATTTGCAAATGTCAGCCACTATATATAAAAATAGACTAAAAAAACCCAAATTTCTTCTGTATAGCACATGGAACTATATTCAATATCTTGTAATAACCTTTAATGAAAAAGAATATGAAAACAAATATATGTATGTATATGCATGACTAGGACATTGTGTTGTACACCAGAAATGGACACAAAACTGACTATACTTCAATTAAAAAAATAGCCCCCAAAAATGTATGAACTTATGTGTACACAAATGCAGGTAAAATTTGAATCTGGACAATCTATGGACTATATAGTAACTGATTTAGAAAAGTAAGGTAATATTTTCCATTACTGAAAACATCATTTCTGTTTGATGTATGTCCCCATGTAATTATGGGCTCTGTTTATATAGTGTATGATATTCCAGATCTGTAGTCACGTGAAAGTTTCTATTCAGAAGAAATAATATGGGAATCTGTTACAACAAATCTAATACCTATTTTAGTAGAAAAATTATCATCTCTTCACTTTTATAATCATCAGATATACATTACTTGTTTATTGTTTGATTTCGTCCACTAGAATGTAGGCTTCCTGAGAATCTGATTACTGCTAGATACCCAGTGCTTAGAATAATGCCTCATGCATATTAATGTGTTTGATAGCCTCTTAAATTTGAAGGTGTTTAGTAGACTTTACTAATAAAAGTTATTCTGGGACCTAAGCTGATTGTGCAACTACCATTTCAAATTTGACAGTTGCTGTAATAAGTGAAAATAAGAATTCTGTAAGGGTCTTAATTGGCAATTAAGTGTCAGAACTAGTTGAATGGCTCCACTCAACCACAAGAAAGCCAGAGATAACAATTCTATAATTGTCCCAGAAAGGGAGCCAACTGGCAATAACTGGCAAACAGCACTAGTGACACCCCTACTGCATATACTCTTTGTGGCCTTAATATTTAATTTTATATCATACTAATTTTTTATTGTATTAAATATTTTCCATTACTATTTTCAAATGGGAGCATATCTTATATCTTCCATGGTGTATTTAACCAATCCCCTCTTTCTTTTGTTTCAAAATTTTGGCATTATAAGTTACTACATTGAAATAAATATCTGTGTATAAATCTCTACCCATGTTTAACATTTATCACTAATAACAAGTTAATTAGGAATTTCCCTGTGAAAGAAACATTAGGTCATTTTTTGATGATGGTTTTTGAATTCTGTTATATTATCTACATACTTCCACCTTTAACTCGATTGATTCACTTCTGCCATAGCACTGTCCAGAAAGATGATAGATTAGTTTTGGATTTATCTATGACTCTTTGGAAGTGAATTCTATAAATGTGATTTTTAAAAAGTAACTGGCGTTTTAAACTCCAAGTATCACTAAACATACTGCTAATCTGTAACTTTATCTTTTGAAAACGTGTTATTTATCTCCTTAAATGGAATATATTGGGCATATATTTATATCCTCTTAACTGCATGGATCATCATGAAAATTAACAATCTTTCATGTGGTGTGGTTAAAAAAACACCTTCTTTGGAAGTAGCTAGTACTGTGAGAGCACAGTATATCTAGTGGCCATGTAATCTTGGATAAAATTAGCCTTTTGGGAATCTCAAGTTTTTATTTTCTGTAAAATGGAGACAATAATACCTGCCACAAAGAGCTGATGTGTAGATTGGAAATGAAATCTATAAAATGCTTAAAATTTTGGCAGACTTGTTGTAGATGATAGCAAATAACATCTATGATGAGGGAGATGATGCTGCACTTGAAAACTTCAAGGCACAGGGTGTTTTTCACTGCAGTGAATGTTTCTATTTTTTGTGACTTTAGATGGCATATTAGCATGTGTATGTGTAAGTATATATGTTTGTATCCATACCTCTCATTCTCTCTCTTCTCTGCCTCCCCTCCCCTCCCCTTTCTCTCTAGATAGATAGATAAAGATTGGTAGAGAGAGATTCTCACACTTTTTCCCCCTCCTCCACATTTGCTCTTGGTAATAATCTCTCCTGGATGCCAGTGCACCACGGCACTCTCGTCTGGTCTAACGTATTAAATTTAATCAACTGGAAGTTCAAAAACCAGAGCCCCCTTAGCAGTATCGTGTTCAGAAAGAGAATAGAAAGACCTCAGATGATGACATGAGGATAAGCCCTCTGAGCTGTGGGGCTCTGGTGGTTTTGTTTTCCTGCACTCACTTTAGTTGTCAGGGGTCATGGTCATCCTTCTTATGCTACTGATGGAATTTTGAATAAGTAAGGTTGTGAGATAGCTAGATTCCAAATAAGTAATACTGAGCTGTAAATGTCATGCATCTAAGAATGTGTTCACTTTATTTGGGTATATATTTTTCAGCTCACGGAACACCAGGGTTCTACTAAAAGTCATTTATCTCTAACTTGTGTCAGCCCTTTAGACCAAAATGAATAAATTAAGTATAAGAATTGATGAATCAGGCATCTAAAGATTTAGAAGTGTTTCTGGAACGATCTAACTCTTCACTTACTGACTTATTGCCTCCTTAAAGTTTGAAGCCAGATAGTGAGCATTTTCAGTTAAAATGAATATTTAACTCAGTTTTCCCCCGATCTTAAATTAAGACTAAAGTTAAACTCAATAGAAAGCAATGGAACAATAAGAGCAGTGGAAGGAGAGGAAATGACTGGGAATTCTCCTCCTCTGCTTTAGAGTTTGCAGCTTGAGGTCCTTCTTTAGAGCAGTGTTTAGCCAGGCCCTTAACCTGCATGACCAGGACAGGAAGCATAAACTATGAATGTCCCGGGACTGGGGGAACAGGGTCAGCTCTGCAGCATGTGGGATCCTGTGAAAGAGGAAAACGATGGGCCCTTTGCTCAAAATGACTAAAGATTTCAAAGAGTGACCATAGAGCATGAAATTAAGCATGGCTGTCCCTAGAGCTGGCCTGCAAGGAAGCACTTCCCTAGAGCAGCCCTGGGTGGAGGGTGACTTTATACCAGCATATGTGGCTGGCTCTTTCCTCCCTTAGCTGCTTTCTCCCAAGTTATATCTTGTGCAAAGCAAAGGGGAGGAGACTACCCTTTACTGACCTTTAACGAAGTGTCAGAAGCTTTCCTTCATTTACTTAATTCTCACAGTAACTCTGCTGGTTAGACGTTGTCATCACACTTTACATACGTGAACTAGAGTCAGAATATTTGCATAATTTGTCAAGATCCTCAGACTTTGTCCCTCTGGATCTTTGGTTTCTTCTACCACAGCTCCTTTTCCTATTCTGGCATCTGCTGAGCTGCTCTTTCGTTTATACATACATATATGCATAAATATATATATGTATATAAGATGCATATATATATGTATATATCTTAGCACATGTGCTCAACTGTTGGGGTGCAGGATGAGGTTTGAATAACACTGTAAAGTTCTTTCCAACTCTGGCCTTAGTTGATACTCAAAACACAGTATTGGCAACAAGTTAGCTGAGGATCTGTGTTGCTCTGATGCTTTTCTGAAACTAGGCCACATATCTAATTAATTAGCAATGATCTACTTTGTGATTCACACCTGAAGCCCATTAGCTGCCCAGGCCGTGTGTCTATCAAAATGAAGTAGCATCAACTCAGGGTTTTTTTTTTTTTAAAGACCCCTGGGATTTCTCATCGCATGTCTCTAAAAGCAACCATTACCAGGGGCAAAAAATTTTATCAAATACTCTTAAAGCTACCTCAATAAATAAAGAAAACAATATTCACTTTTGAAATTATCTAGTAGGCTTCATGAAGCAAAGTCATTTTCTCTCTGGATGGATATGGTTTATGTAATTCTAAAGAATGCCCCCTGCACTCCACTTCTAAAAGGACTAAGTAAAACAAACCTCATTATTATGAAAAATTTAAGTGCAAATTAAAATAATTGTAAATAGAGAAGGAATTGAAACTATTTGATCATTTTCTATTTCTGGCCCAGAAATATGCTGGAACCAATAAATTGCTTAAGTGATCTTAAAAAGTTGAAGGGCATACACTAAATTACTTGGTAAGAGAAAAAAAAAAATCCTGGAATGGAGAATGTAAATCTCTACAAAACAAAATCAAAAATTCACTTTCACAAAAGTTTTATACCCCAATAAGCAGTCTTTTTAATTATCTAAGCTTTTTAACACCAAACAGGCATACCTTGTTTGACTATGGATTACTTTATTGCAGATTTTACAAATTGAGAGTTTGTGAGAACCCTGTGTGGGGCAAGGCTATTAGTGCCATTTTATAAGCAATGTTTGTTCACTTCATATCTCTCTGTCATGTTTTGGTAATGCTCACAATATGTCAAGCTTTTTCATTATGTTATAGTGTGATCAGTGATCTGATGTTATTACCGTGATTGTTTTGGGTCGCCACATCGTGCACCCATATAACGGCAGACTTAATAAATGTTCTGATTGCTCCCCTGACCGGCTCTCCCCTCATCTCTCTCCCTCTCCTCGGGCCTCCCTATTCCCTGAGACACAACAGTATTGGAATTAAGCCAATTAATAATCCTGCAATGGCCTTTAAGTGTTCAAGTGAAAGGAAGAGTCTCATATCTCTTACTTGAAATCAAAAGCTTGAAACCATTAAGCTTAGTGAGGAAGGCAGGTTAAAATACAAGGTAGGCCAAGAGCTAGGCTTCTCATGCCAAACAGCCAAGTATGAGTGCGAAGGAGAAGTTCTTAAAGAAAATCAGAAGAGCTACTCCATTGAACACACAAATGATAAGAAAACGAAAGAGTCTCATTGGTGATATGGAGAGAGTTTTAGTGGCCTTGATAAGAAGATCAAAACAGCCACAGTATTCTCTTCAGCCAAAGCCTAATCCAGAGGAAGGCCTGACTCTCTTCATTGCTATGAAGGCTGAGAGAGGTGAGGAAGCTGTAGAAATTTGAGGTGAGCAGAGGTTGGTTCATAAAGTTTAAGGAAAGAAGCAGTCACCATATTAAAAAAGTGCAAGATGAAGCAGCAAGTGCTGATATAGAAGCTGTAGCAGGTTATCCAGAAGATCTAGCTAATTAATGAAGGTGGCCACACCGAACAACAGATTTGCAATGTAGATAAAGCAGCCTTCTAGTGGAAGAAGATGCTACCTAGGACTTGCATACCTGGAGAGGAGAAGTCAATACCTGGCTTCAAAACTTAAAAGGACAGGCTGACTCTCTTGATAGGAACTAATGCAGTTGGTGACTTTAAGTTGAAGCTAGTGCTCATTTACCATTCTAAAAACCCTAGGGCCCTTAAGAATTATGCTCAGTCTGCTCTGCCTGTTCTGTATAGATGGAAAAACAAAGCCTGGGTGACGGCACATCTACTTATAAACATGGTTGATGGAATATTTTAAGCCCAGTGTTGAGACCTACTACTCAGGGGGGAAATAAAGATTTCTTTCAAAATATTACTGCTCATTGACAAAGCACCTGGTCACCCAAGAGCTCTGATGAAGATTAGTGTTTTCATGCCTGCTAACACAACGTCCATTCTATGGCCTATGGATCAAGGAGAAATTTTGACTTTCAAGTCTAATTATTTAAGAAATACATTTTGTAAGACTATAGCTGCCATAGATTGTGATTTCTCTGATAGATCATGAAAAACCCCTAGAAAGGATTTGCCATTCTAGATGCCATTAAGAACATTTGTGATTCATATAAAGAAGTCAAAATAATCAACAGTAAGAGGGGTTTGGAAGAAGTTGATTCCAAACATCATGGATGACTTTGGAGGAGTTCAGGAGTTCAGTAGAGGAAGTCACTGCAGATGTGTTAGAAATAGCAAGAGAACTAGAATTAGAAGTGGAGCCTGAGGATGTGACTGAATTGTTCCAATCTCATGATAAAACTTGAATTTTGAATGAGTTACTTTTTATGGGTGAGCAAAGAAAATGTTCCCTTCAGATGGACTGTACTAATGAAAATGCTGTGAAGATTGCTGAAATGAGAACAAAGGATTTAGAATCTTACATAAACTTAGTTGATAAAGTAGTGGCAGAGTTTGAGACGATTGACTCCAATTTTGAAAGTTTTATTGGGGCCAAAATACTATTTAACAACATTGCATGCTACAGAGAAATCATTTGTGAGATGATTCACAAGATTGACAAGAGTCAATCAATGTGGGAAACTTCATTGTTGTCTTATTTTAAGAAATTGTCAGCTCACGGAGAAAAAAATGTGACAATGAATATATATACGTTCATGTATAGCTGAAAAATTGTGCTCTACACTGGAATTTGACACAACATTGTAAAATGATTATAACTCAATAAAAAATGTTAAAAAAAAAAAAAGAAAAGAAATTGTCACGGTCACCCCAACCTTCAGCAACCACCACCCCAACCAGCAACCACCATCCTGATCAGCAGCCATCCACATTGAGGCAAGACCCTCCACCAGCAAAAATATTACAAATCACTAATGGCTCAGATGATGGCTAGCATTTTTTTTAACAATGAAGTATTTTTATAATTAAGGTATGCACATTGTTTTTTAGACGTAATGCCATTGAACATTTAAAATACCACAATATAGTGTAAAAATAACTTAGGAAAACAAAGGTCCATGCGACTCACTTTACTGCAATATTCACCTTACTGAGGTGGTCTGGAACCAAACTTGCAGAATCTCTGAGGTATGCTTGTACATTTGGCCCTTGAACAACAGGAGCTTCAACTGCATGGGTCCATTTCTACAGAGACTTTTTTCAATAAGTATGTACTGTAGTACTGCATGATTCTTGGTTGGTTGAATCCATAGATGTGGAACCATGGATACAGATGCCTGATTGTACACTTACATGTGGATTTTTCAACTGCACAGGGATAATCCCCATGTTGTTCAAAGGTCAGCTGCATTTTGAAAGAGTATTTGATTGTAAAGTGGTTATATAGTTACACTTAAACCTAAGTTTTTCTTGCTCAGGAAACCATGAATAAGATTAACTACAATAAGTTTTGTCATTGGGTGTTTTTATGTGGTAGAAATAATCTGCTTTATTTATTCATCTTTGATAAAAATTATAAAGGCCTTTTAAGTCCAGTTTAATTTTCTTTATGCCTTTGGAGAAATCTTCTCAGTGACTTCTTGATGGCAAATTCTTTCAGAACTTGTGGAAAAAAGAATAGGAACCTGGGATAAACTTTCAGAAAAAAATATACTAGGAGATACTCACCCTGATTTTCATGAAAGAGTGCCTGTCTCTGAATGAGGCAAGTCATAAAGCTAAGAAGAAAGTTCATTCTTCTAGATGCGAATGGGTTGTTTTGAAAATTGGTATTGTCTTTCTGTTTGTTTTTAACTCTTGTCAACTTGATCTTCGTTTCAATTGTGAAGGAAGTAGAGGCAGAGATAATAACAACCTAAATACCAAGATATGAAGAGATTACTTATGAATAGGCCCTTACATTCCTTCCCTTACTCCACAAATATTTATTAAGAGCCTAATTTTACTAAGCTTTGGGATAGGAAATGGGCAAACAGCAATGAACAAGACAGAGAAAGTTTCCATTTCCCTGAATTTTATGTTTCAATAGAATGAAACAGAAAGTAAATAATTAAGTCTATAAGGTGATTTTATATAATGATACTTTCCATGAAGATAAACAGAGTGATGTGCTGGCGGGGGGACTCTGAATGTGTGTGTGTGTATGTGTATGTGTGAAAGCCTCTTTCAGAAGGTGATAATTGAGCTAAGGCTTGAAAGATGAGAATGAGATATGTACACAGATAGCTGAGGAAATCACCTGATTTCTTTGCTTTCTTGGCTAAGTAACTGCCTTGCACCTAAAGACCTTTAGAATCTCTACATTTCCTAAAAAATGTATGCTCCCTCAATGTTCTCATGGAACTATTCAAGTTTAAAATAAGCACGGAAATCTAACTTCGGGGAATCTTTTCCTTAAACCAAGGAAGCGGAGCCACTGCCTCACTGTGTGCTACCCACAAGCAAAGGAATTCACATCAGCCGCCTTCATCTTAATTTGTAGTGGGAGACACAGGGCATGGGATGGTTCACTTTAATCTACTCTCTGCCATGGTTCTGTAGGGAAGCAAAATTTGCCATCCCAAAATGTGTCTCTTTGGCATGAGGAAGAAACAGGAGACTCGGGAAGTTTTTCTTTTCACCCTTCTCCCTTAACTGCCTAAAAGAATTTAGATAGAGGGCCTGTTCCAGCAGAGAGAGCTATCACCAGAGATATCTACAGTATAATGTCAACTAGGTGTGTAGACAGGGAGGAACCCGGCAAAGTCTGTTTGTTAAAATTCCTATCTGTGTCTCACTGTTTCTACATGGCCCAGCAAACACTTGTTTACCAACCATTTGTTCTTTTTCATATTCCTGTAAACTGCCTTCCTTCTCTTTGAAGTCCCAGACACCTGCCCCCGCCCCTGCCTTAGTCCAGAATGACATGCCTCACTTTACCTGTCTTTGGAATCTCTCACATTCACCTTCCCTGTATGTATGTAGTTAAATTCGATTTTTTTTTTCTGTTAATCTGTCTCGTGTCAGTTCCATTCACAGATCAGCCGGAACCTTAAAGGGTGAAGAAAACTTTTTTTCTTCCCAATAGTTCCAAACCCTAACCATAACTCTGTTTAATCAAGTTTTTTTTTTTTCCACATGAGCCTTGAGAGAAGGTCTAAAAGGAGAAACAGGCAAAGAAATCAATTAATTGATCAATCATCAATCCATAAGCACTTGTGCATGTAGAGTTCCTGCTCTGTGCCAGACACAGTACCTGAGCTTGAGAAGTGAAGTCTTGTGAGGCTTTCAAACCAGCAACATTGATAATCCCTGGAGGCAGCCATGAATCTTCATGGACCCCTGTCCATTTGAAAAGGAGAAGTGTATATAAGAACACAGAAAATATGGAATTAATTTAGTGCTTTGCAATTGGATGTTCCCCTTCTCCCCCAGAATCAGCTACTTTTTCTTGAATTTCAATTTCTTAGCATAGATCTTAATCAGTGATGCACTGGAGAGGGCTCCTACCAGCATCTTATTACTACATTTTCAGGATTTTTCTAAGGAGTTTGACATCACATTAATAGCTTGAAATTGGCCATGGTGGGATTTATTTACACCACAGCAACCTACAGATGGTACAAGTCAGACTTGTCGCACAGAGAGCTGGTTGTTCATCTTTTACCAGCACACCACGAGACTTTAAGCATCAGGAAGAATTTCTCCTTCCTCTTCTCTCATCACCAGTGATACTTACAAAGCATGAAGTAGCACAAACAAGTAACAGCTAGAGAGTAATTACTTCCTGGTGTCAGAGTTCATCTTGGACAGAGAAATGAGTTTGGGGAAGGGGCTGACACTTTCTGCTTTGCATTAAGCTACCAGTTTCTTTAAGAACTCCCAAGCTAAGACAGACCCCTGAGAGTTCTTCCAGGGTAACGGGCCCTGCTGGGCTGGCCTCTGGCTCTTTTCCCAGGCTGTTGGCTGCTGCTTCAAGCCCCGAGCCTCCACCAGCATCTGAGGGAACAGAGGCAGCAGAACAGGTGCTGAATGCAGGGCAGAAGCCCGTGGGGTGCAGCACTGTACCACGGGTGCTGCTTCCTCACCCTGGAACCATCCTCACTCATTTTCCTGTACCAGGTGTATTAGGCGAGTGCTTTGTGCCTTAGTTTGGTGAGGTTTCTCAAGAAAAAAATAACCTGGTGGCTTCTCTACCTTCATTCTTTAAGGAATTTTACCTAGATAGAGTCACATTTTAATCCTCCCCCCTAAAGTTCTGTCCTAAATCGCATCTTGTACCCTAGGGTTCCTCATCCTGTTTGCTATAATAATTCTAATGTTTAATATCAGGTCTATTAATATACTTCCCAGTCCAATAACTAACTTGTGTTTCCATTACATTTCTATCCTCTTCTAACATGGATTGTTTTGGAGTTCAGGGAAACAGATTGTGTTCCCAACGTTAACACTTTTCTACAATCTGACTTTGGGGAAAGAATTGAGTCCTGCTGTCTGTGGGATGGGTGTCAACATTTCTCTCCCATAGACCTCTTGAGGAAGTTGTGTAAATAAGTGAGACCATGTGAGATGTTTTGTACTTATTAAGGAACGGAATGCATATGGGGAACAGCAGGAACGTATTTCTGAGAGTCATACAAAGCTCTTTCTCCTTTGTAGCTCCGTTTGTCCTCGGATATCCATCTTGCTGCCTCTCTCGACCACTCCTGTATTAAGACATTTGCTGCTGTTATATTGAGATTCTTGTTCTGCTACTTAGTGTTGCTTTTTGTATCGATCCTTTTGAATCTATTGCCTTTATTACAGTATTGCATTGAAATTATTATATATTAATGAAACATAATTCAGCCTTGAAATAATCATCTCCTTGGAATGAGACACCGCAGGTTCCTAACATCCCTCTCTCTGTGTCTCTCTCTGGCATCCTGCCCTCACCACCCTTCTCTCCCCACCCAATGTGCTTCTAAACAGATCTTGTTCAAGCTCACACAGACTAAGCTATGTGTGCTCTGTATTTCCCTGCTGCATTAGCTTCTGATACCATCTGCTTCATTGCTTCAGCAAGAGAAACATGGATTGAACTCTTTTTGACATGTTGCCAATTACATTAAAGAGGGAGGGGGAGAAAAAGAAAAGACTGAGGAACAAAATGAAACAAGCAACACCTGAGGACAGCGTTGATGCGCTTACACCCCCTTTCCTGTTTGTTGACAAGTTTAAATGGAAATCTCGAGCTGCATTTCTGAGTAAATGTCTGTCATTATTTTCTAGTCTTAACGTGGCCTGTTTAATTTCTCTTGACTCTTCTTATTTTGTCTGTGACTCCTCTACACCTTACTTCCTCAAGTTTTCCTAAGCACAGAAAATGAACGACTTCAACCACCACAGACTGCACTACGGTGGACCCAATCCCAGTTCATTTGGTTACAAGGATCCAACCCCACCAGCCTTCTAACTACCACCTCCCTCCTCCCAAGCTCTCCCTTCTTTTCAGTTAGGTGGCTAAACCATGAAGCCTTCTTTCGGCCTCCTTCTCTAAGATTTTCACTTCCCCAACTTGAAGGATTTATTAGGGTGATCAACCATCCACGTTGGCCAGAGGCTTTCCTGGACTTAGCACTGCAAGTCTCATGTCCTGGAAACTGCTCAGTCCTGGTCACACTGACAGCTGCTCATCCTACTTCTGATGTATTAACTGAGGAACGTGAAATAGATGTTACAGCACATTGTTCTGCATTTAGTCTTTTGATTGAACTGAATTCTCTATTTCTCCCAGGTGGAAGAACCACAGCGCATTAGCCAGATTCAGCCTGGGGCCTGATTTTGTACAGCCTGTGACTTCAGAATGTTTTTTACATTATTAAAGAGTTGTTAAAAGTGAATATATGACAGAGACCACATGTGTCCTACAAAGCCAAAAAATTTCCTCTCTGGCCCTTCGCAAAAAAACTGCTAACAGATTAAAGACTTCTTCCTTTGTTGTGCAGCAACAGGGTTTGGGATGCTCAAACAAAGCCCATTTTGCTAATGAGATGCAAGAAGAATATAGTGATCTTTGATTACTGAAAGCAGATTCTAGAAATGACTCTCACTCATATCATTCCTTTGTATTATTAAAATTTTGCTTATTCTGTGGAGAAGGGAAAGCAGTGTATATGTAACATAGATGACCCCAAATTTTATTTAAAAGAAAAAAAATGTTGCTTTTAATTAAAGTTAGCAATTGTGACCAAAATGTAGTTTGTGTATAAGTGGTTAATTGTTTTCTAGTACATGTCGGTGGTCTCCCCATCTCTACTGTAAATGACTTAATTTAAGCCAGTAAACCTTTCCTGGTCCAGGGATAGCATGTGTCCTAAATTGGCTCAATCTGGTGGAAGGAAAGGAAATGGACATTAACAAAAAGTATTATACCTGTAACTTGGACTTGTGTGCAAGTTTTAAAATTTGATAGAGAAAAAAACTTTCAACTTACAAAATAGGCTATCCTTTTTCTTTCTCTCTTTCTCTCTCTTTTCCTTCCTTCCTTCCTAATATAATCTAGAAAAATATCAAATACTATAGTGTACACCTGAAACTAATATAAATCAACTAGATCTCAATAAAAAAATCTGAAGCTGATTATAATAGTCATGAACAAGTTCATCACATTTTGCACGTCTAAATGTTGTTCCAATCCATAAGCTTTGGAAAAGGCCTAGGAATTGCTTGATGTAGTCACCTAGTGATTGCCTGAATCTAATTATGTTAGTGCTCTGGTCTCCTGGTTGTAATTCCAGAGACCTTCCAGGATTTCCCCAATTAGCAATTTTCCTCCAAAGCTGGGCCTGGCCTTCACTGACAAGACTATCAACTAGCTGGTATACATCAGAGAAACTGGACTTAACAAGTTTGAATGACTGTATTAGGTTCCTCAGCAAATCTGTGAAGATACTCAGTTACTTAATTTGAGAAAATTTTTGACGATGGCTTGCTATTCACTTTTAGTCCAGGGAATACAAGAAACCAAGGGTTTAGCCTCTGGATCCTTGGAAATCTTAATTTTAAAGGAGGGGGGGAGTTCTGACAAGTTCAGAGGGAAAGAGATGGGGTGAGTTTCAGAGAAAAGGAGATCAGTAAGAGAATTAGTATGGGGGGCTTGAGGGTAGAGTGGGGGTGTGGATGGCAGAGAAGGGAGAGAGGAAGATGATGCCAGATGTGGAGCCAGGGACAAGCCAAGGAGGAAGAGCCTGAGGCTTCGGGAGATACTTAATTTTTCTTTGCTTGCTTGCCTCAGTTAATCTTACGATCTTGGTTTCCAGAGATGGAATCTTAGACTTCTGATTACATTCAGAAGCCTCAAAATACCAACCAAGATAGGCATTTCATTCAGTTCTGGAAATTTTAGAGCTCTTGTAGTCCAATTCAGTTTTAAGAAAATTAAGTTTGGGGATTTGAAAAGTTCCCCATAACGGCCACTGAGACCCTAAACTGCCTTTGGTCTGGTGCGTCCAGTTAGTTAGACGTGTATCTGAGGAGGGACCATGGCTTTTAAACACAAAATTGGCTGAAGTTTCTGTAGCGGGCCCCTCAAAATATTTATATAACTGGAATCCCATTTCTCAGTGATTTTTTTCTCTAGAGTAAAAGAACAATTTTTAAACAGTTTAAACAGCTTACAGCTCAAGCAGCTTGCAAGCTAATCTGAGCCCATTCTAAGGAAACAGATTGGTCCCAGGGGAGCCAGGCCAAAGGCTTTCCAGCCAGTTTCCAGAGAATAACCCATTTCAAAGGAACAGGCCAAAGGCTAAAAAAACTGGCACCGTTTCAGTGAAGCGGCCTCTCATGGGAGGAATGGGCTGAGCCTGTTTTAAGCCAGCTTAGGTAGAAATAGTCTAATCTTAAAATCAGACCAACCTGCCAAATGAATACTCACATACAGAACCAGGCCTTTACCAGAAAGACAAAACCTTTGAAGTAGTTTTTGAATAAAGACTGGAGAGTTTTAAATGCAGAGAGGACATGATCTTGCATACAGAAGGAAGACACACCTTCCAACTCCAAGGTCAGTAAGAAGGCAGTGAGTGACCAGGGGCTTAATGATGGTTACTCCACCTGTTTGCTCACCAGCCATGGAGCCTTCAGGGTCTCCTCTGGTCCCCACCAAAATACTGACCTGAATTAAGTAGATTACCAGATACTTCTCCAGCGAAAATGGGTTTGAGATTAGTAGAGAATTGAAATTCAGGGTCTGCAACCATTATGAGCCACATGCAGGTCCCCACATGGCAAGGGAAGGAGAGCTCCTTTATAGAGATGAAAAGGAAGGTGGGAAGGCTATAGTAAACAGAGCTTGTGGGTGTTAGTTGGTTGAGTTGTTGCCGGGAAAGAAGAGGAGTTTTACTGTTGGGCTCTGCTGTTATCTCAGAGTGGGAGACACTCCCCTTCTGGTCTTGTTTCTGTTTATTAATTTTTTACAGTTTTATTCTGAGGCTAATAGCATTCTTTCTATTCTGAAGGGAGTGATTTCAAACAATAGACTCGTGAAGGTTGGTTTTATTGCTCTTTGAAATAAAGATAGCTTATCTTCATCCCCGTTAGAGTGTCTTTGGCCGACACTTATATACATACATTGTTCTTCACAATGGTCAGTAGCCAGGCTACTCATGGGTAGGAGGGATTTCCTTTCCTTTTTCTTCATTTTGTCTAGCCTAAATTTTTTTTAGAATTGAAAATGGTATAGGAACTTGATTTAATACAGAGACTGTTAACCAGTAGTCAGGTAATTTCTAGTGAATTTATAAATAGGCTTTAAGGAATGTCCCACATATGTACTCATTGAATATGTTCATTTTGCTGGAAACATATCCAAGCTTTGACATTCTCAAAGGGTGCCTTGCAAACAGTAATACAAAATGATTCTAACAATTCATTGTACAGATGGGTAAATTGAGGCACCGGTGGTTATGGGACTGATTATGATCACCTAACTAATTAGAAGTGCTATGTTAGGATCAAAATGACTGACTTTAAGCTTCCAGTTCAGGGTGCTTGTCACTTAGGGAGAATGCATGGGAGAGGGAGTGTGACTGGGAGGGGAAGAAATTCTCAGGCATATTCTTCTCCCAACTAAATGTGAGTCTCTATGTAGGGTAGGTTTTTCAGAAATGTAATTGATTTTCACATGTGGCTTGGGAAACCTGCCTTGTTCTTCCATATGCCCAACCCTGATACGTGACAGAGTTGGACCCATTATCATAGTGAATACATTAGCAGAAGATGTTATAGCTTTAAACATTTAAGTTTAAATCTACAAAATTTTAAATTTAACTTAAAAATTAACTATCATTTAAGTTGCCATCTGTAGATAATTTAAAACCTGTGCCAGTCTAATTAGCAATCAGGAATATGGTAATTGCTTTTGGCATATGAATGTGGAGAACTTCCCTGGAGTAAACTAATGCCAAGTTGTGCATTTCTGAGTCTTTTTTTGTTTTAAATTGACAGTGTGACAGTGTAGTATTAATAGTCTAATAATCATTACTTGGCATTCTGAGTCTTTAAAATTTTTTTTTAAACAAAAGAGTATTATCTGTTTTTCATCATCTTCATCTACGTATTTCCTTAAGTCTAGAGCAGAATTTCTTAAGTGGGCACTGCTTTTAACATTTTGAAATGTTGATATGAACTGTCCTATACATTATAGGATGCTTTGTTGTGGAGGACTGTCCTAAAATTGTAGGACATTTAGCAGCATCTCTTGCCAATACCGACTAGATACTAGAACCTTTCCCTCCCATAAAAGTGACATCAAGAATGTCTTTAGATATTGTTCTTAAATGAGAATACAGGTATAGAGCATTTATTCTATAGTCCATAATTTCTTGAACATAATAGAACATGTGATTAATGCTTCTGGGAAAACAGCTTTCTAAAGTTAACAGGAAAAAAAAAGAAGCTAGGCCTCATGCTTAGTTCATCTACAGACCCACTGTAGACATCAAGTTGTTCCAAGAAATAACATTTTTCTTTGGTATTATACATGCATCGTTTCCCATTTGAAGGACCAATAATTACAGTTTATTAATTTATTAACTTACTTTAATACTGTAAGTATTCAACTTTTTTATGGCTCATATTTCTTCCACTGTATTTTTACAACTAAAATTCCTTTCACAAAGTAAAAGTGCATGTATTTTAAAGACTAACAGAATAAGCGTGACTGTGAAGTATTGCACAAGTGCACAGGGTGAGTCTTTACTGAAGTGGGAGCTATCTGTGGTTGGGTTGATGCCCTCGGCTATTAGAAAGGGCACCTTATGGGTAGCAATGAGATGTTTACCTGGGTGAGGCCCCTGGCTGCTGCAAAGATTCTTTTCTATATGCCAGGTTGCTAGGAAACAGGAAGGAATGGATCCTCAGGAGGAATAAATAAGTATTTTGTTGCATGGAGAGGCAATCTTGGGAAAGAGGCTCCATTTCTGCCACCCATCCCCCTCTTAAATGTATATATCTATTTCGCCTTCAGACCCTTGCCTTTCAAGCGCACT
The DNA here is from genome assembly GCF_036321535.1 of Camelus dromedarius. Lineage (NCBI taxonomy): Eukaryota > Metazoa > Chordata > Mammalia > Artiodactyla > Camelidae > Camelus > Camelus dromedarius. The sequence continues at coordinate 75,961,874 of NC_087440.1, forward strand.
TTCACGAACATGTTTTGTAGGAAAGTACAGGATTGTTTTGCTTTCTTTATATTCATTACACAGATTACTCAGCAGATGTAAATCTATTTTTTTCCCCTCTTTTTCTCAGCATCACTTTTTGTGTTGGCCAGGCTATGGTGGTATCTCAAATTTTGTTTTGAATTCAGCCTTGGTATTATGATACCTAATCTGACAGTGACTTGCCGAGTAGCAGTTCACAGCTGTTTGACTGTGAACCGCCGCCCCACCACCCCCGTGCTTTGGAAAGCGCCTTCATCTTTCTTCATGTCACCTTGTTTGAGGAGCAATGAAATGCAATTATCCTTCACAGTGATTTGTGAACTAGCAAATGGAGTTGACATCTGTTCAGCAAATTCTGAAGACAGTCCATTTTTATTTTACCCCCTATGGAACTAAAGTCATCACAGATTTTGTCCTTTGGCCTTCCTTCCATCCCCTGTTATAGCCTTGTGATAGTCTAAGCAAGGTTAATTTAAAAAAAAAAAAAAGACAGAAACAGAGAATAAGAAAGAAATGATGTTTCATCATACAGTGGGAGAGGCAGTGTTTGGCCCCAAGCATTTAATTGACAGGTCAGAATAATTAAGCAACATAAATCAACTTCATGGAAATTTATTATTTATATTTATTGAACCCCTAGAATGTGTCAAGGGTTTTTCTAAGTACAGAGGGTAGGGATGTGAACAAATCACACAATTTCTGTATTCTCATGGACAACAAAGAACTAAATCAGTGTATAAGCAAGATAATTGCTGATAGGACAAATTGCTATGAAGAAAGCAAGAGAGGCTACCATGGTAAAGAGGGAAGCAAGCGCTGTTTCTTTAAGGGGATCAAGAAATGACATTTAAATTAATTTCTGAATTGAAGGGAGTCAACCCGCAAATGCTGGGGCAGGTGAAGGGAACCAGAATATATCACTCTAAAATATGCCACTTTGGCATAAGGATTGTTTTGAGCTGAACTCAACTGAGAAACAGTAGACAAGAGAGAACTCTGTTTTTCTTTTTCTGTCTAAAAGCAGAACATAAATTTCCTTTTGTAAAGGTGATATCAATTTTCATTTGTTAAGTGGAAGAGGAGAAAGACTGTTAATCATTGGAGAGCAATCTTAGACTTATCAGTGGAGTCAGCACCGATCATTTCTGCATAACAAACTTTACTAGACAACCCTAACCTACCATACATTTTCTAGTCACCTTTTTTATAATTTAGCTCCCCTGGAAGGCCAAACTCTCCCTTTCCCTTGTCTATTCACTTCTTCGCAGTTTATTGCCCTTTGCTAAAATAATATATATGCCTCTAATTTTAACCACTTCTTAAAGTTTTTACTCTTTGGTGTATTCTACATGCATGTAAATTTAAAGATTATCAATTAAATTTCTGTTCTTTTTCTTCTGTTAACCTGTTGTTTATCAGATTAACTCATAGTTTTCAGACGAAGAATTTAATAGGGTAGAGGGAGATTTTTTTCCTCCCCTACAGCAGGAGGATATTTCCCAGAAGAAATAGTGAGGGAAGGGTCTCTGAATCAAGAGCTACCTGGATCTGTTTAAAAAGAAAGAAGTACAGTAAAGGGGAGGAGGATTTGAAATATGGGAGTGGTCAGATTTAGGATGGCTTTTTAATATATGAAAAGACATTTGAGTATGTATATATGTACGTATGTATTTATCTAAATATGAGAAGAAACTGTTGGGAGAGCTAAGTAGGAGAATAACACATTTTATTTTTTAAAACACGGCACTGGCTATTCTGAGAAGAGTGGGTGATAGGAGATGAAGAGTGGGAGGAGGGAAAGGAGAATTCTGGGAAAATGACAACAGCCATTTACAAAATGACTCAAAACCTCAGAAGAGGTTTTTTTAGTCTCACAAGATATCAAAACAAAAGAAAACAGGAAATATGGACAATATTTAAAACAAAATGAGACTGCAAGAATCTCCAAATAGGAGGCGAGTAAAGGCAACTGTCGTGCACACTAGTGGCATGGAGAAAATGTTAGGTGGTGGTGATGTAGAAGGTGATGTATGTGAGTTAAAAATAAATTTAGTGGTTAAAGGAGTCTAGAGGCCAAATGCTTCTTTAAATAAATTCTGTCTAATACGTTAAGAAAAATACTTGATTTATTCACCTTAACTCCCAGTGAGCTGTGGTTAGGAGAAACTGCCTTACTGAGGGGGGAGCCTTTGTAACCAGTGTTTTATTTAACAGTAAATTCTTTCTTTAAAGAGAAGTCTGGAAGCTTACATAGCATTTGCATTCACCTTTCATTCAATTTCAGCAATTTACTTAACCAACAGAGTGTACATCATAGGAATCCTTGGCAGTGTAAGCTAAGGAAAGCAATGTTTGACTGTTTTAATGTTCATTGTGTTAGACTTTTGGATGTTTGTCAAGGCTGAAATGTCATGGTTTAGATACTGATTCCTACAGTAAATGATCATAATCTGAATATCTTTTCAGATGATTTTTGTCCCTTTCCACCCAGCATGAACTGGCCAGTTGTGTTTTGTTTTCTGAGGTTTTTTTTAACATGCAGATTAACTTTGTATACAAATTTTCTGTTACAAAGCCTGTAACATGAGTTTTCCTCCAAAATATTCTACTGCACAGTAAATACTTTCTGAGCTACTGGGGCAAAAATGGAATGAGCAAATTTAAGAGAGAAAATAATTAGAAAGATATAAAAAGAAATTCTGGATGCTCTCTTACTTAATAATAACTAGTCTGGGAGCTTTTGACTTATGTTGACAAACTTATGTTGCCATTTATATGCTTTTAACAGATGTTCCCAAGTGTCTTTCAGTGACACTCCCATCACTGCTGTCAAGGGGCAATGGGAGCTACTGGAATGGTGCTGTCTGCCTAAGGAAGCCTATGGCTTTGAGGTCTGGGTACCAATACCTTAGGGGTTGCTCCTGCTGGGAGCCATAGGCATTATTTTCACCGTAGGGCCCAACCTTCATCAAACTCTAAAAGCACTTGTTAGGGGCTTTCGATTTACCAATCTCTCTCATTTTATAAGGAGTAACCCCTGCTGCCTTTCCTCCCATTAGAGTCATCCTTCTCAATCTCACGCCCTATCCTGGCACCTCCTCCATTGTAAACAGAAACCACTGCATTTCAAATATTCTGTCCACTTGTCATGTCATGGAGAACACCACATGTCCTGCCTTTGATTCAGAAAATGTGCCTACTCCATCTCTGAAATCTAGTCAATATGGATGAAGGGGAAAGTCTGTTCATATTGTATAGAGCCTTTCTTGTTAGTGCAGGAGACATTAGGTACATGAGAATTATTTCTGACATCCTCTGTTGGAACCTGGGTTGCTTTTTCCCACAGAAATTATAATGTTGTTTTTAGTTAAATAGGGTTATAAGGCTTCCCCGATAAATGAATTTCCTCTATGCTATTATTTTTAGGCGTGAATAGGTTTCAAAGCTTAAGCAATAACTTATCAAACACCATTTGGAAGATAGTCTAATCATTGGCCATAGACTGCTTATAAGAATCCTGAAATCCTTCCTGTGCCTCTTCCTTGTGTTGATAATATATTCTCCCATATCATATATATACTCTGACTTTATACAGGGTGGAAGTCCAAAAAAACATTATTTAGTTAAATATTCTCAAAGACTAACTTTGTAACCATGCCAGAGATACATAGGTGAGTCAAGATTTTATTCTGTCCTCAAAAAGCTCATTTTGTGGGGGAGAAACTCACATCCACAGACAATAATAAAATCAAAGGAAAGTACCTCAACCAAAATAATAGTTTGCTGTGGGAACACACTGAAAGAGGGATTGGTTCTGCCTGCTGGGGCTGGGGAAAGCTTCATAGAGGAACTCATCATTTAAACGAGGTGTCCAAGTATAAATGTGAGTCCGCTAGAAGGAAGAAGGTGGCAGGATATCGTGTGCATAAATGAAGAGAGCACATAGATCCTCTTTTTGGAATGCTGCGTGTGATTCGGCTTCTTCTGCTCATCTCCCATATTTTAGTCCTTTACTACAGCCCAAAAACTGGAGTTTAAAATTTCCCAGTTCCTCTGCATGCTTCAAATAGCCAAAGACAGCACGACACTGTGTCATAAATTCTTGATGTCTCTGACTTGTCATTTTCTGGAGATAACCGTGAGCATAAAAGGCAATGGGATCCTAGTCTGCTTATCCCCACTGTTCCCTACCAAAGCTTTCCAGGAATATATTCATATAGGAGCCAGAAAGGCTATGCTCACTGTTTTCTTTCAACTCTATGTTTCATCCGTTGTGAATTCTTCTCAGGCCTCAGCATGCACCGTGCTTTCTTTTTCCCAAGATTTTTCACACACTGTGCCTTCTGCCTTAAGCATTTTCCATCACCATTTAACTTAGCTTATTTCTGCTTACCATTCAAAATGTAATTTTGGAAGTATTTCATTTGGGTAGCCTCCCCTGAATTTCCAAGCCTAGCAGACCATTGCTTATTAGATGTCTCTGCTTTGCGCATCCCTTAAACCTCGTAATTTTCCCTATCAAATAACTCTGCCTTATAATTGCTTGTTTAGTTCTCTCTACTTACCACGAGACTGTAAATTCCTTCAGAGTAAAGACTGTTTGCCTCCTTTATTATAAAATTCTCAGCATCTACCTTAATGCCCATATAAAATAACTGTCCACCAAATATTTGAATAAATTAATAGAATTGTGAATTGTGTAAAATAGTACTACCAATAATACCTTCGATTTATTCACCATTTGTTATTTCCCAATACTTTAAATATATCATTTTCATTTAATTTTCAATAAAACAATTTGTGAGAGCTGTTATTATCCATATTTTTAGATAAAGAAACAGACTTGGAGAGGGAACTTGTCAGAGATTTTCCTGTTTAAAAATGGGGACACTTTGGGGGTTCTATAAAGGTTTTATTTATTTTTCCCTACTGTGCTTTTGTTTATAAATCGTTTAGCCTAATACCATTGCACTGCATTGCTATACTCTGTAAGAACTCTATACAATCCATCTTTTTTCTAGAGATAGAAAAGTGCATTTGCCAAGAGTCAATAAACAGGTCTCTCAAGTGGTTGAAAGGTAGACATCGGAAGCTTTGAGAAACGTTTAACCTTAACATTCTTCCATCCTAATTGACAAGCCTACAGTCAGTTATTTGCTGAGATAAGAGAGATTTTCAGTGTATATATGCAGGTCATTGGTTTTAAGTTAGGTCCATTGTAATTTACTGGTGTCCTGACAGTTCTAGGTGATATAAAGAAGAAAGATCGGTTTTATTAGGTGATTTCCCCATCTTCGGTAGTGCTACTTTAATAGATAGTAATGGTTAACAACTTGATGACATTTCCCTGATTTTATTTTAGCATTTGGAAGGTGATGAATTCTAGGACTTACTAATGTTAGAATGAGCTCATCGCCCAGAATAGTAAGCCTGGGAGTTGCAAAAAGTCCATTTCCCCTAAACTTTAGCCCTGTGGCTTTAGCTCTGTGCCTCTCCAAGTACAACCTGACATTTGTGTCTGATTGGTTGAGAGCTCTTAGAAGCAATTAAGAGTACACTCGGATACCCATCCAAATGCTCTAATTTAATATATTTCAATAGAGACAGAAAGCCTGAGTGGTTTGCCAAGTCTGGAAAGAAGGGTTTTGATACCAGTTCACCTTTAGTGCCAACCTTATATGTAAGCAGCGTGGTGACCGCCTCTTTTGGTTAAATCTCAGGGGCACAGGCAAGTACCCTGTCCCTCAATAGCTCCTCCTGTTTATTTCCAAGTCCCAGAATTGAAACATGAAAAGCTTTTCATGTTATGATAAGAAAGGCGGTTGCAAATAGCAGTAGAAATATGACTTGGCTTATATGTATTATTTGACATATGTAATTGTAATAGATCTTTCCCTGGGGTCTTTGATAAGATAAGAGTAAAGGAACATTAGCACCCTGGTCAGATGGAAGCAGGAACGGGAAAGCTGGTGCACTAAAGACAAGATGGCCACTGTATATTTTTTTCTAGGCACTACCCATGGCCACTCCCATTCATCTCTCACTGTCCTCTTCCCCTCCATCTTTGGTCTTGGCCTCATCTTTCTTCAAACTCTCTCTGCAGCTTTTATAATAGGGCTTGTTCTTCATTCAAAAGGGCTAAAAGGGTAGGCAGAATTCTAAGAATGACTCCCCCAGTGACCTTCCCCTTTGAGTATAGGTGAAACCTGTGAATGTGATGACATGCATTATCTTGCGATTATCCTGTTTTTATTATTGCACATGGTAAAAGTTTGAGCCTAAACTAGCCATGAGTGTGCTTTACATGTAGAATTTCCTCCAGCTTGTGGCAGACAGAAGGTGAAGTCAGAGATTTAAAGCATAAGGGGGACATAATGTGTTGTTGTGGGCTTTGGAGATGGAGTGGGGACATGATAAAGATGCTTGGTAGGCTTTTGGAGCAGAGAGTGGCTCAAGGCTGACGTCCAGAAAGGAAATGGGGTTGTCATTCCTACAACCGCAAGCAACTAGATTCTGCCAACAGTTGAACAAACTTGTAAGTGAATTCTTCCCAAATCCTTCAGGTAAGAACCCAGTACAGTCAATACCTTAATTCAGCCTTGTGAGACCCTTATCAGAGAACTCATTTGAACTCACATGGACTACTGACTGACAGAACTGTGAGGTAACAAATGGATATTATTTTAAGCTGCCACAATTACCAGATTTATGGTAATTACTTATGCAACAATAGAAAACTAATTTAAGTGGCAATTATTTCCTAATCTGTAGAAATATTTGCCAATTTGTACTGCAGTTCACAAATCCAAGTTCTCAGCTGTTAAAAGGCATTATATTGTCTATAATTTTGTGGTTGATGAAGTTTTACTGTGCTCTGCTCAGTTTTGATTATAGATAACTTTTTTCTGTATTTAAAAAATTGTGTTTTTTTTTCAAAGAGCACTTCTGTATATATGTTTGTACCAATAGAGATGGTAAGCATGGAAAAGTGTGCTGATATTGAAATTATTACCATGTATCATCATAACCGTCATCATCACCCTCTGATACTAGGTTTCCTCAACATGCAGTAGTTATGGGATCTTAGTGTTGAGGGACTTTAAAAACATAATGTCCATTGACAGATGACTGGGTAAAGAAGTTGTGGTATATTTATACAATGGAATAGTACTCAGCCATAAAAAAGAATAAAATAATGCCATTTGCGGCAACATGGATGGACCTGGAGATTGTCATTCTAAGTGAAGTAAGCCAGAAAGAGAAAGGAAGATACCATATGATATCATTTATATGTGGAATCTAAAAAAAAAAAAGACAGACAAACTTATTAGGAAGACAGAAACAGACTCACAGACATAGAAAACAAATTTATAGTTACCAGGGGGAAAGGGGATGGAAAGGGATAAATTGGGAGTTCAAGATTTGTAGATACTAACTACTATATATAAAATAGATAAACAATAAATTTATACTGTATATCATACACAGGGAACTATATTCATTATCTTATAATAACCTATAATGAAAAAGAATATGAAAATGAATATATTTATATATATGTGTGCCTGAACATGTTTGCTTTACACTAGAAATTGACACATTGTAAACTGACTATACTTCAGTAAAAGAAATCCAGTGCTGTTCAGCCTGGGTAAAAAAAGAGAACCACCCCTACAATGGAACATCAGTATCTTTGTGAAGAATTAGGCAGGAGAGGAATTTTAAACCTCAATCCAGTTTTGAAATTTATATCTTCTCTTGGTAAATACCAAGTATCAGTCTTCTTTATTTATTGAAATGAAAACAAATCCAGGAAGGTAAAATAACCTGAACAAAATTGTACCATAGTTATAGGGGTAGAGCCAATTTTAAAGGTCAGAGTTTCTTCTACATTATGCTATCTTATCTCTGGTCTTTTTCAGGCCTCCCAGATTATAAACTCAGGGTGTCATATTCTCAATTCTTCCATGGTAAAGGGAATTCCCTAGGATTGAATACATCTAAGAGTTACTTATAAAAGCTGTTGGTGTCAGCTTCACTCTTTATCTTCGTAAAGTCAAGAGGTTTTGGTTTATTTAGAAAAGATCCTACCTGTGCCTTTCGAAGCAGAGAAATCACTCCCTTCTTCCCTCCTCCCAAGGGTCACCAAAGACTTCTAACATTCTAATGCACATTTGTCTTTGAATGAAAAACATATTTAAAGACCATAGGAGAAATAAATTATGTTTATCTAATAACAACAACAACAACAAAATCAATGGAAAAAGTGTTAAGACCAGGGTTAATGAAATCACAGGTTGATGACCAAAGTATAATCAGGTGTTTCCTTGCATCTTGCCAGCTGAGGAATTAAGTCAAGAATATGTGCTACAGTACTTGAACTTCAAGGTGCTTCAGTATCATGTGGAAGGCTTGTTAAACTACAACTTACTGGACCACACACCTAGTTCCTGATTCAGTAGACTTGGGGCAAGGCCAAGAATTGCTGCCATTGCTCCTGAGGACACTGCTGATCTGGGAATCACACTTTGAGTATTACTGGGGCAGTGAAACTGCTCAGCTATTTCATAAGGACTAGCATGACTTCAGTAGGATTTAGAGCCTCTCAAGGCATGATGAGAAGTCAGGTTGTAAAGACAAACATCCCTAGGAAAAGGGCAATAGCTTACTTATTTTCAAAACATTCATTGAGGATTTTATGTGCCTAAAATCCCTTTCTGGCATCATAGATAAAGTTAGTAAGTCATTATCTCAATCAGAGAAAGAGGAATACAAACAAAAAATATAGTGTGGTAACTCTAAAGATAGAAATGAGCACCTTGTAGTCTAGAACGACAAAGTTGGGGTACCCAATATATCAAGGAAAGGCTCGCTCATGAGTTGATTATTTACTTGCGGTAAATTTGCTGATACTTAGAGACGTGTGTTAAGATGCTATGCCAAGCACAGTTCTTTGCCTTATTTTATATAACATTTATACACACAGGTGTGGATATGCACACATATGACTTTAGAGTTAAATGTTATTAACCTTAGATTGTTCTAGATTTTATCCCTGCTTACCTACTCAGGGACAAGGCTCAAAGGTCCTTTCAGTCATTGTTCTATTATCAGATTTTCTTTGTCTATTAGACTACTTCCATCAGCAGAGCTAACTTACTATGAATCCTCCCATCTGAGAAAAGAAACCTCTCTTTTGGCCAAATTTTCTTCTCTAGTGAAGACTCATGTCTCTCTTTTGCTCTATAGCAGTTCTTCAAAAATCTGTACTTATTTGCCAATTTCTCTTTTGAACTTTTGCTAAAGATGGAAGGCTACCATTCCACCTAAATTGTTCTTATCAGTCATCAGTGATTTCTATCTCTATTGTGCTATATACCCAACAGTCAGCTCATAGTCACTAGCACTTGTCATAGTAGATCTCACTGTCTTCTGTGATCTACTCTGAATATAGATTTACCTTGAAACACTTTCTTCACTTGGTTCCTGGGCCATCACAATCTCCTGAATGTGATAATCTCCTACCTCACTGAGTCCTTCCTCTAAGTCTCTTTGATAATTCTTCATCTTTATAACTTTTAAAATGTGAAATATACTTTACTAACAATTTTTAGAAAATTTGTGTTGCATAAAAATTATAAGTGTACAGATGAATGATTTTTAGAATATATATATACCTTATAACTATCACCCAACAGAGATGTGTTTCCTTCCCCTTGGGAAGTTCCCACGTGCTGCAGAAGTAACCACTGTCCTGACTTCTATAATTATAGATAGTCTTGCCTGTTTTTGACCGTCATATAAATGGAAAATATGGAATATAATCTGACTTCATTTGCTCAGCATATGCCTTTTTTAAATTGAGTTGTAGTCAGTTTACTGTGTCAATTTCTGGTGTAGAGCACAATTTTTCAGTCATACACGAATATACATATATTCACTTTCACATTCTAACATATGCTTTTGAGGTCTATCCATGTTGGCGCCTGTAACAGTAGTCCATTCTTATGGTTTAGTATTCCATTGCAAGCTCATCCTTCTTTGCACATGGATAGGCATTGAATTGTTTCCTGCATTTGACTCTTGTCAATGAAGCAGCTCTGAGCATTCTTGGGGAAGCCTTTGTACGGACATATGCTTTTATTTCCATTGGGTAAATATGTAGGAATGGGCTTGCTGACTTACTGGGTAGCTATATATTTAACTTTATAAGAGGTTTACAGTTTTCCACAGTGGGTGTACCATTTAGACTCCCGTGCACAAGTACAAGAGTTATCATTTCTTGTCTTGAGGACTCTTCTGATATTCATATAGCCACAACAGCTTTCTTTTGCTTATTTCTTTTAATCCTCTCTGAAATTTAAAGTTTCTCTCTTATAAACAACATTTTATTTTTATTCTTTTATTTTCATCTAGTCTGATAATCTGTCTTTTAATTGGAGCACTTAAGCTATTTATATTTTAATGTAATTATTAATTTGGTTAGCTTTTTAAGCTTATCATCTTGCTATTTTTATGTGTCCCATCTGTTTGTTTCTCCTTTTATGTACATGTTTGAATTAATTGAGTATTAGGATTCCATTTTATCTTCTCTGCTGTTCTTTAGCTATGTCTTTGTTTTATTTTCATTTTTTGTGGTTGCTCCAGGGAATAGAATATGCATCCTTAACTCATCATGGTTTGCTTTAACATAATACAGTAAACTTTTACAAGCAAGAAAAGAGCCTTGCAATGGTATAATTCCATTTAATCCTAGTTTCTTTGTCCCTTTCTCTACTGTTGTTCTATGCTTTATTTTTACCTGTGTTATAATTTCTTCTCTTCTAAATGTTGGAGGGGCCTAGGAATAAATCCTTGGATCTTCTTACTTTTAATCTATACTCATTCTCTTAGTGGCCTGATGCAGATTCATGGTTTTAAATATGCTGATGACAACCACGTTATGCATGTATCCTTAAACTCTCCCGTGAATTCCAGACTCATGTATTGGACCTAATGCTGGACGTATTAATTTTGATTTCTAATCAGAATCCAAATATTTCCTCCTAAAATTACTGTTCTCACAATGTTCACCATTTCATTTAATTATAACTTCATTCTTAAAGTTGCTCAGAACCAAAACCTGTTGAACTTGACCATTCTTCTCTCATATCTACATCTGCTCCTTCGATAAATCTGGTCTGTTTGATTTTCCACATGTATCCAGAATGTGACTACTTTTCATCACTTCCACTATTACTCCCCTGACTCAGGTCACCATCACCACACTCCTGATTATTGCATTGTCCTTCAAATGGTCATCTTTCTTCTGCCTTACCCTCCTTCAGTTTAGCAGTCATAAAAATCCTTTTAAAGTTTAAGTTGGATCAAAGGCTTCCCATAGTCTCATCTCACCCAGTGTGACATCCAAAGTCCTCACTGTGATCTGTCAGGTCCTAAACGATCTGCTCCTGTTCCCTCTCTATCCTTGTGTTGCTGTCCTGTGTTACCCACTCTGCTCCTCCTGCACTAGCTTTCTCCCTCACGGCTTGTGCATTTCTTCTTCTCTATGCCTGAAATACTTTCCCCAAATTATTAGATACATAATTTACATGACCACCTCCTTCACAAGTGATTCAAGACCTTTACTGGAGTGTGTAAATCAAGACATTCTCTGATGCCCCTCCCTCATACCTCTAGCTGCCTGAATTGTGCTATTTTTTTTCATATCGCTTATCACTCTCTGACCTATTTCTATGTTTTACTTGTTTTGCTGATTGTTTATATCTTCCACTAAGATGAAAACTCCATGAGGGCGAGGATGTTTGTCTGTTTTGTTCACAGCTATAGATCAACAAATACCTTTTAGATGCATGAATTAATAAAAGTATGGATCTTCAACTTGCATATGAGTAAAACAGGCTTATAGAGGTTAAGTAATTTTCCAAAGGTCATAGCATCAGTAGGTGATAGAATCCAAACAAGCAAAATAACTAAATAAAGGACAGTTGCCTGTCCTTTTTAGTTGCGGCAGCGTGAATAACTCCAAGGAAATTAGACAGTGGGTTGTTCATGGGAGATTATAAGCAACATGGTTATGATGAAGTGTAGAGGTGGACAGAACACCTGCTAGGGAGCTTGATGTAGACATGGCAGAGGGTGTTAAGAAGCGGAGAAAAATGGTCCTAGTTGTACTGAAGAAAGGAGGTGATGAGTTACGTTTTGAACATACTGAGTAAGATGTAACTTTTATGAGTCTCTTTAGTAGTTCTGGTTTTTGGACAGGGTAGAGAATATTTGAAGAAGGGACACATAGAGGTGTATATATCTATTGTGCAATTGACTCTGTACTTTAAAAACACAATAGGCATTTGCCTTTGTTGTAATCACCTTGATTACAAGAAGCTCAGACATCCCAAAATGTCCTTATTCTTAACTTGTCTGCCAATACACTTTTCAAGAATTTCCCCTGGACCATGAAACCTGAGCTGCAGTCATCTTGCAGATGCCTCAAGGCTACAACCCAGGAATCTTCCCATGATACCCATACCATGCTTCAGGTTCTCTAGGATCCTCTTACCATTGCACTAGTACAGTTCTAGGTATGGGACATATTTTGTTGACATGGATGACAATTAGGGTGTGCATCTATGCTGCTTGGTTTTACTCTAGTGTTGTCCTGGATATAGCGTGTAGAGTCCCTGATTCTCCCCAGCCTTGAGCTAACTGTATCATATAAGTTTTTTTTCAATTTTTATCGCAGAGGCTGAAAGAAACTAGGAAAGTCCCTCGCCCTCTTTCTCAAATCTCCATTCACCTTCTAGCTACCTGTTATCCCTTCTACCACCCAAACTCTCCAGACTCTCCATACTTTTCCTTGCTACTTCTGAACTCTCAGTCTAAGTTTTCCATTTAAGCCTGTGCAACCAAAGCTCAACTATCCAGATACACAGAGAACACTGAACTGTATCTGAGTGTTTTTTAACTTGGCTATTTAGCATCATCCAGATACTTAACCATTTCCACTCCCCCTACTTCACAGCCTGAATCTGGTCCTTGGATGCCATCTAAACATTAATAAGGAAAACATTGATTTGATACTAGACACAAGTAAAAAGAAGGAAAAAAATGAAAACTTTGCTCTTCTTTTGAATGAGATAGTCTCCTTTTACCAATTGACATTTAAAATTTCTTTGTAGCTTACAAAGAATTTTCACATACATAATTTTATTTTCTTTTCCAAGGAGTGACAGGTGAAGCAGATAAGGCAACGATCATCTGATTATCCCTGTTTTACAAATAAGGAATCTGAATCTCAAGGAGGTGAAGGAGCTCTGCCAGAGTCACTCAGCTAATAAGCACAGAGCTGAGAAAGAAACCAGATTTTCCAAACCTGTGAAGGATATATCTTTTCTTATATGGCTTGGTCTCAGTCTTGGAACATGTGGAAAGGAAATAATAAAAGGTCTCCGTTGCAGAAAAAGTGTCGTGTAACAGGGTTAAATTTGATTTTTTGCAGAGGAGAGACAACAGCGCCCGCGGGAGCTGCGTTCAGGGGCTCGGATGAGAATGCAGCGCATCCCCTTGCTCCTGTTACCATCAGTGGGCGGCCTTGGCTGCCTGTGCCTGTGGTTTGGGTGGGGTTTTTATGGCAACGTTCATTCCATACCACGTGTGTAACATTTTGTGCGACTGAGTCATTTACTTGTGGTCTGGGATTCAGCGCTGCACACTGTAGATTACACACCTAAACTCTCTGCTGCCATTCGGAGAAAACTTTAGCATAATGAAGACCCTTCAGTTCCCAGTAGTTTCACCCCTAGACATAATGTCAGTAGATTGGAGCCTCATTCTGGGCTGTTTCCCGTTGTTACCTAACAGGGGAGCCATTCATTTTCCAGGCAGGAGACATGAATCTTCTGACAATATTCTATTATGATGTTATCCTGAATAAGATAATTTGATTTGATAAATGCAGATGTAGAAGATTGGCAGTTACTACATTTTCTCCCTCTTAAAAGGATTTGAATTTTTAAAGGGAATTCAGTTTAGGTGAATAATGTCAGATTTTTCAATCCTTTTAGCAGGAATGGTAACCTTGCAACGTTCTTGTCATCCTGAATCCCAGGAACTAGTCTTTATCCCTCACTTAAAGAAGCCTTCTAAAAGCTCATGTGCATCTATATAACACCTCTCCACCCCCTGCCTTCAAGTCAATGAATAGAGAAAATAGAATGAGTAAAACAGGATATGTGATATTATTTAGAGTGAAAAAAGTAGCCGTGTGATCAGCTGTAGGTTTCACTGCAGCCTTACTAGCCAGTACTAATATTATGAAGAAAGAAAGAAACATTTACTATGTATTCCCACATCTTGGGTTTTAGATACCACAATGAAAAGGTTTTAGCTTGGAGACTAGGATGGGGAATTGCTAATGAAATAGATATATTTATTAATTTGTCTCTGCACTTACCCCAGTGCTTGGCAAAAGTATGCATTCAATGTGTTTGTTGCAATAATTCCTCCATATTTTCAATGACTAAAAAGTAAACCTATATTAATAACTACCAAATGATAACATCATTTTTAAGAAGAGGACTTGGATTATTTTATTTTGTCCCCTCATTATGCAGATGAGAGAGCTGCGGCCCAGAGACATCACATGATTTCTTCAAAGTCATATGGCTTCTAGAAAACTAAGATGGGATTAGAATCCAAGTACTCAGGCTGGTGGTCTGAGTGGCCTTAAGCCATTGAGGTAGAAAGTCATCTCTTTATTAAATAATCAGTGACAGGTTATTAACATGGCATTTCTATAAATTCTTATGTTGGGATATGTTAGCTGTGTCTGCTACCTTCTTAGTTCTTCTGAGGATTGAAAGTCATCAAAGATTGTACTGTTATGTCAACCAAATCTACACTTCTGGATTTATCACCAATCCTACACTATTGTATAGCTTTTTTTTCCCCCCAAGGTACATGATATTTGAGAGAACAAAGAGTTTAATTCATGGTTCCCATCTTTCTTTTCCCACTCAATTTCTAAAATTGTTTTGTTTTATTATTTCAACTTCTGTCCTTAGAGGATTTCTCTATTTTTTCACTAATAATGTCAACACAATTGAATGCTATTTATTCTATTTCCTTAAGGAAAGAAATCAAATCTTAAAGATATAAATTCTAAGAAGGAGGGTACTGTTTTCTTACTAGAAGTGGGACTAGAGTGTAGGCAGCCATTCTTTGGAGGGTGACCTGGGAGAAGAAAAAGGATGCAACTGTGAGTCAGAGTTAAAAGCATTAGTGAAGAAAAATGTCCCATTCCCCTCTCCCAAACTAATGGCATAAATGTGTTTGTGATTATGGGGATGGCCATTGCTCATGTGGCTAATAGCTGTGATGTGTCTCCAGAATGATTCACTACCATTCCTACTCATGCCAGATTACTCCTTCTAAGTGTTAAGTCTTAGACACTCCAATTTCCTGAATGTATAAACGTAGTCAGTTCTATTTGGTATAATATTGGGGAAAGTCAGTATTACCTGCCAGTAAGCCATCATCTTATAATGTTGCAGAAATAGCAACCTTCCTCTTCATATTTTTAAATAAAATGCTCATCCTCCCCTCTTCACGACACCCAGAGGAACTGGAAAATGTGACAAGTCAAGAAATCAGCTGTAAAGGAAGACCTGCCTTTGGCTGATGTATTGAGCCAATTTGTGTTCTGACTCAAGAACAATATGGCCACAAGTGCCAGTGCATAAATTAGTCCTGAATGTAGGTGGAAACACTTTCTTGCAAGCTGACAGAGTATCACCTCAAAATATCTCTGATAGCTTATAAATAAAGAAGTCTACATTTCTGAGCCAGCACAGGCATTTAAGTGTGACAGAAAGAACAGGCATTTCAGAGTCGCACAGTCCAAATTGGGGTTAAAACCCTGGTCTGCTATTTTTTGTATGAGCTCTCATAAGTCACTTAACTTCTCTGAACCTCAATTTTTCTCATCTGAAATCTTAGAAGTTGGAAAAAATTAGTTACCGTACAGTATAATTGTGAAAAATGGGTAATGTCATCCAATGCTAGTTCCTCCCCCACCGTGGCCATGTTGAGTGTTGTTTCACGCAGAAGCCAGATTCTGGTTTGGTAAGGATGGATATAAGAGAGATTTAAGGATTCTTTCAAAGATGATGCTCTTGTAAGTGCTATTTACCAAGTGTGTATTTTATGCTGTGCAATAAGCAAAATTCGTAAGTTATATTAACCCTTCACAAAGCCTTATCACACAGCATCCCTACTTTGCAGTAAAGAAGGTGCAGGTCTGAGTGGACACAGTCTGACTCATTGTCAATTACTAAACAATTAGAAGACTTATTCTACAGATATTTATGGAGCCTACTATGCACGAGGCAATCTGCTCCCTGTTGGAACACACTGGTGAAGAATCCAGGAAATGTCAGAGCCATGACAGTCCTATGGAGAAGAGACTATAAAGAAGTGAACAAACTGTGATAAAGCCTATGGAAGAAACACAGCAGGCTGGTATGGAAGTGCATAACAAATGCAGTAACGTGGAAGAGAAAACTGGTAGAAGCTGGGGTGGGGCCCAGGCGCTGTAACCACTGTGCGTTCCCCCAGGAGGAGCAAATGAAGAAGCAGGTGGCAGCGTGCCTGTGACCTGCAGGGGGCTCTTCTTCAAGGAATCCAACCACTAAGGCAAGGAGTTTCCTGGAGGATTTTGAAGTCTCTGGATTTAATTAAAGATTGAAGGAAAGAGTCAGCTAGAGATAAATGAAAAAGAATAAGCACCTTTGTTAAGTCAAAGGTCAGAATGGCCCAGGACTGCCACAATGGCACCTGGCTGAAGAGGAAAAGAGGAAGGGATTTCAAATCTGAATTGGGCCCTACCTGGCTGGGATTCATTGAAAGATACCTTAAATGTCTGGGCCCCCAGACTTTTAGGCATCAGCAAAATGTCTTTTCAATATTATGTGAAAGATATGATCATCGAAGAGACATACAGTCTTACTGACCTGATTCACTTCTCCTTTGGTGCCACTAAATCCCAAACATTCAGCTCACAACCGATGGTTTTCGAAGAGAGGGTGGATCATGACTATTTCCTTGCAAAGCACTTTTCACACAATACATGGGAGTTTGCCTGGTAGCTCTACACATTCTGATCTTAGAACCTGCCCTCTGTTCTTGGACCTTGTCATTTATCTTTTGTCTGGGCTGCTAATCTTAAGAAAAAGTCGTTGGCCTTTTTGCAGACATGCTGAGCTGCCAGCAGATGCTGCCCTCCTGCACGAAACTGAGCAGGGCTGTTGGTCCTGCAGCCTGAGCTGCCATCAGTTCCCAGCTAAGCCAGCCGTGGAGCGTGACAAACACTCACGGGCACTTGAGGTTTTAAAGCGCAAAGTGCGACCAGAGAGTCTTTCACAGTCTCAGCTATATTTGGACTTAAATGGCAGTCTCTTGCTGGGAAATATTTAGAGCGAATCTCCTTAGTTTGTTAGAGAGTAGCAGGAGGAACACCAGATTCCCAGGCAGGAGGAGGCTGAGACGAAATATGAATAAAATGAGCATGACCAGGCAGAAGAAAACTCCGCGTGCACATCGTGTCAGGTGGTTCAGAACCCAGATTCAGGGAACAGAGAGACCTGGTTCTCGCAGAGCTGAGCTGTATGTGACTTTGGGCGAGTTACTGCGTATTAAGTAACTTCATTTTTCCTACTCCTTTGGAGAGTGAAACAAAATAATGCATGAAAAATTGTTAACATAGTGACAGGTCAGTAGTAATTACTCAATAATTTCAGTTCGTTCACATTGCCCTTAATATTAATTATAATGATTACTGTTATTAAAGTGTCAAGTGACAAGAAAAATGATGGTTTGAGAGCATCGTGTGGATTATCCATTTGGTAAGATTTTTGAGTATGTGTTTAATTTTTTAAATAAAGCACTAGAATTGATCTGGGAAAATGTCTGTTTACTGTGCTGTCAGTTCTCCTCTGACTCCTTAAGCTCCCTCCTGAAGTTAGTTTTTTTTTTTTTTTAAGCAGTATTTAGTGATTTTAGATTTGTAAATAAAGTACAGAGAAGTCAAGACCTGCATTCTGACAATAAGTTTCTTGCTAACCCTGAATAAACTAAGTGGTTGTGGTCTCATCTCATTCTTCCACTGTCCAGCAGGGTGGAAAATTGACCTCTTGGTTCCTCAATTTACAAATATGTATTTCAGAAATAATGCCTGCCTGTCTCCAAGATTTGGAGATAGATTAAAAATGGCAATGGATAGGAAGTTTTGTTCGACAAATATAGTTTTAATTTAGCCTAAGAATGAGCTTAGTTTCTTTATCAAAAAAATAAATGGTTTACCTTCCTCAGGGAGAAAAACAAAATATCTACAAAGATGGTTAACTCAGGACATAACTGGCATATAAAAAGGAAATAAACATATTACTTTGCCAATAGATGCTTTTACTTGGTGATGAGATCCCTGAAAATTGCTATTCTGGCATCTGTGGATTTTGGTGTTCAAAGTATGGGTAAAAGCACACAGACTTGTGAGAGGGTATGATTCATGTAGAGAAGAAAGCAGCCTGAATGTCCTACTAAGAAAGAAACCAAAATAGGCAAATGTGTGTGAGATATTTTATACATATGTATATGTATATGTATATATATATATATATTTATATATGTGTATATCTATAAAAGATGTAATTATATATAAAATTTATACATATTATATATCTATGCATATATGCATAAATGTAGTTTTACCTTAGAAAAATTTAAAGGCTGGCTCTCTGGCAAATGGCAAATCCCTTTTCCCAAAAGTGGTATTTTGAGATGATATCCATTTACATTTGAGTGTGAGTGAGTCTCAGATTCTTTTAAAACAGTAGATTCAGTTGTGCACTGATTTGAAGAAAAAAAAAAAAAGAAAAGACAAAGAAAGGAAAACATCCTGAAAGACTTGTCTTTGAAATATTGGGAACAAACGTTTTAACTTTGCCCAATATTAGAGATATACCAGGTAACAGAAAATGTAATTTTGAATCAAAGCGAAAATGCCAGTTAAAAGGTAGCCAAGACAAGCCAGGTATTCAGAAATGAATTACATTGTTTGGAGCCACACAATTTGTCTACATAGGTTTCCACACTAATGTTTGAAAAGAAAAACCATCATTTAAAACATAGCACCTCATAAATGCAATTTAAAACAAAATCTATCTCAACGTTAAAGCAATATTAAGTTTAATGAAACTGATTTATGCCTAAAATCAGTAAGTATCAGTGCCAAACTTATGTAAATGGTCACTCACACATAATTATCTGAGCTAGAAATACATGGAGAAAAAATCATAAGTGTGCGCAAACCCACAGAAATTCTTTCCCCGAGTGAAATGAAAATAAATCTCTATTCAAACACTTCTCAAGCTCTGAAGGTTCCATCTCCAGTATCTGTGGGGCAGTGATGGGTTGGGTGACTGTGGCACTTTTCACATCCCATGAATAATTATCTCTGTCCCGAGTGCTTGCCAGCATGACGCATCTTCATTTCATTAAGGGAAAGAAGGACAGGCTGGAATTGGCAGTGGCAGAATTCATTTATCACATTTTAATGGAGAAGCAGCTCAGGAAGGGCGGGCCTAATGAGATATTTCTAAAGAAATTAGCCAGTTTCTATTAAAGGGCCATATCCTCGCTGTCCATGGTAGTGATGGATAGCAGGACCACAGCACAGGGACAGAGCACACTCTTCCCTCTGCTTTGCTTTGGTTTTCTGAGGCACATGGTTATTTTGGGATGGTCTATCTTTCAACTGCTTGAATGAATCATAATGGCAAATTTATATCAATTTTTAACATGGAGTAAAAGGGACCTGGCTTGATTTTCTGGATTTAATTTATGGAGAGAAACATACCTGTAGACCCAGGCTTGTCCCAACACTAATATTGCTAAAACCACTCACGTCTCAAGCCTGAAAAATACAGATAGAAAGTTTTCTCTCACTTTTGTTATTTTCTTGTCATTGTATCAATACTCTTACTTTGGTGTATTTGCAACTGAGATTATTCTGACCTAATCTCCTTCCAAAATTTCTGAAGATGACCTAAAAAAAAAAAGCACTTTTAATTGCATTTTGGTTCAAACTCAATTTCCCGAGGCATAATATACATAGTGCTTGTATCAGATGGTATCCTAATTTTGCATTCTCTATTTCCCCTTATTGTTGCTCCTATGTGACTAGCAATAGGAAATTCTCGAGTGCATCCTGTAAATGTGAATGACTCGTTGATTGTGTGCCTGATTCACCACTGTTCAACTTGTGAAAGGAGTTTAATGCTGCAATGCTTATGCAGTAACTTACGTTAAAATGCTGTTAAAGGGCAGAAAGTTAGTACAAATTCCTTTCATGAAGACTTAGGTAATATGATTGATTGTGGTCTGTGCTAAAAAGGAAAGGGCCAGGCCTTCGCTGATTTGTTTACCTCCCAAAATGTTCACTGAGCTTCTACTTTAGGCGAGAGACTATGCTGGACAGTGGGAAGATATTAGAGAGTAGACGAAGATTCTGCCCCTGAAAAACTTATATTCTCATGAAGAGCACACACGACAAAAAAATGAAAAAAATGAGCTGTGTGTTGGCTAACGTACACTACAGACTTCATTGGGTTGTTTACATATTAGACACAGGAGTGCTTTAAAAATCAAACATTTATGTTGGTACAAAATATTGTTAGTATGGTCAATACTGAATCAGAAGTTTGACATTAGTAGATTTTTTTTTAGTACATGAACTTGAGAAAAAAACTGAAAAAGTATATGAATTTAAATGTATATCTCAAAGTCAAAAAAGACCCAATTCAGCACTAGGAATAGTTTCAAAGGCAAAGAAAAAAAGAAAGAAATGGAAGAGGGAAGGAAGGAAGGAAGAAAGAAAGAAAGAAAGAGAAGGAAGGAAGGAAAGGAAAGGGAAGAAAAAAAGAAGGAAAAAAGTACTATTTAACATTAAGGAAAAAAAATTATAAATAAGATTCCTGGGGCAAGAAATCAGAGAGGCAGACAAATTGGCAAGAAAGAGCAGTGATCTTGGCACAAATGTGATGGATAGATTCAAATAAAAAGTGAACAACACAGCAAGGAAACAGAAGGTTATAATAAGCGAAGCTGGAAATGTGTTGGGTATGAACTAAATGTTTGGCTTTCTGCCTTATCAGGTTTCCATCTGTTGTCCAAACTTTGCAGATTCTCAATAAACCTTATGTCTTGACATGTTTTCCTGCAAAAGTATGTATTTTTCTTGGGTCACCATAGAGTCTGCAGGGACGGTCCATTATGGTAGTTCCCAGTCATGGGTGACTTTTAAAATTTCTTATATATAAATGAAAAGAGTGCCTTGGTCATGCTGATCACATTTCCAGTGCTCCGTGGCCTCAAGTGATGGTAAGCTGCAGAGTAGACTGGGCAGAAATTTTAGGCAGTTTCTACCATTAGAGAAAGTCCTTTCAGACAGCACTGCTCTGGAGGACTGGGGGATGATTTAAAGTCTCTCTCACAGAGGGGAGCTTAGTGGACTTGTGAAATGAATAAACAAAGTGCATACTGCTCAAACATCATCTTCTTGGAAACCAGACTGGGAGCAGGTCCTATGCAGCACACTCCTTTGGCCTGCTGTATTTCTCTATATCATGACAGAGTGTCGTTAGTAATGTTGTCAACATGTAATATCTTCCTCCCCCAAATAATTGCATAAACCTTGACAACAAGAAGTCTGTCTCCTCCTTCTTGTACTCTTCCCTGCCTCATAACATTATGAACTGCAAGGTTGTGTTTTCTAATGAGTAAATTTTAAAAAGTGACATAGGACGGAATGGCATATTCTTACTAAATCAAGTATCACTGCAGTTTTGCGTGCATCTGATTTTGTGTCACAGAAACCCCTTAGCCAGATCAGGGACTAGCAGGACATGCAGACGTGCAGGTTTCCCCTCTCCCAGGGCTCTAAGCCTGTCTATTTGGCAAGACCAAGGTCTTGCTGATGCATGGAGTGCCTCGGTGGAGGAGGTGGGCCTGGCTGGGACCTGTTGTGGTATCCTGAACCCTAATGAAGGATGACTAGCCACTGAGTAGAAGCTGAATGCATGTTTTATAGATGCTGTCTTTGGGAGACAAGTCTGAGGGAAGGAAGTGCATCCCCTGGTCCGTGCAGTGACCACTGGAGACAGTGCATCCTGCAGAATGACTAATTATTCACGAAAACACCATGTCACAACCTAGTGCTCCATCAGGCAGGAAAGTTTTCAGCCACACTCGCCAGGGTCCTCTGAGTTATGACGTGTTACTACATGTGGTCACAGGGAGGGAGGCACCGAGGCCCTGGCTGGGAGGTGTCAGTACAGCCGGGTTCTCAGGCACTGCTTTGAAGAAGGGTGTAAATATTCCTGTCTGTCAGGAAAACCTTAGAGGAGCGTGATATTCAGTGAAAGCCTGACAGAGAAAGAAACTGCAGTAGATGGGAAAGTGTGGTCCTGTGCTGGTGGCAGGGGCGTCGCCTGGGAATTTGTCAGAAACACAAATCCTCATGGCTTGGAGGGTGTGGCCCAGCAATGCGTGTTTGAACAAGTCCCCAGGTGATTTTGAGAAGCTCTGAAGTTTGAGGACCACTGGGTGGTTGGAGGACAGTGAAATGCTGCCACATCCCCGCCCACACAGGGCTTGGGGGTCAGAGCCCAGTGATGGTGGCTGGGTCCACTGCTCCTGTTCCCACCACACGCTGAAGGGCTCATTTCTTAGTGTATCCTTGAGGAGAGAACATTCATTCCCTGGCATCAGTTCCGAGTGACTAGATCCTCAAGCCTTTACAAGACTGATCCTGCAGAGGAAGAGCTTCAGAGGATGAGGTTTTCCCCATACAGAGGCACGGGGTTGCCAGGGCCCAAGCTGGTGCCGGGAGCATTGGGTCTGGATTTATACCAGCGTCTGGTACATTGAAGACTGAGGGACATTACCTTTCCTGTCTCCACAATAATCCTTTCCTTTCTGAGATAGAAGAGCTCCTATTTTTCAAGTCCATAAACCCAAATATCTTGCAATACTGTCACTCTGTTTCTGAAAATCTTCTCTTCACTACTGTCAGGGATTTCAAAATGGCACTCTGTCCCTGTCAACCCTATACAGGTAATAAGCTAGTCCTCCTAGAGTGAAAGAAGATGAAAAACCAAAATCAAACACACAAAATATTAAACATTAATTTACTCTTGGGTATAGAATTATTTTCTTGTAAAAAAAAAAAATTGAGCTCGAAGGACTCAGTCTTTTCCTCCATCTTATTCTGGTGTACTTGAAGATCTGGCTACCACTTCCTCGTGACTGTATCCAGAAAATAATCATTTAGAGCTTGCCTTGGTTATACATCTCAGTCAGATAGTTAATCCAGTCTATCATAAAGTCCTGATCCTAACAATTTTTCCCTTTATCTTCATAGTCGGTACTTAGTGGAGAAAGGAACAGCTGGCTAGCATCTTATATGCCAGTGCCCCCAGGCATTGACTTACTTTTGGCAAGAGGGTTGTTTGAATCATTGGCTGTGGGAGAGGATTTAGGGATGGGTACTATAAAAAATGACGCCAGATCTCAATCAAAAAAAAAAAAAAAATTCCTGGGAAATTTGTGATCAGTTCCCTGCTGGCAAAATGATTATAATCTTTTGAGAATGAGAATCAAATGGAAAGGTGATCATGACCACATTCTCAAAGTGAGCTCCATCTGGACATAAGCAATTCCTTTGAGAAAAACAAGTAAGATAAACTCCTTTGAGAGAACCTTCCCCAATATGGCAGTTTCATTCAGGCTAAAATAAAACATGATATCAAAATATTTTGATTTTCAAATCATGATAACTTCTTACTGTAATGCAAAGAACAGAAGATGATAGTTTAGTTTTTCTTTTGATATGACTATGATGTCATTACTATTCTTGGCTATAATCCAACAGACTGTTTTTTGAAATCGTTGTTGGGTATGGGAAAGTGTCATTGTTTCAAAGCTCCTTAACACAAGATCTTTATAACAGAATCTCTTAAATTATCTACATTTTCTTCTTTGTTACTGTATTAGTGTTCAAAGAAAATTAATGTTCAAAAGATAACCCCAGAGTTTATGAGATCTTTTAGTATCAAAGAAAGATTAAATTACCCTCATTGAACAGTATCTGGAAAAGAAGAAAGAGGGGATTAGCAAAGTTTTAAGAAATTTATAAAAAAAGGTGGAAGTAAAAACAAAGTGAGGCAGTGGGATCATCAAAGGTTGCTAAAATTATTAGGTAAAATATTAGAAAATAGGGTGGTCACAGAGTGTCAAAATATTATCCTATAGCTGACTTGACAGTCGCAGAAGGAAAAACATACCAGAGATATCTGGTAGTGGCCACCTTAACAATGTCATCAAAGTTAGTATCACTGATAACAGAGCAACCTGCTAGTCTATGCCCTCCAGTGTGATGTAACTCAAAGTTCACAGCATCTTCTATGAATTATTTTTTTTGCCAAAAGTGTTTAGCCTAAATCTCATCAAGCCATAAGACCTAATATTTATTGTATAAGAGATATGGGACATAGATGAACAAGTTAAATAACACAATTAAGTAATAATTAGGCAAATCCAGAATGTGGGTCATTCTGTAAGAAAACTAGCCTGGTCTTTCCAAAGAATCCGTATCACCACACTATTGGAGGCTGAAAAATGGCACACCAAGATCTCCAGAAATTAATATTAAGAAATCTTAATCCGCAGATCCTTATCTGAAAAAAGGTACTTTGCAGCCATGTTAAGAATTTTAAAAAATTTTATATTGCATATATATATTTTATTGAAGTATAGTCAGTTTACAATGTTGTGTCAATTTCTGGTATACAGCATAATGCTTCAGTCATACATGAACATACATATATTCATTTTCATATTCTTTTCACCATAAGTTCATATAAGATACTGAATATAGTTCCCTGTGCTATACAGTATGAACTTGTTGTTTATCTATTTTATATATATTAGTTACTATCTGCTATCTCAAACTCCCAATTTATCCCTTCTCACCTCTTTCCCCCCAGTAAGCATAAGTTTGTTTTCTATGTCTGTGAGTCTGTTTCTGTTTTGTAAATAACTTTGTGGGTTTTTATTTTTTTGAGATTCCACATATAAGTGATATTGTATGGTATTTTTTTTTCTCCTTCTGGCTTACTCCACTTAGAATGACAATCTTCAGATCCATCCACATTGCTGCAAATGGCCTTATTTATTCTTTTTTATGGCTGAGTAGTATTCCATTGTATAAATATACCACAGCTTCTTTATCCAGTCATCTTTTGATGGATATGTAGGTGGTTTCCATGTCTTGTCTATTGTAAATAGTGCTGCTATGAACATTGGGGTGTATGTATCTTTTCAAATTAGAGTTCCCTTCAGATACATGCCCAGGAGTGGGATTGCTAGATCATATGGTAAGTCTATTTTTAGTCTTTTGAGGAATCTCCATACTGTTTTCCATATTGGCTTCACCAAGCTACATTCCCACCAACAGTGTAGGAGGGTTCCCTTTTCTCCACACCCTTTTCAGCATTTATCATTTGTAAACTTTTTAATGATGGCCATTCTGACTAGTGTGAGGTGATATCTCATTGTAGTTTTGATTTGCATTTCTCTCATAATTAGCAATATTGAGCATTTTGTCATGTGCCTATTGCCCATTTGTATGTCTTCATGGAGAACTGCTTTTTGGGTCTTCTGCCCATTTTTGGATTGGGTTGTTTGTTTTTTTTTAATTATTAAGTTGTATGAGCTGTTTATATATTCTGGATATTAAGCCCTTGTCAGTCTCATCTTTTACAAATATTTTCTCCCACTCTTTAGGTTGTATTTTGTTTTGCTTATGGTTTCCTTTGTTGTGCAAAAGCTTATAAGTTTAATTAGGTCCCAGTTATTTATTTTTGCTTTTATTTCTATTGCCTGGGTAGACTACCCTAGGAGAACATTGCTGATATTTATGTCAGAGAATATTTTGCCAATGTTTTCTTCCAAGTGGTTTATGGTGTCTTGTCTTAATGGTTAAGCCTTTAAGCCATTTTGAGTTTATTTTTGTGTATGGTGTAAGGATCTTGAGATGGGGAGATAATCTTGGTTTACCTGAGTAGGCTGTAAATGTTTCACAAGTGCCTTGTAAGAGGGATGCAGAGGGAGATTTTACTGCAGTAGAGAGAAAGTGATGTGTCAAGAGGAGCAGAACTCAGAGGGATGTGGCCAGGAGCCAAGGAATGCTGGTAGTCTCTAGAAGTGAATGATGCAGTGGATGGATTATCACATGGACTCTCTTAAGAAACCAGTCCTGACAAATACTTTGGCTTTAATCCTTAAGACTCATTTTGTATTTCTGAACTCCAGAACAGTTAAGAGAATAAATCTGTGTTTTTTTTTTAAGCCACTAAGTTTGTGGTGACTTGTTACAGTGGCAACTGGAAATACAGAAGGAAAAACAATAAGATGCTGGGGTAGATGGGGTTACTGAGTCCAAACTTGTTCTTCTCACTGCACCACAGGCCAATAAATTGGGAGATGAGGTGCTAGGGCAAGGAATAACGACTTTATTTGGAAAGCCGGCAGATTGAGAAGATGGCAGATTAATGTTCTGGAGAACCATCTTCCCCAAGTCAGAATTCAGGCTCCTTTTACACTAAAGAGGGGGTAGGGGTGTGGTTGATTGTTGCAAACTTCTTGGTGTTGGAATCCTTTGTTCTTGCAGCTGTCCATGTAGGCCAGGTCATGATGTTCTGGCAAACCTCCAGGAAGACAAATGTTATTTTCTTTCTGCTACTTTTTATCTTCATATGAATGGGAAAGTGTTATACTCTTAAAGGTCAGAGTCTTGAGAAAAGGCTCTTCTATATATTTCAGGCTATAGGCAAGATTCTTTTACAAAACCAGCATGACTAAGCACAGGAAACAGCACAGGGTCAAAGTTAAAGGAACAGATCTAATATGGAGTCAGATTTGTTCTTCCCTATTACAGGAGTACGCTTCAGGTTTAAGAGGGTAAAGAGATATTAACAAATAAATGCAGTTCCTAAATCCTGACTGCAATCCTAATTTATCAAAGATAGCTATAAAATACAATTTTTGAAATACTTGAGAATTTGAGTGTGAACTAGATATTAGATGACTATATAAAATTATTGCCATTATTTTCCTATCTTAAGAGATATATTCTGAAATATTTTTGATTAAACATCATGATTTCGGTATCTTACATTTAAATTTTTAAAAATCATGTAAAATATATGCAGAGAGAAAACAATTAAAAAACAAATAGGATATAATGTTAATGATTGTTGAACCTAAGTGATGGTGTGTGGATTCATTACCACAATCTTCTGTTTTTAATGTATATTTGAAGCTTATTCTTAATTTTAAAAATCTTTAATAAAAATATATACAGTAAATTCTTAAAAAGTTAATTAGTTAAAAAATATTCATTAAACTGAAAGCCATTGTATTAGTCAGGGTAAGCTAAGTCAAAACCTGTACATTTCAATAGCTGAACAAAAAGAAATTTCATTTCTGAATCACGCAACAGTCCAAAGTGGGCTTCTGGTCAGAAAGATGTCCTGGGCAGTTTACCTGAAAGTGGTATTACAGAGTCCTTGATACCTTCCACCTTATGTGCCTGCCATCCCCTAGGATCTTTTATAGCTGGTAGCAGGGTACCGGGGAGATCAAGGATTGAGCAGGAAGTTGTCCATGGTCTGCCCTGGAGGCGTGGCTCAGCACTTCATCCTGTATTCCATTAGCTGTAACTTAGCTCTATCACCAACCACATCCAACTGCACAGAAATTCAATTTTGTCATCCACTTGTATCTTCAGGGGAAAACATTCTTGTTTATATCTAGCAGTCACTTCCCCAATCCCTCTTTCTGTATGACAGTGTAGCACCATAATTTCCTCCAAGGATGTATGTTAGAAAAATCTGAAGTGCCCACAGCATTTTACTGACCACAAATCTAAAGTAAAATTATTGAGAGAAGCCATTAAAATAATCCTACTGGAAATTCCTATTAATATTTATCCCCTATTTGTTTCCTGAGAATGCAAATGTTATTGAATTAGGTTAATATCATTGCATTATTTTACATACACATGTATGTGCACATACACACTCGAATGTTGCCAACAAAACGAATATGCATTTTTGGATATTGCCATTTTTTTTCCTGAAATCATGCAAGTATCACCACATTTGACTAATGATCTGTAGAATGTTTAATAACCTCACTCTGTTCTATGCTTCCCTTAGTCACGTATTCTTCCTGGCTTCTATTTTGCAGCTTGATCTATAACCCCAGGCATTCATTCCATCCTCATTCTTTCAAATATTTGTTAAGAATCTGCAGTTGAGGACTATGGTAGGAGCCCTGTGAGAATATTGGCATTTACATGTTCATTTAAAACTTTGGAGGGAATATGGGCTGTAAAATTATTGGGACAAATATGTGATAAATTTTCAGACGCTCTCATAGATATAAATGCAGAATGAAAATAAGAGTTGTCAATTCTACAGGTATGAATTGAGGTCAAGAAACTTGCTAGAGGCAGTAATGCTGAAGAGGAGTTTTAAAAAAGAATATGATGTTTTCTAGGCTAATCGATGAAGAAGTCATTGGGGCAAATTTTTACCTGGCATGAAGTGTCTTCTATAGAGTGGTGCTAGTAACCCCTCTTCTGGAAGGTTTTTCTACACATCATTTCTTTTGGTAACTTTCTAAGCACTATGTGTATTTAGTATTACTGCTTTACAGTGAGAGAAACTAAGACACAAAGAGGTTAAGGAAACTACTCAAGGGCAGGGAGCTATTAAATATCAGAGATGAAATTTGGATCTAATCCTTCTCTTTGCAAAAACTTTGCCCTTTGTACATTGAGGCAGCTCCAAAATATGCAAGTTTATAATGTGGATAAAAAGAATAGATTATAGGCTCATTTGTTTAATAAATGACGGAGGTAAAAAGTTATAATTTTACATGAGTTGATTTATATTGTCTTGCAATTTATCTTGTAAACATAATCCATCATCGCAAGCTGCTTCTTTGCTTTAGTGTTCCAACTTTGCAAAGCCGCAGGAATAGACTAATAAACCGAACAGAAAATTATGAGGACGTGGTGAAGGGGATCCAATTTATTGTGTTAAAAGAAAACCTTGGTTCACACAACATTTCCTGTTTTTTATAAAAGTGAGACATACAGGGTAAACACTTAGCAGCAGTCTCTGACTTGTCTGAGCCCCTGAAATAGGTCTGAAGTTATCATAAACATGCGTGAGCACACACACATATTTCTAATAAACCTTCCTGTGATCCTTCTCTCAGAAATGTACCATAACTCATTAAACAGCCATCATGTTGTGGGTCAAACTTCATACCTTTGTCGGAGCATCACTAAGCTCTACCAGAGTTTACCACCATTGATAGTTTTATGGTTTATTATGTGGCATTTATAAATAAAAATGTCTATTTAATAATGAGATTTTCTATTTTAATGACGTTTATGGCAACAACTTTGTCTCTGACATTTTAGAAATTACAGCCTTGCTATAGAAACTTGTCCTAAAGGATGGCATGTCCAGATGAGGGTAATGAACCATAGTTAAAAATTTCCATACTTGACCGGAGTCACTCTCAGGTACACTGAAGACCATGAGGGATTCGGCTTGGCTAAAATCCAGTCATTTTCCTCCATGAAACCTCCCTTCCATGGTATGTCTTTTTCTGCATCATTTATGAGCTTTGTAATTTGCTCTTTAGATTTAACCAAAATTTAAATGTACTAAAGAAGTGAAGTCAACACAAGCTATGTGCAAAGTTCTCTTGATTGCAGAGGAGAGTTGGGTGAATTTGACAAGCACTGACACTTGTTTTTACATAGGTGATCACACCCACAAGGGCTGTTGGCCCAATTTCCAACCCAAAATAATAAACCAGGGACTCTTCAAACCTCAGATATTCAACCAATGAAAGTGATAAAGCGAATCACAATTATTGTGATGAAGGTAGCTTTCAAAATTATAAAAATTATGAATGGAAATTTTAGGAAACAACTAATAAAATATACAACAAATGTAGTAACTGAGCTCCTTTTTAAAATAATGAACTTTCATATATTTGATAATGTACAATCATAAATAAAAGTTTTTGATGAGTTCATTCCTTCTACAGAATTTTTTATTTCCATCTAGACATATTCTTTTAAAAGGCATGGGAACTTCTGTAAGAGTCTTAAAACCAACTTTTCTTCTTTTTATTCCTGGTTTGTGATCAGAGAAAGTGTCAGCGAGGATGCAATGTGAATAGAAAACTACCCTTAGATGTAATAATAAATGGCCACAAGTACAAAGCTGATAAAAAAGAAAAACGTCATTAGCAACTTTTTGTATTAAAAATGTATAAATCATCAAATGAGAAAGTGCAGAATCTAGAGAAACAACTATTAGGTGTCAAAACAATAAGCCAAGGTATGTATCACATATTTCCATAAAATCCACTTAAGGAATTTGTCACACCATTTAGAGCTATTTATGTATTGACAGCTATAGAGAAACAAACATTCCTCTCTCTTGCTTAATCTGAATCTTCAAATTTGAGGCAAGCTTACGTTTTGCCTTATTCTTATTTTTTTCTTGAATTATTCCCACCAACAAAGAAGTAAATTGGGCAAAGGCGTAGAAAATCCACTGCTTTCAGGCTATGTGGATCTCAGTTTGAAATGAATTGTTGATAACTCTGTTTTGTGCTCGAGGAAGTTTATTTTTCTCTACAACTGATTAGCATACTTTTCCTTATTTATTTTTCAAGGGTTACATGTTCCCCCAAAGTTTTGAAGTCATACTTGTTAGAGACTGGACTAGCAATACATGATTCTAGGAGTCAAGGGGAAATTTATTTTTCTGCCATCTTGACTGTGGTGAGCTGTGATTTAACAAACAAAATTTTTATAAGATTATGAAAAGCATAGCAATGATAATTTCTTAATAAATAGTTCTTAAATCTGGACATCTTTGACCTAAAAATCAATGCAAAGAAATCCCTGTGTTCAGCTCTTTGCCTGCCTACATACATAGGGCATTTGGTCCGTTACTGGAAATACTGATACCTCAAAGTAACTTTTGCAGGAAAGGAGAATGTTTTCTTCCTTAAAAATCATTTATTTGAGCTGTAGTAGATTTTTTACTACAAACATGTAATGAAAATTTATAAGCTGAAAATTATGAAAATGCACTGTCCCCTTTTTTTTATATGATTACTTTTATTGTTCTTTGTAATATTGTTGAAAAACCTTACCCTTTGGCCAGAAAAAAAAAGTCTGCAAATGAGAAGATTTCTATAGTTTTAAAGAATAGCCCAACCTGAGAACTACCTTTATATCTATCTACCCAGTAGCAGAATGGAAAAACAAATTGTGTGTTCTAGTCTCACAATAAAATACTATACAGCAATGAAAGTAAACACTAAAACTATATCCCACGATATAGATAGATTCTTACAGAAATAACGTTGAACAAAAGAAGCAAGATATAAATAAGATACATATTTGACTCCAGCTGTGTAAAGCACAATAACTAAACTGTGCCTTTCGAAGTCAGGGTAGTGGTTATTCTTAAGGAGTCATTTATAACTTGAAAGGGGAAGAACAAAGTGGGGTTCTGCAGTGCTGTTAATGTTGTTTCCTAACCTGGGTTTGGATTACTCAGATGTATCCAATGGGTGAAGGTGTGTCAGTTTGTACATTCGTGTTATATACACTTTTTTCTATATATGAGATTAAAAATGAACACAAATGTGTTGTTACTTCTCTCATAGAAGGTCAGCATCTGCTTTCATTCCTCTTGAATGGGCTAATCTTAGTGACTTATTCAATCAACAGAAGGCAGAATACATGACATTCTGAGACATTTCATGCTGAGTCACCAAAAGCCTTGCAGCTTTTACCCAGAGCTGTTGGAAAACAATTTGTGGGAGTCTGGACCATCCCATACATCTGATTACCCTGAGGCTGCCGTGCTGTGGGGGAACCCAAGTCACTTGGAAAAGCCGCGGGTTGTCTATTTTCCAGTCATCACCAGCAAGGCAAAAACTTCACTGTGTGAGTGAAGCTGTTTTAGATCCTCCAGACTAGACCATCTGTCTGCTGATTATTACTGAGTGACTGAGTTGATGTCATGTAAAAAAAGAATCACTTAGATGATTGCTAAGCAAAAATCTGACCCTCAAAATCATGATACATGATAAAATAGCTGTTGGTTTAAGCCAAGTTACAAAGTAGGAGGTAGTTTGACACACAGCAGTAGATAACTAAAACATACATTATACTTTTGATTAAAAGTTTTTTTTTTAATCTTGAGAAAGTGATTTACAATCTTTTGAAAATGTAAATTGCTCTTTGACTGACAGAAGTCTGCTGGTTTATAGGCTGCTAAAAAAGCTTTTAACTGAAAGTACATACAATCCATTGAAATTACTTTGGGACTAGGGTTTAGGTCTAGAGATTGTTTTTCTACAATATCTCATTGTCACCAACTGCAGAAATAAGTTATTTGATCAATATTTTGAAAATAATTATAACTAAATTCAATACATGTCCAATCACTGATGGCAAATTTCACCACTGATAATTAAATTACATTTTAACAATGGAGTTTTTATATCATCATTTCAAGACCACAGACTTTGGATAATTTAGCAAGATTGATATGATTTTCATCTTTGAAACTGTGATTTTTTTTATTACCTTAAAAAGGTTACGCATCACCTTATTTGGTCAAAATTATTCTGTCTATTTGAAAATGTTGATACAATCAGCCCTTTTTGTTTCCTAAATTTTCATTTTGAAAAACAGCAAACCTTAGAATTCTTTTTTTAGAGTAATAGTTTTTGAATTTTTTCCTACTTGTAAGTAAAATAAATGTTTTGGTCTTATCATTAGATAAAACCTCAATGATTGTATTTTAAAAGTGATTAGCTAAGAATAAGAAATCTCAAATTTAGCATGCTATTAAAAGGAAAAAAAGGAAGTAGACTTATTACAAACTCTCTATGCAAGTAATAATAGAGTATAAATGACTTTGAAGAGTTATATTAATGCCTTTGTGGACTCAGAGATAGAACAGAAAGTGACCTTAAGGGAAGATACTGCCTGCTGGCCATCACTTGGCTATGTGGTCTACACGTCCTACACTTTGAGGAGAGCTGGAATTGGTGTACTTGCTGCAGCATGGCAACAGAATGAAACTCCAGATGCTCACAGATGGTAAGCCTACAAACGTAATTAAAACTCAACGCTTTATTATCCCAAAACAGGAAAATTAAGAACGCCTTGCCCAAAGAAAATGTTTATGTTTTCTCTGTCTCATCTCTAACCATCCAGAAAACTTTAAGGGTCATGGAAATGGGGGAAAAAAAAAAGTCTTGTTGCCAGATAAGGGAGTGCATTAGAGTTACAGGCCATTAACCTAAACTTTACTTCAAATTCGAGTTCAACAAACAATTATAAATTGTGAACTATGTATGGAGCACTGTATTATAGATTTAATCAGGGTTTAATGAGAATATTATAGAAAGGAATTAAGTACAAGCTTCCATCACCAAATATGTGTTGAGTACTTATACTCTGGACATTATATATATATATATATATATATATATATATATACACACACACACACACACAGTATATACATAGATATATATACGATGAATATATATGAGTATAAATTTTTCTTGTAATTGTTTGGACAATTTTACTTTCTCTTCAAAGATACTGAAATGAGATTAACTGACCATTCTGTGTGTATTCATATGCACTTTAGACTCTTAGAATTTTTTTTTCTTTATATTGCAAACCTCTAGTTATATTTTTACATAGGCTTGTTCTTAGGTAGATAATTTTGAAATTTAAATATTATATTTATTGGTCAATGCAGTTTCTTGTTTCTCTGGGTGCTCCCTTCGGACCTGATTGTACTGTAGCCAGAAGAGTAGAAATATAGAAGGAATGGTCTCTCATAGGTTGACTTGGAAGCGTTCTATTGCCTGCTAGATCTTTCTTTAGTCTTCATGGAAGAAGCGTGACAATTTAAAACAATATTACCTCTCTTGAAAATAAATACTGTCTCTCCCTTTCAAGCTGCATTAACTTTCTTCATAGAAATATGAAAATATCTAAATTGTTTTCCTCTTGTTGACAAGTTATGTATTATCTGTTATCTGTAAATTTATCTTTCCTGAAAGCTAACATCCATATTTGTAGGTATCCAGAGGACCAGAATTCAAATTACCTTATACCAATTATTCAATACTTTAAAAAGTAAAATAGTTATTTATCTGAATATCCAGATTCTATGCTATCAAATTATTTTACTGTATTTAAATCTACTGATTTTTTTAGATTAATTTTGAAGACAGTCACATATTTAAACTATCTTATCTGCTCTAATCATTCCTTTTGGTTTGTCTTTGACAACTTTCCTGCTTTTTTATGGTCAACTGTATTTTTTTTTCTAAGACAGTTATATTTTCTAAGCAAATAGTTTATTTTAACGGTTTGTACATTTACATTTTTCATTTTGTTTCAGCTAGAGAATCTAATTCCTCATAATGATCATGATTTTTGTCTTCACTTTCCCCACATTTCTGTACTTAATTTAGTTTTCTTGCCTTACTTCAAATGCTCACAATTTACAATGCTCATTGGTAGGCATATAGTCACCAGTGGAGTGATCACAGATAGACTTTAATGAGACTGTGTTTGGTAGATTTATTCATAAGAGTCCAAGATTGGAAATAATCAAAATACCCATCAAGGATAAAGTGGATTTTAAAAAATTGTAATATGTTCATATAATGAAAACTACACATCATTAAAAATGACAACAAGCTACTGATACATGCAATTGTGTAGATAAATCCCAAAAAAGTTACATCAAGAAAGCAGACACAAAGGATATTTTATAATTCCATTTATATGAAATTCAAGAATAGACAACATTAATTATTAGAGATAAAGGTTGGAATAGTGGTTCCCTGTAGGATGGAGGATATTATTTGGACTTAAAGGGATCTCTTGAGACCTTCTGTGATGCAAGAAGTGTTCAACAGTTTAATATTTTGATCTCAGGGTGAGGGGTAGTTATAATACAAATGCATAATTACAGAAAATGTATTTAGCTGTGTAGTTAAAATTTATGAATTTTATTGTACCTATTTTATCTCAAAAAATGAGTGAAACTAATTACTACAGCAGAAGGATAATGCAGAGAAACTTTCTCTTTTAGCGAAGTTGGAGTAGTTTGTGGTAGATAAGTGATCCCAGTTGAAAAAAGGGAGAAAAACAAAACAGATAGGCTATGTAAAATTAGAAAAACGATTTGTTTGAGGGTATCAGTGAGCTTCCAAGGCAGCTAGAACTCACGGAGCCAAGACCTGTGCATCGTATGGCCACTTTTGCCTTCGTGGTGGTTGCAGTTCATGAACACAAGAGGTAGAGAAATCCAGGCAGAAGGCCATGGAGAAGAGGTAGAAAAACTGGCAGAACTTTGAGGGATGACATAAGTCTGAGGAAATCAAAATAGAAATTCAGTACAGCCAAGGCAGCTAGGACTTAAAGTGTCAAGATGATGGTGGGTCGATCCTAAACAATTCGGTTTTCTCTTTATGGTATTTGCAGATTGTATTTTTCAAGGCAGGAAACTAAAGAGCTAAGCAGAAAGCCATTAACAAGTAGAGCAACTTATCTGCAGTCTTACAGAGGTTGTTGCTGGACCAGAGTTGGGTCCACTCACCCAACGTGCAGCAAAGCCAATCTACTAACACTGGGTTATGATGAAGGAAGGGAGGGTGTTTACTGTACAGCCAAGCAAGGAAAACAGGCAGCTCTTGTTCAAAGAACCCAAATTCCCCAATGGCTTTCAGGGAAAGGTTTTTAAAGACAATGTGAAGGAGAGGATTGTGGGGTTCATGATCAGCTTGTACCCAGTTCTCTGAGTGGTTGATGGTGAGGTAACAGGTGATGTTTTGGGAATCTCAGTCATCAGCTTTTTGAATCTAACCTGTTTCGGGTCTACCTGCTTGTAGTCAGCTTGCAGTTAACTTGTTCTTCCTGGTGGGGGTTT
This sequence comes from Camelus dromedarius, assembly GCF_036321535.1. NCBI lineage: Eukaryota > Metazoa > Chordata > Mammalia > Artiodactyla > Camelidae > Camelus > Camelus dromedarius. The sequence goes on from NC_087440.1 coordinate 75,998,092, forward strand.
TGGTAGCTGCAAAACAACTCAGAGTTACAGCTCAGGATATTATCTGTAGCTCTGGAGGAGGAACAAAAGTCCTTGACTTTGTCTTATGGCTAAACTATTATTATTTTGTCTGGCTTGACTGTTTTCCTTTGTTTCTATATTTTCTTACTTTTCTGATTAAATTTGCTCTTTGGAACTGAGGGAAGGCCTGGGAGGCTAAAACTTTTTTTTTTTTTTTTACAAACAAGAGAGGCGGGGGATATGGGAGGGCCTGTCCCTGGGAAGGCCCCATAGGGTCCTCTTTGGTTTCAAGCTGAAGAGACAGAATAATGGAATTCACAGACAAATAAAAGAAGCCCTAGTTATCACCAGAGATGTTCATATAGGATGCATGGAGAGCTACTCTGTAGCAGTGCGAGTGTTTAAGACATTGGCAAGACTGAGTCTCTAAGTCAGTCCAATTACTGGTTCAGTATAGTTTCCTCCAAGCTACCTATCAGAGGATAGAATGAACCTTCTCTAGATAAAGAATACATCTCCCAGAACTTCCACAATTTATCAGACATGATGGCTGATATTAAAAAATAATACCAAATATACCAAGAAAAACAACCAAAAGAAAGATAAAACATCTAGAGGAACTGACTCATGGAAGACCTATTATTAAAGTTATGGGACATAGATGTTAAAGTAACTAAGATTAGTAGGTTGAAGAAAACAGATTACAAGGTGCATTACACCAGAGTCCCGGAAAATATAAAAGAAAATAGAGGAAAATTCTTGAATGAAAAATGGAATAATTAATGTATCAATCATAGTTCATTTGCTGTGGTAAATGTACCATATTAAGGTAAAATGTTAGCAATAGAGGAAGCTGGATGTAGATATAGGGAATTCTGTGCACTATTTTTGAAACTTTTTGGTAAGTATAAAACTACGCTAAAATTAAGTTTATTTAAAGTGGAATAATTGAAATTATGAGCTTAAATGCTAATTAAGAACAGATTTTATAGAGAAAAAGAAAGGATTTATCAAAGAATGACATAAGCAGAAACTAGCTGGCTTGAAGAATGAAGAACAAATGAAAAGAAAAATTCAGAAGAAAATAAGATAACTATGCAAAAAAGTGACAAATCCTCACTTTTGTCATTGAAGCCCCAGGAAAAGAGAATAAAGAAAAAGGCATATAAACAATATTGGAAGGGATAATGGACAAGACTTCTTCAAAACTGAAGATATCAAACCACATATTTAAAAAGCTCTACAAAACAATCAGGATAAATATATAGAACATGACACCTGAGCATATCGATGTGTCACTCTTGGAAGGCAAACACAAGAAGAAAATCTTAAAAGCATCTAGAAAATCAATAAAACTGATAGTAACTTCTCAACAAAAATGAAGAAAAGAACATAACAAAATAACATCTTTAAAATGCTAAAAAAAAAATCTATCTTAAAATTCTATACTCGATGGAAGTATCCTTCAAAAGTGAAAGCAAAAAAAGGACATTTCCAAACAAAGACTGTGAGAAATCATCATGGGCACCTTCCCTCGGAACATTTGCATGAAGTTCTTCAGGGAGAAGGAGAATCATTCTAGTTGGAAACATGGAAATGAAGAAGACTGGAATATTGATGATATTAAATAATAATATGAACACTGATGGTATAAAGTAATGAGAAGTATAATACAGGGCTTACCAACACATACATACATACCATCCATACATAAATACATATATATATATATATATATCTGTGTGTATGATTTTATGCAGCAATAATATAAAAATTTGGACTAGGTTTGGAGATAAATGGAGTTAAAGTGTTCTAAAATCCATGCCTTGTCCACCAAGGGGTAAGAAACTAATTTGAAGTACACTGAAATTATATACATATATGTGTGTGTGTATGTATGTATACATCTGTTTTCATTTACCTTTTAATGTATATATACACACATATAAATTTTCTTTCTCAATCCCTCTCTCTCTCCTGTCTCTCATTTAACTTTTTTTTTTACTCCTTTAGATTTAGCTCATTCACAGATAAGCTGTTTGGTTTGCGGTGGGTTATTGGTACAGCATTTGGAATATCTGTGAAGAATCCTCCTCTGTTCACAGTCAGGATCTTTTATTAATAAACATTTATCAGGCAACACTGACATATTTTCCTATTGCTACTGATACTGTACCTGTTCTACGACCTAAAGAATTTAAGTCTGTGCTGATAATTTGGCACCTTTCAGCTGCATCACATTCACTTGAAAGGAGAACAAGAATAAACAAATAGAAAGCAAGTTATATAAAAAAAGTGATAGCTCCGAGTTTAAATAGAATGAAATATCATTATGACAACTGGTGTTTTGTCCCCTAACTTAACTTGTGACACATATTTCTACACATATTTAGATATTTTTGCTAATTGGTATGTTTGAAGCTTGCAGTAGGGTTGTGACCATGAGAAAATCTGTAAGGACATATAAAACAAAAGTAATAAGGTGGCGGTGACAGAGCAAAGGTATATCACCATTCCAAGAGGATAGAATGATAAATTATCTGCGGGGATGGTTCTAGGGGGCCCAGTTCTTCAAGTTACCTGCTTCCCCTCTAGCACAGAGCTCTCATTGCCTTACAATGGAACTCTGATCTTGAAGAGAAAATTGGAGTCAGGAGAATTGAGTCCATTCTTATGCCCTACCTTTGCAATAATTTTAAAGGACATATGTCTTTCAAATAATTCTGTTGGGTTTGATGGTGGTGACAAGAGGTCAGTAAATATACTTATGATAGAAGGAAGAGATAGAAACATATTAAAGGGAAAACCCCAGATCACAGCAATAAACTCCTCTCACAGAGCTGAACATGAAAAGAAACACCTTCAAAGGAGCTTAAATCAGCAACCTTTGGAAATGTGTAAAGTTTCAGTTTGTGTAGTTCTTTTTTCTTTTTTAATCTAAAAGAAAGGTCTTTGAAATCTTGTCAGAAATCATTTATTAGTTTGCAAGTTTCCACTTAGAATTCAGTGCAATTCAAGGAGAGATCTGGAGAGGCATGTTTATCTGGTGCTTTTGGCATCCCCTGTGCTTAGGGTGACTCATGACCTGTGAGAATCAATGAATCTTTATTAAATATGTTCACAGCTTGCTGCCTCCAATGCCTCTCCTAGCACCTTATGCATACTTGGACCGTGGAACTGACAACACTGACTTCCACTGCACTCTGAGTTCCTTAAGGGCAAAGATTATTTCTTCATTCGGCTCTGTACCTCTATAGCATATGGCAGAGTACTGGCTGCAAGTGGAAATTAATAAAAAGCTTCCTAAATGCATAAATGATTAAAGAGAACTGAAATTTTAGGCTAACGGTGGGATGTGGCATGTTGTCCCATCTCTTCTAATGTGTCAAGGAATACCTGATTTTCAACATAGAATTTCATAAATTTGTTTGTTTGGAAGGTTAAGATCCAGAAAAATGAGACAATGAGACTGGGAGTCAGACATAAGAGGCAATGTTAGGAGATAATAAGGTGTTTCAAGGTCAACATCTATTAACTCAGACATTTATTCCTAATGAATATGTGCCACCAAATATTCTGGTCTTGGAAATTAGCTTAGTGAAAGATATTTGCACAGTAGGGACAGAGTAATGAGGAAGGCAGTCATTGCAAAACATACCTTCTGGAGGTGGAAGATAAACCATGAACCTCTTGTCAGTGCACACACAGACAAGGAAATGAGATGCTGATAAATGGCATGAAGAAGATTAAAGAGGTGAAGTGGCTGGCATGGGGGCATCTCATCTAGTGTGACCTGAGAAGTGCTCTCTGAAGGGGTGACATTTGATTGGACAAAGAAGCAGCCATGTGAAGATATGCAGAAAGAAATAGCAAAAACAGCAAATGGAAGAGTCTGATATTAGAAGAAGCTATATATGTTCAAGAGACAGGAAAAATATGCCACTGTGGATGAGTATGTTGAATGAGCGGTAGAGTGGGTAGAGATTAAGGTGAAGATCAGGATATATAATATGTTTTAGGCGATTTCACACACAGGGCTACTGTTTACTGGTACATACTTGAGGGTGTCAGTTGTTAAAAGTGTTGAAATTCTTTATTACTTGATGAATAGTCACTGACCAACACCCTCAAAATGCCTACTTTGATGACTCCATCCCATACCTAGGTCCCTGTGGTCTTCTTCATGAGTCAGCAACTAAAGGGTGAATGTGATCCATAGCAGGCAGCCTCTGGGGCCTTGCTCAGCACTCTCACCTGGGCATGGTCTGATCCTCAGTGTTCATGCTGTGCCCAGAGATAAATATTTTGAATATCACTTCTGATTTGGGCAACAGAGGGAGATCTATGTAGATTTTACTCAAAGAGCAATGGGAAGCTATTGGAGTCTTTCACACAAAGCAGAACAATGACCTGATTTAAACTTTAAAAAGATTACCCTGGGTGTTGTATGGAGGGTGTACAGCCAGTAGGAGAAACTGGAAACAGGAGCCCCAACAAGGGCAGATTATTTATAGATGAGAAGTGATGGTGGCTTAGATTGGACTTGAAGCAATAGAGATAACAGTCAGATTCAGGATATAATTTAGAGATAGAGCTATTTATTTTATTTTAATGAATGTTTGGGATAGGGGATTGGAAAGGCAGAGGGGGATCAAGAATGATTCTTAATTTATTAATCTGAGCAACTGGGTGTGCAGTGATGCATTTTACTGCATGCAACACAGACAAATCCCGAGCCCCCAATATGGCGCCATTGCTTCGGAACATGAACTGGTCACCTAATAGCAAATTGATTATGTAAGCATATTCCAAGAGTGGGCAGAGTCTCAACCAGCACCATATCCAAGGGCTTATGATGTGTTTGATCTGCTAGCATGAGATCCTGTAAAATATCACATAACGCTAAGTAACTGACTTCACAGCAAAAACAGTTCATGAAATGACCCATAACCATGGTATCAGTTGGTCATATCACATACTATACTCCAAAGAAGCTGGAGCTCCAGACTGGAGCAAAACTTTTCAGAAATAGGATGCCATCCTCCAGGACACAGTGTGCACCTTGACTTAAGGAGATTTATATGCTACTTTTTCCCCAGTAGGAAGACTACACGGGCTCAAAATACTCAAATTCCCACTGACTGTCACTTCCAATGGCTCACTTGAGGAATATATGCTTCCTGCCCCCATATCTCTGGATTTTGTAGAGTTAGAGGTCCTGGTTCCCCATGGGGAATACATGCTAGAGGACATGGCAGAAGTGTCATTGAATTGTAACCTTGACTTCTAGCAGGGCATCTTGGGTTCCTTGTGTTCAGGGACTGTCAAGCAAGAAGAGGCATCATCGTCTTGGATTACTAAGCACTGATCATCAAAAAGATGATGTTGTTACACAATAAAGATAGGGATCTACTGAGGCTCCAAGCTATCCACTTGACTAACTCTTTTTATTGCCTTGAACAATTGTGGTAAATGGTCTTGTGCAGTAATCACAGCCTGTTATGGGCTGGATTCTGTCCCTCCCATATGTCAAAGCACTAACTTTTTATGTGACTTTAAGAAAGGGCCTGTGAGGAAGTGATAAAAATTCGAGTAAAGTCATGGGCTGTAATCGGATTCCATTGGAATCCTTCTAAGAGGATGAGACACCAGAGAGCTTGCTCTCTTTCCACATGCACACAGAGAAGAGGCCAGGGAAGGCCACAGGGAGAAAGTGGTCGTCTACAAGCCAGGAAAAGAAGCCTTATCAGAAACCAGCTCTGAAAGAAACTTTATCTTAGAACTGTGAGAAAATAAACCTCTCTTGTTTCAGCTGCTCCCTCTGTGATAACTCTGTTACAGCAGCCTACATCACCTTAGAATGACATGATGACTCAAAGAGAGAGTCTGGGGAGTATCACCAGGGAAGCCACTGCAGCAAGCGGACTTGCCCCCTGAGCAGCAGGTCTGGCTCACTCATCAGACCAGCTGTCACGGTGGTGGCTGTATCTTGTCTCACGAAGCTTTCTCCTCTAAGTTTCCTCTAGTTGAGAGGCCCACCAGATACCTGGAGGAACCACGCACCAGACACGTGTGAAGAAGTGGCTTTGACCCACAAGAGGTGGCCTGCGGTCAGCATGGGGAGGCACTGCACAGCTCTTGCTGCCCCAGCTGCTAGGAGTCTGGCCAATAAACTGTCTTCAGTTGTCACCTTGTTAGGAATGGCCCCAACTGCAGAGAGAATTGCCAATAGCAAGGACACAGCCTTCTGGCAGAAGCCCATCTTTCATGTGTGTTGGAGGCAGAACTAAAAGGACCTGGCCAGTGTGGCTCAATGTGGGACACATGTGAAGGACCAAGTTGGGTCCTGAGCTTCCCATGGGGGTTGGGTGAGGTCACTGGGTTTCAGTGAAGACTCCACTTCTCTCTCTACCCAGTCCTGTTCCCCTCCTTCCTCCATAGTGATGATTTCAAGGTCACTTCCTAATGAACTTTCTGAGCAACAACCTGTCTTGGAGTCTGCCTCCTGGAGAATCCACGCTGTGACATGCTGTGAATGAAATCAGTGATACCAGTTGTCATTTAGTCTAGACACTGGAATTATTTTTTTAGGATTCCATAAGTAATGCTTCATAGAAAATAACCAGGTCAAACATTTTTTTCTTAAAACTCAGAATAAGGACATTTTATATTTCTATTTTAAGGTTAGTACTAGAATTTGTAATATGTTATCAAAGTTTACATCCAATGATAAAATGATATGTTTCTAACTATTAGATGAAAAAACAAAAATTCACTCAAGTGGAAAAACATTATTACAAAAACAGATTTATTTTTCAAAAGAATTTACTTTTGGGGTTTTAAGCAATCTAATATGAAATGTATAAAACTTACATTTTTCACTTTTGAATCAATCTATTATCTTAGTGTTTTATTTAAAAAGGTAACATATTAAAATAGAAAAAATAAGCCACATTTTCATGTAAATTCAAAAGTAGGATTCAGTTTATGTATGGGCCAAAGATCATATGCATTCCTTCATCTCAAATCTTTACTTAATTGCTTCTGAATAGTTGTAGCAAAACAGCCCATATGGTGGTAAGTGCCTAATATATTAGTGAAGTGGCAGTTTTCCACATATGAGATGTGTCAGTTTTCTAGAGAACTTTCTTCATTCCTATGGTTGCTCCTATTTGCTAGTTTAGAAATTTCTTTCTCAGTTTAAATCTACTGCGACATAGTTTTTCCATGCCAGGCAAAAACTAACTCTCAACACGTATTTGCATATGTAAAGTAGAACTCACGTTTGCACATCATGCTTTTTACCTTTAGCTTGGTAGTCTCATGCAGATCCATTCATAAGCAAGTTCTCATGTACATTTATGGAAATCGCAATTACACGAGTAGAGTCTGTTTTTCTTTCGAGTATCTATCTGGAAAGATTTACAAGATCCTTGGCAAAAGTTGCTATGCAGAAAGAGTCCGTACAAACAAAATAAGGCATGTGCCACAGCTTTGTTAAGCTTCAACACGTAAATAGAATTGTCCCCCTTGGGATTTGCCTTATGTATCGTTTGATTTTTCTTTTTCTCCGTAACTAAGAATTAAATTCTCAGCAAGTTTGAACTTGTTTGAATGGGTCAAGTAGATGCTGTAGGTTCTGAACTCATTTATTTGGTTTCATATTCAGAAGTATGGTGGTGCTGAAAGAAAAAAGGTCAGGATATTAACAATCTGAACACAGATAGAAATAATTTGAGCTCAAAGGGCACAAAGAGTGCACCTAGTCTAGGTCTCTACCAGCCAAATACCTCTAAGTCCAGACTCATGACAGTATCCAGGTGTTGGAAAATAAAGTATGGCTGGGCACTGTAGCAAGCTGAAGAGAGTCCACCCTCTCTAAAGGCAATCCAATACAATAAAAAAAAAAAAAAGACAAAAAAGACTAATACTTCAGCAAGTCATAGTAGGCTGACATTGATGACCCCCACTAGTCTATCCAAACTCTTATTTTTTAACTGATGAGATTTTTTGTTAACTGATAAGATTCCTGAGCACAGTGATGGCAGACTATAATATTAAAAACAAATCTTTTCGTAAGGAACCGGAAGGGAATGGTCTAGTGATGGATTAAAGTCTCCTGACACCCAATTCGGAGCTGTTTCTCTCAGAGGTTAATATCTTTGAGGCTGAATGAAGTTTGCTCTCTTCAACTGGACATTCCCGAATTCCATTCAATATTTAACAATTATTTCCAAATGCAACTGTGATGTATTAGATTGTATTATATTTTACTACCATCCAAGCTCCTTAGAACTACAAGAAGCTATTCTTTCCTGGAGTATCCAGATTGTGAGGCAACTCTGATACATGATGTTAAAAAGAAATTCTGTTTATATATTTCCATTGGTGAAAAATAATTTCTGTTTGAGCAGTTCTATTAATTTTCCCAGGTGGTGGTATTTTTAGTTTCTAAGTCAGGCATGTCGATGCACAAGGAAAAAAAGAGAAAGCAATTTACAGCTCTGCAAAGAAATACAGCCTCTTCCACTTCATTTGTGTTTCATCTTGATTATCAACACATTTGTCATTCCCCTGTAATTTATTCATTATTTTTACCAGAGGAATATGAAGGGAAAAAAGAAGATAAGTGCACTTGTCAAAATGTGAAACAGATGCTCTAACAATGATTGGAGACAATTAATGTTCTCAGGAAGAAGCAACAGGCTGGGTTTGTGTTTAGCTTCAGATTTTTACAGCAAACAGACTTGGGGAAAATGCAAATGTGAAATAAAGGTTTTATTTCCCAAGCAAAGGAAAACGGTACTCTGACTACATTGTTGTGCATTTCTGTTATGATCTGACAGTTTAGATCCTTTCTGAAAAATCGTTAAGAACAATGAGAGCAAAATGCAAATTGAGCAGCTTTGAAGAGTGATTCAATGACTCTTTCTTCTGAGTCACCAAATTGAAAATGTCCTGCGATTGAAATGGCTGTGGGATGGTGGGCTGACAAGTAGAATGAAGATGAATATGTGTCTGAGCACACTTTAATTCCAATTGGGCACAACCAAGTAAGTGTGCCTCCAATCAACTTCGCAATGTTTCCGTTTGTTCTTTCTTTTATTGAAGTGAAGAGATTTCAGTTCCACCACCTTCTGAACTCTGACAGTATTTCCCTTCCCCACATCTCGCCCCTACTCCACTGATCTTACTCTAGACCTTGTAATCAGTAGTCTCATTCCCTGACCCTTACCTCCTTTCCTCTGCCACTCACTCCAGTGGTTTGATTCTAACAGTTTTCTAACCACGTGGAACTCATTATTGCTGTAACCAATATCCAGTTATCCTCAGCTTTGGGATTCTTGGGAGGATCATACTACCCCCAAATCAGGATTGGACTCTCTTCAACTTTACGACCACAAATACCAATGTGTCCTCAACACTGACAACCAATCTGATGTATGAGGATAGGTCGGACTGTGGGGAGGATACATATAATGGCTCAACAGAAGTTTCCTTCTCATTGACCTAACAGTCTAAGGTGAGTCTCTGATCAGATCATGAGATGACTCTCCTCCGCTGGTCACTTAGGGGCAGATATTTCTTCCATCTTCTGGATTTGCCTCACCTGAGACTTAGTTATTGACTGCATCGAGCTGGCAGGAAGAGGGGGCATAGGGAGGGCTTCTCTGCTTCTTAGATGTCTTGTTTGAAAGTAGCAAATGCCCTTTCTGCTTATACACTGTTAGATAGAGCTCATTTTATGGCCATAGTCTGAAAAATGTAGTCTAGTTCTGCGATCAGGAAGAAAAGAAGAAAAGGAAAAGTATTTTGATGAAGAGCTAACAATCTCCACCACATACGTTAATAATTTCCTGAAATTGTATTTTTCTACTCTCAAAGAAAACTATTACTTCTCTCTCTTCAAATCATAAACGTCCTAAAATGACCTGGCTCCACTGAGAACATAGATACAGTCAGATGAGAATCGCCATTTTCTTCCCACCTTCTGAGCTGCCTATGAGCCCACAGACGTGATTTTTTTTTTCCTTCCCTTATAACAGAGTAAACATTCTTGCATGATCTAAAGGCATAGCCTCTTTTTGTTCCCTGGGTAGAATTTCCTCTGTATTTCTCAAGGACCTTACCTCTGCCATCATCTTTATTTCTAGCTCCATCATCAAGTTCTTACTTTGGATTAATACCAGTAGTATGAAAACATGCCTAGTATCACTCAGATTTACACAAGTAAGCAAAAAAATATTTTACCCCACATCCCTCTCCATCCATTGCCTCATTTCTCTACAACCCTTACTGGAAAATTGATGAAGTACTTAATAACATCGTTTCTACCCTTTATACCTCCCATCTTGATCACCCTTCAACCAAGATTTTATTCACATCACTCCAATAAAATAGTACCTAACAAAGTCACCAATGATCCACATCTTGTTCATGTCAGTGCCAGTTATGTGCCCTGAGCCTACCTCTAGTTAACATCAGACACATATCACCTTGCAACAAATGTAAGATGGTCTGAAGTAAGGAACACATCTCTCTGCTTTCTAAACTCATTGAACATCTGAGCAGTATTCAACTGAGTTTAATCTAAAGATATTTTACTAACTTATATTCTGATAGGTAAACTTTATGATTTCCTAAAGGACAACCAATATTTTTTGGTAGGAAATGGCCGACTCAATACTAATACAATAATAATTTACAGACTAGAGACACTTCCTTTTTTTTTTTTTCTAGGCACCTTGTAGGGTCATTTTGTGCATAATACCAGATGATTCGGTTGCTTCAATCAGGACATCATTCAAGCTAATGGGGTGCAACATTCTTCTGTCCAGAACCATAAATTAACATACATCAGACTCATCACTGAACCAGATGCTTCAGATATCATGAAGATGATTCACTGAGCTCAAGGAAACTATAACCTAAAGGAGAAAATAAACATACATTCAGTCCTACAAAAACTGAGAGAGAACTTCTTTTGAGACTGGTTCCATGTAAGTTATTGCAGACTGTACTTCTTAGAGGCAGCTGCAAGTACGTTTCTCATCTTACGTGGTCTTCTACATGTGTGGTGTCTATTTCTCTCCCACCTTGACCACTCAGTGGTCCCTGTGACCTCTTTAACCAATAGAATATTGATGCTTTGCAAAGTCTGGTTGTAGCTCTACCTACTTTGGCAGTTTCTGTTTCTCCCTCTTGAAATGTCACTGGTACTGAAGTCCCATTCTGTTAGACGCTAAAGCCAAATGAAGCAACCATGTGGAGACTCTTTGATCTGGGCCTCAGATGAGACTCCAGCCACTGTCCAGCATCCGTGGTCAGTTAGATGAGTGGTTCGTCCTGAATGCGCACCTTTCAGATGATTCCAGCAACAGCATCCAAGTGAACTGAATGAAGGCCCAAGTGGGAAAATGCACAGACGACCCCAGTCAACCCACAGAATCATGAGGAAAAATAATAGCTTGTTCATTTAGTTTGGTTGGTTTGTTATGCAGGAATAGATAACCCAAAGGTTAGGTGACAGCCATAAAGATCATTTAGGTACATTCTCTATCCCTGGGACCCCACAGTCTAATGTAGGACTTTGAGGAATTCCTTAAAATGTGAATACAAAGTTATGGTGAATAATCCACAAGATGTATGATTATATGTAGAGTACAGGAAAGATTTGTTTAGAAAAGTGCCATTTGAGTTAGAATTTGAAATGGGTGTCAAATTTTTCTAATTGCTGTTTGATAAGATTTAAACTGTTGGAGAAATCTACCAAGAGGAAACAGCTTGAGAGAAGAAATCTATGGTGGTCAGAAGCTGAGTAATATTAACTCACGTTAATTAAATTGCTGTCAAGATTTGGGAACTTCACATAAGCTACTTCTTATTTTTATCAAAACCATCTAGCAAGAAAGGAATTAAATCAGGATTCAAATGCAGCACTTGAAACTTAAGCTACTTCCAGTATGCTAGCATGCCTCCAGGGAGGGATAGGAAGAAAAATGAGAAGAAGGATTTAAACAGAAGGTTGGGGCACAACCATAGAGAAAGTTGAAGGCCCTACAAGAGCTTGTCTTCAATCAAAGTAGCAAAATGGACCCACTAAAGATTTGTCAGCAGAGAAACTCATGTTCTCATTCCTACTTAAAATAGTCACATGATTTCCTTTTTTAACATTATTTTCTTATTTGATTGTGCAGATTTTTATTTAGATGCAGTGTTTGGTTTCTTATTGGAGTAACGGAATTGTTATCTCTTAGTTATATTTTGGCTTTCATCAAAAGTTGGGTTAAGAGACTTTAAATTTATTAAATGGGAGAACTGACTAGTACAATGTGGATTTAAGTTAATAAAATGTAGCCTCTTTTCTAAGTGTTCATTTATTAATATAAACAACTAAAACAATTAAGCATTATTAAATTTGGAGGGATGGGAAATTCAAAGATTTTCTGCATAACAGATTTAAATCTTTACACACATTTGGTTGATTTTAGAACATTAACAAGTCTAAGAGTTTCTATTTTATTCTTTTCACTTTTTAGATAGAAATATTTAAACTCAAAATTGTTAAGTTTCACACAAATTAGCAACAACAACGATGGAGAAAACAATCAACGAACTAGGAAACAAATGTGCAGTCCAAGTAATCTGACTTCCACCTGAGGGTCTTGCGATCTTTAAAGACATCTTGAAGGAGTCATCTATTTGTCTCTCCTTGAATAAATACCATGTTAGGAACATAAGCACATCTTTATTTGATTTTCAGAATGAATTTCTAGAAGTCTGACAAAAGGCTTATTTACAATTATTTAAGATTACAGATATACAAGCTGGAAAAACTTTAGTAAATCTGCACTGGCTTAAGGCAACATCTTGGAAGTAAATTTAGGTATTTATTTAAAAGATTCTCTCATATAATCTTTTTTTTTTCTCTCTCTCCCATTCTTTACTGTAGTAGTTTAGATTTATAAAACTCTATTTGCATTTTTTGTAAGAAGAATATTACTATATTACTGACTATGAAAGTAGGCATGACTATAATAGACAACATGGAAAATATGGAAGAGTATAAAAATCACATCTAACCTGTCCGCCTGGGTATGACAGCTTCAAACAGTTTTATTTAGCTCTTACTATTGTCAACCGATGTGTCATATTTCTTGTGTATCCAGAGTTGTATCTTGTTGATTATTATGTCTCCAAACACTATCACAGTTTCAAGTGTATTGTAGGAGCTCAAAAACATATTTTGGGTAGACAATAATGCAATTCATTCCCTTGTTTCTTTCTGAACATTTTTTATAGTAGGAATATAGTATAGTTCTGTATTAATGAACTTATGCTCACCTAACATCTTTTGCTCAACATATTGATATCTCATATCATAGCATATATCATACAATTTCCTCATATGAACACATCAAATATTATCCAAATAATCCCCTCATTTTAGTCATTAAATGAGTTCTAACAGTTTGCGAATGTAAATCATTTAGTTTTCAAAAACCATAGATGGAGACTACTTTTTATCCACCCAAATCCATTACCCCCTTCCTTTATTTCCCTTGTAATGGAGTTGTAATCTGTTGCTTGATCATTCAGGGACTATGATTCCCAGCCGCTCCTTTGCAGCAAGGGGTATCCATGTAACAAAGTTCCCACCAACAAAATATGAGTCAGAGTGTCCTGTTCTTCTTTCAGAATAAGCCCAAATCCATGAGAGATAAGTAGCTCGGGCATCTAGATCTCCATAAGATGGAACATTCATCTCTGATGATTACAAACAAGAGAATTCTTTGTTCTTGAATCAACATTATTGTTGGGTCTCTCGTGAGAGAAGCTGAGTCATTTGTAGCAACTAATCCAGTCACACGCTCCATCACTAAACAAGTTTCAGCTTGCACTAGGGACTAGCTCACGTGTGGTAATCTTGGCTCATAAGTGTCCCTGTCTAAAGTAGGAAAGTATGTTTCCACGAATCACTTCTGTGTTGTTTCACCCAATAAAGACAACACATCAGAGGCTGATTTCCAGCTGGAAATCTACAGGGTGAGAATGTGACTGACCATCTGCTTTGATGAGTCAGACATCCTCAAACAATGGCTTGTAAATTTTAGTGTGTTTCAGAATCACGTGGGGGGGCTGTTAAAGCACAGATTGCTAAGTCTACCTCCAAGGTCTCTGGTTCTGTAGATATGGAGTGGGTTCTGACAGCATGTATTTTCAACATGTTCTCAAGTGATGTTGATGTTCATGGTTTTATGATGCACTTTAAGAAACTATTCTTGAAGAACTAGAGCCCAATTCCTTCAGAATGGAAAAAAAGGGGGGGGGGAATAAAATAACACCTTCCCAAGTTTTTTTCTGAGTAGGTTCTAAAAATTTATGAAAGTCAGTATTTTCTCCTTGCAACAATTATTATTCAAGCTATTTCACTTGTCTTTGTATCTCTAAATAGGTGGCAAATACTTAGAACACAGTCTCATCGCTGCCTCTCTTTCTTCCCTGAGGCAGCTCTAGTGAATGTGTGGAAGAACTAACATTGCTGAAACCCAACAATCTACATATCTGCTGGATCACTGGTCTGTGACAGAGAATGCCTTTTTTCCCTACTGGCGTGTTCCAGTCATCAGATGGTTAGCTTGCCACTGGTGCTTAACACTTTAAGTGATCCACTTGTCAAGTAGGGCTATTAATCTTCATGATTTAACGGAGAATTCTAGACATCAACAAATGGGAGAGACATCTGACCACTGAAACCCAAGCCTGATACTTTTCCCTCCTGCACTTTGGCCATTCCTTTGGCATACAGAACGGAACTCCCCAGGTCAGCGGGTGGGAAGCTATAACTTGGAGACCTAATTCATGCCCTCAAGGCAATCATTTACCAGAGCAGAAGCCTTTCAGGTAAGATGTGAGATAGATTCTCTGATGTTTTATATTGCAAGACTACTTACAAAACCTTTTTGAATCTTGTCCCTTCCCCATTAAGGGGACTACAATGTCACTCCTACTGTCCTCTGGGTCTGAGTGACTTTTTTCTTTCATTGTTCTGCCAAAGCAAGATATGGTGACAGAGTGTCTCATCTCAGTCATCAGTACCAGCCATCTCTCCAAGAACTCATAACACTTGTAACACTTATTAATAAGACAAAACATATATCAGTGCTTAGTTTTAGTCTGCTCTTTATTCTCTGCAGAAGACAGGCCATAAAGAGAGCAAATGATCATTGTTATATACCACATGTTTCGGAAGATAAAGAGATATTTACTTATAGCAATGTATCAAAACTCTTCGCACTTTCTGATTAAAGCTCACCTGTGTCAAGTGTGACATTGCTCAGAGAAATATTTGCCCTTTACAATATTATATGTAAGTATGTGTCCCATGCTCTAAGAGGGCCAGTGCGTAAAAAAGAAAACAGTATTGGTACCTGTGAAACTTTTGTTGGGCAAAAACCCTCAGAGACATGAATCACAGGTTTCTAATTCAGACCTTTTAATTACATAAATGTTACTTTCTGAACCTTCATACTCTATTTTTAGTGTAATTCCACATTAAGTACTTGCCCTAAAATTGAGGCAAAGTCACAGCCATCCTGTATTTTGAGGTCTAAAGAGAGTTATCACAAGTCACTATTATGTCCAAGATTGAAAATCATCCCATCTTTGCTTTTAAAAAAATTCAAACAAGTTACAGTAGTAGTGACAGTTACTGGCATTTGACATAGTCCCTGGAGGCATCAAAAGACTGTCTGAGTACAGATGTCCTAAGGCATGGCAGCTGAATGAGGAATCCATGAGGCCAGCCTCAGTGGTCCAGGAAACCTGTGTCTAGATCGCTGGGTAACAACAAGTCTCAGTGGGGGAGGTTCTCCAACAAGATACCACCCATTATCATGTACTCATAGCTAAAATATGTAACTCACAGGGGAAGGACTAATCATGTGTTATATATTTTGTGCCAATTACTGGAGTATTTTGGGAGTTTAGGTCTGCTGGCATTTATATCATATCCTTCTTAAAGTTTGAATTGATTCACTATTAGAATGTTTCAAGACACCATCTTAATAAGAAAAATGACCTTCCTAATATTATGTCTTATTATGCAAGCCTTTAATGTTGTCCCATCACAAGTCACCTACAGCTCTGGAGTCATTTATTTGGTAAGTTTATTACCACTTACTAGCTCCCTGGCCTTGGACAAATAACTTAAATCCCCTGATTTAATTGTACCTTAAGTACATGGTTTTTGGAGGATAAGATGAGATGATGAAGGAACAGCACATGGCATAGTGCCTAATGCAAATTAAGCGCTGTAGAAATGTATCCATTATTATTAGAACATGGCTAGTCTTTTTACCTAAATGTATGTAAGGCTTTTTGAGGGAGACTGGAGAAAGTGCCACGGATGAATATGTCTTTCTCATTGAGCAGTCATTTACACAGTAACGTTGCTTTGGTTAGTGGAAACACCTCTGATGAACACGTGGACGCAACCGAAGACATAAAACTTCAGTTGATATCAGTTATGCGTCTCTTTAAGATAATTTTTTGTCATATAGTTTCTGATAGAAGAGCCAAGGAAAAAATGTTATTAAAGGCAGAGAAGGATCTTGAAACTATGTCTACCAGATGATTTGTACATAGTTAAGCAAACCCTTTTTACTTTAGCCATTTATCCAATACATAACCGTTGAACAACTGTTAAGGGCTAGCCAAACAGGCAAAACATCTAGGTAAAACCATACACATGACACTGTTAGTGCCTGTCCTCATGGCATTTGTTTTCTGTTTCAGAACTTTTCCAAGGTGCTGTCCCCAACTGAATATGATACACTCATTCTCATTAAAGCTGTGAATTGTTCATTTTTTTTGTTATAATTGTCAGAGTCTTCACTTGGAACTTTTTATTTTTTTTTTAAGGAAATTGAATGAATGCTCATGTTTATTTGATAAATGCTCATGTTTATTTGATAAATGCTCATTATTGGTTACTCTCTGCTACTAAGTGGTAGTAACAATTTCCTACTTTATTAGGTAGGTATTATTATTATCCCTGTTTTACAGACGGGAAACTGAAACACAGAAAGATTAAGTAACTAGCTGAAAGTCACACAGCTAGTACATGGTAGGGCCAAGTTTCAAATCCAGAGAAACTGATTCAGATGTTTGGGATTTGAACCATTAAACATGTTCAGGCAATATTATACTTGATTCTAGTGTGAACTAAAATTGTTGATCTCAGAAAGGTGAAAATTTGTACAATGTCATTAGGGATCTCACCTTTGTTTCTAGACTTTTGTTTTGACTAAATGTACCATTACTCTGTAGTAAAAGTGTTACTGACTGATACTGTACCTACTTCTGCATTTTCTTTTTCTTATTTCCCCCAAAATGTCTATAGGAATATATGAGATTTGCTTGAACGTTAACATGGATGTCACTTTTAACATTATTTTTTACCTCTGCTTCTTATAATTGTTCCCAACTGTTCTTGTTTTGCCTTCTTTCTTGTAGCCCAAATGTAGTTTGTTTCATCTGCACTAAATGGAGAGGTAGCTTGATATGGTGGAATATTAATAGCTAATACAAATAAGAATTTTTTTAAGTTTGTACCAGCACTGGGTTAAGTGCCTGATCTGTATTATCCTATTTAATTCTCACAATAATTCACTAAGTTTGGATTTGCTTTTATCTACGTTTTATAGGTTATAAACCTGAGACTTTCAAAACACAAATAAGTACATCAAAATAGTCTATAACAGCTTTAGCATATAGGATGGAGAATGCACTTGTTGGAATTTGAGTACAAGTTCATAAGATGTCAAAACCTAAACTGTTAACCAATGGTGGTACTTGAAAAACAATGACCTGGCTTTATGTCTGGGTCCTAATTAGGCAGTGTGTTCTTCAGTAACTTACTGAGAGTATCTTCCTTTCAATTTAGCTAACTTTAGTTTAAGATACAAAAAATTCCTTCACTGATTATGCATTTATTCACTGTACTACCCTATGCCGAAACCTGCACTATGAATAGATGGTACAAGGACGAACAGAACATCTTTCATTAATGACCTTAGAAGATAATGATAATACAGTATTTACATCATAGAGTTAAGTAAAGATTGAATAAATCAACAGATAAGCTTTTCAGAATAAAATCCATATTACAGTGATACACACACATACATGCATTATTAATATATTGGTAAAGGTGAAGGGAGGTAAAAATGTGTGTGTGTGTGTGTGTGTGTGTGTGTGTGTGTGTGTGTGTGTGAGTCTCACATAGACAATTGTCTCTGTGTGTTTGCTTGCCAAGTACATAGTAGAAACCCATGCCAAGGAGAACATTATGAATGATACAGGTCAGTTTTGAAAATGCTTTTCTCCAAAGAATCTGCCATAAAGTCATACATCTACAAAGAAATGAGGCTTGACACTCCCCACCCACATTTCAAGAAGGATGTAATAAGGTAGGTGAAAATGTATGCCAGGCTGCACGCAGTTTATCTTTATAGATGGTCACATTTATAGCCTATGCAGGTAACTAGGATTCTTAATTAAAAGACTTTAAAATTTTTTTGATAATTTTTGCAGTATTAATAAGGATTGATGAATGATTAAGTATGTATTTAGGTAGCAATAATGTGTTTGGAGACATGTTAGCAACTCAGGACCACTTACTAGACATTATAGCATCATTAACAAAGAACACTAAACATTTGACAAAATAAAGATCTCTGTATCATCTCTTCAGAGGCTTGAAATGATTATCCTAAGAAGCATTGCAGAGAAATCTAAATAATTTCCAGGAATGATGAATGAAATTAAAGGCATTCTTGGCAGACAAACATTAATATAAATATCACTTTCCTCAAGAAACATTTCACATAATTACAACATTTCTGTTAAATTTAGGTATTTTTGACCTGTATTTGCTAGCTTTAAATTGGTATTTCAAAACAGTTCTTAAAAATAATACTTTTTACATTACCATGAGGCAGGGCCACATAAGCATTGCCAAAAAAGAAAGAATTGTTAACATATGAAAGAAATAGCTGTTGCTTTGATTTAAAAAAAAAGAAAAACAAAATAGGTGAATTTTCCTCTGTGATCGGGCTTGTTTTGTTTTGTTTGGTAGCTGATTCTACTTCCTGTCATGTACATGGTTTTAACCTTTGGACTTCATTCCCTTTGAGTTCATTGTTTAATTACTGGGTATGGAATCCTCTGGGTCTCATCTTCAGCCTCTGCGGTTCCCTTCTCACTTGACCTCCCTAGCAGACTCAGAGCTTTGCTTTCTAACCCTGACCTTGAGTTGGAGGGATTAACAACAGAAGCCCAACTCCTGTGGGCTGAGCATCTCTTCAGTTATGCTACTAGTCTGATCCTGCCTATGGTCACCTCCTTTCTAATCCTTCTGATTCTGGGTCCTGTCCAGTTGAATTTGTTTCTATATTATTTTCTCTGCATCTGAGTCCCTGCTTTAAGTGGCATCAGGCAAGGCAAAGCTTCTCAAACTCTATTTTGATGGTGCCATTCAAGTTCCACTTACAGAGTTATTTACAAATCACACTATTTTAAAATTAAACGAACTTACATTATTTTTTACTAACTTTAAAAAAAAATCACATTGGTTTGAAAGACAAACCTCTGCTATATGGGAAAGGAATATTTCTCACCTTAAGCAGAGTAACTTCATAATGAAATAAAATGAAGGCAAAAATTACAAAATCAATATCTCTCCAGATATTATTGCAAGTCTGAGAATTATTATCTGTTTGATAATAATGGAGACTAGCAAGAGGTGGAGTGATGTTCTGAACATAGTGACAGTAAACTTGAGTTCTCTTCTTTCCATAATCAGAATGACTGATAAAATAACCAAGATTGATGAAGGTCACAGATTGAGACAGCAATGTAGAAATTCCCTACCCTCAAATTCCTAACTCAATTTTTAAAATCAGCAATAAACATAAAATGTAATAACTACTAGCAACTAAATAAGTAAAGGAACAAGAGAATGCAATCAATTTCCCAAACAAATGTCCTGGGTAGGTGTGGGGAGGGGCAGAAGATTCTGGAACAGGTTGGAGAGGTGCAGAAGAGTTTATTTAGCTCCTTACCCTAACCCTGGTCCCAGAAGCTGCAGCGATGAGATGATTCTACTTACTTCCTGGTATGAATAGAAATGAAAAAAATAGATACTAAAAGAATTGTTCCATTTTAAGGGATAGGTGATTCCTAGATTATGACTATATATGATATATTTTGTATAGGGTGTTCTGGTTAGCTTTCAGCATCTCTTTTTTTCTTTGCAATGATACTTCATAAAACACAAAATATGAAAATTATTAAGGTCAGTTCTGGTCATAAGGAACGTTATGTACTGACCATTTCCATGATTAATTGAAAAGTCTTCATGCTACAAAATGCTTGCCTATGTACTCTCTGAAGTTCATTTTAATTTATATACCCTAAACTATGCTCAGTTTCAGTTACAAAATCCTATTATAAAAAGAGTTGCCAAAACTTTACGCAATTCAAAAGGAAGTCCTTCCAAGTTGAAATTTTACAAAGCACATCTTATAGGTGATGATATATTAAATGAAAGGTTACTTTAATAATAATTTTTTTGCCAGCACAGCTTCAATGCCATATAAACGTTTCCTATTCAATTACCTGCTCACATTTTTCATCTTCACTGATTTTGCAGTGATCAGAATATTTCTCTTAAACCCCACTACATTAATCCATCAAAGTGCTTTTTTCATTAGGTGATGAAGTTTCCCACCCTGAGTATTACCAGCGAGGATGATGATATTTCCTATTGTTCTGCCTCTAGACTGTTACTTGTGAGGATACTTTTATTCCTCTAACCTCCCATTATTCAAGAAGCACAATGGGTTTACTCCGTAGAGTGGGTAATGGAAACCACCTAGAATTAGACCCCTCAAATCCTTCAAAGGAAACTTTTCTGTCTATCTTCAGCCCCTTGCAGATTTACTTAAATAATCACCTTTCCATTGTTTAATTACTCAAAGCATTTTGTAACTGGAATGTGCATTTAGTGCAGTCAAGCTCGAAATAAAAAAGTAATAAAACAAACAGTCCACATGGTAGTAGGCATCAGAACATCAAGCAAAAAAAAAAAAAAAAAAAAAAAAAATATCAAAAGCTCCTCTAAGAAAGCTGATGGCTAGAAAGGATAAACAAAATCTCTTCAAAGACTAAACTCAACAAGACCGCCCCTCCTCATACCAGAATGTGAGCAAAGAACATTCATTTCTTTTGATTTAACTTTCATGTCATTGGTTTCTTCTTTTGTTTAGTTAGTTACCCTAATAGTTTGATGACAGAGTTCACTGGTTTACCGGGAACATCCCCAAGTGTCCATCAAAAGAAGGAATTATAAACAAGTGCAACAAAGTGTTTTCTGGATTGGTATTGGGAGCAATGACCTTTGTATTGAATTGACAGGAAAGAAGATATATGTGCTTCCAAAAATCTTTTTTTTTTTTTTGCCTCCTACAACTCCTATAGTCACATCATTGACTCTACTGTCTCATTGCAAGTTTACATATCTTGACCTTGTGACTTACTGTGACAGCACTAACCCTAACCCTAACCCTAACCCTGAATAGTATTAGAAAAGGGACACTGAAAACTGAGCCTCGCCCATAGTAGGAGCTCATTAAATGCAGAAGGGCTTTACTATGTCTAATTTCAAAAGGTGTGGAGTGCCTTACAATTGCCACTTGGTAATACCACTTGTTTGACTGTTCTGGCCCTAAAAAATATCATTAAAATGTCAGAATATAGTACTTCAAGATTTATTACAATCCCTTCCCTAATACAGAGAATTTACATCATCTTGCTCTGGACACACACATACATGAAGGAACTTCACCAATCTCATTCATCATTGGTTTCACAAGTGCTTAGAAGATTATCTGACATATTGAAGGGCTCAGTATCGGTCAAATTAATTAAAACATTTGTTATTCAGACTGTACACTTTGGTAAATTCGGCCTTGGGAACAAACCTCCCAGTAGTTTAGGGAAAAGAGGAACCGCTAAATTAATTACATAATATTCTCTATACCCAAAGCTATGTGATTTAATTGTTTTTAAAACAGCATTATTATAATTGTAAGGGTAGATCTTGAGAGCATAATGAATTATGGAGTTAGTAAGTTTAGTAAATTAGATTTGACCCAACTTTTAATTATCTACCTGGAGACAAATGACTACCAGGTAAAAAACTCTTTGCTTAAACAGCTTTTGAGTGACTTGATTTTTTTAGGTTATTGTTATTTTTGTTTTCCTCATTTTCACAGCCAGTTTCAGTCTCTGGAGAAACATCTCAAAATTTACAGCAGAAATTTTATAGAAGGCTTAATATTACAAGGTTTATCATTCAGTTTGTGAGCTTTAAGAGTTGTGGACACTTTGAATTAGGTTTTTGCTAGAAAACCAACAGTGAAAAAATAAAATGAAATAATTTTTTTTAAAGAAAAAGTGACTTTTCTCCTACCAATAAAACTTCCAAAAGTCAATACATATGACTTTGTTTTCAAAAACAGACATTAAAAGTGGCAGATATAAGGCTGTTCAGGCAAAGACTGAAAACAGAAGATAAAAGAATTTGGCTGAAACAGGAACGTTTCTCCAGCAGAATTTGCAGTGAAAGTGTCATAGGGCAGGTCCAGGGAACTAGTCCGTGCATCTAAGATTTGTGTGCAGGGGGGTTTATTGGGAGGATCTCAGGAAACTCTAAAGAAAGGACTAAAGAAAGCAGAATTGTGCAGGGAAAAGTTGAAGTGCAAAGCTGTTGAAAAAGAGGCCGCTGACAATCCCGGGGGAATTCTGGACCTGGCCCCGCCCTTCAAGGTCAAGGGGCCAGGCTCTTATACTGCCACAGGAAGAGGTCATGAGATTAGGACTGCCCTTGTCAGGGGGCATGAAGGGAGGTCTGACTGAAGATAAGATCTGAAGAGGGACCCAGGTCTAAGAGCCGTCAGCCCACATCACCACCAGCTAAAGGGAAAAACAAGTCTGTTTCAGCAGAGAATCTGGGCTGCACATCAGAGCATCCAGGATGGAGGGTACTAGGTTACTGAAAGTAATAATATTTACAAAAATCCTTCTTTTGATTTTATTTGTGAAGCTCTACTACACACAGGCACACACACACAAAATTTTTAAGTTGCCTCCTTAAAGAAAATAAAAAATAGAGAGAAAAGAAAAAGCAGAGCACAGTGAGAAAGAATTGCCTCAGTGTAAGCTCCTTGAGCTCTGCCTGTCTGGTTTACCACATAAGTGTTTGAAAATAGCCTGACACAGACAGGTGTTCAAAACTTAGTGTTTAACATAATAAATGTATTAATTATTCCTATTTTTCAAAGGACCCAAAACACTGTTCCATTAAAACAACAGGCAGACACTGTTCTTTAGTTGCTGGCTTGGAATTTTTGTAGCCTCCTTTCTGTAATGAACTCCTTTTTTCCCCCATTAAAAACAACCCCAGCTGGCCCAGCAGCCTTCTCAGAAGGGAAAGGGAAGAACCATCTAAAGAGATGATGTGGGTTCTCTCCAGGCTCACGTCAACTTCCCCAGCGCCCTGAGTCAGAGTATGGTTTCAAACTGGGACTCAATCACTTAATAGCTCTGTGACCAAAAGCAAGTGTCTCAACCTCTCTCAGTCTTGGTTTCCCAATTGCAAAAGCGGAATGTTAGTGGAAACCTCCCAGGCTTGTGGTGAACTTTAATTAAAATCATTTCCAGAGCTAAAAGTATAGTATACTGAAGTGGGAAATTTCTTTTTACACAAAGCACCGAATCTAGAAGTCATAAAGGAAAACTTTGTGTGTGGTATCTTTTTTTTGTTTTTTAACTTTGCAGAGAGCTTCCAGGAAATACTTGCAACATTTAACAGAAGGCTGATATTTTAAATACATCAAAGCATTCTTTGAAATACTGAGAACAAGGCCGAGAACCCAATTAAAAATTGAGAAAAGGACGTACAGATGTAGTTCTAAGAAAACAAAATACAAATAATATATAAACATATAGCAAATATTAACTATAAGGCAAAATTAAAAAATAAAAATTGAAATAATAATGTGATCTGAGTTTTTACTTTTCAAAAAGCAAAATCTAAAAACAGGAAAAAGAAATTACAGGATACACTGTGTCAGTGAAGGTCCAGCAGTTCATGGTTCACAGAAGGGTAAATTAGTGAGATCTTGTTGGAGAATAATTTGGAAATAGGTATTAAATTAAAAGTAAACATATGTTTTGACCCAGCAATTTAATCTCTAGGACTGTATATTACTGATAAATTTATACCTATATAAATATTTGTTGCATCATTATTTGTAGCAGAAAAATACCAAAAACAACCTGTATTTTCCTTAGGAAGGTGTCCATTTAATAACTATATGTACACATACATATATATAAGAGAGATTAGTGTTCTGAAAACAATATGAAAGTTATTGTATGTTTTGCTATGGAAAGACTTCAAGATAAACTGTTAAATAAAAAATAAAAGCAAGATATGGAAGACTGTAAAATATGCTTCCCGTTATGTAGATAATTATATAAGAATATGCATATTTGTAGATAAATTATATTGGAAAGAAAAAATAGACATTTATCTGCAAGTATTTGTCTCTGAAAGAGGAGGTCGGGGGCTTGGGATGAGAAAGAGAGACACTTCTTCATTGTATACACTTGATACAGCTTGACTTGCGATGTTTATACGTGTATTATTTTTAAATGTAAAATACAGTTACTTAAACTGAAAATTTCAGAGAGCACTTGCCAGTCTGTCTCATTTAATGCTGTATCACTGTTACTTGGCGCTCAGCATAGCACAGAGTGGACATTCAGTATTGTTGAATTCATCCACACTTAAAAATTACATAGAAAATTTAGGATTCCCACTATATACCTCTAGCCCAGTTTCTTCTCTTGAGTTCTAGAAATGTGTTTCAACTGTGCATTTGGAAGCTCTACCCAAAGGTCTCACAGCTCCCTCATACTCAGCACATTCAACACTTGGGTCGACAGTCACCTCTCCTCCAATAGTATCTCCTCTTTGTCTTCTAAACTGTATCTCCCTTAATGGTATTAACATCCATTAAAAACACGTGCCAGGATGTGTTCCTTTTCATGGTATCACTAATGTGACTGACATTGATTCAGCTCACTTGAGCCGTTGTGAGAGGCTCTTTCCTCTCTTCTTTGCTGTGTAGGTTTAGACAGCCAGAGGGGGACTTCTGAAGGGCGGTTATCATTATATAACTACTGAGTTTACAACTCTTTCATGACCTTCCACGACCTGCAGGGTGAAGTCCAAATGCTGCCTGGGGGCCTGCGTGGTGTTCTGAGTTTGACGTGTTTGATGTCCTTTCCGACTGTGCAGCCTTACCTGTGGGCGCTCCTACAAACATGGAACTACACTGATTCTACCTGTGACACGTTAATTCATGCCTCTATGCCTTTCGACACTCTTCCCTCTGGCTAAATTACCCTCTCCCCATTTGTAGCCTAGAAAATACTCTTTCAACCCTAATGTACAGCAGAGGTGTCACATCTTTGGAGAAGCCATTAGGCACACCAGCTATTCTCATATTTCCAAATGGGCTTCTATTACTACTCTTAGAAAACAGTGAGGTAGCTCTGTGCATATCTGGTTTTTCCCTAGACTGCCATTTACAGGGTTGATGCGTAATAGTGCTGAGTGGAAAGAAAATAGGGAGTTCACTCTAGGTAAACGTCGGGTGGGCAGAATTGGAGCTGATGGAGTAAGAGCATGATTTACAGAAAGGAACTGAAATTTATTATCTACTATAGGCAAGTCATTGTGATTTTCCTAAAACCTTCCCAAGTTTTTCCTACTAGTACCTTTATTATACTCTCCTAAAATTACCCATTTTGATGGAGCCATCTGTTTCCTGTCAGCACCCTGACGGATATGCAGTCTCATTCCAAATCGATGATCGTGAGTTCATATTCATAGTAATTACTAAATGGTGCTAAATTACTAATGTGTTTTCCCCAATAATTCTTGTTAAAAATAAAGTAATTGAGCGTGTACCCTCAGTTACTTTGTTTTGTATAAGAGATTTTGTAAGAACTAGTTTATAAGAATATTCACACCTCTCTGAGGACAATTTTGTGAAAAGCCGTCCCTCATGTTTGGCATATAGGTTAAACCTTACGGGGAAATTACCGCATCTTTCCCCTCACTTCTTGCAGTCCCTGCCCTTTGTCTGTTCTCATCCTCTTCTCCCGCCCTCAAGAAACCTACATCTTCATGCATCTATAAGCATAGAATTAGTTATTCATCAGTTTATTCATTTAAAACTATTTCCCCCATCAGGTTTATATTATTGGCTATAAGGACTGAGAATCTTTATCAGAATTCAGAATCCCTTTTGCATAAGTCCAATATCAAGAAAATTCAGAAAAGAGACAATTCATTCAAATTCAACATTTCTGTTAATGACAAAAACCTGCTAACATTCAATGAGAACTATTGATGCAGAAATGAGAAATTTTTCATTCACAATGATTACTAGTCAAATTATAATTATACAACCAACTTTAACCAAAGAGCTTTTATCGTTCCTGTCAAGTTGTAGGTGAGAATACCTGTTTGATTTTGTGATTTATTTAGTTGATGATGTTGAAATATAGAAAAATAATGCTAAAATGATGACATTTTATGTTAGTAAAAATAGAATAAAATGGGGAAACAATTTATTCTATGTAATAAAAAGAACTAATTAGATTTGTTTCTTCAGTGGAAGAAAATTAATATCAGTTGAGCACATACTAGAGATGGTTTAGTATTTTCACGTAGTATCTAATCTCTACAACAATTTTCTGAGAAAGTATTACTGTTTTCCTTTTATTGTTGAAGAAATGATGACTCAGAGATATTTTGAATCTTGGCAACCACAGTAAGCAGGTCAGTTCTTGAAACTCAGACTCTATATGTATTTGCTACAATAACCTTACTATCTGCTGTAACAACTCCCAAATCTTGATTTTTTTTCTTTTCTTAAAGAATGAAATATTTCTCTTTGTCAACCTGTCTAGCTAGCTATCCTTATATTTGCATGTATGCATAGAAAAGGGTCTGAAATAGTATTTACCTATTGTTGATAATGGATAGTTTAGATAGTAGGATTCAAGTGACTATAAAAATACTCTTCTTTATTCTGGTCAGTACTGATTCTTAAAAAAAAATGAATGTGTATTACTTTTACAATTGCTGTTCCAGAATCACTAAAGAACATACTGCCTCTATAAGTATTTAGAACGTCCTATTTTATGTCAAACCATGGATGTATTTGTCTTGTTGTGTTTTTTTTCCATTTTATTGAGGTATAATTGACATATAACCATGTATTGTCCAAGGTGCACGGCACAATAATTTGATATATGTTTATACTGCAAAATGATTACTGCAATAAGTTGGATTAACATCCACCACTACACAGTTATAAATTATTTTTCTTGTGATAAGAACTTTCAATTGATTAGCAACTTTCAAATATGTGATACAATATTGTTAACTGTTAGTCACCATGCTCGACATTACACCCCCCAGAATGTATTTATCTTATAACTAGAAATTTTTACCTTTTGACTGCTTTCACCCATTTTCCTCAACCTCACTGTCCACCTCTGGGAACCATCAATCTGCTTTCTGTATCTCTGAGTTTGTGTTTTTTTGGTTTTTTTAGATTTCATATATAAATGAGACCATACATTCTTTGTCTTTCTCTGTCTGACTTACTTCACTACCATAGTGCCCTCAGGGTCCATCCATACTGTCACAAATGGCAGGATTTACTTCCTTTATGGCTGAATAATATTCCATCATTATTCACTTTTTTTTGGTCATTCATCCATCAATGGGCAATTCAGTTGTTTCCGTATCTTTGCTGTTGTAAATAATGCTGCAATAAACACAAGGGTGCATATATCTTTTTGAATTAGTGTTTTTGTTTTCTTTGGATAAACACCCAGAAGTGGAATTACTGGTCATATGGTAAGTTTTTTTTTGTTGTGGGTTTTTGTTTTGTTTTGTTTTGTTTTGTTTTTGAGGAAGCTCCGTACTTTTTTCCATAGTGGCTCCACCAATTTACAATCCCACGAGCAGTGCAGAAGGGTTCTCTTTTCTCATGTCTCCTCACCAATACTGGTAATTTCTTGTTTTTTTTTTTTTTAATAAGAATCAGTCTAACAGTGTGGGGTGATACCTCATTGGGGTTCATATTTGTATTTCCCTGATGATTAGTGATGTTGAGCACCCTTGTATGTACATTTTGGCCATCTATATGTCTTCTTGGAAAAATGTCTATTTAGATCCTCCATTCATTTTTTTGTCAGGTTTTTTTGTTTTGTTTTGTTTTGTTTTGTTGCTATTGAGTTGGATGTGTTCTTTATATATTTTGGATTTTTACCCTTATCAGACATATAATTTGCAAAAATTTCTCCCATTCTGTAGGTTGCCTTATCATTTTGTTGATGGTTTCCTTTGTTGTGCAGATCTTTAGCTTGATGTAATTCCACTTGTTTATTTTTGCTTTTGTTGTCTTTGCTTTTGGTGTCAAATTCAAAAACTGATTGCCAAGACTGAGGTCAAGGAGTTCTTTTCCTATGTTTTCATTTAGGAGTTTTGTGGGTTCAGGTCTTAACATTCAAGACTTTTAATCCATTTTGGGTTGATTTTTGTGATGGTGTAAGGTGGTGGTGCAGCTTCATTCTTCTGCATATGGCTGTCCAGTCCTGGTAGTTTGACTACATTTTTTTTTGTCTTGTTCATACTGTAAGTACAGTTGGGGTGAAAAGCAGGCTCCCATCCATTCTACGCCATCATGCAAGATCCCAAAATGTGCTGTATTTAACATGTGGCTACAGGGTTACCTTGGACATCAACATCAGTTGGCCTAAAGGGGTGAGAGAGAGAGAAGGACTGCATGAGTGGCTACATGGGCCAGGCTTCGCAGTGGTGCATGTCAAGCCCACACACATTCTCCTGGCTGGAATTCAGTCATCTGATGATATTTAAATAAAATAAGGCCTAAGGAGTGAGTCTAGTGAAATATCTGGTCGGTTAACCCCAGAATTGAATTGGTTTCTTCTTATAGCCTTACTTTTTCCAGAGGAACATAATAATGAATCAACCATTAAGAAACTACCCATTGTGCTTAATTTTCTAATCCTCAGAAATCAACAATATAATTCATTTTACAATTTTCTGATCTTAAACACATTTTTGGGAAGTGTTGCTTTACATCAGCTTGCTGTGGTCCATGGACAGAGAAATACTTATTTCAAAGTCCATTTCAATCAAAATGAAATGTGAAAAGACCATGTTCAAATCTCTGTATCTAACCTCTGAAAATCTGCTTTAAAGAATGAAAAATACAGTAGGCAAGTTGCAACAACCACATGGATATCAGTGATCACACCGTTGAATGTATGTGCAAATTTTACTTAGGTTACTTCAGCCTACAGAAGCAGAAAATGTTTCATCATGAACAGAAATTCCACAACAGAGCATTCATCAGTTATATAATACAAGCCTTTTCAGAGCAGACTGAGCACATTGTTATTGACAACTGAAAGGTGACTTTTGAAGGACTGAAACTGAAGGTCGTTTTCGCCTTTCTCATTTTCTAAGATTTCACAAAAGCATAGAGAAGTTCTAGGCATTATTTTTTTGCTATTATATATGTAGAAATTAAGTCAGAAAGCTAATGATTTCATCTGTTGTATGAATTTCACAGTCTTTAATATTAATAAAATTATGGCATCCTCTCATTATGTTTTTTTTTTCAATAACCAACAAGTAATACAGGACTTGACTGATTCTTGAATGGACATGAGTTTTTATAACTATTGAAAATAGATATTAGCAAACTGTTGTCCAAAGGCCAAATATAGTCATCTACCTGTTTTTGTATGTCCCATGAGCTGAGTGGGTTTTGCATTTTTATTATTTAAAAACATTAAAATAAGAATATATCATGATGCATAAGAATTACATGAAGTTCAAGTTCCAGTGACCGTAAATAAAGCTTTATTGTAATACAGCTGCACTCATTCATTTATATATCATCTATGACTGCTTTTGCTCAAGAATGACAGAGTTGAGAAGTTGTGTCAGACTGGCCCACAAAGTTGAAAATATTTACTATTTGATCCTTTCTGACAAAATAAAAATGGTTTGCTGACTTCTCATCTAAAGCAAAATGGAATCACTTAAAAGCTTAAAAAAAGCCACATCATATTTTGTCCTAAAGCATGACATCTTAGCCTTTTTCATTCAGGAAAAATAAAGTTTCAGTAGGATACGTGGAAATACATGCTGTAAGACCAGTAGAATGTGCATGGCTCTGTGTGCCCTGGATGACATGATTACGAACAAGCCTGCATTTTACAGAACCGTTCCTTCATGAGTCTCACCACCACCCACGTGGTAATTAGTTTCTCACGTCTTCAGCTTCTGAATGCCTGAGGAAAAGTAAGGAGAGAGAGGACATAAAAGAAAGTCCCAAAGATTGCATCTGAAATGATTTATAGAAATAACACCAACATCATTATTATCTAATAATATAATAAAGTGAACACATTTCAGGGGGTTATATTTTGTGTTTACTTAACAAAAAAGTACTGATTTGGTACAAAGGATGTTTGTTTTATAACAGCAACAATCTGAAACCTTTTCTTAAGAAAATGTGTAGTATATGACTTTTCTAACAGTGACACAGGAAGATAGTGACACAGGAAGATAGCTAAGCAAAATCAAATGAGATAACACAAATATATAGGCTTCTGAACAAACTGCAAATCTCATTACTTCTGTGGTTCTGTGATATGGCTTAAATATGCTTATCCATCATTGAAACCTATAGAACTTCCAGTGTTAATTTAGACTTGCTGACAGTTGTGTGGGAGGAATGGTGTCAAAAATACAGCCATATACTCTGCACCCCTTAGTGAAATGTCACTCACAGTTTCCAACACGAGCCTTTTATTGACTAAGATTTCATCTCTGAGGTGAAGATTGGCAGCCCAGAATGCCTGCTTGTTTTGGATTGGTTATTTGTTTGATGCAGAGTCAAATAAATGCCCAAGTCAATCAACAGTTTCCAAATGCCTTTGAATTTTCAGGGCATAAATAAAGCTTTGCCTTTGAAAGGACAGCAAATTTAACTTCATGTTACAGGACCCCTTCTGTGTCATTAGAGGCACCATTTTTCAAATGGTTCCTGGGTAGAAGATTAAAAAAAAAAAAAAAAAAAGGTGAAACCTGGCCAACATTCTGACATCTTTTTTCCTCAGGGATTCCAAACAAATTTGTTGCCATTAGTTCACAATGTGAATTGATGCCTCTGGATATTTTTAGGGAAGAAAAACTTTAAAACAAGTGAGATATTATATCCATCTAAAAAAGCTGCAGGCAAAGGGTGTTATGCTTTGTGACAAACTATGATGTAGCTTTTAAATATGTGACTCCCAATTTTCAGCTCCAATTCTTCTTGCTTTTTTGTTCTGGGAATTATAGGTAAATTGTCTCTAAAGAACATTGCTTATCATATTAGTACCCATGGTGAATGCAAACAAGTGAGTCATCTTATCTTTACATTTTAAACATAAACTATCTAAAACTGTACATGTAAAAGTGTAAAAATAAAGTTCTGAAAAACTTGGCTTACATTTTAGCTTGTTACTATCAAAAAGTAGATGTGAATACAGTGGCTACCCATTGGAAAATGTCTTTTGAATAATACATTAAAATTGATATATTCAGAAATAAAATACAACATTATTCAATAACATGATACTAATGAGTTTGTTATTTTCTCTAGTTTGTTTTAATGAAGCTGCACTCACAGGCTTTTTTTTTAACAATTGGTAAATGATTCACCTCTGAATTCCGAAAACCCAAATTTAAGTTCTCTCTCTGTTCCTCAGCCAGGCTGAGTGATGTTGTGATGGTGATGATAACTATGACAAGGAAACTCCCATTAATAAAAGCATCAAATAACCCATTATTGAAGACTTGCTACGTGCTTGACCCTGTTTTATGTAAATACTATTAATATCCTTAATATAAGTACTAGAATAACCCCATTTTACAGATGATGTAGATATTTAGAAAAGCTGCAGAGTATTGCTAAGATTATACCCTAGAAAATGGTATAAATCTAAAGAATGACACAATCTGGTTAATTCAACATCTTGCATAATAGTTATCAATATACACTTTTCATGGATTTTAATACTCAGATGTTTTAGACGTACTGTAAAAGCACTCAACACCATAATTAGATTTGTAATTATATACTTATTGATAGAAGATCCATAAGAAAGAACGTCTCATATTTTTGATGCTTACTAGTCATTAATATTTTGAATTTCCACAATGTAACCGAGTTTAGATGTTGGAACCAGAGGAGATTATGAGTCTCAACTGCACCTCTGTTAGCTTTGGAACATTAATTAATCTCTCTGAATAAGTTTCTCCTCTTTCAAGTAAGCATAATGCAAATACCCACATCTCATTCTTGTAAGAATTTAAAAAGAAATGTAATTAGAGTGACCTTTGTAAAGTGCAAAGTGCATATAGTTACAAATTATTGTCACAGACAAAAAAATACACATACGCTATATAATGGGATTGTAGTTTTCTTGTAGTAGGTTTCAAGCATGGTAATCATTTTGTGGTATATACATGTATCAAATCATCCCAGTGCTTAATTTAAATTTACATATGTTACATGTCAATAATATCTCAATAAAGCCAGAAAAAAAAATAAAATTAACTGGGAGACATAAATTGACTGGTACATCCTGGGCCATATTGCCTCCACTGAGGGTAACCACAGTGGACACCCAACTTGTTGGCCAGGGGCACTAAGGATGCTGGGCCGACTAGCACTACAGCAACTTCAAAACACAGGCAAACTCAACATACCACTGGGAAACTAATTAATATGCGTGTATTCTAAAGGAATGTTAGACAAAAGCCAGAAAAAAAATTAACTCATGAAGCCTGGGATAATCAAATTTAATAATAAGTAAATAAGCACAATAAAAAATTCTCAGAAATTTTGTGAACAAATCTGCTTTGAAAAAATTCTTGGAAGCAGATTCAATTAAAAGAAATAAATTCAGGAGAATACTGCAAGATATATGGAATTAAGGACAATAAAAAACTTAAAGCTTATTGTTTAAAAAGTCAAGTATAAAATAAAAGAAAAAAAATCGCCATGAAAACATCCAAAACTAAGTCTGTAAGCAATATCAACACGAGCTTAAGTAGTGGGTGGAGAAAGGGATGCCATACTAAATTAAAGTACAAGTCTTATTAGGAACAACATAGTCATTGATTAATATAAAAAGTCAAGATGGTTTAATAAATGTGATTATGAGTCTTAAGTAAACAGCACTTAACAGAAGAAATAGAAAATATAATTTTTTACATTAGTAGAAAAAGAATATAAGCAAATGAAAGAAAGGAAAATTATAAAAAATAAAATACAAGAAATTGAACTCATAAAATAAGATGGCAAAGGATTTCTAATATGTCAGTAACCAGTAAATATAAAGTTCACATTAACTAATAAACATCAGAGAATATTAATTTGATTTATGGGTCTAGAAATTCTAGAACCTTTCTCTAATGAAGTGATATATCAAGCAGAAAAACAGAGCTAAACAGAGTCTAATATTAAATAAGTTACTAACCTGATAAAGATTATACATCTATAAAGATTACTTAAAAATAATGCAAATAAACTATATGCTGGATAAATGGAAATGCATTCCATGTTCTTGAGTGAAACAGCTTATTAGCATCTTTCATTTTCTCCCAGGTTAATCCGTACATTTGATGAAATGTGGAAATAAATGAGCCAACCCAACGGAAACAAGGAAAGGGCACTTGTGCAGAGCTTGCTATATACCAAGGGAGTCAGCCACGATCACTCACATTTTCTCAGAGACTCAAAACATGAAACTCTGAGAATTTTTCTCTAGCAAGAGGGATCGTTACTTAGGTGGGAGTCAGAAAGGAGTGTAGTTCATGTAGTTGAGATTCAGTTATAAATGGTTTTGGATGCCATCATTATGGATCTAACTCTCACCAGAAGAAAATGTAGGAAGTTATCTCAGGTTTTATGCAGAGTGACAGGATCTACTCTGCATTTTGAACAATAACCCTGGCAATAAACCTTTCTAGGCTGAGAATTAGAGCATAAATTTGGGCAGAGGGTCAAATAAGTACATTTCATCTCTGGAGCGAAATAGACTCCTATCATTCCTCCCCTCACCCCAAATACTCATTAACACATTCCTTTTCAAATTGTGTGTTTTGAAATCTACTCATGTCTTACGGACAGATTCCAAATTCTAAATATTTGCCAAACCACCCAACCTACCCAATATGAATATCACTTGTTTATTTGATATTTTTTATTGATTTTTTAAAAAAGTTCAATCAAGAATTAGGTTGTCTGCAACCTAATTAAGTTGACGGCAACCTGGACGTTCGTTGACAGATGACAGGATGAGGAAGTTGTGGTATGTTTATCCAAAGGATACTACTCAGCTATGGAGGAGAATGGGATGATGATGTTCGTGGCAACATGGATGAACCTGGAGATTGTCACTCTGGCTGGAGTGAGCAGGAGGGAGGGAGAGGAGTGCCATGTGATGTCACTTGTGTGTGGAATCTAGAAAACAGACAAGCGAACTTCTTTGCAGGGCAGGGGCAGACTCCCAGACATAGAGGATGGGGCTTGTGTTTGCTGGTGGGGGAGGTGGGGAATGGGGGAAGTGGGAGGGAATGGATTGGGAGTTGGTGATTTGCAGATGCTAACTAATACGTGTAAAGTCAATGGTTGGCGAGTTCATGCTTCGAAGCACGGGGAGCTGTGTTCGGTATCTTAGGGTAACCTATGGTGAAGAGGAGTATGGGAACCAATATATGTATATTCACGTGGACTGGAGCATTGTGCTGTGCACCGGAGATTGGGTTGTGAACTGACTATACTTCAATAAAATACACACACACACACACACACACACACATACACAAAGAAAACGAATAGGTTCTTGTGTTTGTTTTACAAACCCATTTTACCTCGAGGATGGCAAGGAGAAAGTTAAAGTCCTATGGCTCTCTGGCAAATGGTTTTATTCCTCTTCTTCTAATTTCTGTGTTTTGCATTAAAAAATAAACAGAAGGAGAGGCAGGAAGAGGAAGAACGAAGAGATCAATGGCTCAAGATTTTGAAAGACTATCTTGAACCTGTGAAATCTGACAAAGTGTGTTGAAGTAGAAAAACTGAGATACATTATTTTTTATGCCGGTTAATTTTGTGGTATGTCTAAGCATCCTGGAAGTTTGTTGTTGTTGTTGTTGTTGTTGTTGTTGTTGTTGTTGTTGTTGTTGTTATATATAAGTTCGGCAAGATTTTTTCTTTTTTTAGTTTCTCTTTCTTTTTAGAAAGAATGTACAATATTTTTACTTCTGTGTCCTCCCCCACATTCACCTCTAGTTAGCTTATTATTCAGATTTAGGCTGTGATTTGTTTCCCCTAGTCTGCCACAGAATTTTTTAGAATAGTTTTGAATAAGAACGTCATCAATAAGAACAAATAAATACACACTTTACAGGCACTGTTCCAGGAACTTCTGGTGCTGTTTATTTCACCGTTCAATATATCAGTATTACTAGATTATAAAGATACCATATAGTAGACAGGTTATGGTACAAAATACTGATTATTTACTGCCACAATTACTGGGTGTTTTTATTAAAGTAAGTTTCTTTTGGAAATGTTGGGAAATTCTGAAGATATAAAACCATTATGAATAATTTATTCCTTCCTCTTTGTCAACACCTTTTGCATAAATCATTCCTGTCTTGGTTTTATGTGTTCATATATCTTACAAAGTAAAATTTTATTTCACTTACCAATATCACAGACATTTTCTCATATTATTTAAAAAAAAACCTTAAAAGCATACTTTTTATGGATACAAATTATTCTTTAATAATGGATGCTCTTGTTTGAAAAACTCTATAGCATGGAAGTTATGAACCTGAGCTTCTGCCTCAGCTTTAATCACTGCTTCACTATCATTAACCTGTGAACTTTAGCAAATTCATTAATTAACTTCTCACTCTCTAAGTTTCCACATACAAAAACTAGTAATAAAAACAATACTTACTCCGTAGGGTTGTTTTCCTAATTAGATGACTTCATATGTGTAGTGCGATTTAAACAATGCTTGCAATGTGATATATACTATATAAATACTAGATATCATTCTTATCATTTATTTTTAAATCCCATATTGTGAGATAGTTGAATTGTTTCCATCTTTATGGACTTTTGAGTAATGATACACTTAACAGATTTGAATATAAATCTTTGTAAGAATATCACAGCCAAATGATTTGTGATTTTGATATATAATGTAAAATTGCCATCTAGAAAAGTTATAAAATTTATCTACCATCTGTCAACTTAGAAGAGACAGTTTGATAAGGATTAAGAGACCCCGTAATTAAGCAGAACGCATTTTATTGGTAGAATAAATAGATGTTTATTTGTTTTATTGGTAATTCATATTTTTAATTTTCAAAACTGCCTAGTTATATCTTTAATTTTTTTTCTTTTAGACGTATTTTTATGGCTTTAATGTTCTACAGATGATAATGGTTAACTTGTCTTATTTATTGTAAAATATCCAGTTTTGGCTTATATTTGAATATCATGAGTGGAAATTATCTGTCTCATTTATGTTTTTTGCTTGTGTATACTTCTTACTTTTAATATTCTTTTCCTGATTTACATACTTTCCTGGCATATTTGTGATTATCACCTCATTTTAGCGTCTCTGTGTCTTCTGCTTTAGACTACCTCTTGAAAGTACCATAAATTTAGACTTTGTTTCTGGTCCAGTCTGTCTTCTAATAGTAAAATTTAATCCATTCATATTTATTGCTTTAATTGGTACATTTGCTCTTGAATCAGCCATTTTTCTTTGTGTTAATGTTGTAGACCTCACTGTTTCTTCCTATCCTCTTAATTTTGATAACTATAAATAATGTCTTCCTTTTTTTTTCCCTTTTTTCTCTGTCAGAAATCATACCAGTTAGTATAATGGTTTTATTAGTTAAATTTATTTTTATGTAATTTCAAAGTCAATACTGAAACCTTATCAGATTTCTGGTTCAAAATAGTGTTTGGCTAAAAGCCTTTACTGGGGCTTCTTTAGTTTCTCACTAAAATACATATACAAACTGAAAACAATCCTTGCTAGACAAATGGATTCTAGAATATTTGAAGAATGCCCAATACCTATAAGTATGATCTGTCTGCCATGAATGTAACTTAGGAAACAGATTGCTAGAGAAAAAGGAAGCTGGAAACATTATGTATCTCCTTCCATTTCTGACTGAGCAGAAGCTCAGACTCTGAGCCACTGGGAAAATTAGATAGCTGCTTACTGAAAATAGAGGAAAATATGGT
This sequence comes from Camelus dromedarius, assembly GCF_036321535.1. Classification (NCBI taxonomy): domain Eukaryota; kingdom Metazoa; phylum Chordata; class Mammalia; order Artiodactyla; family Camelidae; genus Camelus; species Camelus dromedarius. Next base: position 76,035,672 of record NC_087440.1, read on the forward strand.
AGGTATAAGCAGAGAGAGTGTTGCTTCTCTAGAAGAGAAAGAGCAGATAAAAAAGAAATGATCATTTACAAAAAGAGAATAAAACAAAACAAAACAACTTTAGCCAACAGGACAGAGATATTGCAGGAACACAGAACAGCAGGAGTAGAGCTGTCACCCTTCTAGGCCCTGGGGTTTGATTACCAGAAATTAAAGGAGAGAATGTTGGGTAAAGCATAGACAGGTACAGTTTTACGTTGTTCTTGACAAATGTTTACTGTGGGTGTAAATTATAATAGCAGTCAATACCGACAATTACTAAAAGCTATTCATTCTCACGTGCAAAACTGGCTTGAAAATGCCACATTCCCTATTTATCAAGGTGGAAATAGTAAATATTTTTATTACAACACATTTTAAGTTACTTGGCTTCTCAGCTAAGGAGTAAATGTGTTCACTTGAAAAAATATGTGTTATATTCGGGCTCCAAAGTGATGGAACCATAGAACAGATTAAAAGTGAACAAGTTAGCAAGGATCAGAGCTCTGAATTTGAGGCAATGTATACATTTTTATAGGTGCAAAAATACCTAGTTGCAGTGCTTTATTGAGCTGGCATTTCCAATCAATGTTGCATATACAGCACCAGTGTATGCCATTAAGGCCAGTCAGAGTTGTGTAGGATTATTAAATACTGTACAGTGGATATTTGTAGGGGGAAAGGAGGAGGAAGGAAACACCTCTCTTGAAATCTCTGAATTTCCAAACCTCAGCAAGTACGTATTTCTCATAGTTAATCCTCAGAGTCTTTCATTGGAGATAGTCAACCTCAGATCTTCCCATATTGATTTGCTAATTCCCATATTGAATCTTGCAGAGAAAAATGGATGATGGTGATTATGATGAAGATGGTAATAAAACCCACCATTTAACGAGACATATACGTGCCTAATTTTGTGATAAGTTATTTATACATACCGCTGAATTAGACTTTCCAACAATGCTATTCATGTCTCCAATTCACAGGTGAAGAAAATGCTTGTGAGAGAAAGTAATTCACAATGACATGGTTATAAAGAGTTATAATTGTGGATTAATACAACTAGTTGACTCCAAATACCAGGATCTCAACTTCTTAGCTACAGTGCCCTTGGGCATTACATCTTACAGCCAGTGTATATCATATTGCCAGTTGATGCCACCTATTTTTTATCTCTAAGTTTTGGTTGCATTTCCAGAGAGGATAGGGCTATTGGCTAAAGTGTGCCTCCCCCAATTCCCCAGAAAGACATTTTAGTTAAAATGTCTCCAGTAAAATCTCCAGTCTATTGCTATTATGAGGTAGATCTTTCACCAGATAGGTTTCCTTTCATTGTCTTTTCCTAGAAAGTATCATTGCATTTCTCTTCTGTTTCACTGAATCAGTCTTTCTTTTTAATCCTTTAAGGAAGACAGAAATATTCCTAATGATAAACTATTAGGAAAAAATCTGTTTTCTATCAATGACATCTCATTTGTATTTAAGCTGCAAAATAGCTTATTTACTAGAGCACGAACCTGATTTGCCAATGCTTTTGTATTTCCCCACCTTCTTTCTGGCCTCCACACATGAGTTAAAAATAAACCTATTTAGAGTAAATTATTTGTATTTTAGTAGGAAAGTCTGAAAAATTGTTCTGCAGCTCAAGAGACTATTACTAGGAATGAGTATTTGGGGCCCCTAGAGGGATGGCAAAAGGGCCAATGTGGAGCAAAAGAATGATCCCATCGCATAAGCAACCACCTACTGTTAAGCTGTGGATTACTGAACTGATTGAGAGAGGGGGAAAAAGCCAGTCAACGCTGGAGACTCGCTGACCTGGCACCGTGATTCAGCTGAGCTACTTTTGATTTAGGGCACAATGATTAAACTTTCTAAGCCTCAATTTCTTCACCCCTAAATAAAGGGTAATAATACATACAGGGTGTGGGAGAATTAGATGTAATGAATAAAAAGTACCTAGCACAGATCCTCTGATTTCAATGCACATCTTAGAATTAATCTTTTATTCCTTTTCTTATCCTTCTTCTTTTCTTTCTCCTCTTCTGTTTCTTCTGGGCCTTCTTATTCTTAATATTATTATATAAACTTTATAAATAAACAATGCCATGGTATTGACACAGGCCTGACTTCTCTGCAACACAGTGATCTACACTATCCATCCCTATATAGTGTAGTGACACAAACCAAATCATAACTGAACCAAAGATTTTATTTTGGTGATGTGGTATTGGAAGCAGGTTAGTTAATCATGGCATTGCCAAAGTTAAAGTTTCGCATCCATTCTACAACATTAGCTATAGCCATTATAGAGTTTGTCTTATGAGACTCAACAACTGACGTATACTCGTATTAAACCTTTATAGTTATAAACAGTAGCTAGGAATATAAAGATACATACTTGTTCATATATTACATACACACCTATATAAAACAACTGAATATGATGTATATATGTGTATCCCTTATCAATCATTCAAAGTAAACTATGATTACTTTAGAATGACATATGTATAAATTGAAACTTTTGTCATTTATTTATATATATATGATATTTTACTTGATAAATGGAACACATTTACAGTTGTTCTGACTTTTCTGTGAGCCATGTAAATTCAGTTTGCTATGAGCTCCTTCTATATAACCATATGAATTATTATATTCATTCTAGAAAATCCTACAGTTAACATATCTACAGATCCTTTTTTATATATTTGTCTTCAATTCTACTTTCTTTTAAGATTTATAACTCTATATACTTTCTACCAGTTTAAAGATTAGTAGAGAGAAGCCAAGAATAAATCTGTGCACAAACTTTGGTCTTATGTCAAATCTTGGCCATTATAAATAATATTATGGTCCCTTCTGGTCTTCCTGAAAACATCTCTGACAAAGACTTACAGGGTCTTGCACTTTTTACTGTAATCATAGTAAGTTCAGGATTTCAACTGTTTGTGGTGCCTTAGTTTGATCAGTGTCTTTGGGTTGAGCCAAGCTAACCAAACATACGAGATTACTAAGATAATAGAATTCTATTATATTAATAAATACATCAAAGCACCATAATATTTTACTGGCTGACCAATACACTGTCATTCCTCTGAAAAAAACTAATTAATTCACTAGTACATAATGAAATCATTGTTTGTTGAGCATCAGTTAGATCAAAGAATTAGTTAAATAACTTTGATGATTAAAATCCTAAAATCCTGATACATCTATCTCTACTCTTAAGCACTGAATTCTTTTCTTAGAGCTCCTATATTAAAAAAATATATCACAAACTGGGTAGCTTAAAACAAAAGGAATTTATTCTCTAACAGCTCTAGAGGACAGAAGTCTGAAATCAAAGTGTTGGCAAGGGCACACTCCCTCTGGAGGCTCTAGGGAGAATCCTTCCTGGTCTCTTCCAGCTTCTGATGGTTGCGAGCAATCCATGGCTTCCTTGGCGTGCGGCCACATCCCTGCCATCTCTACCTCTGTAGTCATATCACTTTTTCTGTGTTTCTGTCTTCTCTTCTTCTATCTCTCATAAGGACACTTATTATTGGATTTAAAGCCTACTTGAATAATTCAGGGTACTCTCATCTCAAGATTCTTAATTATATCTGCAAAGATCTTTTTTCCAATCAAAGTCACATTCACAGTTTTCAGGGACAAAACCATTATTTTTTCAGTCACCATTCAGCCCAGGACAGACACTATCTGCTTGAGAACTGTCATGTCAATAGCTATTAGTCAGAGTGCTCTCTGCCTCTGCATTGAACGATATTGAGGATACATGGGCCATGGGCGTATTTTTTTAAACTTCCTCCTGATTTTAAGTAGAACCTCCCCCTTTTATGAGCTAATTTAATATAGTTTAGAGATTGACAGAAGACATAGTATAAAAGAAAGTGAGTGGTATGAGATGAGTTTCTAGAGGTAAATAGAGACTGGTTAATGCAGCATTTTGGAAGCTGTAGGAAAAACGTGACTTTTGTTCAAAGTGCAATGTAGCACTTAGAACTGGTGAAAGCTGTCTACATTTTTACCCACATTTAATTAGGGGTGTCTCCATACATGTCAATGTCTAGAGTCAAGAACATCATTTCCTCTCTACATGCAATACTGGGACTTTCAATACCAAACAAACTGAGAACACCTTCCATGGAGACCAATGCAACATGGACAGAAGATACATTTACATTTTTGTCTCCATGCCCTGCAATTCAGTTTTTCCATTCACCTTGCTAAGGTGCTAGCCGATGTTGGTTAAAGGATGGATAAATGCTCCTTGTTACAGAGACAGAGTGAGGGAACTGTGTCAGCATTTCCAGTTTTGCTGTTGGTCTCCTTTTCCTCACGCATCCTACATTCTACATTGTAGATCCCAGAAGATACTGAAACACCCTCCTTCTCCCTTTAATTTCCACTCTTTTGTGCACTTTTTTGTTTTTGTTGTTTCCATTAAACCATCATTCCCTTTCATCCTTTGGTAGCCTTTTCCCAGACCATGCCATACCAGGACCAGGTCACCACACAATCCACTTTCCATCACTCAGTCAGCTTCTAGAATCCCATCCATTCCCCAGCTAGCCGATGATTAATTACAACACAGAGCAATGTCTCGTATCTGCACCACTCCTTCATTCCTCTGCCTAAATACCTAAATATTCACATTCTTGAACTTTCCTTTCACTCACCACTTCACAAAATATACTGATTTCAGTGTTCATGTATAGTGTTAAGAGTTTATTTTATGTTACTGGTTAATGTTTGCACAGTTGTCTGGACCGAGCCCTCCATCTTTCCACACAAATGAACAGACATTCCACATTATGTCAATGGGTTGTTTCTAATGACATGTGAACTCAGATGGAATGTGAAAATGAGCCTGCAGAAAGTTTGATCCACATGTTCCAAGAGAAGGAAGGTTTGTGCTCATACTTATAGTATTATCTGGCTATTAGCAGCATATGTTGATCAGCCCACTGTTAAGGTATCCAGAATTTTTAGGAAGTGGAAGACACAGCCTCTGACATTTGGGAGTTTATATAATAAAAGAGTGCACATCACCGGAAGTAAGAAACCATGTAGAGGAAACCGGAGAGATTTGGGCATCTCTGGGAGTCATAGTGCATGAATTACCTACTGCCAGATGGATCTGAAAAGTTTTAAGGTATCAAGTATGTGTGGTGAGTGGTCATCAGGCGGCAAGGAGGGAGGTTACTGAAACTTGGCTCCAATACTAATAACTGTATATCCCAGAGTTTCCTATTTTTCCTTTGTAAAATGAGAATACTGGTGTCTTCGCTTTCCAGGACCACTATGAATATTAAATAAATTTGTATTTGCAAAATATCCAGGATATAGAGTAGTTGCTTATATATTAATTCTCTGCCATCAACACCTCAACCAGGATGTAGAATTGATGTCAATAATGTAAATTCAGCATCATAAGATTTTTGTCTTGAAGAGGGCTATATCAAAGTGGCTGTAGAAGCCATAATTAAAGAAAGACAAGCATCTAACAAAAAATTTGGGGAGGTACCCATGCATACGGAAATTTTACTAACTACTTTTTTTAATTAAAAAATTCATGTCATAAATAGAACAACATAACCAAGTGAATGTATTCAAATTTAACCTTGTGATGTCTTCAGAAATAAATAATATTTCAGTTTTTATTATTTTTAAGGATGATGCCATTTAGATGGTTTTTCTTTATTTTTGTTAATTTTAAACAAGTAAGCCAGTGATTTATTGCATATACTATTCATCAAGTTACTCACAGATATCAGGAAAATATGTATCAACTTATTATTGTAATATTTCTACAAGCAATGCTGGTGGCTCGGCAATGTGAAATTAAATTTGTATTTTGGGGGCTATATGATCATATTTTTATGCATTTATTTTAGATTAAGCTTGCTGATTCTCCTCCTAATACTGAAATTATAAAGTCATGATACCTGAGACATATATTAACATCTTTTTCCTATATTAAAGAATAAAAGATTCTGGGGAATGGGGATATGAGATGCATGGAGGCAATGAGAGGTGTAAAAGAATATTATGTCTGTAAAGGAAAAAAAAAACAATCTGTAGGGTTTCTTTATGAATTAACTAAAAGAAATAAAAATGTATTTCTGTTGCACTTAGACTAAGATTAAGGCACAGTTATGGTACTGACGTCTTTCTCTTTTCACCAGCTCATTGGCAGCCTTTATTAAGATGTCAGAAAATTCTGCTGTTACACAAAATGAAATTCCTACTCTATCATCTGTAAAGTAGTCTCCGTTAGTGCTACAAGTTTCTAAACCAAATCCTGAAAGAATGAAATGATAGCCTTTGTGACCAGCAAGGCGTCTGTCACATAGTGGTAAGCACAGTGAGTTCGAGAACCGAAAAAATGCGTTCAAATCCCAGGTCTATCACTTAATCACTGCCATCTCAGGCAGTCATGTAGCTGTTTTAAGTGTCAGTTTCGTCGGCTCTAAAATTGGGATGATACATGAAAATGGTGTCTCAGAGGATCAAATGGCATGATAGTTCGGTGTCAGAACCCAGCTATTCATTCATTCAAAGGAAATCATTTTTCTCCTCCCTGCATCAAATCTAATCTAAACTTCAGACAAATGAGCTCAGCCTCAAATACTTACTTATCTAGCAATTGACTCACTTTACATAGACTTTCTGTGTGGTACTTTCAGTGTGAAATCAGCCATGGAAATTCTCTGGATATAATATTGGGACTTTACCACCATCCTTTCTAAGCTTGCAGTGATATTTATCTTGATCACTGCCTATTTTGAAGACAGCAAATCCTACGTTGTGCCAAACTGTGCGGTGGTCTTATAATTTTAAATTTCCATAATAGAGGGATATTATATCATGCATTTTTGATTAACATTAAGGAAATTGATATAATAAAAGCAGGGGTTAGTAATGGTTATCTTGGAATGGTTCAGCAGATAGGCTGTTGGGGGAAAGTACATTTCCAAATGGGAAATATCTTACATGTCTCTCACAGTATCTTAATATTAGCCATCAGAGGGGCTTGGCTCTAAACGCATCTCTTCCTTTAGAATAAATATTGTTTTATGATGATGGTGTGTTACACCCCTTAGTTGTGTTAGAGTAGAAAATGCTTCAGAACCATTGATTTAAAAGGCATCATTTTTGTATTTTTTTTAATAAAAAGTAACTATCACTTATTGTATGGCTTCTTAGAGCATACTTCTCCATTTCTTGCCTTTGATTTTGCAACAGGAATGTTTTTCACATTCCATTACAATCTCCCACTCACATGGATTCTGTCGTAAGTCATCACCAGACCTGCAGCAACTACAAAATCTGTTTCAACCACTCCACTCTTTAAATAGTTTCTCTTATTCCTCCAGCCCACTTACTGCCCACTTGGACTCTAAGCTCTTTGAGACTTTTAACTCATGAACTCTAAGACCTGTTCCATAGTGACTTTTCTCCCCAAGACATGTAAATGTATCTAATTTGAATTAAAAATAAACTGAAAATTTATTTAACCTTTCTCTCTTCTGTCTCAAGAAGTTCTTGCTTGACAAATCTATGTTGCAACCACATATACTATCAGAACATTGCTGACAAAAAAAAAAAAAAAAAGAGAGAGAATACTCTAATGACTGGGTTAATTTCAAATTTATGACCACAAATCTCAAATGGATACTCGACATTGCCAGACAATCCTTCAGTATTTGCCTGGTGAATTCATTCTCTTATTCTTTTTTGTTTTATTTATTTATTTTTTTATTGAAATACAGTCAGTTTACAATGTTGTGCCAGTTCCTGGTGTAGAACATACTGTTTCAGTCATATATATATATATATATATATATATATATATATATATACACACACACACATATATATTTGTTTTCATATTACTTTTTCTTATTGGTTACTACAAGAAAGTAAATATAGTTCCCTGTGCTACACAGTATAAAGCTGTTTATCTATGTTATATATAGTAGTTAGTATATGCAAATCTGAAACTCCCAATTTATCCCTTCCCTCTTGGTAACTGTAAGTTTGTTTTCTATGTCTATAAGTCTATTTCTGTTTTGTAAATAGGTTCATTTGTGTCTTTTTCTGTTGTTGTTGTTAGATTCCACATGTGAGTGATATCATCATATTTTTTCATCTCTTTCTGGCTTACTTCACTCAGAATGATAATCTCCAGTTCCATCCATGTTACTGCAGATGGCGTTATCGTATTCTTTTTTATGGCTGAGTAGCATTCCATTGTATAAATGTACCACAACTTCTTTATCCAGTCATCTGTCAGTGGACATTTAGATTGATTTAGATTGTTTCCATGTCTTGGATATTGTAAATAGTGCTGCTATGAACACTGAGGTTCATGTATCTTTTCAAATTAGCATTTTCTCATTCTTTTAACTCTTTTTAACAATTTCTTTCTCTCTTCTCAAATCTCTCTCATTCTTTTCTAACCTGTTGTCATATCTTTGAGGTGATGGCACTGCAAAATCTTCTATTAAGAAAATCCAGTGATGTGCAGAGGAAAGGAAGAGCTAGGGAGAGAACTCTGGGGCTTGTACCAGGGCTTTGGGATTAAGTTCTTCATTCACTAAGAAAGGAATTGGGAACACAAAGGATGTGGGGCAGGGAGTCTGGGGTAACTGATTGGAGGGAAGGTGAATTTCAATGATGCTCTTGATTTTAACCCCCACATCACTAATGAATTTGTGCTTAAATAAATAAGCCTGGGACCTTGTTTAAAAAAAAAAATCCATATGAGAACTTCCACAATTCACCAGCGTCATGAACCTCTACCACTGTTTGGGCTTCCTCCTTGCAGCAGTGATGTGTCCTTCCTGCTCTCTAAGTGGAATCCTCCACTGGTGCTGCAGTGTCTGTCATCTCCTTGCAAATTTTCAAAACTGTCATTCCTGAAATTTAAGTTCCTATATTTTTTACATCAGAAATTTCTCCCTCTCTGCTGGGTTATTCACACTGACCTTAAAACTCTTGTTGTCAGGTGCATCCTTGTCAGAAAATCTTGACTACACTTTCCGGCAACCATCCACAGTCATTGCTTGCTTCCCATTCATAGGAAAACTCTCTCAGTGAGTTGTCTATTCTGGCTGTTTCTATTTTGTCTTCCCCCTTCTCTCTTAACACTCTCCAATTGGGCTTTTATCCCAATGCACTATGGGAAGTGATCAATGTCACTGGGAATAAAAGTTTGTGAAAACCAAATTCTCCCTCATTTTATCACACTCTCAGGAAAAGATTTACACTGTTGAACCCTCCTTAACTCCACTTCATGAAAGATGTTGTCCTCTAGCCTTCCATTCCTCTACCCGATCATGTTTTCCTCCTGCCTCGCTGAACACTCCTTCTAAGACTCTTCTTCAGGCTCTCATTTCTCTAAATTTTGCAGTGATCCTGATCTCTGTTCTAAATCCTTTTCTCATCTTATGCCCTCTGTTTATGAAATTTTATCTAGTTCTGTGGTTTCAAAGACCAGTCTCTAGGTTGGTGAATCTCCAATTTAAATCTCTAACTCATAGCCCTTCCTTACAGTCTGGACACATATGCAGTTATCTTCTCATTATCTCTCCTTAGAAACTAGTTTAAAATTTAATATGTTAAAACATGGTCCAAACATTTTATTCTCATCTGATACATGCACCACAAAGTTTTCCTTGCAAAATAAATGACATCATCCATTGCATCAGACCAAAAATATACAATTCATTCCTTATTCTTTCTTTATTTTTACTTCTCACACCATATCCAGTTGGCTCCACCTCCAAAAATATCTTAAATCTTAAGCCATCTTCCAAATAATAGGCATATGTTACCCACATACCAATCTAACTGGTTTCATTATCTCTATTTTTGCACCTGGTATTCCCCAACATACCAGAGTTCAGCGTCCATACATCAGCCACAATGATCTTTCTAATGGACAAATTTATAATGTAACTTCCCTGTTTCTAATGGCTTTGCATTATACCTAGGTTAAAATTTGAAAATTCAGAAATTTACCTTAGACAAAGAGCCTTTCAATGACCTGACTCTGCTATTTCTTACTCTCTGGCACATTGGTTGTCTTTTTATTTCTCAGCTTTTTCCTTTCTTCTTTTTCCTTTCCTTTCCTTTCCTTTCCTTTCCTTTCCTTTCCTTTCCTTTCCTTTCCTTTCCTTTCCTTTCCTTTCCTTTCCTTTCCTTCCTTCCCCTCTTCCTTCCTTCCTTCCCTCCCTTTTGAGAGTGTCCTCATGATGAAAAATACAATAACTATCCATAATTTTACCACCAAGATTAACTGTTATCATCTATTATCTATATATTTTTACTTCAGTATTTCTTGAAAAATAACCACTTTATTGATTAGTAAAACATTCTCACTATAAAAACAATAAAATACAGAAAGAGGCAAATGTAAAAAAATTGCTTTAATTATGGAAATTATTATTATTAGATTATATTAACATTTTTCTAGATGTAATTTTATGTGTATATATAGTTAGAAGGACAAGTAGAAAAATTATTGGACAGACATACATTTAAATAAGACCATATTAGGTCACCTCTCTCTCTCTGTTTGGAGACGGCCCGCACTCTGTGGAGTGTGTACCTGCTTTTAATCCGAGCACCCAACCCCCACACCTCGTGACCTTTCTCTTGCCTTTCAATGTATCTCTTTGAATAAATCTACCTTTACTCAAAAAAAAGTAAAATAAAATGAACAAATAAATAAGACCATATTGTAAATACTACTTTAATAAAAACTTTTAGTTTAATTTTATTTGATTTTAATATAAGAAAAAATTCAGATTGCACGAATTGTTGGAATTCAAATGAATGTTCTGATAGCAGGAAAATGTGGTGGCTCTTGGGACTTCTCTGCACCCTCCTTGTGATCTTTCCTCAGGGCAGGATCTGCAGGTCTCTGTTCTCTTAGCAGAAAGAAAACACTGATGTTTGATACAAAGACATTTCTCTGATAAAGGTACTTCTAGTTTTTTTAGTTGCATAGATATACCCTTCCCCTCTGACCTTATAAATACATAAAGCATTGCAGACATGGCCCTGTCTACTGGAATATTGCTCATCCTAAACTTTCAGATAAAGAGACTTGGGGAGATCACATACAGGCTACTAATTCTCTCAAGCAACTGCCCCCTCCCACCGTAAGCCCTCCTTTATACCTGCACTGCAAGCTGCTAACATCTAGGGTCATGACGTCTCCGTGGTTTCTTTAAAGGGTCACTGTGATGTAAATATCTCAAGTTCTGTCATGATTGAAGATAACTTCCTATTGCTTGTACTTTAAAGTTCTCTTAGTAGAATGCATTATTCTTGAAAAACAAATTCCTTTTCTCTTATTTCTGTAAATCTTGCTCTGGTTTCTTCTAACTTTAAATATTGCAATAGAAGAATTCAAAGATGGCCCAGATTTTTCTCCATAATAGTTTTTTTCCCGTCTGTTTTTTGGCTAGGATGCATAAATATTTCTTTGTCGTTGAAGCTCAATAGCTTAACTAGGATAACCTTGGTATTGGTGTTGAAGAATTTTACATCAAATTTCTAATGCCTGGTATGCTCTTTGGTATGATGAGCAAAACCTTCCTTCATGAAAAAAATAATCTAATATAGCTAATCTATCTTGTATTCCAGTTTTGTTTGCTTCTCTACTTCATGACACAAATTATTTTTATATTGAATCATTTTGGATGTTTTCCATTTCTAATAGTTGTATTCACATACTTTAATCTGCTTATAATTTTCATCTGCTGTCACTACTCTTAAGAGTTAACTATTAGTATATAGATTTTTTAGACCCATTTATTCCATTTCTTGATATTTCTAATTTATATATAACTATTATGTCATTTGCCTTCAATTTCCTTCTTAGTTCGAAATCTCCCTTTTCATCTAATTTTATTTTATCATTAAGTATAGTTTGAGCTCTTGTTTAATAAAATTTATATTTTTATTGGCTTGTTATAAAGCTTGAAATGATAAAGAGGATCTACATTCTGTTCTTTGTGCTGCTTTTGTGTGACCAGGGACATGGAGGCGTGAGCAGGAAAATTCAGTGGAAACAATACTGTCTCTTCTGAAAGATTTTTATTTTATTTTTTTATTTCTCTCCACCTGAAAATGATATATTATCATTTTTTTCTGGGCAGATTGTAAGGCTATGGATCATTTCTCCAACTCAATGTTTTACTGTTTGGTTTTCATTCAGTCTTATTAGCCAGGGGCATTATGAGAGTCGTCAGAGTTTTGTCAGCTCTTACAGGAGACTTCTGTGGAATCACTCCTTATTGTATGCATAGTGATGCGTTTGTATGCATTGTGATGTTCCTGGTCATCCCCTTCGAGTGCATTGCAGAAGGTTGTGCCCTTTTTCTCAGTTGGGTGCTGAAGGTGCTTTTTTTTGGTCCCCATTTTTGTAGGCATCAGGGAAGGGACATGATCCAAGGCATTTTCTGTCTTCCAGTTAATGGTGAAATCTGCCTGAACGGTGTGGTTTATTTCCCCAGTACAAATAAGTATCCATACCCTCTGCCACTTTGCAGGTTGACTGCCTCTATGTTAAAAGCATTATCTGTTTCCCCCACCCTAACCCCCTACCGCGTTGAATCATCTCAGAAAGTTTTGAGCACAAAGTGCTGAGAGAAAGAATGTGCCCTGAAGCTACCTTTCCTTACTAAGTTTCCTACTAGTTCCAGCTTAGACCCTTGGGCATCAAGAGAATGTCTGGGCTGGAGGAAAGCCTAGAAACCATTTAATTAAAAATATCCTTGAATAAAAGCCTCTACCGCAGCTTGGCATTATTAAATTCCTTTTCTAGACCTGTGTGGAGTTTTCATGGGACAGGAATGAAATATGAGGTCATAATTTAAGGTTTTCTATTGTCCATAGTTTATATAGACGATTTTATAGATAGAGGTTAGTTATCTTAGCCAAGACACCTTTACTTGCCTTGGCTTGGTGGACTAGTTCCATTTTTCTCTAGAGAAGACCACGGGCATGCATGCACGATCTGGATATATGGCTTGTGTGATAAATGGAAAGTCAAATATGGAAATGCTAACAGTTTCATAACCTATACCCATTTATTGACACATGGTGACTGCTTTAATGGATGAGCAGATTATGTGTGTTCATTATGGTCTATCTACAGGTTAATGAATACAGAATCATATTTACTCCATTGAACAGAATAAACAAATTCCTCTTAAAGGAGCATTTTGTGACCTATTATGGAAAATTCCTTAAAATGTGGATCCTTGGGCAAACAATTTTTGACTAGCCTGTAAAGTTTTTAGAGTGAAAAGTCTCAATATATACTATTAATATCTACAACTTCTCATTTATTGAATCCATCAACTAGTATATAAAGACTTGTAGAAGTATGTTTGATGAGACATTAGTGACAGTGTTCTGCTGATAATTATAAACACCATTCTGAAAATACTGCTTTGATCATGACCTTCAAAAATATAAGAGAACCTAGTAAGCAGTACCGTATTAAAAGGGTTATTCCTCTTGAAATAATTACATCATGTTTTTTCTGAGGCCTTTGCAAGTCTTGCTAACTCTTCCCTCTGCCCCCATCTTTCCCCAACTTCTAGACATTATCTTTTATCATATCTTTTTTATTTATAAATACCACATAAGTGCTTGACTTTTAAAATTGAGACAAGATAAACTCAGTATGTATTTTAATCAGACTCTTCTCATTCCGTGCTCAGTTAGGCTCTCTCTCTCTCTCTCTATTTATTAAGATCTAAGGCCAATTAACAAAACAAATTAATAGAAACTCCACCTCTTGTATCATTTAGTCCTTTGTTTTATGTTGGTAGGTTTTAAATCATTTTAGTAGCAAAATTATTATTCAGCGAGAACTAAAGACTATAAATGCTTCAAGTTTTATACCTGTTTCAGGTATGAAATTTATTGTTCCTTGTTGAAAAATATTTACATAATTAAAGTAAGTCAGAAAGTCCAAAAAGTTAATCTAAGTTTTCTTATTACCTACTCTGGTAGGGCACCAAATGCAATTGAATTGATGTGGTTTACAAGACAATGAATAATTACATTTTTTAAATTTATTTTTTGTGAGAAGTAATTGTAATTGTAGATCTTGAAAGCCCACAAAATAATTTAATTGCAGGGAGTTTTTCAGATTAGGTTTCTGTCAAGAAGTTTGGTAAAAGAATAGGACAAGGATTTGCTAAGCTTTGGGGACATTCCATCTAAATTCAAATATTGCTATTGTAATTTAACGGAAGTCATTTTTTTTAAATGAGATTTTAGAAATCATATTTAGGGCTGCCACCACTTAGTAAAATCTAATAATTATGTTCTTTTGCAATTCTAATGAATAATTCTTCCTTGAATTGGATTTATGGACCTTCCTAATGTCATGTTTTATCCTCAAGGAATATGGTTCAGTGAGACTCCATTTTCCCAGTTATTATTTGGTCTGTGATGTTCTGGGACCTACTTCTCCTTTCTTCTGATCTTTGGAGTGACGATGCATGCATATCTGCCCTACGTCCAATACATGGACAGCAGCAAAGAAAGACTCCAGGCATTTGTTTTGCCTTTATTTTTCAAGTTATTAATCAATTTTTTTTATAATAGAGAAGGCACTTTCCTGTGGAGTTTAGAAAAGGTTTGTATTCCTATGCTTAGTCTCCTTGTCCTATTTCTTTTCCTATCATAAAAAATAATACCCACACAAACTCTAACTCCATATTTTATCCATTCCCAGGTATTTTTGAGAAGTCCTTTTTGAGATTCAATTATAATAAACTAATGGAGAATCAAAAAAGTTCCAGACTCTGGAAGGTGCTCTGAAGCAGCTTTAATTTAATTATATGAATTATTTAAGAAGAACATGCTTTGATGTACAAATGCTGCTCCTGGAAATTTGTGTGTTAAATCTGGCAGCAGAAGCACAGAAACATCTTTGTAACTGCTAAATTTAAAAGAAAGGAAGGAAGAAGAAAAGAAAACAAAAAAACCTACACAAAATCAAACGTCATAACATTCCTTAAATTAAAATTTAAAGCTGTGCATTTCCATGAATAGACTGACTAAAACAAGCCAAAACATAATGCTGTTTTGGGCTTCAACAAGAAATAATATATAATTATAGTAACAATGACTCACATTTCTTTTGTTCCCTGTGGTTTGCAAAATCCTTTAAAGAAGATCTCATATTTGATGCTGGGAACAACTCTGTGAAATAGACATTATTAAATCCCAAGTTGATAAGTGAGGGAACTGAGACTGAGAAAGATCAAAGGATCTACATTCACAGCAGACTGATATCCTGATCTACTAAACAGCAAAACTCAGTGTTTCCAGAAACTCAAAATTACTGCTTAATTTATTGACAATTTGCATAAATACAAGTTAATACTCTAGTAATTGATGCCACTTTCACTTGAGAATTTTTTATGCTTTTGTTTAATCATCCACTAAATTATCCTAGTCACTGTGGTAGGCAGCATGCTTACATGTCCCCTGTGATTCCTGCCTTCTGATGTGTAGTATGTATAAACTTCTTGAGTGAGGACAGAACCTGTGAATATGATAAGATGTCACTTTTATGATGATGTCATGTTGTATGGCAGGAGGAAGATTAGCCATACCTAATCAGGTACAGTGTAACCTGACCTAATCTGGTGGGCCCTTTAAAAGCAGAGAGCTTTCTCCGGCTAGTTGCAGAGGGAGAAATCAGAGAAACGCACTCCTGCTGGCCCGGAAGAAAGCAAACATCCATGTTGTGAACTGTCTGTAGGGCACATGTGGTAAGGAATTGTGGGCAGACTTTGGGAGCCAAGAGAAGCCTCTGATTGATGGCTAGCAGAGGAAAAAGAGACCTCCATCATTCAGGTGCATGGAGAAGAATTCCCACAACAAAGAAGCTTGGAAGAGGACTCCAAGCCTCACATTTTTGCAGGCTTATATTTTCGTTACAGCCTAGTGAGACCCAGAGTAGACAAAGCAGCGTACCCATACCCAGACTTCTTAGGCACAGAAACCTAAGCTGATCCACCTGACTTGCTTTACACTGCTGAGTTTGTGGTAAATTTGTAAGGCAGCCATGGAAGAATAATCCGGTCCTCTTGCCTGATGACATTAGTATGCAGGTCAAGAGTAGCTTCATTTCCAAGTGACTGTAAGGTTCAATAGTGAGCTAAAAAAACAGAATTAAGAAAATATTAGACTGGATGGAGATTATGAGTTTTCTCCCTCAGTGTTACTGTCACAAGCCATCTTTTGAAGGACACATTTCCTGAAATTATACAAAAATTTCTAAGTATTAAAAAAAACAATTGTTTCACCATTGATACGGTGCATCACCTGCTCTTCCTGTTACAGATTCTCCATCGTGTTTTCCTCTTAATTCTTTCCTCTGGATTTTCCTGTTATTCTTGTTCTCTACAGTAAATATTGGTAATTGGATCGTTTACTTTCACAGTGTGTTAGGTTGAATGATCTCTTCCTGGTCCAGGCATACAAGTTGCTTTAGTTCTTTCTTACATGTGAGATGATCATTCAGTGTTTCCATACTGTGCCAACAAATCAGAACACGGGAGCACTGCAAGTCTTCTGTGGAGCTTTTGTCTGTAAGGAGAATGCTAACTTTCACTGTCTTCCTTTAGACTCGGTAAACTGTAGAATAGAATGCAGCTTGGTTTCACCTATTGAGCCAACTCTGCTTAATTAGAAATGGCAGCTTGACACTCTTTGGCAAGGAGGATTCTGATGCCAAAATTGGCCTCTGTGTGAAAGAATACAGTTATTGATTAATAATGTCTGCAATGGTTATGGCACAGGAAAATATTCACACCCACATAAATTACATGGATAACCCTAAAATAACTGTAACCATCCACTCATAAAATGAATTGAAATACAGATCATTTATATTAAGGATTTTGAGAAATAAAAATGTAATTGAGAGAGAAACTCTCATGTTTCAGCTTTATGTTCTTTATTATCTAAATTTATCTGATTTATCAAATATCAATAGGTATTAGACAAATATAAACAGCCATTCAATTTTCTTATTATATATTATCCTAAGATTCATTCAGACATTTAGAAAATGGTAAATTCCAAAATCAATTTTTATGTTAAAATTGATCTTTTATCTTAATCTGATAATTCTTTGAATCTTGTGATGAATTAATCAAATACTGAATAAAGTGTCCTCTTTATCCTTAAATACTTTATTTATATGGTGATATCTGGGAGCCTACATCCAAAAGTTGGTGCCTGGGGTATCAAAACATAATTATCATCCACGCACAGCTCTCTTCTCCACGTCTGTTCTGTGTGGTTAGAAATTGTACAGGAACATTGAAATGGCAGTATTTACTTTCCTACGTTATGGAATGGGACTAATTTCAAAGCTATTTACTTTCTCCCTATTCATAGAATGAGAGTGGGAGTTTGGCACTAATTTAGCAGGTATCTGGGCTGTGAAATTCCTCTAACAAATGAAAATGTTTCCCCGAGAAAATTAAACAAATGGGAATTAATTATGCCATAGTGCACAAAAGGCAGTTGATGAAACCTGAAGGCAGTTGACAGCCCCTGTAGGCATGAGAGGCCCATGTCCCACCACTTTCTAGTCCCCATTTTTCAGCATCGTTGGCATCAGATTAGCACTAG
Source organism: Camelus dromedarius (assembly GCF_036321535.1). Lineage (NCBI taxonomy): Eukaryota > Metazoa > Chordata > Mammalia > Artiodactyla > Camelidae > Camelus > Camelus dromedarius. The sequence goes on from NC_087440.1 coordinate 76,053,387, forward strand.
GGAGATATGGTTTGTGTTAGAGAGTCTGCTCTGATCCAAGATAATTTTGACCAAGAACAGCAAACTTAACTGAGGGCCTACATAGCAGAGAATGCTAACCCTTAAACTATAGACCTCAAGTCCTCTTCTTCTGGTCTTAATGACATCTTAAGAAGGTAAAAATAAAAATGCAACTGACCACGCCTGAACACAGAAATGGAAATCAGCCAAGCTATCAATGGTTTGGATCTACAATGTGGCGTTCTACTACAAGATTTCAGCCCAAATACGTCCATGGTCTTCATAGGCAGAGAGAAGGTCATATTACACAGACAACAGACAGCCTTGTGTATAAAGAGACGAACAGCTACCTACATACTATAATTTGACAGAGCATAGGAAGAACCTATTCTAGAAGGTATAAGCTTGACTATAGATCAGCCATTGCAGTCATTGGATAAAAAACACAATCTAAACTTTAATTTTTTTTTGCTTTTTCTTAATTTTATGTCTAAATAGAATTCTATCAACTGTAATTTTAGAAATATCCCCACAATTAATCTCTTGTCATTCTCTAAGCACTCAGCATCTCTGGCATGGCTTAGTTTTATAAACTTCCTAACTGATCTGTGTGTATTATTAACAATAGTTAGCATTTACTTAAGTATTTATAATTTGCCAGGCTCTGTGCTAAATCATCTACATGCATCACATCATGGAATCCTCAGAGCAACCCCATGAGTTAGGTAATATTTTTACCCCTATGTGGGATCCTGTGATTGCGTTAATAAACTGTAACAGACCCCAGCCACTTGTGACCTTTAAGGAAAAACAAATGTGCTTTGCTAGCAGGCAACTATGCATCTGCACTCCTGTCTCCTTGCCATAAAAAGCAGAGATAATGCCTTTCTTGCATTGTTGAGGTTCTAGCTTAGGGCTGCTTCTGCAATGGCAAAGCCATTGCGTGTCCCTTGCTATAAATGCCGGACACAGCTTGTTTTAAGCATAGGTCCATAGTTCAAGATTTCCTCTACTCGTGGCAAAGCGACGACCCATGCCCTCAGCTATAAATGCTGGGCAAGCTTCCTGCTGGTTAGACAGTCTGTAACCCCCAAGACAAGGAACTGGCTGGTCTCGTGGTCAGTCTTGTAATCAACTTCTTAGATCTGAAGAATGTACCTTGTTCCCCTCCCTCCATGACTGCCCTGAGGGTAAATTAAGCCTTTGTACTGTTTTTCCCTAAGCTCCTGCATTCCAAGACACAATTGTTTGTGATCCTTTCTTTGATTGTGCACAATAAATATGAGAGTGTTTGAGAGGCTTGAGGAGTTGGTCTCCGACTCCCTTTCGCTCTCTTGACTTTCTACAGAGTCTCGAGTCATTCATTCCGTCTCAGTGGGACTTCGGCTGGACAAAACCCACACCGCCATTTACAAATAAGGGGATGTGAAGGTCCCAGAGCCAAGTATGTAGTGGGAATGAGCTATGTAGCGGTCTCTTCCCCACTCCAGTTCATTTTCACTAAGGATCACTCAGAAGTCTATAGGGACAAGCAGGAAACAGAAGTGCGGCTGAAAGCAGACTCTAAATTGTGTTCGGTGGGCTCCACCATAATTACTGCCTGGTTACTTTGTCTTTTAAAATACAGCATTTCCCAAACAATTCCTTAAGGAATAAGGGCCTCTGGTTATCAATTTCTGGCATTTTTCTCCATGTAATAATCAGTGTCATGTTATTAAAACAAATTTAGCCATGTAGTCGTTCTGAAACCCTCACTGAGCTCTGCACTGTATTTGAGATTAAATATCTGGGTAGTTGTCCTGTACAAAAACCCTTCAGACTGCGATCTTAAATTATCTCATAGCTTCTGCTTACCTGGCAAGACAGACTGTGGTCCAACCACAATGAGCATTTGACTTTCCCTGATTAATTCTTTCCTTCACTACTACTGTGTCTCTCAAATTTCTGTTTCCGCTACCTAAAATGCTCTTTCTTTATTCCCACCCAGATGAAGCCTGTTCATCCTCTAAGATCCAAATCACACATCACTAGAATTTTATAACCATTTACAAATCACATTAAAAACACTGTGTACAGTTAATGCTAACTCAGCATGATGAGTGTTATTCTAGCAGTGTAGACACTTACTAGGCAAGTGTAGACCCTCTGGGTCTGAACCTGAAAGGAAGCATTGTTTAAAGCAGTTTTATCTAATGAGTTTTATATAAATAAGTGCTTGAAAAGCAAATAATTATGTTTTCCAATTAACTTCATGTATTGTGTCTCAGTTTATCTATTTGGAAAAAGAACTTTGTTTCCCTGGAATTTCCAGAGGACAGTAGATTAATCTATCGTTAGAGCAATGAGAATCTTCATTCATACACCTCTTTGCTTTTCTGGCTTTGAGGACCCCTGTGTGCATATTTTTTTCTTAATTTCTATGTGCAAGTTGGGTTGAAAATGAAATGTTAAATATCTAAAAATGTGAGAAACAGCATAATTCTTGTTTTGTCTGCTATTTTCTAATCAGTTTGTTGAAACACTGCCATTACATTTTTCCCTCATAGATTTCGAATAAATTCCTGACCCTTTTTACATGACTTAGAAGGATCCTGCTGTACAAATATAGGCATCACTGTAATGTAAATCACAGTTTGTAGCATACATTTGAAAATCGTTTACTTCTGAAAAACTTGAAGCTTTGATTATATTAAGACATACCGACTTAGAAACAATTCATTTGTTGATCATGCATGCATATTGAAACGGATTTGGTAACAATAGAGGTCCAAAACAAAGTTTATATATCCACCAATATTTGCAAGGATACTTTGTTCCATTTTTCCTGACAGTTCTCCCCTCCCACCCTCCTTCTATCCTGTTCAGTGAGAGAATGTGAGGGCATAAGGATGAGAGGATGGAACAAAAGAGAGAGGAAAAAGATAACATAGTATGATGGATATTCATATATTCTGTCATCTGTGCATATATTTATCTATGTATCTTTATGAGCTGTCTTACTGAGCAGATATAATTCAAGAGGTTTAACCATAGAACTACCGTATTTTTTTCTCTCGTAGTCCTTTTAAATCTGCTTGGAGTGAACTACTTTTTCCTGTGCCCCATGGATACAATTACAGATGGTCCTATAACTAACTTTCTTTCTTTCCTTTTTCTTTCTTTCTTTCTTTCTTTCTTTCTTTCTTTCTTTCTTTCTTTCTTTCTTTCTTTCTTTCTTTCTTTCTTTCTTTCTTTCTTTCTTTTCTTTCTTTCTTCTTTTCCTTCTTTCTTTCTTTCTTTTCCTTCTTTCTTTTCCTTCTTTCTTCTTTTTCCATTATTTTCTAACTTTTTCTTTGGAAGTAATTTCCATTTAAAAATGTTGGTGACACTTGACATATTACAAATATTTCTCAGGCCACTTAAGTAATTTTCTCTGAGTAATTTTGATTTAGTAATTTAAAATGACCAGTTTTACATAATTATGAACAGGTACACTTTGATTTAGTTTAAATGCCCTTCCCAAGCTCGGGCCTGACATACGTCGGAGCCTGCAAGCTTGAAGCTGAGTATTACGAGACTCTTCTCCCTACACCCAGCACCTCTGCTCCTTTAGCTCCATTTTATTAACTGTAGTTTCAGATTTTTCAGGCTTGGCTTAAGGGAGAGGACTGTCCTTATTTGTCTAAGTTACATGAGAGTCAATTTTGGTGCTCTCTGATCTTGGCAGGTATTTCAGATGTTTAATGTTGACCTTCCCCTGAGTATCTTCATGAATTTTTAAGAGAACCAATCATTTTTCTCCATACTATTTGATGCCTCTGGCTGGTAGCTGCTTGGCTAATAATGTAGGCAAGTCAGTTCTCATGAGTCATTTACTGCTGGGTCGGACCCAGGTACCCAGCAGTTCTTACAGCATCCTTCAGAAGCCCCTTCTCACAGCCCTTCTGAATAGGCTCCAAGACAGCGTTTCTTTGGGTTTCTCTCACAAATGGCCCTCATTGAATCCAAATAGGATTGACAGATAAAATACAGGACAATCTGTTAAATTTGAATTCCTGATAAGCCAGAATTAATTGTTTAAGTATGTCACAAATGTCTCATACAACACATTATATTAAACAGATATTCTTTGTCTATCTGAAACTCAAAGTTTAATAAATTTACTTGCTAAGTCTGACAACCCTCAGTCCAAGATAGACATTCACACAATCTTTGTCCTATCAGGCTTCAGCATAAACTTGAAACAAATATCTGATTGCTTTACCATCAGTACAACCAGCCTCTTTCTGCATTAGTCCTAGACAGGAGTCTGATACCTCACAAACTATAAGGGACACAGTAAGATCTCTAAAGGGAATTCTGAAAGAATTTCTCTTTTTGACTTGAGGTCAAGAGAGAAAGAAGAGAAAAAAAAAAAAACTATCTCAGGACTCACAGTATATGGCAGTTTTCTCTAGAAATTCTAGTAACTTAAAAATTCAATCTTAAAAGTCTAATAATCCTACTCTAATCTTTACTCTTTGACCTTTATTTACTTTTTTTGTTTTGTTTTTGTTTTTTTTTTGTTTTGTTTTGTTTGTTTGTGTTAATTGAAGTATAGTCAGGTACAATGTGTCAGTTTCTGGTGTACAGCATAATATCCCAGTCATGCATGTATAAACATATGTTCATTTTCATATTCTTTTTTATTAAAGGTAATTACAAAATATTGAATATAGTTCCCTGTGCTATACAGAAGAAATTTGTTTTTTATCTATTTTTATATATAATGGTTAACCTTTGCAAATCTCAAAATCCCAAATTTATCCCTTCCCACCCCCTTTCCCTGGTAACTGTAAGATTGTTTACTATGTCTTCAAGTCTGTTTCTTTTGTATGTAAATGAGTTCATTAGTGCCCTCTTTTTGTCTTTTTCTTTTTCTATTTTTTTCAGATTCCATATATGAATAATATCATATGATATTTTTCTTTCTCTTTCTGGTTACTTTTGATGTGAGTGAGAGGTTAAGAGACACATAACTTGCCTTGGAACGTGTCCTTTGTAAATCTATCGTCATGATCTCTCTCCTAATTTTGAAATGTTGACCTGTGTCTTGGTACCTCAGATAAAACTTTTATTTTAACATCCTGTAACACACACAAACACACACACACATATACACTGCTCACAGTTTTACTTCTAGTTTGAAATATATATATATATGTGATTTAAATTTTGTATTCTATATTTGAATGATTTTCACAGTGATTTGCACATTGCTTTATTATTTTAAATTTAGTATAAAGTAAACATTAGTTTTAAAAATATAGTAATGATTAATTAATTTATGATGAAGTAAAGGAAAACAAGATTCAAATTTTGAAAAATGTTCTTTTAAAACATTTAATGATAAAATGTCAGGTAATAAAACAACATAAAATCTTCACAGACCATATAATCCAGGAATGTTATGTATAACTTCTAAATGTTTCAAATGGTTATGTATTAATGGTAGGATAGTGGATTAGTTTTGTTTGTTTTCCTTATTTTTTTTTAGTAATTTAAAAATTATTATATATTGTTTTTATAATCATAAAAAAGCAAAATTATGAAGGGCATGATGTAGACTTAATTGAATCTCAGAATAACTTAGAATCTCCTAGAATTATAGCTATTTATGACTGACAATTCTAGTTTGCCTTATTGAACTTAACATTCAACATACATTACTCTTCTAAGGGTAATCTTGCAGTCACTTCTCCACAAAGTTTCTATAGAAAAAGATTGTGAAAAATTCTCAGTCTTAGAACAAATCTGTATAAGGGAGTTCATGTTTCTTAGTTTCTTTTTCCTTTCTCAAAATCAAGGAGTTTATTTATTTATTTATTTAATTCAAAAGTTTAAAATTTTAAAATTTTAATCTCTAATACTTTCACTTTTTCACAAGTCAGACCTACATATCTTGCTGCTGAATTGGAGAAACCTTACTGTGGATGATGCAGTTAGCTGCTTTTAATGACAGTGGCAGTGATTAAAATGAGTTTAAATAGGTAGAGGGAGAAGTCAGGGGCCGATAGTAAAACATTGATCCAAGTGGTGGATCCAGAAAGTAAGATTTTAAGAAATATGTAAATTCCACATCATAAATTATTGATCCTATTATCAAAAATGGTAAAAATGATTCTGAAAGGTCATTTATTTTGTCTATAAACCCTATTCTGAAATCTGGAAAAGATTATTCCAGTTTTGTTTAAAATCTATCACTTGAATCTTCCAACATTTTCAGTTTGGAATTTTTCATATACACCCAAGCTAAATTATTTTACTTCAATTCAGTCCCCCATCATTGGTCATTCAATAGAAGACAAAGACAACAGTAATTACTCTCTATAACCCAGGTATGATAATCTTGAATGCATTTGACCTCTTTGCCATCCTAGGTAGACATTAAAACAAAACAGTTTCTTACAATCATAAAAAAACTATGAGATATAGTAAACAATCTTATGTTTACTGGGGAAAGGGGATGGGAAGGGATAAATTTGGGAGTTTGAGATTTACAAGTGTTAGCCACTAAATATTAAAATAGATTTTAAAAAAAGTTTCTGCTATATAGCACAGGGAACTATGTTCAATATCTTGAAATAACCTTTAATGAAAAAGAATATGAAAATGAATATATGTATGTATATGCATGACTGGGACATTATGCTGTACAGCAGAAATTGATACATTATAACTGACTGTACTTCAATTTTAAAAAAGTATGAATTTTATTGATGGTTTCAAAGGCAAGAGCCAGAGTAATATGTTCTGTATTTTCTGTAATTTTATTTGTAAGGAAAGGACTAGAAAGGTTGAGAAGTGCCCCAGTCAGAAGAAACTGGAGGTAGATTAGTAAAGCCTGGCTTATTGCTCACCACCTGGGCACCTGGGCTTGTGTTCCTGTCTTCTCTAAAATAGAGACAATAAGAATATCTCCTGATTTTACTGAGTTTCAAATCTAAAAATGTAGAGTAAAAGATTTCAGTAAATTATAAAGCACTACATAAAACGTTGTCCTTTTTTTCCTTCCAAAAAAAGAGCCCTGCAATTTCATGGTCACATATAGTAGGTGAAATCTCACAGGTATTCTTTAGTAATTGAAACTCTTTACTCAATATAATTTGAGGCATCATCAGCAATACCTGTCCACAATCAGAATAACTTTTCTGAAGCTACTTTAACGTTCTCTCAGATTCAACCAGAAGATATCTATTTCTCCATTAACTATTCACTTGGGTCAACAGTTAAAGCCCTCTGTTTTCCAACAAAGGCAAATATGACTGGGAGTGGGCAGCTCCTAGGAGTGCTTACAACCTACTGAATTGAAGCCTGACAGAACTTTACTCCAGATTAAGTTTTGGAAATGGGTGATTCTGGGAATAGCATGAGGATCTTGGGTGTCTGGTGGTGGTAGGACAAAGGAAGACCATAAAATAAGGACAAGGGAGCAACATGATGTCCGGAAGGAATATTGATTTGGTGTCGCTGATTGGATGCGTGAACTTGAGCAAGGCATTGAATCCCTCTGAATTTTAGATTTCTCATCTTTAAAATGGAGATAAGAACATACATTCCCCCCAAAAGTTGATCGTTAAATGAAATGAATTGTCTAAAGTGCTTACTAAAACTAAAATGTTTTCTATAACCTGGGACACAGTACATCATGCATTTTGATTCCCTTTCCCCCAGTAATGGTTATGGATTGTTTACTGAAGTTTAACCTCCTGTGAATGATTTTACTTGGAGCCCATCCAAAAGTTTTCAGTTATGTGAAAGTCACCTTATTTTGCCGCAAGTTCTCATAGTCAAAGTTTCCTATAACTAAGTTTCACATACTTTAATCTTTCATAAGTTGTAGCTATGATAAATTATATTGACATCACATGGATATTATTTGGAAGATAAAATTAGCATTTACAACATGGTTGAAGATTAGAGTTGACACCTTATGGACTCTGAAAGCTATTGTATCATGAAAGTCCAAAATAATATTTATCATCCCTCCAATGCAAAGTGATATCCTGTAGGGAAAAAAAAATTGTACATAAGAAAAGCACAGACTCCTTGTGTCTCATGGAAGATTAAAAACTTTCCTTCACTTCACTAGACATTGTTACTATAGGTCATATACTTTTGTCAAGTGTTGAAAACTTCGGGTAATTATCTGTGGCTCTTAACAGGTGTCATTTATTTTTCTTCACTTTTATTCTAAGTGAAGATTATTTCAAAGTTTCTCACTGACTCTGCTAGCTCCATTGGCATGTTTTCATTGTATATTTGGAGTCAAATAAGTTGTGAAGGAAAGTATTTGAATTAAAGTGGTGCAGTCTTCACATTTGATGGAGCAACCTCAAATGTCTAGATCTTTTTTTTAACCTGAGTATTTGTTTATTGTGCACACTTGATTTGCTCAAGAAGATATTTAATAATTTATTTTCCACAGCTAAGCACTTCATACATACATGATCTCTATGAGGGAGAATTTGTAATAACCGAAAATTACACAAAGTACTGCTTTCAGCTTGAAATTGCCAGTTATGAAAGGAGTCCTAGATGTCTTTCCGTATCAGGCAACTGGGCAGGAATGTACTTAGAATGTTCTATATGATCCTGAGCTTTAAAGAGAAATCTAAATAACTCAGTAAACCTAAATTAAAAATTCACCTCCATATTCAAATTTTATGTGCATATCTGTATCTAGACCTATACTTACATCCCACATCTGTATTTATATCTATGTTTGTATCTACATCTGTATTCGTATGTATATACATACACACATGCACAAAAAAATCTTCAATAGCTTAAATCACACAGTCCGAACTTACAGCTTCTGGAATTTAAGGACTTTTCCCATGTGATCTCAGCTTTCCCTTCTAATCATAGCGCTCTCTCCTCCTACCAGCAACTGCCTTCCGCCTGTGACAAGTGTGCTTGCTCACTGTTCTTCCGTTGTGAGCGATACATGAGGTAATGCCTGAGTAAAGTGCTTTCAAACCAATAGCACATTATAGAGCTTATGACTATTACGATTATTATTATGTATTACCTGTGATCTAGGTCAAGTCTGATTTCCTCCACAAAGCCTTTCCTCACCAGCTGAGGTCACCACGATCAATCTTTATTCTGACATTCCACTGGAGGTATGGTACCACTTATTTGCCTTTTAATGACTCATGGCCCAAAAAAAGAGTGCAGGTTCAGCAAAAAGAGAGGCCAAATTCAAAAAGAGAGGTCATTTCTCTTTAAAACTCCCACAGTGTCTGGCACAAGGTCTCACATAGAGAAAGTAAATGCGGATTTGTTGATAACTCTGTGCAATTCCGAAATGCCAGTTAAGGTCTTTCAACAAACAAGTTAGTTATTTAACAAATTCAATGTTCCACCCATCAATATAGTTAATTGTAGTCCTTTAAAAAATAAACTTTCAGGAAGCTTCTCATGGAAAACCAATGCACAAACATCAAAAACAAAATGCACCTGCTACTTGTGTGATGTGCTAAGCGTTCGTCAACATCTGTTCTTGTTCGTTACAAATGCTACTCAGTATCACACAGTTCATAGCCTCACAATTTTTTTTGCTCAACCCAAGCTGTTAAATGCCTGAATGTGGATTAAACTGATCAGGTAGCAAACTGGCTCACATGAAGAGTTTCCTAGTATTATTTTATTTTAAAAACTTTCCATCTTTTATGAGTAAGCATTTCTGAAAAAAAAATCAATCCAGGCCATTTTATTCTTGCTGTTTTGTTTTTCTTTTAATGAGGAACTTATGAAACCAGAAATTGTATTTCATATTCAAGTGTCCCTGAGGCCTTCTTCTCTGTAGTGTATCCCCCTCCTGTTGACTTTCCAATCCATTTCCTGCTGTCACCCCCTCCCATTGCCAAACCAATAAATAATCCTTTTAAAATGCAAATATTGATATTTAAAATAATGGAGTATCTTTTGTAAATAGAATTGTGAGATTTACAAGCAATGAAAACCCAGTCTTTGGAAATTGCTTCAATAATTCTCTGTGTTTTTTTTTTTTTTTTTTTTTTAAGCAGAGCTGCAAGGATAAAAGGAGATAGTCCTTTTGTTAACAAAAACACTTGTGGTTTTTTCACATATCTCTCTAGATAAAATTCAGTCCTAGTGTGGACAAGTACAGACTATGTTATATATATATATATATATGTACGTGTGTGTGTGTGTGTGTGAGTGTATATATATATATATATATATATTTTTTTTTTTGGTTGATGGAGGTACTGGGGATTGAACCTAGGACCTCTTGCCTGCTAAGCACCCACTGTACCACTGAGCTATAGCCCCCTCCCCACTAGACAACATCTTTCTAAGCAGAACATATGCTGCAGAATTATCACTAGATTGAAAACAAAGGCTTCAAACAATCTTTAAAATTTGCCAACTAATTTGAGATTTTTTTTATGGATAATTAAAATATAATATCATAACTTTATCACAACTTTTAAAATAATAAACACCAATACAAATTCAAAGTTTTTGGGGGGAATTATTTCATCAGTTATTCATTATAAACTGTCTTTCATGTTCTTCATTTATCCTTTAAAACAAACAAACCTATTGGAAAAGTAGAGCTCAATACATCACTGTTTTCTGATATTTGTCTATCTTTAAGAAAGAACTTTCTACAGGGTACCAATTGTACCAAAACCCCCAATACAATCACAAATGTGCCAGACTAGTTTCCAGACAGAAAACAGTCTTACTTTCTTTGCTACTAATGCATTTCTTGTGGTTAATCTTCTTTTCATGATGTTGTCATCAGACATAGCACTGGGATCATAAATTTCACTTGACATTATTATGATGGATTGATTACTAAGACATTGTAAATGATGTAAACATCTCAATAGCATTAAGAAGCCAAACTCAAATGTTTATTGCAGAAGATGTGTGGTATGTCTAGACATAACAAAGCTATAAAGATCTGCAGAGAATAAAAATTAAGTTTACTCAAATTCTAATTGCAAAAATTATGCATTAAATTGGAACAAATAACAATACTTAAAACTGAATTAAAGTGACAATAGCAAAATCTTGAAGCTATTTGGTTATCATACATTTGAAATTGTTAATATAGAAGTGAAGGGGGAATCAGAGGATAAAAAGTTAGCTATTTAAATAATAACCCCCAAATGTATTACAATATTATTCATACTAGCAAAAATTTACCTGGTTTGTGTTCTGTTCTAGAATTTCCATTGAACAACAGTAGTAATTTTACTTCTATTTCTGGGTTTGGTGAAGCAGAATTGTCCTGAATCAATTTCTACGAAGCTTATTTTTAATTTCTTAGAAATGATCCTTTGCTTTAAATATTAGATTTTTTAATATAAATATACATAGTGATTTATTCTTATGCAAACCAGAGGAGTTGTCCATGCATCACACTAATCTCAGTATAAAGTAATATCATTCATCAATTATACTATGTAGGGCAAAAATTAAATTTCCTGTTATTGAAACTCAATTGAAATTTAAATAAATGTAATAATAAACTACTATTACAGTAAAATCCCTTTCCCACACACCAACACTGCGAAGATAAAAATCTTTGAAAAAGAAAAAACTAATTCAAAATCCAACAAATGTTGGGCTACTTGAAATCAAATTCAATAAAAGATGAGCCCAGTCAGATAATTTGGACAGATGCTTGGAAAACGTTGAAATGGGATTGTATTCTCAAGATACCCCAGAAGAGGCAGCAGCCTTATCTTGTTTTGAAAATGTAATCAGCTGTTTAGCGTTCGACAGAAATTGCTTGGGAAACATAGTCTTGATCAAATACAACCTCAGACAATTGCATTAGGCAAATCAATCTTTTGGGACTTTGGGTATGTTTAGGTGTTAATGGTATGGTGGTTAACAGCCAGACTTTCTTGTTTTAAAGCCTGGTTCTGCCAGTTACTAGTTCTGTTTCCTTAAATAAGTAGTTTTATCTCTCTGCGCCTCAGTTTCCTCATAGGAAAAGCTGGAGTGTTAGGATCCTTGTGATGTTTAAATATGTTAATACACAGAAAGCACTTAGAGTTTTAATTTTACAGCTGTTCACTCTTGCAGGTGTGACTTTTTGCCGTAGCATCTGTAACACGTTCCTTTTATGCATTTCAAAGTCTCGGGATCAAACCAGAGTTCCTCAATTGAACCACAGAACACAGAAAATAATGTTTTTTAATCCATCATCCCACAGTTTCTCCTTCCAGTTTTGTCAGTTTTTGATGCATGTGATTAGAAGCTCTTTTAATATGCCAGATACAAAATTACAAATACTGTATGATTCTACTTACATGAGGTGCCTGGAGTAGTCAGATTCATAGTCAGAAAATGGAATGGTGGTTGCCATGTGTTGGGAGGGCAGTGGAGTTGGGCGTTACTGTTAATGGACACAGAGTTTCAGTTTGAGAAGATGAAAGTGTTCTGGAGATGGATGATGGTAATGGTTGTACAACAATGTGAATGTTCTAATGCCACTGAACTAGACATTTAAAAACCATTAGAATGGTAAATTGTATATTATATACAGTTTATTACTGTTGAGTGGTTCTCAACCAGTGGTGATTTTGTCCTGCAAGATGCTTTTGACAATGTCTGGCGACACTGCTGACTGTCACACCTGAGAAGTGTTACTGGTGTCTAACAGTAGAGGACAGGGTTGTGCTAAATACCCCACAATAAAGGGAACAGCCCCCAATAACAAGGAATTATCTGGGCCAGGATGTCAACAGTGACAAGGTTGAGAAACAGTGCTCCAAGGCTAGGTTTGTCCTGTTACAAAGCTGTGACATTTCCATGATCTGAACTGAATGCTCCCAATGTCCAATGGGGTCTCTCCAACTTGACTTGTTAGCATCTCTCCCAAGCTTAGGCCTTGGAATAGATCAGCTTTCTGCCCAGCCTGGTGTAGTTTTATCCTAAAATGACAAAATTTAGTATTCATCTAGAGAGTCAAGGCAACATCATAAAGATTTCTGGAGCTCTTTCTCAGCATTGTTTCATCCTTTGTGACTCTCTGCTCACAAATCCCAGATGCCACATCCACTTTTAGGTTTCTTTATGTTGGGTCTTATTTGAGTCTCCCCTGTCCTGTGCTGTGGGCTGGAAATTACCTTCCAACAAAAAGCTGAGGAGATCTTAGTGTTCACTTTTAATATTCTCCTCTAAAGGATCACATTCTTGTGCTATGTGTTGTCAGTGGTTGAAAATAGTCATTTAATGTATTTCTCCAGAATTCTAGTTAGTGACAGTGAGGCCACAAAGTTGTCTCAATTATTTCATCCTGGCTAGAATTTGAAGTACCTTATTTAGGTTTGAATTTCCACATTCAAAATGATTATGTTGAAAACCTGTTTGTGAATGTGTCCATTGGCCATTTACATGTACTATTTTATGAATTTCCTATTAAACTCTTCCCTATTTATCTGTTGGTTAGTCTCCCTTTTAAATATTGAGGCCCAGTATTTATGTTTATATTCTAAATGCAATTTCTCTGTCAACAATATATTGTACAAATAGATTCTCCCAGTCTGTGACTTACTGTCTAATTTTTTTAATGTTTCCTTTTGATGAAAAGATGTTCTTAGTTTTAATAAGCTTTCATTGATCTTTCAGTTTTTTTCTCTGTTAGCATTTCATGTTCTTTGCAAGGAGTCTTTGACAACCTGAGGTCATAAAAATATTTTCTTATGTTTTAGTCTAAAAGCTTTATTGTTTCACCTTGCACATTTATGTTTATAATCCACCTGAAATAGACTTTTATGTAAGATGTACAGTTAGGGTAGAAATTCAATTTCCCCAGCATTTTATGAAAAGAGTGTTCATTCTCCACTGCACATCGGTTTATCATATGTGAGTAGAACATGTCTGTAGAGTCTATTCTATTAAATTGTGCTCTTTGCTGTGTCTCTACTGCTTTAATTGACATCATTTAAAGTAAAAATTGTCTTGTATGTAAGTCTTCAAGGTTTATTCTTCTTCAAGATTGTTTTGCATATCTGAAACTTGCAGATTTCCACATAAATCTTACAATTGGCTAATTTCCACATGGGAAAAAAAGGCTGTAAATTTTTTAGAGTGCATTAATGCTATAGATCAGTGACTGGAGATTTGACTTCTTCACAATATTGAGTGTCCCATTACCTGAATGTGCTATATTTCTCCAATTATTTAGATATTTTAATGTTTTGATAGTGATTTGAACTATTCAGAGGACAGGTTTTACAATCTTTTATTAGATTTATTGGCAGATGTTTGGGATTTTTTGATGATGTTGTAAACTATATATTCCTTAAAATTTTCATTTCTATTTGTTTCTGAGTGGTATATAAAAATAAATTTGAGTTCTGTATATTTACACTGTAACTTTAAATCTCCCTATGATAACTTATTCAATCCCATAGTTTCTTCAGATTTTCTATATATCATGTTAAATAAAAATTGTAATATATTTTTTCCTCTTTTATAGTAATTAAACTTTTTTATTCCTCTCTCTTGTTGATTATAATAACTCACTGTTAAGTCAGATGATTATTAAAGTTTTGTGTAGATACTCTTTAGTAGGTTAAGGAAGTTCTTTTCTAATTATAGTATGTTAAGAGGTTTTTTTAATCTTTCATAGATGTTGAACTTTGTCAAATGCTTTTACTGCATTTTTTAAGATTGTCATCTTTTTTTTTTTTTTACAAGCATAGCAAAACACATTGGTTCATTTGTTTGGTTTTATAAATTAAGATATGATTTACATACAATAGATTCCATCCTTATTCAGCCACACTTCTGCAAATTTTGACAAATCAAATAGTTATGTAAACAGCACCACAGTCAAGATACTGTACATTTATAGAAAACCAAAAATTTTCTTCATGCCTCAGTAGAATCAACCTTTCTCTACATCCTCTGGCAAACACTGATCTTCTTACTGTCTGATTAATTTTGTCTTTACAGATGTAAAGGGTAGCATACAGAATGCAGCCTTTTGAGTCTGACTCCTTTCACTTAGCATGATGCACGTGAGATCATCGATGATGTCACATGTGCCGGTAATTGCAGTCCAGTAATATATTGCTTATTCTAATATTGAGGAATATGTGGGTTGTTACCTATTTCCATTAATAACCAATAAAGTGTCTATAAACATTCACATCATGTTTTTTTTGTGAACACACATCTTCATTTCACTGGAGTAAACAACGAGCAGTGGGATTCCTACACTTACAGACTGGGGACTGCTTAACTTTAATGCAGCAAGGCAGTGTTTGGAACAGTGGCTAGCTTGTTCTCTTGGTAAGGCTCAGGCTCTAGGTTTTCAAAAAGAGCTTGTTTTCTCTAAAGCCTCTGACCCTTGATAAGTATGGAACACTGACTTTGTTTCAGGAAACTGTTAAAAGCTCAAATATTCCTTTGAGAGTCTTTGTTTTTAGGACTTTAGCTTTCCAACCTATGCTGCTCCAGAATGTGGCCAATGTACCAAGAGGGCAACCAGCTGTGTTCTTGAATCCACTTTCCAAGTCCATTCAAAGTTCTGCTGTTTCATTCTGAAAACTAGCAGAAGCCCTTAGTGGATTAATTTTCAGCTTTCTGCCCCTACCCATAATCAGAAAATGCTTTAAGGGGAAAAGTGGCTGCATATAATCAGATCACCTTTTTGAAATTCTTCCCTTTCTGGAATCTTGGCTCATCTTGGCTTGTTCTCAGTTCTCATTGTTATCTGTAACTTTCTGCTGTCCCCCAAAATATATTTTTGTATTCTAGGTAGTATTTTGTTTTATTTTGTTTTGTTCTGTTTTTATTGTGGTTGTTCTCAACAGGAGTGCTGGCCTGTCACTAGGCACTACATATCATCTATAAGATGCTTTCCCTCAATTTCAACAAATTTTTTCACCAGGAGATCAGAGGTTTTATTTGTCTTCCTTAACCCTTCCTCTGATTCCCAGATTATATACGGTGTCTCAAAGATAGTGGACTCTAATTGAATATCTGCTAAGTGAATGAATAACCAATATATTTCCAGCACAACAGAAAAATCCATTGGAATATAAGTCATCTTATTTTGAACGTGTCAATTTAACTCTAGATAACTATATTTCATGTCACTATTGTGTCCTAACTTTTTTTTTTTTTTGGTAATTGTGGATTTAGATTCTTTACAATTTTGATTTTTTGTTATAGTAATAAAGAGATATTCTGGCACTATCCTAGCTCATCTTATTATTGATATTAAAAGAGAGAATACAAAAGAAAAATAAAGACTGCTATAAACATAGGTGTACTTTACTAGAGATTTTCTGAGATGTTTTTCAAAATGATTGGTGATATCTTTAAAAAATGTTTCAGTAAATATAAGTGAGAAGATAAAATCAGAATACCAGTGAGTAAGCTCTCTCACATCATATAATACACAAAGAGTTTCGTTGTTTCTGATTTCTATTAAAATATACTGATAGATTTTTTTTTACATAAACTATTGTATCAGGTAACAAGAGAAAATTGCCTCCTGAAATGCTTTTATTTGAAGAGTATCAGTTAAATTGATTCCCCTGGAGGTGACTGAAATCAAGGGTAAAGACTGACTAGAAATATCATTCACTAAAAAATAATAAAGAACTTCTTATGCAATGTTTATTACTAGGCCCTGACACAAATCCAAAGAACCGGTAACTGGGGTAAGCAAGCACTTTTGAATTGGTTATATCACCTTTTATTTGACTGAGATTATAGCTACAGAACTAATAATTATCTTGAAACAGTGAATTTCCACTAGTGGAGAATACCTTAGTGGGCACAGGAATCATACCACAATAAGCCTTAAACTTAGGCTTCATTGTTAGGATTTGATTATTTCACATATTCTGAGCTGCTGGGAAGTATGTATTTGCATGCATATGAATGATGTCTATTTTTTTTTTTTTTACTAAGTCTTTACATAATGCCAAGGAGAGATCCTCAATCATCACTTTTATTTTCCTTCAGTGTGTTTATTCTCATCTTACTCTCACCGTTGACATCATTGGCTTGTTGCTAAATCTAAGAGAGAAAAAAGTAAGGGAACTTTTTCTAGGTTTAGCAAGTCATAAAAAGTCATCAAAAATGAGCTCTCAGAACCAGATTGCAAGTTTTGTATTGCATTTCCCGGCTTGAGATATGCGCTTTCATCTCTCAATCTGAAATATCCAAATGACCCTGGGCTGCTCATTTTAGAGTAAAGCGCTGATGGTACCACTGTCTCTCGCAGCACAAGTCCATTCCTCACTTTTGTGAAGCACCAGCCTTAAAGGAAACGATGTTATTATTTAAGGGCATTTCAAAAGGAAAGCTGACACTACCAAACAAACACATTTAATGAAGTGAGATCACTAGTCACTAAGGTGCTAATGAACTGTAAGA
The DNA here is from genome assembly GCF_036321535.1 of Camelus dromedarius. NCBI lineage: Eukaryota > Metazoa > Chordata > Mammalia > Artiodactyla > Camelidae > Camelus > Camelus dromedarius. The sequence goes on from NC_087440.1 coordinate 76,070,799, forward strand.
TTAGCTGCAGCAACAAAATTTCTCCCATGTCCCCTCCTGCCAATAGCCAGGACTCCAGCTGGAGAGGTAAGAATGTAGAATCCATCCCGTGTTCAATACTCAGACCGCTGAGATAGTCCTCTTCCTCTGTAGCCCTTCGCTGTCATAACAGAGGCTGAATTCTGGGCCAACATGAGGATGAGGAGAAAGATATGCAAACTTAATTTTTTTTTCTCTTTTGTTTCACTATCACAGAGGAGGGTTCTTTGTAGTCTTTGAAATATATGGAGTTATATATTAGTAAAAAATGTGTTTTGTCAAATGTCTTTACTACTAGGATTCTGCTTAAAGATGTAACATTACTGATCATAGAAGTGCTGTGAAATTGTCTAGACCTATATTGGGCAAAACATCATAATTTTTTTTTAAATCCAGCACTGACTTGGATATTGCCAAAGAAACTGCACAGACCACGTCTTGTCTTAACACTGCACCCCACCCGCAAGCTCCCCACGCCCTTACCCTGCTACATGAATGCAGCCCTGCCTCAGGACTGGCTAAAGGATCTCTTCTCTGTTTCCATGCACTTTAAGCAAATAATTTGTTTCGTTGATGTATTGTTTGCCAATTGTCTGTTGCAGAGCATGGCAAGGACCAACAGACGCAATGCTTAGATGCACTACATGTGAACATCATGTGTGCATATAAAGAATGTAGGGAAGGAGGAAAAGGGAAAAAAGGAGACTGAGCAAGGAGGGAGGGAGGAAAGACAGGAAGACAGGACACACGGGTTTTCACGTGGTCTACTAATCAAAGAGATAGGCATTGTCTGTGGGTCGATCTGACACAGTAAGTGGCAGTTATGCATATATTTGAAAAAAATGTACCTTGTAGTCTGTTAAGTGTGGTTGTTTAAAGAATTGCCTCGTCATCAATTCAGCCGTAGCAGTCAGTATTGATCAGAAAACAGAGAGACTGACTGCACAGGGCCCCATCTATTCGCTCACCTGCTGTGTATAAGCGAGGTCCACTTAAAACTGAAACAGTTCAATCCATTATGATAAAAACAACAACAAAAAACTTTTGTGTGACAAATCACTCGCTAGAGCAGTTTCGCCATCTAGTCTGTATGGAATTTGTATTCCAATGCTCACGTGGTGAGTATGCTATTACTCACTGACACTAGGAAAGTGATGCTTGTCATCTCTGTGCTTCCTCTTAACCTCCCTCTCAGGCCTGCCCCCCTGGAGCTGGGCTACACGAGCATCAGCACAAGGCTGCTTAAAATCATAACTTCAGTACAGTGTGATTAGGGAGGGAGAGAGGGAACGAGATCAACATATTCTTCCTGTGGGATCAGATGGGCTTTGCAAGATTTCAACAGTTCAGTTATTTTCAGCCTCCTGGAGGAAATCCGACAAAAGCACATTTTTCGTACAGTTTGCTTGCCTCCCACCCTTGGTTCTGCGAGCCTCTTGTCTCTATACTTCCTGCATCTGCTTTTATTATATCTCTAGCTGGTTGTGAATTCCAGCTTCTGGTCCAAAGGAAAATTGTGCTTCTGTGAATCATCCTACATTATATCCATAAGGGAAAAAAACCAAAGAAAGCCTGCCTGAAGTTGTAACTAGAGAGCAGGTAACAGGCAGCAAGGGAGAGATACTGTTTGTACCCAGGATCCAGGAATGCTTTTGCTTTTTCTTGACAATGTAAGCAAGGATGACAACTCTTTGCTTTTTCTCACTTACCTTTTTTTTCATAATAAAAATGTTTTATAAACACTCTTACACTACAGGTCCTTTCTAGAATATGACAGAGTACAAATACGTAAATAAAATTTGACAGGTCTGGAATTTACAAAGACCTTTATATTTAATCTCGCCAATGGACTCCACTTAAAAACAGAGTTTGTGAAAAAATAAATAAATAAACCAAAGTTCGTGAAATTCAGAGAGACTACATAATTTGTCCAATATCATCTTTGGCAGTTAAGAAACTGAGCAAAAGTTTTCTAGAAGTTAAAGACTTTTTGATGAACTGCCATAGTTTCAATAGCTTAGCTTCTTTCAGTCCTTGTGGAAAAGCCCTGTAGCGTTAGGAGGACATTAAGGCCACGCCATCAGACCACGTCTCCTCTGCTGGCTCTAGTTTCCATCAGCCCTGCCCCTTACACCAAGTTTTCCAAGCACAGCAAATTATCCTTTAGTAAAAATCTCATTCTGCTACGCCCAGCTAACTCTTGGGGAAGTTACTTAAGCATTCTGTGTCTCAGTGCCCTTGTTCATGGTATGAGGCTAGTAATAACACTTTTCTCACAGAGCTGCTTGCAGGTTAAAGTTTTGATCTATGGAAAACACTTGTCTTAGTGTTTCTTAGAGTCCAAAGTAACCTAGTTTTGTACTTCACGCATCTCATACCATAAATGACTAGATCCTGATGTATTTTTTCCACATTGTGGACTTCATAACTATTTTCTCTCCTGAATTTCCTCTGCCAGCTTTATCCCTTACTGGTTGGATTTCTGTCACTTTCTCTGATGTGCTTTTCTGGCCACATGGCTTCTCTTCATCTAAAGCATTTTCCACAGTCTTGTCAGTTTACTCTTTCTAACCTGCAAATCTGATTAATTCACTTGCTTGCTTAAAACCCTTCAATAGCACCCCATAGCTTCCAGCTTACCTAAGACTCTTCATGCTTAAATTTCTACTTTGCCCCCTAGTGTCATTGGACCAAATGTGCCTTTACTTTGGAGCTTGCAGAAAGTGCGGAACAATAGGGAGTGAATGGATGACCAAATGTTTGATTGCACATTGAGTCATGGTATAAGCAGATCCACTATGTAATGATGTCCTTTCTGACCTGGTGTCTAGAACAAAGACCCAGTCTACATCTTGGGCAAAATTAGAGGAGGAAGTTGCATTACTGGAATGTATTGGTTGCAGGATAATCAAATGTTTTTATCATCCTTTAAGGACTATTATGGTAAGTACATGCAAAAACTATAAAAAATGGACTCCAATCCACAGTTTATAGGCTTTTTTACATTTGTCTACACCCATGTTATCCGCATTAAGATAAACAGGTTAAGCTCTCAAAAATATTTCCTCGTGCTCCTACCTCCCAGTCAAAAGCCAGCCACACTCCAGAGGTAACCCTGCTATGCAGATTTCTTCTAATATTAGTCAGTTTTGACTGTTTCAAGTATGTCCTCTCGTGTCTGGCTTCTTTTATGCCGCAGCATATCTATGAGATGTAGTCAGGATGTTTTGTGTGTCAGTAGTTCGTTCTTTTTCATTGTTGCTTAATATCCTATCCCACTGTGTAAATATACCACAATTTGTTTTTTCCCATCTCCTGTTGCTGGACATTTGTATGTGTCTTTTGGTGGGCTTGGGTATTCTTTCTTTTATATATGTATATACCTAGGAGGCAAATTATCAGATCATAGGATCCGATAGCCTTTGGTATTTTTTTTTTTTGCATGTTTCCTCTTTCCTCTCTTCCTACTTTATTTAACCATTGAATAGAACAGCCCTTCTTGACTCTTGCATCCATATTCCCACATTATATTATTTTTCCTGATCGCTCCCCTTTTATATAATCTCAGTTTCTCTCTACCTAGACAGATAACCTTAAACAATTAGGAAATCTAATAATACAAGGAGAGTATCACATTTCCTAAGTTCAACAGCTGGAGGTTTTTTTTTTTCCCTTCTACTCCATAAGAATATTTTGAAGTATTACAAATCACTGACGTATGCCACCAAAAACTGATCATTTGTTTGGAAATTTCTCAGTTTGGAATTTGATCTGTGTGCTCACCCTTTTGATTTTTGACCCTTTTACTAAAGCACCTGGTTATGACTATAACTTACTTTAGTTTTCTAGATTGATTGGCTTAATTCTTTCATAGGTACGTGCTTCTTATATATATATATATATATATTGTATGCATGACTATTTTTCCAAGCATTTATTTGCTTCTCAGTGCTTGTTCTTGGGGCATCAGATGAACACTTGCAATTTCATCTTAAAACACATTTCTTAGATTTCTAGCCTCTTTCCTTTGAGTCAAGTTCCAAGCAGCTAGGCAAAATATTCAGACTTCTCAGTGACCTTCGCTTCCTTCATGGTTTCAAAATAACAGGATTTATGTCTTTGTGATTCTCCAATTTGCTGTGAGAAACTGCTTTAATGACTTCTACAATGAAGTCTCATGTTTCACTTGAGCTGTAACATTTCTGGAAAAATACCATGAGAACTGAAGAATGCTTCAGCAGAATTTGAAATAAAAAGGAAAAAAAAATCAGGGCTTTTAGTGTTAAGATGCCAAATAACAGTGTTTCTTTGTTCTTTCTGGGAAATGCAAGTGATAAATATCAGAGACAGAATGAAGCATATGATAAACAAGAACAAAGTCTGAAGCTGGAAAGTAATCTCTGATACTGCTGATAGTGGCAATAAAATCCCACCCACACTTACATGTAAGATGTGAACTCTTTACTAAAATATGTGGAATATTAGAAATCACTCAGAATTTAAGCTTTATTTAGATTTAATGAAACTTTTCGCACAGAACCAGAAATTATCTCATAAAAATAATTCATGCCCTCTGATTTCCCCATGACAAAATAAGATCATTCTTTCCTGGTTGTCAGTCTAGCAAGAGCTTTGTCCAATCTGATTTCTACAAGGGTCAAGCCAGTACTTAGGGCAAATATTTATCATGCTAAGGTTCTCAGGAGCTTATACATGTCCTTTTTTTTTTTTTTTTTTCCCACTTTGTGTCTCCAACTAATCATAATTTTATTACCAAGAAGTGACAAAGTGTCTTCTAGACTTTTGAGGGAATTCTGAGAGATCAGGTAACTCAGGGACCACAGAATGTTTTTCACTTCAACGCAGCTTAGAGTTTAACATAGATCTGACAACTTCTTCCTTTAGCAAGGTGGTATTTACTTTTCCTGTGTTGCAGCAATTTGTCTCAGACAGCACAAACACCACTTGAGGCGTAACTCAGAGGGAGAGTGTCATCATTCCTGCATGTTTCGCCCATTCCCGGCTCCTTGTGAAGACAGGTTACCGTGGAAGTCAGGCAGACTGACAGATCCTCTTTGGAATCTAATCTACTGAGTATGTTACCCTCAGTTAGTTTATATACAGTCTATGGTCCTTTGTTTCCTTATCCATGACACTAAATAGTGATGCCCTCATCTCCCAAAATTGTAGTGAGAAATAGATTAATGATGAATATGGAAACCCTGGCATCATAATATGCGCCGTAATTCCAGCTTCCTTACACAAGGACTTTTCCATTTTAACTTGATTTCATATGCTTGAAAATTCTGATAGATGCAGGGCACATAATGTAACTTTGGAGGGAAAAATGCGGCAGATAAAAAAAAAAAAGGCAAAGATTGGCGCCACATGAACTCAAATTGCTGGAGGCACTACCACCACTAAATTTTGAAATTTGACCAACCTCTTCAACTTAGTTTCTTCAACTATAGAACAGAGGTTATAAGTACCTGATAATTAAATACATAGATACATGTTTCAATATCAAATTTCAATATGTGTATCAAAACATATAACACAGTAAAATACTAGAAAGTGTTTTGGCAAGTGAGATGCTATTTGAAAAATGTAGATAGCTATTTGGGAGGGGTGCGTGAAATGAGAAAATGAGCCTTGAAAATATTTGGGAGGAAAGCATTTCAGCGAAGGAAGAGCATGTGCAGAAGACCTCAGCTGGAAACGAGCACGGCTTGTTTGAAGACCGGCATGTGTGCCATGATTGTTCAAGTAGAGTAAATACGGGAGGCACTAGGAGATGAGGTCTCAGAGGTAGTCAGGACTGCCTGTCAGGTCCAGAAGAGGGGTTTAATGTCATTCTAAGTGTGATGGGAAAACCTTATGATACCTGTTTTATTCCTCTGTATCACCAGCTGTAGATCAGTGCTTGATATAGTAATCAGTTATACACATATATAGAATGAAGGAATTAATCAATCAAGCAAATCATACTTAATATTTAAGTATAAGTACATGTAACATTCTTTCCTGCCCATTTTGCTAATATTTTACCTCTGAACACTGTCTACAAAGAAACACTATATTCAACAAATGTTATTTAGGATAGCCACTTCTAAAGAAGATATCTGTGATGTTTACATCAGAGTTACAGGGAGTCCAAACTGTATTTCTTGTGTATTTACACAAGAGGGACTAGGAAGAGATAATCGTCCTGGTAATCAGTTTGGACAACATAAAGGCATTTTATTTCAGTACTTCCATGGTCTCCTAATATGAGCGATGTTGTTGCTTTCTGATGGGGCCTATGGATTTCCATAGTATTTTTTTAATTTTCCACAAACTAGAAAAAAAAATTCTTTCCTTTTTCAAAAAACACAATGCCTCCTTTTTTCTTTAGTTTCTTTTAGTACAATCAGAGAAATATGTGGCACTGAAACGTATTCAGTATAAATGACTTCTGCCCTAATCAAGTGTCTAAGCGGTCTTTTACCATCTAGTCATCCAAAAAGTAGTTTATTGCCTTCTCTGCTCCTCTGCCATAAATGCTAAACTTTATTTAGTTTGGTAATTCCTTAGATTTGAAGCCAGGATTTCTGCACAGTTTTTTTTTTTTTTAATATAGTCTAGTGAGTGAACGAATACTTTCCCACTTAATATGGGATATTGTCAGGGAAAAAAAATCTCTGTGGAACAAGGACAGCAAAAATGCAAACAGTCAAGTCTGAATTGAAGGCTTATGAAACAGCATTTTGGCAGGTTATTGAAGCATATGTTAAAAGAGTCATAGACATGTGGCTGCTTTCAGGAAAACTGCAGAGGCATTCTACATCTATGTACGAACACACTTACGAATGAAAACAAATGAGAAAAATGCCAATACTTGTATAAGAAGGTGATGAGTGAATGTGGGATGATTTCATGGAGGAAGTGAGACTGGTCTTGAAGGATGGGTTAAATTTGCTTAAGATCCAGGTAACATCTACTAAATGCTTAGTCTGTAATGGGCATTTTTACATTTGTTTTTATCCATTATTAATTTAATCCCTATGACATGCATACAAGCCTATAAAATGAGTACTTCTCTTTTCCCCATTTCATATTTGAGGAAATTAGACACAGTCATAGTTTACTCTACTCCCAACAAATTAGATAACGACATTAAACATAAAGCTTGGGGTTAATCTTTGGACTATGTATTTCTAATTGGTCATAATTGCCTTAACATTGGATTTCAGAATATTTTAAATTCCAGATAACTCAGCTAGAAATGCCTATTAAATTTAATCAGTAGGACTGAGAAGGTCCAAGACATTATTATGGGAATTTTTGCTTTAAGTATTTGGCTAGAACATTAATTCATTCCATAAACAGTTACCAAGTGGATTTTATATGCTAGGTTCTCTGATAGAAGAAACTTCACTGTGCATCAATTTTTCAAAATTTGATCAATTTGTCTTAAACATTGTTATTTTCCCTTAGTGTTTACTAATTGATGAATCTCAGGCTTTTTTTTAAAAAAAATGTCCTGCCTCTTTTCTTTCTCTTGACACTATATAGGAAAACAAACAATTATCTTACAGTTGAAATACATTCACCTTGGGAAAAGCTACGCTATAATGGCTCTTTTATATGATCATTTTAATGGTATGATTTCCTTTAGGAAGAAGCCATTTCTATTGCCACTAACATTTTTAAAAAGGCATTGACATGGTAAAATGGAATCTTGTTTTATTTTACACTCATGGTACAATTTTTATTTATGGAATTCTAATTGTTGTTTTCAACTATTTCTATAGAACATAGGGATTATTTAGACAAAATGTGAATCAAGCCATGGTCTGGGCATAGGGTGGAAAAAATGTTTGCATACTTTAGTAGCTTTTGATAGAATTGATACAACTAGTATCCAAAGTTTTTAGAAATTTATATTTTAACAAATTCACCATCACTTGAAAACTCTTGATTGAACTTAATGCTAGATTAACGACAAGCAAATAATAAGTGCACTGTGGATTTTCTAACTTCTAACTTCTAATTATCAGGAAAAAAAGAAAACAAATTATGGACCACACATCAGTTTATGAATGAACAAAAGAAACAAACCAACATACAAACAAAACATTCCCAGAGCAGAACTGTCCAATGGAAATACAATGTAAACTAAATAAATAACTTAAAATTTTCTAGTAGTCACATTAAAAAGTAAAACAAAAAAAGGTAAAATTAATTTTAATAACATTTTAATTAATACAAATTATTCAATATATTTTAACATGCAATCAATATTAAATTACTGAGATATTTTACATATTTTCATAGTAAGTCTTTGAAAATTTGATGTATGTTTTACAATTATAGCACATCGCAATTCAAATTCCAAATTTTTATTGGAAACACTTCGGTTGTATTTAGATTTTTTAAATTGTAGTTTGAAAATTAGATTCACCAACTCATGTTGTTCTAAACACTTCTAAAAGTATTCCAGGAACTAAAATTTGCTCGAAAAAAATTTTTACTTTAATATCTGTATTCACACTGACAAAAATGGTTCATCTTTTTTAAAGGAATTGATTTAATTTTGAATCAACAGTGTATCAGTTTCACACTGTATCTGTCCAACACAAATAAATGTACAGACTCGTGTCAACTCAATAACATTAACATTGATTTAAAAAGTGTTGCACAAATTAAAAATTCTAAAATTATCAATATCACTAAAATTTTTCTTCTAGTTTTGCAGCCAATTTATATAACAATGTTAATTAAAATCTGTATATTATTAGAAAAATATGTAAATTATTGTCATTGGTTTTTATCTTGAAAAGTTTCAATATCAACATAAATTCATTTACCTGTTTGGTTAATTCTAAAAGTTATTTTTTTCCTTTTTTTAGAGCTTCAAATTTAGCTAACTCATATGTTACCTGAAATTGGTTGGAAAACATAACTAGCACTGCCATTTTTTGGTCATTATTATTGAATATTAGGAAAATATTCCTTTTGCTTCAAGAAAGATTTGAATTTGAGCAATTCAGTACAGATGGTCCCCAACCTAACATGTCTCGACATGATTTTTCAACTTTACAATGATGTGAAAGTGATACTGTGCATTTAGGAGAAACCATACTTCAGATTTAGAATCTTGATCTTTTCCCTAGCTAGTGATATACGGTGTATGATACTCCCTCCTGATGCTGGGCAGTGGCAGTGAGCCACACAGCTCCCAATCAGCCATGCAATAGAGAGACTAAATAATCAATACACTTACAACCATTCTGGACCCATACAACCATTCTGTTTTTCACTTTTGGTACAGTGTTCAATAAACTGTATGAGATATTCAACACTTTATTCTAAAATAGGTTTTGTATTAGATATTTTCCCCAGCCATTGGTTAACAAGCGTTCTGAGCACATTTAAGTTAGGCTAAGCTAAGCTATAATGTTCAGTGGGTTCAATGTATTAAATTCATTTTTGACTTTCAATATTTTCTATTTATCTATTTATGATGGGTTTATCTGGAAGTAACTCCATCATAAGTCAAAGAGGATCTGTAAATCTTTGTAAAACAATTCCATGTTTCACTGAATCAGTATTGTGACAGAACACAAGATCCTTAATTTATTTTCTTCCATTTCTTTCAATAGTTGGCATTCATAGCATTTTCACCTGTATACTTTACTGTTTAGCAACTATATCTATGGCAACTTTTCTTAGAATTTGTTTCAGAAAACAGAGAAAATATTTTCAGTATGCATCGTGCTGTGAAGTAAAGCAATCAGATTTCAATGCACTGTGATAGAATCTATTTTTATATCTACCTGAATTTCTTCTCTAAAAGATACAAAAAAAAAAATCAAAAAATATCTTTTATTTATTAGTTCTAACAGATTTTTTGGGAATCTTTAGAATTTTGTACATATAAGAGCATATTATCTGCAAATATAGGTAATTTTACTTCTTTGTTTTTAATTTGGATGTCTTTCATTTCTTTTTCTTATCTAATTGCTTGGCTAGAATTTCAAGTACAGTCAGCCCTCTGTATCCACAGCTTCCACATCCACAGATTCAACTAACCATTGATTAAAAATATTCAGAAAAAATTCCAAAAAGCAAAACTTGAATTTGCCACATACTGGCAACTATTTACATAGCATTCATATTTTATTTACAACTATTTACTTAACATTTACATGGTATTGGCTATTATAAATAATTTAGAAATTATTTAAAGTATACAGAAGAATGTGTGTAGGTTACATGCAAATACTATGCCATTTTATAAGAGACTTGAGCATCCCTGGTGGTAGTCCTGGAATAATCACCCTTGGGTACCAAGGGAAAACTGCACAATGTTGAATAAAAGTGGTTCAAGCAGGTATCTTTTCCTTGTTTCTCGTCTTAGAGGAAAAGTTTCCAGTCTTTCACCATTGAGTATGTTTGTAGTGGGTTTTACATATATGGCTTTATTGTGTTGAAATAGTTTCCTTTTGTTCCTAGTTTGTTGAGTGATTTTATCATAAAAAATGTTGAATTTTGTCAAATGCTTTTTCTAAATCGAGGTGATCATGTGTGCATGTGTGTGTGTGTGTGTGTGTGTGTTTGTGTGTGTGTGTTTATTTTACTTTATTCTGTTAATGTGGTACACTACATTAATCAATTTTTATATGTTGAAACATCCTTGCATTCCAGGAATAGATCCTATTGGGTCATGGTGTATAACTTTTTAATATGCTGTTGAGTTTGGTTTGCTATTGATTTGTTTAGGCTTTTCCATCAATGTTCATAAGGAATATTAGTCTGTAGTTTTCTTGTGATGTCTTTGTTGGGCTTCGGTATCAGGATAGTGAAGACCTCAAGGAATGAGTTAAGAAATGTTCTCTTCATTATTTTGGAAAAGTTCGAGAAAGACTGGTATTAATTCTTTTTTAACTATTTGGTAGAATTCACTAGTAAAGCCATCAGGCCCAAAGCTTTTCTTTGTTGGGAAACTTTTTATTACAGATTCAATGTCCATACTAGTTATAACTCTATTTAGATGTTCTATTTCTTTGTGATTTAGTCTTGGTAGATTTTGTGTTTCTAGGAATTTGTTCATTTCACCTAAGCTAACCAATTTCTTGGCAAATAATTATTCATAGTACTCTCATATAATCCTTTTCATTCTGCAGAATGAATACTAATATTCCCACTTTTATTTCTGACTTTAGTAACTGAAGTCTTATCTCTTTTATTCTTAGTCCATCTAGCTAAGGTTTGGCAATTTGTTGGTTTCAAAGAATCAACTTTTAATTTCATTGATCTGTTCTACTATTTTTTTTCTGTTCTCTATTTGATTTACCTCTCTTTAATATTTATTTTCTCCCTACTGTCAGCACTGCTATTGCTATGTCTCATAAATTTCTACATATTTTGTTCTTATTTTCATTCATCTCTAAGTATTTTCTAATTTCTCTTGTGATTTCTTCTTTGATCCATTGGTTAAAAATGTGTTGTTCAGTTTCCACAATTTCATGGTTTGTTGTTTTTTTTTTTTTCCAGTTTTCCTTCTGTCATTGATATCTTACTTCATCTCATTGTGGTCAGGTACAATAAATTTTTAAAATATATTTTAAATATATTTTTAAAATATATTAAGACTTAATTTGTGTCTTAACATATGGTCTATCCTGGAAAGTGTCTTATGAACACTTGAAAAAAATATATATTTTGTTGTTGTTGGGTAAAGTGTTCCCTGTATGTCTGTTAGCTCTAGTTGATGTACAAAGTTGTTCAAGTCTTCTATTTCCTTATTTATCTTCAGTCTGGTTCTTCTATCCAGAAGAATGGAAATTTTAATTTTCCATAGATGGAGACCTTAATTCTTCACTCTCAATAAATAATTATAGTCCTAATCTATGTTTGTAGAGTTGTCTTTTTTTTCCTTCAATTCTATCATTTTTTGTTTCATATGTTTTGATGATCTATTATTAGAAGTATCCCTTAATTATTTTTTCATATTTGAAAAATAATTTAAGTATGATTAAAAACTAGTATTTTAATTTAAAAGCCAATTGCAATTTACATAAATATAACTGTAACTCAGTCTCTGCATAAATTATTCGTAAAACACTTCACATTGTTATATCAATGTGTGAGAAAATGTGTAAGAAATCAATTATATTAATCCATTAACACTGACTAGATCCTTAAGGTGTTTATGTGCAAGACTATATATGACACAAGTGCCCTAATTCACACACACTACCACAGTGGTGCCCTTTGTGATGCAATGGTTAAAGTGAAATGTAAACTCATCATAATAATAAAGCTGTGTCTAACACACAACGTATTTTGAAATGTTTCAATTTTTAAATAAAATTCAGATCAAATTAAATTAAAAATTTAGTTCCTTGAGTATATAAACCACAGTTTGTGTTTGCAACAGACATATGTTTATTGGCTACCATACTGGACTGTGTAACTTTAGATCAATTAACATTAAGGGGTGCTTACATTTTTACATATGAAGTTGAAGTTGAGAAAACTTTTCAGTTGAAATTTTAGTCTTTAGGTCTTGGGGTGGTTCATGCAGAAGGAACATAATCACATCCTTGATGACTCTTGATGGCAAATCTACAATTGAAGTTGCTTTGCTTTGGAGGTTAAGATCAAAGGTTCTGAAAGTTTAGTGTGACTCTGAATCACAAGTTTGTCCTATCACAGGGCAAGGATTAAAAATATCGATTGTTTGGCAAGCACCCAATAAAGGACAGACATTGTTACAAGTATTATTATTGTCTGTGCTACTTCTGATTACCTTGATGAGACACTCATGAAATCATTTTAATGCAAAGTTTAATGTCTTGACTTAAAGCAAAGTATCATATAGATGCATTAGCACTATTCACTTGTATTTCACCACAAATCTGTATTTCTAATTTGGATAACTTCTCTTATTTTTCTATTCACTTCATATTTTTCTGATTTTTGTTGTTGTTGTTGTCAAGCACAAACCTTCTTAAGGTGCCTAATTAAACTAAGTGTTCATTCTGATTCTTTTGTGAATAATTGTTTTTGAAACAATTAACCTGGGAAGGCTAGACAAATGAAGTTTTGGGTGGATAAACATAAACAGGAGGAGGCAAATGGAGTTTTAAAAAAAAGCTCTAAGTTTCTCTTTGGGAACTTTTTTCCTGGAAAAGACAAATTCTGGGACTCGCATGATTAATAGATATAATTAGTTTACAAAGGCTGGAAATCAGGGTTATCTAATGGCCAGTTCACTCAATAGTGGAGTGCTGGACAGAATCAATACAATAACGATCATTCCTTCCTCAAGTGAGAGAGGCGTGAGGCGCAGTGAATGTGTGTAGATGTGCGGTGGTGAGGGCAGTGGTGAGCTGGGATGGGTCCAGAGCAGAACAAAGGCAGGCATCACTTGTAGGCCACCATCTGCTGAATTTCCAAGGATTTAAAATACTGGACAGAAGACATTGGGCTTATCTCCTTTGAGTCTAATTGCTGTAGAGGATAGTAAAAGGTTAACAAATTAAAGATAATGAAAGCACATGCCCCTTGGAAAATGGGAGAGAAAACTGAGCATTGACTTTCTATTGTTGCTAGGCCAATAGATAACCTCTGTAAATTTAAGAAGGGATATCTGTTAACTAAAATAATTCACCTTCGCTATCTCTAGCAAAGCTTCAAACCAATTTGTAATTTAGTACAATTACTACAAGAGGAAAGGAATTACAAAAAAATATGCTTTTATGAAATGTTAGATGTTTCTAGAATGAAGAAATACATGTATTACATTCTTTTCAACTCTTCTGGTGACGGGCAAATTACTTAAATTTCTTAGTCTTCAGTTTTCTTATTTATTTAGTATACTTCATGAGATTTATTAGACATGCTATATAAGTCATAAAGCAAAGAAAGGTGGAGAATAGAGCACAAAAGTATTTGTTTTGGAATATATATTATTATAATGATTTTTAGATAAAATGGTTAATTCAAATATGGAATTACAGTGAATCATTGTAGAATACATTATATAAATATGTAGAGATAGATGAAAGATAGATAGATACAGGCACAGGGTAGTGTATAGTATATTATCACATACTTATTGGAGTGATACTATTTGGATTTATACTATTAAATATAATTAAGACAAAAGTGATTTCTCTAGGAAGATGAATATAGTGGCAGGATCATTAGCCATTCATCTGAAATCTTGATTTCTGCTTTTTATTTGTTGCTTTTTGAAGGTAGGTGAGTAATTTGCCTTCAGTAAGTGTTTCTTCTCTGGAAAAGATAGTAGAACTAATAACCCTTTCTGGTCTTCCAAGAAGAGTTATTTAGAAGTTTAAATAGAAAGAGAGATGGAAAGTATTTTATGTCTATGTAAAACTTTCCAGTCTTCAAATATTGTTATTAATAGGAAAATATTACTAAGTGTGGGAGAGAGGGCAAAGTAGGTCACTATGATAAAGTAATTAACAAAGAAATTAAAGAAATTTAAAGGAAATGTACTATCTAGCTTGCAAGAATGGAGGGGTGATGCTTTCAATCTCCTTAGACCCTATCTGGTATAGCTCACAACAAATAGTGGACAGGAATCAAAGTGGTCCCAGACTTAAACACCAGTACTGCCGCTAATAGTCTAGGGGGTATAATACCTAGCTTATGGGGTTGTATTAATAGTAAAAGAAAATGTGTTTTTAAAACACTTAACGTAGTGGCCGATACATAACTCTTAATATTTCTAACTAATAAAAATTAATTATGGAGTAATCCCTCACACACATTAAAAAATAAATAAATCTAGGGATTCACCATGCTCTGGTCAATAAAAACACAGCATTTCAGAGCTATGCAGATCATATGGCAATATCTGTCCCAGTGATTCAGTACAGCAATACAGTCAATGCAACTATAATAAATTACAACCAGATTCATCGTGCCTATGAAAGTAAATACAACAACCAGCAATAATGACAAATATGAATCACACTTTTGGAGTCCGCCTCTGAATTGAAATTGCTTGGCCAGGTATCACCTCATGAATTCTCTTACCCTCAAGATAAACAAACCAGTTTTATAATCTTAAGGACACTGAATTATATTTCAGAGAATAATCAGGATTACTGATAGAAAAAGAACGTACTTGAAATCTCCCTGATTCCATAAGCCTTTACATTTCAATGCAAAGCCAAGGCCTTTTTAGAGGCTGAGTTCTATTTATGGCTTGATTTTTTAAAAAAATTTCTCCATTAAAAGAGAAAACATTGAAATGCCTCATAAAAGGACACTTGGACATCAAATGGCTCTCACATGAATGTATTTTGTAATACTTCAGTATGAATTAATTGCAGACATAGAGGTAAAAATTCCCTTGAAATACATATTCATTTTTTAAATGTAGAAGATAATATGCTTAGAACAAATTGCCTTTGGAGAAAGAAACTAGAAAATTCAAAGTATTTTCAAGCAGTGTCTTGCACCAAATCTAACAAAAAAACGGGAAACATTCTCCAGAAGCAAACTCCAATACTGTTGAGATTTGTCTCTTACTAATGTTCCTTTGGATTTCCTTTGGAGATTTTTTCCCCTGAGTTTTCTGGCAATAATGAAGAGGAAGAGGAGGCTAAGCAGGTGGAGAAGGGTGGTGATATCGGTAGTGACGATGATAATATGAACATAGCCCCGTTTTCACATGCATGAACCCATAGTAAGTCTTTTCACCTCATCAGTTTTAAAAAGTTTTGCAACTTTTCTCCACAAATAGATCACCTCTTTGTTGACTAATCTCACGCTGTTTTTTGAAAATACTCCATCTGCAGACTCATAATTAAAAGCTCCTTGTGTCTTATCTTAAATATATATTTTTATAGGAACAACTATTTTTAATATCTCATTTACTAAGAAGACGATGTCAACACTTCTCCGCCCTACATTATTTTTTTATTTCCAGATAAGCAACTGATTTGTACGCATTGTTCAACATTATCTCTGCATCTTGAGATGCAATATTACCAGATAGTCATGCCAAGAATTTGGGTGGCATGGGATAGGAAACACATGGGAAATAAAGCATTAAGAAGATACAGGACCTATTGTGTTTCTCCATCTGTGGGAATATCACTCAGCTGAAAGCATAGTGTAGATTTTACTAGACTCATTATCAATGGATATTCTTTTTCTATACCCTTCTATCAAAATCTATTGTTTTCTTACCCTTCTCTCTTTTTTATTTTCCTCCCTCTTACGTAAAATTGCTGCTGGCTTTACAAGATTATCAGTTCCAGGAATAGATGCCTTTTAGCATTTCACCAGGAGATGAAACCTATATTAAAATGATCCGGGAAATAAAACATCAGCAGTCGGTATGGCATTTGCTGGGGAGGCTCATGAGCTGAAATCCCTTCAGAGTCAGAGTTTAGAGGAAAGCTGATCTGTACAGCTCTGAATAAGATTCCTGCCTCAGAAATTGATATCCACGCATGTAACGTAGGAAGTTATTTCACTTGATAACTCAGTGATGAGTAGCAGTGCAAGTGAAAATACCTAACCAAGTCCTGGAAGATGGTAGGTGCTCAGTAGATTGAATCAGTTCTTCCCAACACACTGAGCCTGGGAGGCAGTTTGCAGACACCTGACTGCTGTTCAGTTCGATAGCCAGAATGACCTCAGACATTCCTTTTTGCCCCAAAAGATGAGTAATATATTGGTTGGAAAGAGCCTAGAGATAAGTATTTTTCACTGTAAATAATTTGTACGTATAAATCTTGTCTTCTTTTTTTGACTAATGTACTCTATTTCACTTCACTGTTGTAGGCAAATTGCTCCTTCTGTTTGGAAGTGTTTTCCTTTATCCTTAGAGTTAAAAACTTGCCAGGACTCTTGAACTCCATAGTTCTCCTTCTGGAATGCCTATTCAAGATACTAGGTTTCCTAGATAGATCCAAGATATATCACCTTCCTCATGATTTTTATCTATTTACATTTAAGTTGACCACGTTTTCCTCTATCCATTCACTGAAGTGAAATCATGTTTTAAACTCTAGAAAGAGGTATGGAGTGAGGGAGGGAGAAGGCTATATTTGCACCTATAATATAAAATATAATCACCTTATTCGTTTTTCTTCTTAATTTATTGGAGTATAGCATACATAAATTGCATAATCTTACATGAACCACAAAATTAATTTTATGTACATATCCAAATTCCAGTTAATACACAGATTATCATATGGAACCCTCATCCCAGAAACCTCTTTGTGCCCACACAGTCAACACCTCCCTCCAAAACTCCCTTTCTGACTTCAGACACCAGTGAGTGGTTTTATTGCTTTTGAATTTCCTATAAAGGGATCATATAGAAGGTAGTCTTTTATGTCTGGTTTAGACTTATGTTTGCAAGATTCATCCATGTTGTTCTGTATAGTAATTTATCACTGCTGTGTATCATTCCATTGTATAAATAAGCCATATATCAATAAAACATCTATTCTACTGGTGATGAACAGCCACATTCCTTCAGGTTTTTGGCAAGCTGCTGTGAATATTTTGTATGTGTTTTGTGGAACTCACGTATACTTATTACTATTGGAATTCTGGAGTGAAATTACCGGACCATTGAAGATGGACATTTTCACCTTAGGAAGATACTTCCAAACAGTTTCCTATGGTTATTTACTGATTTTCATCTTGACTAGCAGTGTATAAAATTGACAACTTAACTACTAAATATTCTCATTATTTGTAATTCAGCTTTAATTTGTCTTTTCCAAAAGTTCTAGTTAATCCAATGTATTTTCTATCTTTTCTGAGTAATCTTTGCTTTTTCTGTTGAACCTCTCTAATGGATTTTTATCATTAGTTGTCCACATAGTAGGATGGGGGCCTTTAATTTCAAGTTTCCTGAGCAGCAGCAATCCAAGGGGAAGTTGGAAAAGGAAGTGTTCTCTTAAGCAGGTCACATGACTCAGCAAAACTATCTGGAAAGTTCATGCCTACTTACTCCCATGCCTACTTATACTCTTGTCTTAGGGACACAGAAGACAGTCTATATCAAATTCGTTTTTGACTCAGGCAGACTGAGGAAACTTACGCAGGGACAGTGTCAACCTATCCCATGGGATCAACGCATAACTGCAGGCTAAATTCTTCCCATCACCAGGTGATATTTTCAAGTCCTCTTTATGAGGCTATAATTGTATAATCCAAGGACCACCCATTTCCAGAAGGGACAGAGCCACACACTACTCATTCCACTTAACTCTTGTAAAGCATCTGTGTCTCCTAGGGTAACATGTAATTGCAATTTTCAGCAAGCTGGTTATCCTGGCAAACTTGCTTCCTCTTTCTAACACATTTTCTGTTCTGTATTTCTTTCAAATAGCCTGAACATTTCATTGTTCTTTCTTCATTCAATGCTAAGGGGAAAATTAATATGTCTTAAGTTTGTTAATTCATTTATGTTTGTTCCCATTGAAATGAGTTGCTCTTTTCAGAGACAAATGATGAACTAGTGTGTTATTGAAAGAAGAGATATTCCATGGTGTACCTTGTACCAGTTTAACTTCCCATACAATGGGAAGCAGAAGCATTTATAAGACCAAGTATATTTGAACAGAGAAAGATGTCAGTTGTTAAGTACAAAAGATAATATTTGCTTGTTATCAGCCTAGGCTGTCTTGCTAGTGGCTGACTTTTTAATATTGTATTGGAAACAAAATATAGTCAAAAGTTGATCTCTGGAGCCACCTGAGGTTTTTACAGCTTTCTGAAACCTATCATAAAATGTAGACTTGCATATTTCCCTTGATGTATATTTTGTGGCTCAGTTTATGGATGGTTTGCAAATCATCATATATATGTGTAGAAATATGGATGAATTATAAGCACACATATTCCTTCTTCCACTATATAATTCTGAAAATAATTTAACCTAAACTCTTTACATGAGTTTGACATTATTTTTACTTATAATCATTTTTGGTCTAGAATATTAATTCAAGATGTTCTCTATCCTAGCCTTCTGCCAAGTATAAAAAATTCTAAATCATAAGCACATAAACTTGAAGCTATCCCAAATAATAATTTATTGATCCATGCTCAAAAAAAATCTATTTCAGAGCTCTGGAAATAGGAAATAAATATGTCAAACAATAGATTCTCAAAGGAGAATAAAAGTCTAGATGCCACTTAAACGTAACCACCATCTCATTTCTTGAATGTCCTCTCTAATCTCAATCAGAGGTTGAACATTTCCAGAGTGCTTTTCAAAAATTCCTTGTGCTGAAGTAAAAGCCTTCAGTAAATAGTTGTCCTGATTCTGCTTGCACCTTCAGGATCAAACAGCACATATTTAAACTTTCAGTTACAATGGTACAAATATTGAAATATTGTAAGGGTCACTCTCCAGTGTTCTCTGTAACTTGCCTTCCTGGTTTAAACCCCTAGTTCCTTCACCTGCTCCTCATACGCTGGGTTTTGAATCCTGTCCCAGTTGCCATCACTATCTTCTCTACACATTCTTGTTGGTGGCAAAGATAAATATTGCCAGTGTAGTTCTGAACTGTTCACAAGAACAAAGTGCCTTCATTCTTGATACTAGACACTCAGTGAAGCAGTCCAAATTTTGCCTTAACATTTTAAGCAAATAAAAAAATCTATATATAAAATATTGTTCACTTTTGTGAAGCTTATCATTGTAAATTCTAAGGCTTTTTTACATATAGTTATTGAGCCATGTTTCTGCCATTTTAAGTTGGGAAGTTTGATTGTGGCATGTTAAGGACAGCATAGCAGATGGCAGTAAAGGGTGGGCTGAAATAGGCTAAAAAAATACTATATTTAATACTGCTTATCTTTTATCCAGTCCTTTTTTTTACACTGTTAAGATTTTTTTTTGAATTCTGATAATTTATTCCAGTTTTTTGGCATTAAAAATTTTGGTCAGTATTTTAGCAGTACCCTTATCTAAATCTTTGAATTTTTTTCAAGAGAGCATAGTTTTAAATTGAGTCATATACAATTTGATCCACAGTCTATGCTCTTTCCATAAAACCCTTTATTCAATTATAAATCCATCCAGATGGAACTAGTTCTCCATCTTATCTGCATTGATAGGAGAATTTCTTAAGATGTTATACAGCTCTGAGGACGTCTCTTGGGTAATTTTTTAAATACATTATCTATGAGATAGTTGAAAACTGGTGATTTTAAAACACAGGATACTACTTCTGTCTTCAGGAAATTTACCATCTTAAGCGAGAAGTTAGAAGTCAGAAATGACTATTTAAATACACTTTTTTGAAGGAGGCTATGAAAGTTAGTTGACCCTGATTGAGGATTTCTGGGGAGGGAGTTGATTAAAAGAAAATGAGCAACATGTAGAACAAATTCCTTGAAGGTGTAGAATTTGGGGAAGAGAAAAAGAAAGGTATCCAAAGAGAAATTTTAAAGTCTTCTTTAAAAAAAAATGATTTAATCCAACTGCCATAATTCCTGTAAGTATTCAATCAAGAATTGAATAACCTTTCAATGATTTTGTTTCTTTGTTTTTGTTATGGCTTTTTTGATGTCACAGTGTGCTGAAGCTAGTCTCAAAATGAATGCCCTGTTGCACTTAAGTGGAAATCTTTTCATGGCCATATTCCAGAATAAATTCCCTTTTATTTTGAGCTATCTATGCATCCATATCTTTATATCTCTTCTCAAATACCAATAATCCAATGAAGGAAGAAAGTTACTTTGGCTTCCTAATCTAGACTTCATAGTTCCTAAGGACAGCTTCTGGGCTCTGGAAGTGTCAACACGAAGCTCAACAGTGGCAAGTAGGTTGTAAAGTTGATAAGTTCAGGCAGGGTTTTGTGATATTCTGGGTAAAATGTCTCAAAAGACTTTCTCTTTTGAAATGGCCAAGTCAGGGACTATCTTCATATATCTTTTCAGTGATGGCCAGGTCAGGGACTATCATCTTCATAAATCTTTTCAGTGAGCTAAACACTAATATAACCCATTCCTTCTTTTCAGGCTTGAGGGCATCTAATAATTACAGATATTAGTCCTTTTAACACTGAAAAGATTGCAAGGGAGAAGAGAAGTCACAATATTTTGGAACTTCATATTTCAACAAAATGATATTGTGTAGAATATCACATGTACAATGAATAGTGCAAAACTATTCACTGGAGCCTTTGAAACTACAATGTTTCAGCACTTATTTCATGTTCTAGGCATTCTTTTCGACATTTTGCCTCTCTCTATTCACTCTGTTCCTCAAAATAACCCTGTAAAGCAGCTATTATTTTCCCCATCTTATAGAAAAATTGAGGTTAATGGAGTTTATTAAATAAGATTTCTTGATTCAAGTCGTATAGCTATTAAGTATTAATTATTAATTATAGCCAAAATTTCTTGGTTTATTCTTAATTCCTAAATCTCTATTCTTTATGGAAGAAACAGGGACTTTTTTTCTGGAAGGTCTAGATTGTCCAAGAATAAATCATCTTGTATATTTCATGACCTCATCACTTCAGTTTGTGTTCCTTTTACACTTATGGGTCATTAAACAATCAAACAAACAAACAAAAAACCAACAAAAATGTTTTTGTATTGAGTATGAAATATTTCCAGAACAAATCGAATAGCAGAGACTATCAGTAAAATATAAGCTACTTGCTTCTCTTCACTGACTCTTTCATTCTTTCATGATTACTTGAGTGAATATTGCAAAAACGCAGAAGCAATGAGAGAGGATCTATGATTTAGGTGCAGTATCACAAATTCAAATCTCAGATATAAAATGAAGATTTACAACAGTGTCAGATTGCTAATAGAGACACTATGAGGTCATACTGGGGTTTTTTTTATTTTTAATGCAGGAAATATAGAGGTTTCAGAGAAAATAAGATTGACATTGATATCCAAAGCCCTCGTCTTGTGTCAGTAGTTCAAATCAAAACTGCGCACGTTTAAAGGTCAATTACTGTTGGGTGATTTTACTTGGCAAATAAGCTGACTTCCAAAAGTCCATGTATTTCTCTCACATTTTTGACATTAATGGCTTTACAGAGGCCAAGGGTTGCATCAACCTTGGAGAATGGGCTTCTTTTCTACCACAGGTACTGTTCTTTATCAGTAGAACAACTGGAAAATGTTCTGCTTTATTTCTATATGCAAAGTCTAGAAGTAATGACAATCACTTTCTGAGGAGAAATAATGAAAGCAAAGCAGCAAAACGCCATTTTCAATTGTGATTGTCCTGAGGTTCTGTCTATTGTCTACTTCTATTCTCCATAAAGCTTACGGGGATATTTTCAAACTCTGTTTATTGTTCCCAAGATTAAGGTCTTCTACTACAGGAATGGTATACATTTCAACACCTTTCTTCCTATCTTATTTTTCTAAAAGAAAATAATAATCTGAATACATCCTCAAGTCATTTTATTGTTTGTTTTGTCTTTCTGTGACAATTATCATCTATAGCAATTTTAATTCTGCCATTGTTGTCCAGTATGTGGCTTCAGAAGTGGGGATTAGTTTTAGAGACTAGGAATGGAACTGTAGGACAGAATTTATCCTCAGCTGACAGCAGTTCTATGAAGGAAACTTGAAAGAGCCTCAGAAGTTGGTCTCAGCCCAGTTTTCCCACTTACGAGATAGTGCAGACTTTGCTTGATCCAAGATGTTCTATGTCAGGGTACAGCAAAGTGTGCTAAGGCCCATTTGCGAAGCTACATTATCCTAATTACACAGCTCTCAGGCCTTTACAAAAGAAACAATATTTGCAACTCAGTGTATCTTTGATCAGTTCTCTTTTTTTCTCTAAAACTAGTTATTTCTTGCCATCCAGTTATTATCATTTTTTTTCCTTCTAGCTACAGTTTTTTTTTTCCTAATTATATTCAACATTACGCTTTCACAAAAGTACTGTTTTTTAAAACTTGGTATATTAAATGATTGTTCTTTAAAGTATTTTCTTTCTTTTAATTTGGAATATTCCTCTACCTTATTTAACATTCTATAAACAGTCATACAGAAAAAAAACCAGAAATGATGATTTAGAATGTTACTATGGGGTGAGTTATTCTATTTGAATAAAAGCGTGAAATTTAAATTGTTTGAGAAAGTTACAGGGTAAATTCAATGCTTAACAGTTGAAGGTTGTGAACTGGTGAAGATTTTATAACAAAATAAGTCTAGATGAAACAGAATGTACTTTCAGTAACTTGGGGAGGATATGTGAAGTTCAGAATATTGTTTCTGAGAGTTACCCAAGAAACAGGAGAAAAAAGCAAATGGAATGTTCAACAAAGTAGCTTAAGCTGAGAATTAGGAAGAAAGTATAAAAGCTAATGCTTTTGTTATGTCTGATTCATCATAATGTTTACAAAGAAGGAGATACAAAATAGAAAGGGTGGACTTGACTGATTTTCAGCAGGAATCTAGGAGTAAAGACACAGATCAAAATCCCAGGTCAATCACTTATTCTTTGACCTGAAAGCTTTCTTATTAAGAGATGTTATGAGACAGATGCTATGGGTTTCTGTTGAATATTATTGTAATGCTTTAATGAAAGTCTCATAGAATTTGAACATATTCAACCAAGGAAGTCAGAGACATAATATACAAATTTACATACACATATAATAAATACATGTCAAATATATAATATATTTATTTATAGGGAGAGAAAAGAAAAAGTAGGAAGAAGAGAGTATAATAATCAAATCCCTGATGTCTTTTTTCAGTCGATAAATATGTGTAGTGTCGTAAACACTTGTGAAATGTTTTCTGCCTGTTAAAGATCTGTCACTTGAGGGGGGTTAAATTATCATGAGCTATGGTAAGTATTTTGGAAATATTTATACAAAAATGTTCCATCTCAACTGCACATTTATTACAAAAAAATGATAACTCATCTTAAAGTATTATTTTGACCTTCTTGACTCTACCTACCACTCTTGAAAAAGCAGCAGTGTAGACTTAAGGAACCCTGAGAAGTGGAGTTCTGTATCTTAGCTGAAAGCTTGCATTCTTGTCTGTGTAACTCAATTATTAATTTAGAGCCAAGTCTACAAAGGATTATGGTTAAAAAAATAAAGTGCAAAATCACTTCTTGGAGTTTGGTCAGAATTTCCAAATTTAATACAGTTCCTGTTTGTACTTCAATTAGTGGTAAGGTGTATCATCAGTTAGACCAGTCTTGCAGTTCAAGTGTGTTACTATTCTTAATTCTGCACCTTTCACCCAGAAATTGCTAGCACTTTGCAGAAAGGCAGGCCACTCATGCAATAAATCATAATTTGATGCACAATGAAAATACATCTAACTCCACATAAGCTGATGATCTTCAACTTTTCAAAATTCCTCAAGTGTAATATATCAGGTAATTTATTTATTTTTGTTTTACTTTTAATACTGATTATTTTAGCACAGAAAACTTTTGAAATGGAAGGTGTTTTTTTTTTTCAGTTATTGTAGTTGTTGCGTGTGGGAGTTTACCCAAAGAATAATACCTGATACTTAAGAATCCACAATGATTTTCAAATATTTACTTTAGTAGACATGAAAAATACTCTTAGTTGCTATTGTTAACATGTTTACAGAGGAACACATTTATTTCAACACATTTGTAAAGTGAGAGTCATTCATACTTACCAAGAGGTTGAGTACTATATGAAAAACTGTATGAAAAAAAAATAGAGAATTGGTATCTGAAGGGGTTTAGAAAGTATGCAGACACATTCTTCTTTTATTGTTGCCTACATTGGGAAAACACACAAATTAATACATAAGAACACAATATGACAATATTTGTTTGAGATTTAAAAGAGGAATCCTACTATAAGAAGCCTAATGTAATCTGCTACTAGCTATAATTTTTTGAACAATAAATTTACCTTCTTTGTTCCCAATTAAAATTCACTTATTTAAAAGTATCTATTCCTCATATATAACTTATAATGTAGTCAGAAGGTTTTTAAACTCCATGAAATGGACAAATTCTAAGCTATCCTATGGACTTTAAGAAAAAACAAATATATGTATATTTACATCAGCACCTCTGAGGAACGTAATTAGCTGGAGTCCAGTGTTGTTATTCTTGGGTGAACATTTCTCTCTTGTCTTAGTTTCTTTCCTGTCTGATCCTGCCCACGAGTGACTTAGAGTATCTGTACTTTGCTAAAGGACCATGCTCATTTTCATGGGAACACCGTTAACAAAGCAGAGGCTATTTTTCTTGAAAAGAGAAGTTGCTAACTGTGCACTATAGTAATGGAAACAATCTGAAATTTATCATTTTTTAATGTTTTCTTTTATAAATAAATCTAGCTTTGCATTTCTTAACTCACAAATCATGAGATTCAATCATAATAAAAGTGTAAAAGAAATTGGAATTATAAAAAATAAAAGAATTCTAGTGTACTATTTGAAATCAAACAAAAATTATTGAGTATCAAGAAACAAAAAGTCTACCATCAAAAATCTTTGCAAATGTCATCAGTTAAGACTCAGAAAAAAATCAGTATCTCTTCCCAGAAAACAGGACATACATCTCATGTCAAACTATCCAGGTATAATGCTAAAAGTCAACCTAATAAAATATATTGGGAGAGAACTAAGCTTATTAAAATAGCATTTCTACATACAACTGTACTTCAGAGAACAATTAATTATATCCAGGTATGATCTTTTTCACTCTGACAACAAAAACCTATGACGGAAAAGTATAAAGGGAAAATTAGCATCTTATTTTATGGAAGAACAGACTGCATGTAGAGATCTTGATAAGCAAATGGGCTGTTTGTGTGTGTGCATTTGTGTGTGTCTGTGTATGTGATATGTTTAAATTTTCCATACAAACTTCTTTGTTTAAACTTCTTTAAGCTGACTGCTTAAAATGATCAAGCCAGACTTCTGATGATTTCTTATCTTAAATGTATTCTTTTGTTTTAATCATCAAAAGCATAGTGCTATCATAAATTAGTTGAGCTTTAAGTCTAATTTCAACAGAATGCAAATCTGAAAAAGACAATTTTAACATCAAATATTATAAAGCTAAAACCTTTCTTGGGGTATGTGTTGGGGCAGAGGGAGCAGGTGGGGTGAAGAGTTGGAATAAATCTGGTAATTTTCATCCAAAGGTAGAACTGCCCAGTGACCTTAATACTAAAAGAGGCCTCTGGGTGGAAGAAAGAATTAGAACTCATCTTTGCAATTTCATTTGACTGACATATTTGTCAGTGTTTTTTATGATCCAGCTGACCCACCTTGAAGGAAGGTCCAGCTGTATTTCCAGGATCTAATGAAGGGCTGTTATGCTGCACTACGGAAGTCTGGAGCAATCTTACATTTAATATTGTGGGTTAAACAGGATAGAAGCAAGTGTCGGATGAAACTGTGTTTTTTGTTTTGTCACCAAGGCTGATCTTATTACTTGCCTTTCAGCTGTTGGGAGAAAAACTTAAAGATAATTTTAAACTTTTCATAGTTTTCCTGTAACTTTGACCCTACAGGATGAGAAATGGCTGCAATATTGTTCAAGATTATTGGCATTTCACAATTTCTGCCAAAATAGCAAAGAGTCCAAATGTCTCTGCCTGTACTTGACGTGGATAAATCTGCAGGCTTTTATTCACAGGGGGAACAATTCCAAAGAAAGCTGGTCATATTTAATATTTCATGACTAATTAATTAGAGTAGGCCGTAGGTTACAGCTGATAGCTACAGTGATTGATAAAGAAGTTCATTTTCTACTAAGGATCCAATAGGTTTTCTGCTGTGCAAATTGAAGATGGAGCAAAATAATTCTATCACATATATTTTTTTTTAAATTTCTCTTGAGGTAGCTACTGCAATAGATAAAGCTCAAATCATGACCAACCCTTTGGCGAAAGGCAAAACTCCTTAGTAGAAATGCTATGTGGGCATTATTTGGCTATTTTTTCCCTTCTTTAATTTTCCATTTCAAAGAGTGTCCTTCCCTCCCAGAAAACTGTGTATCGATGTCTTCTCTACGCCAGTGGGTCTCCATCTAAGCTCGGGGGAAGTCATTTGATTTATTTTTCTTGAAATGGACTTGAAAAATCAGCTCAAATGGACTGAGATAAACTAGTCACCTGGATTAAGAGAGTGGGTGGAAGGTGTTTAGATTTTTACCCTGGAGTCACTACGCTAGAAAAAATCGAAAGAGGATGATTACATTGTGCCTCCCTAACTTTTCCCTGCAGAATCTCTGTCCAATATGTATTCTCCATGAGTTTTGCCTGTAAGTTGGTTACTGCTCTCGCCAGTTACTTCTGTAGGGTATTTCTCCTATTAGGGGGCCTTGGAGGCTCAGGTGTACTTGGTCAAAGTTTTCCAGTAACAGAGGCCAACTAATTGGATTTCTTAGTCTTTAGGGTCTAGTTTTCCCTGTGGAAAAAGTGCTTCTTTTAAAGAATATAGTACTCAGACACACACACATTTACTCAACTTACTGAAATTTATGGAAACAAACTGTGCTTAAATCTGGGTTTGTTAAAATACCACTTCCTTTCAGAATGAATGTGGAAAGTATTTCACATCCTTCTGAAGTCATGGAAAGTAAAAAGGGTAAAAGGGATTAATTTATATTTTTATAATTATGCATTTAATAAATCACAAGTTTGGTCTCTTTGCAAAATAAATATCATAGGTGCCTTTGAAAATATAACTCTATCTTGAATGAGTAAAGATCACAGGAAAATGATTTGTTGCCTTCATGCCTTTTTTATGCCTTTTTGAGTGGCTTTCTTTTCAGATAATCATGAAATTAAATAAGCATATTCTTTTTGTATTTATTTAACAGTTATTTATAAAGAGCTATATAGTAATAATAATAACAATAATACCAAAGTTTGTGAAACACTCACTGTCAGGTAGTATATTAAGGATTTTCTAAACATTGGTTTGTGGTATCTGCCAATTTCATTTTGGAGTAAATAATTATTCTATTAAACATGCTGAAGTTTAGACTAAGTCATACTGAACAGTGTATTCCACATTCACACAGCAAGGACGTGGCAGAGCCAAGATCTGAACTCAAGTCATTGGGACTTCAGATGCCATGATGCCGCTTTGTATGCCATGCCCAGTGTTAAGTGTGCTTCGGAAGAGGGAAAAAAATCATAGGAAATAATAAGTGAAATGGCAAAGAAAAGTACATTGTGTTATGAAAGAAAATAGAAGCACCTAATTTAGATGTTCCTTAGTGTTAAGAAGACTACCCGGGCAGGAGACATTTACACCAAGAATCAAAGGATGCAGAGGATTAGCCAAAGGGCTAGTGGTGGTCCTAGGGAGATCAGAGCAGTTGTGTTAGAGCCCAAAAGGAAATGGATGTTTGTGTGCATGCCCGAGAGTCAAAATCTCATGTCAAAACCACACATTCCAGGAACTTCTAGTGATTTTAAGCCACCATGTGGGAGACTATGAGATAAATTCATTAAGATATTTAAGCAAGTACTAAATGCTCAGCATTGTATGTAGCCTTGAGAAATGTACAAAATGGGATGTATTTCACGGGCATTGCTAGCAAATATTGTTTAAATTACAACTTTATGAGTATCTTTTATGCTCCTCTGAGAGGACAAGTCATATAGCTGTTTCACAAATGTTAAGTCTAAGTTTATTTCTTGTTATGGAATTTGACTATGTGAACGAAAATAACTGCAACCATAACAGTAAACAAAGAATGCTGAAACCAAGTCATCAGCGGCTGCCGCCACCCCCCAGTGAGGACAGGCACGCAGCCCAGCCTCTGCAGCCACTCACAGTGGTGCACCCCGAGGGGACTCAGAATAAGAAAGGACAGGATACTGGCCCTAGACAGCTAGGTGCTTGTCAAAGGAATGAATTCAATGAGCCCAAATGTTTGCTTCCTCCCTTACCTAGAAAAGCACTAAATTCTTTAACTTGAGATGCCTGGTTTTCTTTAGATAACAAGTAATCTTTTATTGTTCCCACTACCTGGTCTTTGTTGTAAAGCTCCTATATATCCTAGTTCCTCCCCTACCTCTTCGGAGCAGTGCCTCAGGGCGATCTGAGAGGCTGTCATCCTGGCTCGAGTCCTCCCACCAAATAAAATATAACTCTCAACTTTTAGGCTGCGCATTTATTTCAGTCAACAACTATAATGACATATTCCTTCAAAAAATAAAAGCATTTTTTTTGAGGCTTTACTTAGTGTACAAAGTTTTTGTTGGTGCTGTTTTTCTAATTGCCCTGTGAAGGAAAAGCTGGGCTGGTCTAACAAGATAACTCACAGGTCTAGGAATGTGAAGGAGAGGCTGGGCTGGGCTAACAAGTCTAAGTATTGGAATACTGATCTGAGTTCTGCTGGACTAACTTGTAAATCTAAGTTAATTAGTGTTGGTTTGCTGTTTATGTTTTTTGCTAGCCAGCTGGATTTTCAAAGATACATATCTGGCTTTGGAATGTTGGTTTGCTGACTCCCTGCCTCCACCTTTGCGATGATAATGCTGCTAAAGCTGTTCCATGCCTATTGGCCGAATACCCCAAGCTTGTACTTTACCCTATAAAACCTCATGTGCACGTCTTGGAGGTGCTCAGAGCTTCGGAGCAGAAGCCCCTCTGAGCCCGCCGGCGTAATACATCTGAGTATTCCAACCCTCCGAGTGGTGCTTGTTTCTTGACTGGCCTGTCGTTTCCGTAACAGCCCTAGCCCTGTAATGGATGTGATTTGTTAGGATTTAAAATGAGGATTTGATTTTTAAATTTTTTACTGGATCTTGAATTTTAAAATACAAGCAGATATAAGAAGAAAAGAAAAAAGAGTTTTTTTTTTCAATTAAAGATAGCTTCACTCTCCCCACCCCCAAGTAATAACAAAGACATGCGAAATAAGCATAATGGGAGCACACACACAGAGAAAAAAAAGAACTAAAGATACCTATCTAAATAAATACAAATAAAAAAGATGCAGAAGGAAAATATAGCAGGTCCAAAGTATGTCATACCTTAGAATTGCACATTATGAAACACCTCTGCCATTGAAGTCTTCAAATTGACATTAGTTTTTTTGTGTGAAATTATCCATAGTAATTTATTTTCCTTGCTGGTCCCAAGGAAGATATTCTTGCTTTGATCTATTTGATTATTTTGGAGGGTAGTAATTAGAGGAGAAAATGTGTCTTTTACAGTTTTGCCCTGTTTTTCTTTTGTTTTTAGTTCTTGCCTTGTACCAAGATTTATTTTTAGTTGTTTTTTTTTCCTATGGAAATGACTTGTTAGTCAATCAGGAATGAGTGAATCAGCTTACAGAACCGAGTATCTTTAGATCTAAATCAAATTGTATTTGACTTGAACTTTTAGATGAGAGATTTAGATTAACTGGAAAAGATTTTCTTCCCTCTCTTTATGAGATATTCTATGTTCACACTCTTGAGTTCCCAGTACGGATGAGTATTCATGCATCAAACTACAGTTTCATAAAAGAGTATTATTTTCCACGATAACTTCAGACCAAATTTGTTGTACGTCTGAGTCCACTAATTAGCACTTAGTGTTTGAAATTTTTTAATACAAACTGACAAATGAGTGTTTGCATTTGCCCATCTACCCACAAGTATTTGAGACCCTTGTGGATAAGATCTATGCCCTTGTCCTTGAATCCCAATTCCGTAGTACACAATTTCCCAGGATGTTGCATGGAACAGACTTGACAATCAGTAAAAGTTACTGAACAGACCTAATATCATCATAGGTATGGCACATTATGTTTCTCAAACATGCTTCAAGAAGTAAGGTATTAGAAAAGCAGACAGTCTTCAAAATATTATGACAATGCATTTCATGTATTTCTTTTATTAGTCTTCTTCCTCTGTCATACATAAAAGCGTACAAAGTATAAGGTAAAAAGTTACCAATAATCCCTTTCCCCAGAGATAAACATAGATTTTGGTAACCCATCTATCTATTTTCACCTTTAAAACCATGCCTTACAAATATATCATCTCATAATTTTTAAAAATTGTTAGCCATTGGCTGCTAATATTTAGATCAAATTAAATATCTATTTTTGCTTACTTCAGCCACAGATATATACTTAGCACTTACTCTGTACAAGGTGCCATGAGATGTGCTTTATGCATGCAGTTGATTTTTATATATTGACCTTGTGCTCTTGCTAAACTTGCCTATAAAGTTCTAGAACTTTTTTGTACTTTTTTTCAGATTGTTCTATGTTAACACCTGCATTGACTGCAAGTAGAGAGAGTGTGATTTCTTCCCTTTAAATCTGTATGCTTTTACTTATTTATCTTGTCTTGTTGAACTGGCTAGGATTTCCCAGCGTAATGTGATTAACAGTGATGAGTATGGAGATCCTTGCCTTCTGCCAATCTTAAGGGAAAAAACGCTCTTTAACCATTTTATCTACTGTTATGTAAAGTTCCTTGTAGATAATCTTTACAAGCCTAAGGATGTTTTCTTCTGTTCCTAGTTTGCTAAGATTTTTAAAAAAATCATGAATGTGTATTGAATTTGGCAAATGATTTTTCTTTATCTATTGAGTTGGCCTTATATATTATCTTCTTTGGTTTGTTATGAATTGCATTGATTGACTTTTGAATGGTGAATCAGCCTTGGATTCCCAGTATACACTGAGTTTGGTGAAGATGTATTTTTTTAATAGATTGCTGGATTTATTGAGCATATTTGCTTCTCTCTTTATGATGGATATTGGTCTATACTTCTATTATTGTGTCTCTGGTTTTGATATCGGGGTAATACTGGCCTCATAAAATGAGTTGGGAAGAGTCCCATGATCTTCTATTCTGGAAGTGATTATGTAGACTTGGTATTATTTCTTTTTTAAACGATTCATATAATTGACCAATAAAATTATACTGACCTTGGATTTTCTTTGAAGTATGAATTCAACTTATTTAATAAATAAAAGATAATCCAAATTATCTTTCTTCTTGAGTGAATGTTGATAGTGTGTTTCTTTCAATAACTTGATTCATTTCATCTATGTTGTGTAACTTACAGGCAGAGAATTGCTCTTAGCCTTTTCATTATCTTTTTAATAGTTGTAGATTCTGTAGTGATTTTCCACTAGCAATCCTGATATTAGAAAATTATATCTGGCTAAAGGTTAATCAATTTATTGCCATTTCATAACTTTAGCTATTGGTTTCAGAGATTTTTCTCTAGAGATTTTCTGTTTTCATTTATTTGCATTTTTATCTTATTAATTCATTTTTGATTGCTTTGAATTTAATGTGTTTTTGTTTTTCAAGTTTCTAACAGTAGAAGCATAGCTTATTGACTTGAAACACTTATTCTTTTCTAATATAAACCTTCGATGCTATAAATTTTATTTAAGCACTTTTTTAACTACATCACATGAATTTTGATATGTTGTTCTTTTCTTTCTATTCAGTTCAAAATATTTTCTAGTTATCCTGAGAGTTTCTCTTTGTATTAATACGTTATTTAAAAGATTTTATTTAATTTACTTTTCAAGTGGTTGGAGATTTCTCTATGATCATTCTGTTATTAATTTCTTGTGTAATTGTGTTATGGTTAAAGAACATACTTTGCATGACTTATATTCTATTAAATTTGTAAAGGCTTATTTTATGGACCAGATTATGAGCTGTCATAATCATGTACACTTTAAGTGAATATGTATTCTGCTGTTGTTGGTTAGAGTGTTCAATAAATATTTCAGGTCAAGTTGGAGAATAGTGTTGCTTAGATCTTCTATATTTAGCAAATTTTATGTTTTTCTGTTCTACCAATTATTGAAAAAAAGAGTATTCAAGGATTCATAAATAACTGTGGATTTGTCTTTTTCTCCTTCAAATTTTATAAATTTTGTCTCAACTATGTTAAAGCTTTATAGTTAGCTTCATACACATTTCATTTTGTTATGTTTTCTAGGTAAATCGATCTTTTATCATTATGTTATACCGCTCTTTTACCGCTCCTGAGTAATGTTTTTTCTTCTGAAGTCTACTTTGTCTGATATTAATATAGCCATACCAGCTTTTTAAAAACTTATGTTTATATGGTCTATATTTTATCCCTTTTCTTAAAATTGTTTATGAAATTTTGAATAAATATGTTTATTACAGACAGCATATAGTTTTATCTTCTTTTTAAAAATCCAGTCTAACAATCCCAATAATTGGCATATTTATCACATTTACATTTTATGTAAGCTTAATAGTTTGGATATATATGCCAATTTATAATTTGGTCCTTGTTGTTTCCTTTTCTCTACTCTATTGTTTGATCCTCTTTTTCTTTTATACTGCATTCTTTTAGGTTATTTGAATATGTTTTTAGTAATACATTTGTTAATGGAAATCATCAGTAAACAATCTATAATAGGAATAGAAAAGAGTTTAACTGAGCCAAACTGAGGAATACAGCCCAGGAGACACAGATTCAAGAAGCTCTTGAATTATGCTCCACCAAACTTCAAAATAGGGGGAGGCTTATAAAGGCAAAAACTGCAAAATTATATATGTCTTTTTGTCAAGAATTATAATGAAGCTGGCAAGAAGTCAGTGGGCTTATGAAGCAAGGATTTGTTGGGGTCTGAAGTTTTTAATATGGTTACAGGGGATGCCCTGAGAACATAAGGTTACAGCTGGCAGCTGGCAGATACTGTTTTGAGAACAGCTGGTGGTATTCTTCAGTGTGTTACAGTTCAGCAAATTCAAGTTCTCAGTGATGCAGGAATGTGTCTAAAACCACATCCATAATGATTACCTGGCTCCGTTTTGGATGCCTGAGCCACAGTTACTCCATGTTGATTATGAAATGCAATCTTTTCTTTAATGGTTAAAGTAGATGTACATTGAATGTTTGATAGGCTACAGACAGGCTTGTTTTAGTTAGCGTAAAGCTAAAGTTAGATAATGTGTAAGCCAGATTGACTTCCTCACATCTCCATATGTAAAAATTTCATCCATCACACTTTGTTTCTCTATCAACTTTTTAGGTTGATCTATTTGTATTATTTTAAGGAAGTTGCTCTAAGGATTGCTACATACATAGCTAATCTTTCACAGTTTATTTCGAGTTAAGATTTGACCATGTCAAGTAAAACATTTATGCTATAGTTGCATATTGTACCTGCATACATTGAAAAGCCATCTAAAATAAAATGCTTTGCATTTTTTGTTATTTCAACAGTCATACAGATTTTAAACATCTTAAGAGGAGATAAATAATCTGTAATATTTACCGAGATATTTATCATTTGTCCTGAAGTTCCACATTTTCCTCGGATAAAAATTTTCTTCGGCCTGAAGAACCACTTTCAGTACATCTTTTAAAGCATGTTTGCTGGTGCTGCTTTGTCTTAGATTTTCTTCACTTGAGAAAGTCTTTTTTTGTTTGTTCACTCCTGACAGGTATTTTCACTGGGTACAGAATTTGAAGTTGATTATTATGTTTTACCTTTTAAGTACTTAAAAAGATATTCTTCCACTGTCTTCTGGCCTCGAAGTTTTCTGATAAGAAATCTGCAGTTATGTAAATTTTTCTTCCCATACATAAAATACAAGCCTTCTCTGACTCTGTAAGATTTTTCTTTGTCTTTGACTTTCAGAATATTGATTATGGTAGGAATGGATGAATTTCCTTTGAACTCCTTTACTATGTATCTTTATGTTTATGTAAACTTACATGTTTGTAAAGTCATTATTTCCTCCAATCTTTTTCTGAACCATTTTTTAAAAAAATTTCTCTGGAACTTCATGACATGACTAGTAGACCATTTGATATTGTCCCACAAATCTCTTAGGCGCTATTTTTCTTTTTTAAACAATCTTATTTTTTCTCTTTCCTCTGTCTTCTGTCTTCTGCTATTGAGACCATTTTTGTGAGGATATTGTGTCTTTACCTCAAAGATTATAATTCTTTCTAATATTTTCAACTGGCTATATTTTAATAGTTTTTGTATCTCCCTTAAATTCCATCTTTTCATTTATTTCAAGAATGTCCATCTTTACCTCATGGAGCATGGCTATTACAGCTGTGATTGAGCCTTTGACTAACAGTTTCAACATCTGGGTCATCTCAGGATTGGCTTAGCATCTCTTCATTGTCTTCTTCTTTGAGAATGTCACATTTTTCTTTTTCTTTGTATATTTAACAATTTTAGGTTGTGCCTTAGATATGTTTAATTTTCTGTGTGAATCTCTAGGTCTTTTCACAATCCTTTGTGGAGTGCTGATTTTATTTTTACTTTAGTAGCCTATCAATCAAGTTGGGTTTAGGTAAACATTTCTGCCTTGTTTTTGTGGGTGGTCATTTCAATATTACTTTAATTTCCAAAGCCTTTGCTCTACCTCTTTGGGCCTTTACCCCTATACATATAGTTCAGGCATAAACCCAGGGCTTAAGTTGCTTTATACAAAATACTAGGAAACTCCTTGTCCTGGTCTCCAGGATTCAGTCCACAATCTCTGGCTTCCCTCAGAATTTCATTCCTAAGCATTGTTTCACAGTCCTCGTGACTGGGATTACCATCCGGACAAAGCAGTATAAAGAGAAAGAAAAGATAATGAGATCCCTACACAGGTTTTGGACCACCAGAGTTTTTTTTTTTTTTTCAGTTGCTCTGCACAGGAAAATGTTTATGTTGCTGTGTTTTGTTTTCTGGATTTTACCTGTGTGCGGCGCAGCTGTTGCACCTGCAGATGCGGTCCTGCAACTGAGGGCACCCTCAGGGTAGGGCTGGGAGAGGAAGCAGATTTAAAATAAAATAAAATGAAACATAGTAAAATGAAATGGAATTGAAAGGAAAGACAAAGGAAAAAGAATAGAGAATGAAATAAAAGGAAAAGAAAAGCAAGTGCCCCAATATTCCCTTGCTTGCAGAAATTCCTATCCTCTGTCCTCTACCCAGAAATAGATGGGTGCTCTTATTGTCCAAGCCCCACAGTCCTACAGAGGAGCTGCTTATAGGGAAAATACGGACAAGAAAAGATATAATTTCACCTCTTAAAGACCATTTTTCAAGTTTGGCTTCCACCTCCATTCTGCCTGCTATAATTAACTTCTCAAAATCCAAGGTGATTGGTTTTTATATTTCCTTCAAAGGCTTTAGTTATAATCCATGGGAAAGAAGGGTTGCAGTGGGGCTATTCTGGCTTGGCTGCCACCAGAAGACGTCTCTAGAAAATTTTCATATAAATACTTCTTTTTCCCCCTTTGTATTAACAGGCTTACATCACTACATGTACATATATGTAGCTGACCCTTGAATAACACAGGTTTCAACTGAGAGGGTCCACTTTACACATTTTTTAAAATAAAGGTACAGTCAGGCCTCCATATCCACAGGGTCTACATGGGGGGATTCAAACAACTGGGGGTTGTGCACTCTGCTTATAGTCCACGGTCGATTGAATCTGCACATGTGGAATAGGAGGATATGGAGTGCCAGCGATGGGCCTTGAGCATCCCTGGATTCTGGTACGTGTGGGCGCTCCTAAAATCACTCCCCTGCAGATACTGAGCAATGCATGTATATTATATAAAACTTACGTGGGACATCAATAAACTCATTGATTTTTGTATGACTTGACCTTCACCATGTGTAATTAGTCAACGTGGTTGACTACTGTTAGACACTCACATTTGTTTATTTAAAATTTTTTTCATTGTCATTAAAAATGCTGTTATGAACATTGCTATATACACATATGTGATATGCAGTCTCCATTTTTGGTCACCATCCTGATTATGGGCCTAAGAGGCATTTCCAAAGTAAAGCAACTTGGGCAATTTTATGATTAGTTTTTTAAAATTATGATACTTGCTGCTATATTTCCCTCTAAAATAAAATCCTACCACTGGTGTGGGGAGCCCCTCCTTTTCCTAGTCTCAAAAAACACTGGGCAAAGTAACTTTAAAATAATTTTTAGTCTGATAACTGGAAAAGAATATTGTTTTTTTAGTTTGTGCTTCCTGGTATTAATGACATATTTTAAAACTATAACTAATAGCTTTTGACCTTTTTTGTGAGTTTCTTGCTCCACTGATATCATTCTATTTGATTTCTAGAAATCCTTTATGATTTATGACAATGTGTCTTAACATTTTGTCGTTTTTTATTTATTTATGATTGTTTGTCTTTTAACTTTATTCATAGACTTTTTTGTCAAATAACTTTTGATAGAGTCAGTCAGTCTAGTGATGACTTCTTATGCTGTTTCTATCTTTGATGTCATCCTTGGAAAAAGCTTTTTATATCCTCATTACAATGTAAGATTCACATATAGGTTCTCCTGGTATTTATTGATTTTGGAATAGTATGTGAGACAAAGATGTAATTTTTATTTCTGTTTTATTCAAATATTTTGAAACACTTCCCTAATAAGCAGTCGGCATTTATTAGTATAGTCAGTCATTTGTCAAAGCATATATAAAAATATTTATTAGATAGCACCTGTTTTGAGTTGATAATATTCTAGCCAGAAGTTAAGAATTTATTCTAGGCAGCTTTATATTGGATTCAATGTTTAATTTTTTGTAACCCTTTTTGAAATATTGAAAATACCACCAAAAATTATATTGGTACCTTGCAGAGTTCTTAGAGCCCTACTCTTTGGTCCTTTGGCTACACAAATTTGGGAAACACAGAACTAAACTAGTATCCCTTACTTTTGGAAAAGATAATCTGATTTCCTAAAAAGGGAAGTTAAAAGGCAGATCTAAATGGCTAACGACCCAGGTATTATGATATTTGAAGACCACATCCATTTGAGATTTTTTTTTCAAAGCTCACTTAAAACAAAAAAAATCAAACCATAAATGCTCATAGACCAGCAATAAATTTTATGAGCATTTAATGCAAGAAAAAATTCAAACAATTGAATTATGACCACAGTTTTCTACATGAAATTAGAAAACTCTTTATGAAAGTCACTGACTTACTTTCTCCTAAATGTTAACCAGTTGTGCTAAAGTGTTCTTTCACCTGCCTCCTGACTGGCCTGAGCAACAGGCACATGACACAGTGAGTCCAAACTTTACTTGAAGATAGAGTCAGGCAATAAGCAAGGACTCTGATTCGAACTTAGGGAAGTAAAGCAGCCTTAGTATTCATTATATGAGCATCAGTTTTAGTGTAATTTAGTTTCCCAGAAGCTCTGGGTACTTGGCTAAGCTTTGGCAGATCAGAGCAACAAGGCAAAAGGGAAGAGGGTACAGTGAATTGAACCATGGGTGGAAAATAACATTGGACGCTGGCAGACATAGTGCAATGGAGGTTTTAGCTGCTGAGTGCTGAAACATCCCTTTAAAAGTTGCAATTTGGATGACTTCATCCCATTATTGCAATAGGACAGATTATTAGACAGGTTTTCTTTTTATTGCTGGGCTGGTCTCACATGATGCTTGAGATTTTAATACTGTATTCACACTGCAGTAAATTCAGAGCAGGAGGAACATGAGTAAATATTAGTTCTGAGGATAACTGACCTAATCCTGGGTTATACTCGTATACAGCTTTACCTGGAATTCTCCTGAGTGATACTGCAAAGGGTGACTTATATACGGGAAGGAGAACAATTGAACATATGCTGCAGTGGAGCCTCAGGCTTGAATGAACTTACATCTGGACAGAGGCAAGATTGACGGAGGCAACTGAAGCTGCATAAAGTGCCCGTCTACACTGGGTCAGGATTGCTGGGAATTAGAGAATTCTAAAGCGGTCTGTGAAAGGCAAGAACAGGAAGCCCGAGTCAGAACAGTACGTTTTCTGCCCCAGTTCGGCATGGAGATACCAGAAACCAACCTTCTTGTTGCAGGTTTAGCAAATAAAAGTACAGGACACCCTAGATTTAAATTTCAGTTAAACAATGAACAAAGTTTTAGTACAACTATGTCCCAAATATTGCATGGGACATACTTACGTTAAAATGTTACTTATTGTTTATGTGAAGTTCAAAATTAACTATGAGTCCTGTATTATATCTAGCAACTCTATGCCTAACTTAACCCTACTTTTTTTTTTTATTAATCTGTGATTATGGAGGTTAGTAATCTGGGGTGTTCTGGCAGGCATTGAATCCCTGAGATTTTTACACTTCTCTGGTGAAGGCTAGGTGGAGTAAAGCTGAATAAGATTCAATGCAGTTGCAGAACTTAAAACAGATTTCTCTAAAACATTCAAATATAGCTCAGTCCTCCAATTTTGGAATGAATGTCTTATCAATATATCAATGAACCTGAATTAGCTACCTCTTCTGTAAATCACTGTGTTAATAGTGATGACAGAAAACACTATGCTAACATGTGTTTCTCCCTAGGTTATTTCATGAGTCTATTCAGCCATATAATACAACAGAAAGGTCATATCTACAAAAATGTGTACATTTTTGGAGAAATGAGGTAGTTGAAAATATTTGAAATGGTCTCATTTTGACCTCTAGATTAGAACATTTGAGATCTCAGGTAAATAATTTGTCCAGATAATAGTACTCTTGACTTTCCACAGTTTACATGAAACTTTTTCGAATTATTGCTGATTTTACTTTATTTTCGTGCATAGAAAGACATATATATATTAAGATCATATATATATATATATATATATATATGATCATGTGTGAAATATTGCACATCCTGACAATGGGGCATCATTGAATATTCATTGATAAGCTAATGATTTTTGACAAGTACATGTAAGTTATGATAGAACTAGAGAGTAACTGGGATTTTAACCCAGTTTGGGCTCTTGGGTAAGGACTTTTTGAAAAATAATTCAAAGAAGGAAATAACATTGCTTTGGTGATAAGCTAGAGAGCGTGAAATGACATGAAGTTAAAGCTGTGGCCAACACACCTCCCTCTCAAACCTGCCTGGCAACACAGAGTGGGGAAACCATTAGTCCAGATGTGTGTCCTCCATCCTCCTGTTTCTGAACCACAGTTGTTACAGAGAGTGGAGAATAAGTTTATCCCGTTCCTAGGATGAGACACAGAGCTCTGTCTGCCACCCACTCTGACTTGCCTGATTGAAGGGACATGAATTCTCCCAGGTGGCTCTGTCTCTATTTATTGATGACAATATCACTTATCAGCTTTGCCTGTAATAAGCTGCCTTATTGACTCCTGCCTTGTCACTCCTCCAGCTAGCTCCTTGTCAGAGGCACCACTGCTTTGCATCAGTCTGCCTTTGCGTTATTGGCTTATCGATAGTTCCATCCATCTTCTTCAAGGAGGCTGACAGGCTGGCATTTGACTCTTCTGTCTTCCTGTGATTTTACAGCCTGTAGGATGGCTGCCTGAAGTCCCTGGAGTTTTGCCAGCAACGGCTCCCTACTCTACCTAGAGATGCTACAAAATCTCTATTGCAAATTATGGAATTGTTGACAAATCATCCGCATGTGTCAAGGTGCAGGAGGGAACTACTATGTGACCTCGTAACTGTGACAAAACAGCTTCAGACTGTTTTTCCAGGTGCTCCCTGTGAGAGCTTTCTGATTGTTGCACTGACAGAGCCCTGTTTTTCCCCAGGTATCCAGGCAGAGCCAAATAGCTGCAGGGGTATGAACTGATTCCCTTCGGCTTTGTACAACATCAAAACCAGCTCAGAGGAGCTCTGACAAGATTCTTTGGTACTGATGGAAAGAAAAAAAACCTATTCCTAATACCAAACTCATTGATTTTCAAAGACAGAATAATAACAACTTGATCTTATTTTTAAATTTAAGGTCAATGTTTATGCCTCTGGCATATGGGGAAATCATTTGACTTGTAAACTGGGTGTGTTTGATTTGGAACTATCCACAGAGTGATGGAGCGCGATGTAACAAGAGCTTTCGTGGGAAAAGAAAACAGGGATTTTGCGGTGAGAAAGCTTGCAGGGGTCCACACTGTTAGATATCATTAAAAATGCATTTTTATCTTAACCTTATTTGATCTTATTCATGAAAATCATCTAGGCAGCGTCTGTAGAAGATATATTAAGGAGGGATATCAGATGCAACTAAAAGTCTAGTGGAAAAAAGTTTTCCTTTAACTGTAATTGATCTCTTTAGGAATTTGCAGAACCTCATGGATGAGCCTCACACCAAAGCTTTTAAAACATGCTCTTTTCTTTCGAAGAACTGCTAATGCCTCTTAGGGAAAAAAAAAAAGGAAACTAAAGATAAACTGAGAACAAGAGCTTCCACTTATTACCTTGTGATGATGATTAGTGCATGATTATTCTACAATTTACTTCTTATTAAAATCCTTACTAAAATTTGCATAAAGACTAGTTTCTCACTACCAGATGAAGGAACTGAGGCATCTAACCATTTTCTTTATCTCCAAAGCCTAGTCTGGTAACTGCAGTGTGGCTTTATCTGCACCCTGCATAGACAGATTTTTACCTTTTTATTATGAAAGTTTTAAACAATAAAATCTAGATATTTAAGGCAGACCTGGTTATCCCTGGGAAGAATAAACACAAACTTGAAATTAATTTCATTTCTGAAAATGATAAGGAAATGAGGCCAATACAAGTAATTATGAGAAACTGATAAAATATCAATAGATACATTTTATTTTTCAATCTAAAAATAAAAACCATTCATTTACTTTCAAACCATTACTCCTTGTTTTTCCAAAAACAACTAGAGGCTCCCCACCCTCACTTACCATCTTTAGGAATCTGTCTGTTATGTGTTTGTTCCACACTGCTGATTTTTTGGAATATGATATTTAATATCCCATACTTTTCTTTATTTCTGAAACAAGCACTTATAGCTAATTTGACAATTTGTTTTGCATTCTCTTCTAAAGAAGAGAAAATTTTTAATGACTTGCCCACAACAACACATTATATGTGAGGAACTGAAGGTCCACGGCAACTCAAACTCAACATTCTGTATTCAACCAGCCACTTAAAGCCAAGAATAGTAGTCTGATACCAGAAACCAAGTACAATGACATGATAATACATCTGTGTTTCCACAAAGTCTTGATAAACTATAACAAAAGGGGGGAAAATCCTTTCTCCACAAAGCTGGTAATAGAGATCACTGGAAAACAGAACTGAAAAGCCATGCACTGAGGAAAAAAAAAAAATGATGTGTGCAGATACTTAATCAAATAGTACTTCAGCTTTGACAACCCTGTGGACCCTCAGCCATCTGCACAAGAACCTCATTTCTCTCAGCTACTCTCCCTGGGTGGTCAGAGCAGTAGATGAGAACACAGCATTCCATTCCAGTTTGGTAGGTATGCCATCACAAATTGCCACAAACTGAATAGTTTGAAGCATCAGAAATGTATTCCCTCACAATTCTGGAGGCTAGAAATCCAAAATCAAGGGGGTCAGGAAGTCCATACGCTCTTTGAGTCACTGAGTAGAATCCTCTCTTGCCTCTTTCTAGCTTCTGGGAGTGGCCAGCAACCCTTGGCTTGCATCTGCATTTTTCTAATTCCTGCCTCTGTCATCCCAGGGTCTTCCCTCCATGCATGTCTATCTGTGTGTCTAAATCACCCTTTTTCCTAAGGACACTGGCCATATTGGATTAGGGCCCACCTTAATGCCCTCATTTTAACTTGGCTGCCTCTACAAAGGCCCTATTTCCCTCACCAAAAATCACATCTTGAGATACTGAGTGTTTGGTTTCCAACCTATCTTTTTTGGGGGGCGGGGGACACAATTCAACCATGATACATACAAAAAAGGACAGAGCAAGCATACTTCATGACACACTAAGAGGGTTAAAATGACGCTTTGGCTGGAGGGAGAGGTGGTGGAGCCTAGGGGATCAGGGCAGACCTACTTTTTGTACTTCTGCTTGAATTCGAAACTCCTTGTCAAAACTGTCATGATGCCTTCTTCCTACAAACTCTCTGCTGTCTCTCGGTGGGTCAGAGGATGTCCCTCAACGTGTTTTCAGAAAAGAGTCCACGTCATCCTCCCTGAAGTGCCTGCTGCATCGGCCCTTCTCCGTTGGTAAGAAAATCAGCAAGGCTCCGCTCCTTTCAGCATGGTCACAAAAGGTTTCGGGGTGGACAGTGGAGTGACATTTCAGAGAACCACTGGCTGCTAATACCCAATTGCTTCTCAGTTAAGGTAGCGGGATTCTCATTTATATTGCTGAGAAATAATCAGCCCTTGAAGTCAGAGATGCCTGGATCATTTAACATGAAGAAATAATGGAAAAAGAAGTGACCCTGCTTAATCTGAACCATGCTAAATAGACTGAGTCTGACCTCCAAAGAATGAAGGAGTGGCAAGGCCCCAGCACTTTTTCAACTCTGGACATGATACGCATTTTTACAGCAAGGAGCATGGAGTGCCCAGGGGCCTGCACAATCTCCATCTGCCTTTCACATCAGGATCCAACAGACAAGGATCAAATTAAGAATAGACTGGAGACATTCTGTTGCCAGGAGAACATTCTCATTTACTAAAATTGAATAAAGCAGAAGATTGTTCATTAATAATATTGAATTATCATCTTATTTGGGGAAATGGCATCATTGAAAAAAGAAGTAACTCATTTCTTTTTTTGTTTGTTTATAGGTTCTTTTTTTCAGTTTTTAGAAACCATGTGTATACCCAGTATCTGAAGTAATGTTTGTTATAAATGAAACTAACACATATTTATTAAGTAGATGCTGTGTTTGAATTAATGTACTTGGCTCCAGAATATGGAGGCTGAAAGGCCTTGGTTCAAGGTTGTTTTCTATAATGTTTTACCTTTTTTTGTACTGTGCAATATTGATATTAAGCCATTCATCCCAGCTGATATAGACAACTGCTTTAAAGGTAAGGAGAAACAAATTTGGCCAAATGCTGCCTTTATTAAATAAAGTCTGTATGGGTAGATAATTCCTCCTGTTAACTGCAGTTCTATAAAAATAAATTAAACTACTCTACAGAAATACTGAGATATTGCAAGTAAAGGGACAATTTTTTAGATGTCATTCTTCCTTCCCAAATTGCCTATCATTTTG
This sequence comes from Camelus dromedarius, assembly GCF_036321535.1. Classification (NCBI taxonomy): domain Eukaryota; kingdom Metazoa; phylum Chordata; class Mammalia; order Artiodactyla; family Camelidae; genus Camelus; species Camelus dromedarius. Next base: position 76,114,790 of record NC_087440.1, read on the forward strand.
AAAGTATTTTCTGAATCTGAGAGGTATTTAATTTGAGTTTAAAAATATTTTTTCTGAGTCTTGGCAAACATTTATCATTTAATAAAATAACACCTTTACCGGGTATCATTTCTTCACTACATCTGCTGTTGGGTGATAAAAACATTTTAAATCAAGTCCCTCCTCTTAAGGTTAATTGGGAAAATAAAACAGAAACAAAGAGCCATAATATTGCATGCAGTCTTCTGTGTTAGGAAGCGCAACATAGATTCCAGGAAGTTGGAAGAAAGGATATTATGTCAATGACTAGGCAGAGTGAAGACTGTCCTCATTGACATTAAGAGAACCAGACGTGTGAGGCTCTGTTCCATCTTCCCTCGTCCCCCTCCCACTCCAACCTCCCAAGCCCTCTGAGTCAGTGGGAAGAAAACAAAGATATTTGTGGGCACATCTCTCTAGACACCAGTCTTCTTTCTTACCCAATCTGAACTCTCTACTTTGAAAAATACCAGTGAGTTGTTACAAGAATGATTCATTTTTATTTCTTTGATCAAATCTTATTCACATGTTTCTCTTAAAATATTCATATAAATTTCGGTTTCACTGTGGTTTTGATTCTGCCAAACCAAAAAATCCCAGCAACTGGTTATCTCCATTTCTCTCTTGTATGTTCCAAACCAATCTTAGAGAAGCAATAAACTCACTTAAGATGGCATGTAGATCGATCAAGCAGTTTGTTGTCTCACCTTTCTGTTGTGCAGTTGACATAAAGGACTCTTGGGAAATAGATACCAGATCTGGTTGACCATTTCATCTTTCCCGTAAAGCTACACAATGTAAATGCTAAGAAAACATCCATCTCAGAATTTTGCCAACGTGTTTCTCTAGTTCATCTGATGACATGATTCGTGCCTCTTTGAGATGTTTGAAGATGAGCAAAGCTCTTACCCGTGAGCCTTTCTCTCCTTTGCAATGACTGCCTTTCTTGTACCCTTCTTGTTACTTCCTTCGTTATTGACATTCTAAGAATTTGACAACCACAGAAACAGCCATGCTTGTCTACCATCTTGTCTATTTGTTCTTCTTCCTACTGTGACTGCTTTTTTCTATTATCCTCCTTTCTCAGTTTCCTTTAGGGATTCTCATTATTGCCCATCTTCCATGGAATCTCTTCTCAAGGGTATTGTACCAGTCAGTGTCCTTGGCTGCAAATAGCAGAGGCCAATTCTATGAGGTTAAGAGAAAAAGAATATAGAAGAGAATGACAAAGATCTCTCAGGCACTGAGGGAAGCCTGGAGACTCAGGATGTGGAAGTGGTAGGAATCCACAGTGGGTAAATGGTGAGTCCACAGCCTCACGACTCACAGGGAGAATCACACTGGGACACTGTTGTTACTGCTGCTGGACACCCATGACAGTCATCATCACGCAGCTGACTCTGAACGCTGGTTGCCTGGATCACCCCTGTTGCCTGCACTGAAATGAATTTTCTATTTCTCCTTTGGTCACTTACTCCAGGATCAAAATCATGAATACAAGCATCCAACTGGTGAAGTCATGCCCATCCCCTCACTGCCAGTTCAGTTTCTTGCAATGAGCTGTAATGGAAAAGAATCTGAAAAAAAAAAGAGTATGTTTTATATAACTAAATTGTCTTGTTGTACATGTGAAACTAAAATTGTAAATCAAATACACTTCAGTAAAAAATAAGAATTAAATAAACACTAATTTGCAAAGATACATGTACCCCAATGTTCATACCAGCATTATTTACAATTGCCAAGATGTGGAAGGAAACTAAGTATCCATCAACAGATGGATAGATAAAGAAGATGTGGCATATATATATATATATATGAATATGAATACTACTCAGCCAGAAAAAAAGAATGAAATGTTCCATTTGCAGCAACATGGATGGACTTGGAGGACATTATACTAAGTGAAATAAGTCAGAGAAAGACAAACACTGTATGATATCACTTCTATGTGGAATCTAAAAAAAACACAACAAACTAGTGAATATTACAAAAAAGAAACAGACTCACAGATATAAAGAACAAACGTGTGGTTACCAGTGGGAAGAGAGAAGAGGGTGGATATAGGGGTAGGCGATTAGAAGGCACAAACTATTAGGTATAAAATAAGCTAAAAGGATATACTGTACAATGTGGAGAATATAGCCAATATTTTATAGTAACTATAAATGGAGTATAACCTTTAAAAATTATAAATCACTGTATCATATCCCTATAATGTATATAACATTGTACATCAACTATACTTCAATAAAAAGATTCTGATAGTCTTACTGAAAAAGAAAAGAGTTAAGAAGATTGAGTGATGGACATTTATAGTTTTTAAAATAAGTGAGGTTCTGCCTTCCACCAAGATTTGTACAGTGGTTGATTCCCCAGAGGCAGAAGGACATCACATCCCAGGAAGCCAAAAAAAAGGGGGCAGATGTCAATTATTGGAAATATTCTATAACTTGAGCTCATTATTCACAGTCCATTTAAACAATTATACCAATATTAACTACTACATATAAAACAGATAAACAACAAAGTTTCTTCTGTAGAGCACAGGGAACTATATTCAATATCTTGTAGTAACCTATAATGAAAAAGAATATGAAAATGATTATATGTATGTGTATGTATGACTGAAACATTACGCTGTACACCAGAAATTGACACAACATTGTAAACTGACTACCCTTCAATTAAAAAAAAAAGTTTAAAGTTTTTTAATAAAAAACAGACTCTTACAGAAACAAATGACAACATGATGTTCTTGTGTATATCACAAGACATTTCACATCTTGCTTTGGGATCACAGAGGTAGGAGGGGAGGATCCTGCATATAGGAACATGGGAACTTTATAGAGGAGATGTTATTTCTTTGAAGAACAATACTGGTGCCCCCTTAATAATGGCTATCATTATTAAGTTACTAACATACGTAAATTCCTCACGTATAGTGACGTTTTCAAACCTCCTATTGCCAATCACACACACAAACACTCCATACAAAATTTCACTTAGAATCACTCCCAGAGCACACTGGAATTATCATCCAGAATCCTAGTAAGAGCTGGGAAAATAGTGTTGGGTCTCACTTCCTGAAGGAGACCTGAGCATTGATATTGGCACTGAGAAATAAGCTTTATTTCTTTAAAATCTGGTTCAGTGACATACTCCTTCACTGGCATCCTTTTCATCTTCATGGCAGATTGGTGAAACTGTGTGTGGCTAAAATTCATTCTAACAAAGAGAGGAAAGAAGATCAGTCACATTTAATCTGGGAAAAACTCAAAGACGGAAGACCTTTTGTTTTCCAAAATTTAAGACTAGTTTACATCCAAGTGTTACGTTCAACTTTACTTCCCAGTAAAACGAGTCCATCGCCCTGACCCCGTGGATGCACTGATCCACCTCTTACTCCCTGTGGAAACTGACTATATTTTGTGACCTTAAAGGCCAGAGACCATCTAAAATCCACTATCCTTTCTGACCCAAACAAAATTTCCCTATGACTTATGTAAATACAATAAATATTTATTGGGGAAAGTTTCACCCTGGAGTTTTACAGCTTCTCATGTAAGATTTTATTAGCCTCATCATTTACATATTGCAATGAAGCAAGATGATTTCTCTAGGAAATTTGTTCCCAGTGAGAACCCAATTATTAAATACCATCATCACTGCTAATAATTAAATTTCATTACCGCGGTTTCAACCCTGTCACATCAGGCTCCCCAGACGGGTGACTATGTGAGAGGCTTTAGAAAAGAGCTTAGGAAACATTACAGTGTTAAAACAAATGGAACACCTGATCAGGACAGTGCCTGGGAGCCCGAAGACTGTGCTGAAGACCTCTTTGGACAGGTTTGCTGCATGACTTTGGTCTGCTCTTACTGCTTTTAACCAACGTTTGAGAAAGAAAACCCCTCCCCAATGAGGAATGAGGATGCTAGGAATCAAAGCAGATGGGAAGAAAGGGGACAAAGAAGAGGTCATTTGCAAAGAATGCACGATAGTCACTATTTTTAAACCAACTCAGTACTGGGCACTTTTTCTCGTATCTTTAAGACACTTATTAGGAGCTAAGTGCAGGTTTATAGCTAATAGATGATTTACCAGAAATCCCATTTAGTTAATAATTGTTGAAAATGTATTCAAAACCAGGCCACCCTGCTTCAAGATGCATGCAACTTTTTTTTTTTAAACTGCACTGTGCTGTCCTTTACTGGTGAGAGAAAAAAAAAAAAAAAAATATATATATATATATATATATATATATATATATATATATATATATATATATATATATATATATATATACATACATACATGAAGGAGATAAATGAGCAAGAATCTGTTTACTCAATGTTGGTAAATATTTGGCTGCAGTTAATTTTAACTCAGCTGCTTAAAGTGCACAGTAATTAGGCTGGTTGCCTTGAGAATCATCTTAAATGAGGATGCCTGGTCCAAGATTGCTATGATGCACAGAGGTAGTCAAACTTGTGCAGTTGGCAAGGATGACACTAGGTAAACAGGGAAAAGCAAAGTACAATTTTGCATGTTGAAGTCTTAGAAACAAAACTTGCCAGCCTCATGGTCAATGGAAATCTAATCCAGCCCAGGAGAGCCTTGGGTGCAAGCTCTGTCTTTGGATGCATAAGACCTCACATGATCTCACTAAGTTAGAAGTGCAGCAAGAATTTACAATTCTTGTGGATGCAGAATTTCAAAGGCCTCATTTCCTTTTGGATATTGTGCTTAGTCCTCACTGTTTTGCTTATCTGATTTGAAATTTCTAGATTCTGGTTTTCTTAATTTTTACAAAACTTGAGAAATTTTTGGCTCAGATTTTGGTACCAATTCTGGAAAATAAACCAGTGACAAGCCAAGAATGAGAAGGCTTTGGCAAATGGAAACGTTTTTCATGACCATGAACTTCAACTTCTCTACTCTTAGTCTAATTGGCTAAAATGGAAATAAAGATAGGGAGATGCAAATAGCTTCTTGGAAGGAAAGTCCAAAATAATAGTAGTGGAAGGAAGAAGCAGGCCAAAGAGCGAAGAGTGGAAAAGTAAGAAAAAAAAAAAAAAGTATTGAGATTTATGATTCACCATTTGATGATTTAAGCATCTTGAAAAACTGAAGTAGGGTTGGCATCTTAAACCACTACTCCATTTTTTGTTTTCATTAACCAATCTGATGGTCCATACAAAAATAAAGCATTTTAACTGATTTGTGTTTTTAATGCTAAGCCCTCAGGTCATCTTCTCAAAGTTAATTTTAAAAAGAAGAATGAGGAGGAGAAAAAGATGGAGAAGGAAGAAGGGGAAGAGTGCTTCAGACGAAAATACGGATTTTTACTCTATAACCTGTACTCCAAATTTCAAATGATTAGTTACTTAACAGGGAGCTCCAAATAGGGACTGATATGGATGGCTTCACACCTAAGATGAGGACGCACTTATCTCTGTCCTTCCTTTCTTTTGATCTCAAATAGTCTCCAGATTTGAAGCCATTCCTAAACATACACACTAACGCAAATGCTCACGAGTAATCCTCCATTTTTCTTCAGGTTGAATGATTCACACTGATGTTAGACATTATGTAGCATATAGGTTACCAGGCAAGTCTCTCAGCCATGAACTGCATGGTAGCCAGGGAAGGAGGATTCAACTCTAGAGAGAAAGTTGTCTTTATGCCAAGAGGAGGAGGAGAACTCCCACCACCGGATATGGCAGGTTCTTTAGACACTGAGCCAGGGAGGCACCCTCTTTATCCTCTTTATCCTCCAGGGTTTCCCTCCCTCTTAGTCTGTTTCTGAGTTTTGCTTCCCAACCTCTGCCATTACCTCTCTCAGATGGCTGTGTGGACTGCTGTCTGTTTCTAGGAAGGCTGAGGTTTCACCTTGGACAGTGATCCTTTTGCAAAGTTGGTATGCGCTTGTGTATCTCTTTACACAGAACATTTCTTCTGAAATCCCATAGGGCAAACTTTTTGTTGATGGTTCTCAGGATTGGAAAACACGTTTATGTACCAATGAGATCATAATTAGGCTCTGTTCTCTAGGCAGCATCTATTTTATAAGAGACTAATTGACCTTTTTAGGAGGTTTGTCCTCCTGATGGTACAGCACATAGTTTCCATTAATGTACTGGGGTTAAGTGATCATCAGGAGATAACAGACCCACAGGGAGAGCAGCTGAACTTAATTTACACATGTCAAAACAAAGGCTCCTAAAGAGTAACTCTAAAATTGACGTGCTGAGGCTCCTCAGAAATTTTTGTCAATGGCAGCAGGAAAGGGTGGTGAAGGTGCTCTTATTTGCACTCTACAGATTCCATCTGGAGTAGAGAAGGGCACATGTTTTCCTATAGAAAAACAGATATTCCATACAGTTAATGAAGCTTAAGTTTTGGGGTACTCATTTGCATGGATTCTTTCCTGGGCTGTATAAAACATTTTTAATTTATGATTTTGCATTCTTTACACAGTGGATCTCTGCTATGGTATAAATGTCTGAGTCCTCCCCAAAATTCATATGATGAAACCCTAACCTGCAAAGATAAATGTATTAGGATGTGGAATTTGGGGGAAGACCTTAAGTCATGCGGGTAGAACCCTCATAAATGGGATTAGTGCCCTTATAAAAGAGTCCCCAGAGAGCTCCCTAGCCCTTCCACCATGTGAGGATGCAGAGAGAGTGTACAGGCTGTGAACCAGAAAGTGGCCGTTCAGCGGAAGGCAACCATTCTGGCACCTTGATCTTAGACTTCCCAGCCTCCAGAACTGTGGGAAATAAATTTCTATCGTTTTTAAGCTACTCAGTCCGTGGTATTTTGTTATATGAACCCAAACAGACTAAGATGATCTCCAAAGCTGTATAAGTTTCAAGTACAGTTAACAGATTTACCAAAAACAAACAAAATCAGGCAAACCGCCCAAATCCAGGATTCTCAGTTAAATTTGAATTTCAGACAATGAATATTTTTTGTACTACAAGTATATACCATTAAATGTTTAGGAAGCATTATATAGGGATAGTCTTTTATACTAAAGCATTTTCTACTTTTTATCTGACAATATTCAAAGCCCTGGGGAATCAGTAATGGATAAAACAAGCAAATTCCCTTTTCTGATGGAAACTTACAGATAGTAAGCCAATAAGTAAAATATATAGTGTGTCTGATGTTCATTTTATTTGTATTGATTGACATAAGCCAATAAGTATGTCCCTCTCAGTATAAGATAGCAGAAGGAGAAGGGGAAGGGGAATAATTTGGGAAGAAATATGGTGGCAACAGAAAAAGCAGAATTTTATTTTAATTATAGGTTTTATTTTTTAAAACAGTTTTAGATTTACAGAAAAATTGAGATGATATTACAGAGGATTTGCATATACCCCACACCTGTTTTCCCCTATTTCATGTACGTAACCATAGATGTTTCTATATGTAAACATATGTATCTACAATAAGCTAAATGATGTCTCCAACTCCAGTTTATTGTTGTATAGATTATGCTAGCCTCCTTCTTTGGCTTATCTGAAACCTGGCTCCCACGTAATTTATATATATATGTAGTTTTAGAATTGTTAACCGGTGCCCTCAGGGGATATAACTTTATCAGCTAGAGTACAGTGCTGTGTGCAGTTCCTTTTGCCTTGTCTTACAGACTTCACCCATTTACAAAGTTACTTAGGTCATCATGTCCCCTGATTCTGCCTCCAGGTAGATTGTTTCATACATTTGAAATATAATTAGAGTCTCTTATCCTATCTACATACTTTTCTGGATCCCCTGACCTAAATGATTATTGGGTTTTTTTTTTTTTTTATAAATTTGCATGCATTAACAGTTTATGATTTGTGCTGTAAAGTTCTGTGAATTTTGGCAAATTCATAATGTTATGTATCCACCATCCTGGTCAAAGAGAGTAGTTTTGCTGCCCTAAAATATCCCCTGTGCTTCACCTATTCATGTCTATCCCTTCCCCTCAACCCTGGCAACCACAAATCATTTTACTGTCTCAATAGTTTTGTCTTTTCTGGAATGTAAAATAATTGGAATCATGAGGTTAGTAGCCCTTTTATTTACTTAGAAATATGCATTTAAATTTCCTCCATACCTCATTGTAGCTGAATATAACTAATTCCTTTTCATCACTGAATACTATTCCATTACATGGATGTATCACAATTTATTTATTCATCGATTGAAGGATATCTTGGTTTCTTCCAGTTTTCTATGTTCGTAAATAAAGCTGCTGTAAACATTCACAAACGGGTTTTGTGTAAACATAATTTTCAACTGAATTGAGTAAATATCCAATGACACAATTGCTGGATCTTATGGTAAGATTATATTTAGGTTTATCAGAATCTGGCAAACCATTTTCCAAAGGGGCTGTATTATTTTGAATTCCTGCCAGCAATGTTTGAGAGTTCCTAATGCCCCACATCCTCTCCTGTATTTTTTTTCTTTTTTTTAAACTATTCTAGTAGGTTTATTGTGGTAACTCACTGTTGCTTTCATTTGTTATCCCCTGATGCCAAATGATATTGCACTTTTTAAATATGCTTAGAAAAGCAGAGTTTAAGAAGATATTTTGCAGAGAAGATTTGTATAAATAGTGGGAAAGCAAAGCACAATAAACTCTAGCCTCTGGAATTTCCCTCTAATGTCTGTGAAGGTTGAGAGGTAGGTGACAGATAAATCAATACAACAAAAAATTTTGCACATTTCAACCTATGCTGAAGCAACCCTCATAGATGGAAGAAAAGGGAGATTTAATTATGTTAGTATCAGGATGGATGGGTTAGCTAAAGCGATTAGGTAGTTTGGGAATGCTCACCCAAAGTTTTATTTGAGAGCTTAGGAAAGACTTTCTCTTAAAAGAGGACTCCACGTTATTGGTATTTCGGCTAGGGTTAAGGAACCTCAAAATAACAATAAGTACCTATGGAACACGTACGAGGTGCCAAGTGCTGTGATAAACCTTTTGCACGTATTGATATAATCAAAATGCTGAGATACGCTGGAAGGCACTCCCTATGATTATCCCCATTCCTTTTGACAAAAGCTAAGTCGCAGAACAGCTAAGTATCTCATCTAAACTCCATAGCAATGGATGGCAAAGCCTGGATAGGAAATCTTGCAGTTTGACTGCAGAACCTGGCTTCTTAATCACCTACCTCACACAGCTCATCCTATCACAAATCAAGAGGGAAAAATGAGAAAAATAATAAAAGGTGAGACTTTCTTGAAAATGGAATTATATTCATCTCTTGAAAGAAGATATTTTTGTCCACAGTAGGTTAACATTGTATAACAAGAACCCATTTTTTTGTGATTATAAAAATCTAGAACTTTAGATGTGGAAGAAAACTCAGAGATCCCCCTGAATTTTTTCACTTTATAAATTAGGACTTTTGAAGGGAAGGGTATAGCTCAGTGGTAGAGCACATGCTTAGCATGCAAGAGGTCCTGGGTTCAATCCCCAGCACCTCCATTAAAAATAAAGAAATAAAGAAACCTAAGTAGCCCCTACCGACACATAACTAAATGAGGACTTTTAAGCCAGAAGTAGTCATTGTCTTACACCGGAATTGAGAGGGTCTTGGGTTGAGAGTTGTAATAGATCTTCCCAGCTAGTGTCACCTCCAGGACATCATTATTTTTCCATAGAAGCATTATAAAAAATTGTAGATTAAAAATATTTTCCTTTTCTTCTTTTTTTTTTTCTGGTTGACCTATCATCTTGTGGCCAGGCCTCAGACTGGAGGGTAGAATCTCGGACTCTGCTTGCATTTCTCATCTCTGTTACAGCAGGTAAATATAAACAAAGATGCCATCTGTGTGCCTGGCTGCTTAAGGGGTTACCTTTACGCTATTGCTCACTTCATTTAAAAAGAAATCATTCTCTTCCTTCTAAAGGAAGTCAAGTAAATCTAACTAGCAGGGAGTATTTCTGTTTTCTTTCCCTAGTGACAGAAGCAGCAATGCCACAGTAATTTGGTCTTGATTACTACAATATCAAAAGAAAACTCTTGTGCATCTGGTTGCTTTTTCTCTAAGAGATCAGGGGAAGGTGATAGCTAGCTGCAAGCTTTTAATTCCTTGGTTTGCATACTGATTTCAATATGAGACCAGAAAATGAAAGAGAGGTAACTGGAAATAATGCATGCAATTATTTTGTTATTAGGATTTTATTGGTGGAGTAAGGAGGGGGAAAGTAGCTAAGAAAACAAAGCTCAAGTTAATTCCAATGCAGAGCTTTCACAGCATTTGATAAGTCTTTCTGGGAAATAAGCAGCAGCAAGAGATGGTGAGCTGGGGGATCCTTTCAGTTTGTTTTGTAACTGAAGAAAGTATATTGGAACCTAATTAAAAGCATTAATAATGTAATTAATGCAATTTAGAATGTGTCTATCACCAGATATTAATTACCTTGTAGCCACTACAAGAGATAACCATGATATTCTTCGTGATTAGTGCGGTGTACATCCTCTGAATATGAATGCTGTTGAACCACAATAAATCGGTTACCAAACTAAATATTTTTCAAAAAAAAACAGGCATCTTCATTAATACTAACTAAAGGTAGTAGAACTAGGTGGAATCTGCCAATGAACATGTTTTCTTCCTGGTCAAAAATCAAATTCATGAAGAGTCTGAGGGAAAAACAACTAAATTCAATAGAAAAATAGTATGATGCAAATAAAATTAACACCACAGGAGACAAACAGGTCCTTTAAAGGTAAAGAAAAAGCATGCACTTGTTAAGTTAATTAAACAAAGAGGCCATTAGCTTGAGGTGGTTCTAATGGCTTGGCACCAACATAAGCAAGCCGAAGCCTAACCCTGTAAATGCCTCAAGTTTTAAGAACTTGAAACCTAAGGACAGCCAATCACAGCCAATTAAGCTTTTCCAAATAAGACAACTGCTTAAGCCAATCAAAAAATTTCCCTGCTTTGGTTCTTCATCTTGATAGAAGTCTTTCCCTGTTGGTAGAATGTTCTAACCTCTTCCAGTTTGACGCTCCCCAATTGGAATAGGTTTTTTCTCAAGCTCTTAGCATTTTTAACATGCCTAGGTTTATCTTTTAACATCCTGAATTAGAAGAACAATTTTTTTGCCAAGTACTATCATTTACTCTCACCATCCTAAGATTTCATAATTCATAGGATTTCATTTTGACAGGAAATCCTCATAATCTGTGAATCAAAGGGTAAAATATCAAGCAAAATTTTTACGTTTTGGGGGTCTCTTCTCTTTAGCCTATCTTAGATTTTAAGTAAATAGTACAATATGAATTCTAGGGATTATTTTAATTTAAGATTTTTCTAGAAATAGTGCTATCCAGTGTGCTAAGCTCTTTCTATGTCCTGACATATGAAAGGTAGATGGTATCAGAATATATTTTACAGTTGATAAAGCTGTTGTTGTAGAAGTTAAGTCATAGACTCAGAGCAGTCGCTACAGAAAACTATAGATCTGGGATTTGAATTGCAGCCTCTCTAATGCCAAATGCCATGATACTTCCTCACCTCTGTTAAATGTTAACCAAATGTTTTGCCAATTTATGAAAGAAAATGCTTCAAGTTTCTATTTCAACTTATCATGAGATACTTTTATAGACCTAGAGTAATGGCTTTATAGGGACCACAGATCATTTTAAGGTGTTAGATTTTTACATAGTACAACTCTTGATTTAAAAAAAAATCCTGAAAAAATGTGATTTCTTCCCCCTAATGTCAAAGAACAAAATTATTGATGAGTCATGGTTCTCATGGGTTATGTCATGAACTATTTAACAGTCCTATCATGTTTGTTAGCCACACGTTCCCTCACTACTGGCCCCACAGTAGTATGCATTTAGGTTCTGGGTGGATGAATGTGGCTGGTGCCAAATGAGACGATATTTGTTACTTCTGGACTCCAATTCTGCTATGGTAGACTACGACCTCATCCCAATTCAGAAAGTAGTGTGGGGTTGCAGCTCATGTCCTGATACATTGTTACTATTCTTCAAGAAGGACCATCTTCTCCCTGGCTTCTTTTCTCCAAGGTTGTTCTATTAAAAGCAGAGGCTTAGTGTTCATTGGCTCATTTCCCATGCCTCTAAGAGATCCAGAAATCTGTATGTTTAACTGTTTCCTTACTTAAAGCATTACTATTTAAGAATTAAACATTCATGGCTGACTTTCATGATAGAACTGAATCCCAATCGAACATACACCTCAACAACAACAACAAAAAAAATAGAAATTAAAACAGTAAATAATGGAAAGAGGTATTCTCATAGCCATGCACTTTCTCAATTAAGCTCATTCAAAACAATGGTGTGTGTGTTGGCTTGGCCTCCTAGGAATTCAGTGTACATGATTGACTCACCTCTCTGTGGGTCTGAGCCACAGAGTGCCAAGAGCCATGAAAAAAAAATCTCTATTAGGTGTATTGGAATGCTAATGGTATATAACAATACAAATCAATTTCTCATTCATCTGCAGGATTCAGCATGATGTTGTCTTATCTCAGCTGCGTACGGCTGGGCAGCTTTTCTTCACATAGCCCTTATCCTCCCTGTAGTCTAGCAGGCTAGTCCAGGCATGTCCATCTCTTGACCATGGCAGAAACACAAGAGTGAGTCCAATGGCACAAGAACTTTCTATAAAAGTACTTTTTCGAGTAACATTATGCCTGCTAGCATTCTATTGGCCAAAATAATTCACATAATTGAGTTTATACACAGGGGCAAGGAAAAACACTCTACTACTTTAGCTGGAAATGATGCAAAGTCACATGGCAAAAGTCAGCTTTATAAGGAGGAGTAAAGAATAGAGGCCTTTAATGTAATCTGTATAGCAAGATACCAAACACATAAGCAGTTATAATGAACATAAAGAGTAAACAGTAATGTTAAAATATCTCCCCCCAATAATTTTTAAATCACTCTGTAATTACAAGGATTAGTTACCATCATATGCAGTTATTGTCAATTGCAACTGTGTTGAGGTTGCAAATTACTCAGGCAGGCACATACAGAAAATGTAGGTACTGTACATTAACTTTCCCTTCTGATTTTCTTATTTTCTCTACCTTTACCTTCTTCAACCCTCCCTTAAAAATGTGATTTTGCCATGTTTACTTATGTGAAGCACTGCAAATCTCTCAAGAACCAGATGATAGAAATAAATTATCAATATGAAATTTTAGAACCAATGTCAAAGTAGAAAATAAAATTAGCATATTATCTGGTTATTCCACATTTTATGAATAATATTACTGAGATACAAAGAAGTAATATGTCTTACAAAGATTTAGATGAGAGAATTTGGAAGAAAAATCTCTTAGTGATTAATATCACTTCATATTTCAGTTTTATTAGCCAAGTTGAAGATAAAGAATTAAGTTTGCATCACCATTTTTTCTTATACTACATCGTACATGACTATTCACCTTTATTTAAATGTCTACAAAACTCATGAACTGAAAAATGTTGATTAGATTTTATTGCTTTTTATCAACAGAATTACATATTTTTTATTGCTTTTTATCAACAGAATTACATATTTTTTCTGTAAAAAAAAATTCTAGCTTTAAGCTTCTAAAGACAAGAGGCTGATTTTCTCTGTTTAACTACATTTCTGGAATTATGGATAAGAATTTAGTCAAAATCCTTTGCCTATGTAGTAGAAGTACTTTTGCCCATATACACTCCCAAAAACTACAACCAAGATAACCCAAAGTGAACTAATTCTAAGAATACAGATGTTTCCCTGGGACTATGACTGCCTCCCAAGGTCACTGAAATTGTGGTATTACAAAAACCTAGAACTATGAACCAAAATACATACTGATTTCACCTGGCCAGGGGCACGGGGATTCTGAAAAAAACATGACATTCATAGGTAGCTCCACTTATTTGCCTCTTAGACAAACAAAAACAGTGGCTATTGACATAACAGTAAAAAGAATGATTCTAGGATTTTCCCTCATGACTCAAGACAAGCATTTACATTATTTAGACACTCAGTGTCTTTCCTGACTTATGATCGCCTTACAGTCTATGGAATATATTTAGTGTCCCCATGGAAGCAATTACATATGAAGCATCAACATATATTTATTTGGTAGACAATGTTTTCATAGGTCCCTGCAGTGTATTTTAACAGTGGTGGAGACTAAAATTTTGGTGTAATATGTTTTTATCTATCTTTTAGATCAAAGAAAATCCAGTACTTGTAAATTGTAGAAAGCAACTGAAGGTTTCATAAAGTTGTTGAAAGTGGTAAAGTCATAGAAATGAATTAAAAGTATTCGGATGTAGAAGTAGTAAGTAGACCTGGGTTTTGCTTTTCATCTTAGTTTTTTCTATGTGGTAAAATACACATAGGATAACATTTACCATCCTAACCATTTTTAAATGTACAATTCAGTGCTATTAAATACATTCACATCGTTATGTAATCATCACCACCATTCACCCCCTAACTCTTTTCATCTTGTAAAACTGAAACTTAATACCCATTAAACAATAACTCCCCATTTCCACTCTCCCTCCCCCGCCAGCCTGTAGCAACCACCATCATATTTTCTGTCTTAAGATTTTGACTCCTCTACCCATATGATTAGTGGAATCATGCATTATTTGTCTTTTAATGACTGGCTTATTTTACTTAGCCCACTGTCCTAAATATATATTCATATTGTAGCATATTGAAGAATTTCGTTCCTTTTTAAGGCTCAATAATCCTCTGTTGTATTTATATACCATAGTTTGTTTATTCATTCATTTGTTGATGGACACGGGTTGCTTCCATATTTTAGCTATTGTGAATAATGCTACTATGAATATAAGAGTACAGATATCTCCTGGAGACCCTATGTTCAGTTCTTTTGGGCATATACCAGAAGTGGAATTCCTGAATCAGACGGTGATTCTATATAAATAATTTTAAGGGACTTCCATACTGTTTTCCACAGTAGCTGTATTATTTTACCATCCCATCCACCAATAGTACATAAGTTCTAATTTCTCCATATCTCCCAGGACATTTAGTATTTTCCCTTTTTTTCATATAAGTATCCTAATAAGTGTGAGGTGGTATCTTATTGCAGGTTTGACTTGCATTTCCCTACTGAATCCAGTTGGTTGTTGTTGTTGTTGTTGTTGTTGTTGAGTTTTAGGAGTGCTCTATATATTCTGAATACTAATCTCTTATCATGGGATTTGTAAACATTTTCTCTGATTTTGTAAACTGCCTTCTTACTCTGTGCATAGTGTCTTTTGGTGCAATTTTTTTTTTTTAATTTTTATGAAGGCAATTGGTCTATTTTTTCTTTTGTTATCTTGCCTTTGTTATCATATCCAAGAGATCATTACCAAATCCAATGTCATAAAGCTAATCTCTTATGCTTTCTTCTAAGAGTTTTATTGTTTTAGGTCTTACAAGGATTCTTGTTCCTTTTAGATTTTTGTATATGGCGTTAGATAAGTGCACAACCTCATTTTTCTGCATATGGATATCCCATTTTCCAGCATCATTTATTGAAAAGACTGTCCTTTCCCCACACCATAGTTTTGGCACTCTTATAAAAAATCGCTTGACTGTATATGTGAGGTTTATTTCTGGACTCTCTAGTCTAGTCTATTGATATATATGTCTACCTTTATTTCAACATCACATCATTTTGATTACTATAGATCGGTAGTATGTTTTACAATCAGAAATTGTGAGTACTCCAGTTTTGTTCTTCCTTTTCAGTACTGTTTTGGTTATTCAGGGTCCATTGAGATTTCATATGGATTTTAGCATGGATTTTACTATTTCTGCAAAAAATAGCATTGGGATTTTGATAGAGATTACACTGTAGATAATTGTGTGTAGTGCTTACATTTGAACAATATTAAGTCCTCCAATCCATGAACATGGGAAGTGTTTTTATTTATGTTTTTTTAAATTTCTTTCAGCAACATTTTATAGTTTTCATTGTACAAGTCCTTCATCTCCTTGATTAAGTTAATTTCTAAGCATATTATTCTTCTTGATGCTATCATAGGTGGAATTGTTTTTGTGATTTTCTTTTCAGATGGTTTATTGTGTATAGAAACACAACTGATTTTTGTGTGTTGACTTTGTAACCTACTACTTTGCTGAGTTTATTTATTAGTTCTAACAGTTTGTTTTATGTGTGTGTGTGAAATTTTGAAGACTTTCTTCATTAAAGATTATATTATTCACAAACATGAATGATTTTGTTCCTTCCCTTGGAAGTTGTAAGCCTTCAGTAGATTTCAGAGTTACAAAATAGTTACGTCAGACAGATTCTGCCAGTGCAACTGTTGTCTAGGTAGGGAGACAAATTCTTCGTCCTTCTTATTCTGCCATGTTCCCAGAATCTTCCTAATTGACTTGGTTTTAATAATAAGTTCCCAAAACATTTAAAAATTTTAATATAGTCCTCCCAAATAGAAGTTGGCAGTTAAGCAGATTGATAGGTAATTCATGGCTAAAACAGTATTTATTATCCAAATATCCAGGCCATTAAGTTGAAATGCTTTAATTTTTATTTACTTGATGATAGAAGACTCTCTTAGATGTCCTTAGAATTCCATACACCCAGATTAAAATAATACACCTAAAGATGAAATTATCCCCAAATAATTAACATCTCTGTATTGAAGATGTCCACTTTCTCTTTTACAATTTAGGAATTTTTGATTATTAAAAAAAAAAAAGCAAGCACAGAGACAAATAGAGAGGCTACTTGGCTATTCATTGGCATGAAGGTCTTCTGTAAATGAGCTTCTCAAGGAAAAGTTGGATTTTTGATTGATAGGAGCTTCAGGCTGTATTTTGCCTGGAATATTTCTCCATTCCCAGATTTTCTTACTACCATAATAAATTCTATAGTTATCCCATGTGCCAAAGGAAGAGGTGTTACTACTTATGTAATGAATGTGCTATGATATACTCAAATTTGGACTAATAAGAAGCCAATAAAGAAATCACTGTTTGAAGGTACATTAAATATTTCAGGTTCGAGATAAATATTATTGCATGAAATTAAGGTAAACCATAGTAACTCACATGGCAATAGGAACTAATTTGCTACTTTCTAATATTAAAAATGCTTTATTCATAAAAGTTTAAACACATTAATAGTAACCAAACAATCCAGAAAACATCTTGTATATAAAATTTTTGACAAGTAGTTATTTACAAAATAGTTCCAACTAATGAAAACCAGGACATTGTAGTAATTCAGCTACTAAACTTGCATAAATTAGATATAACCTTAAAGTTCTTTCAGCAGTAAATATTCTTTATGAATAAAGAGAGCTGAATAAAGAACTTAAGTGTTTATATCCTTTGTTACAATAATTCAATTTCTAAGAATAAAATCCTGGAGGGATATTTAATTTTTTCAAAGATTTGTACACAGATAAATCAAAACTATTTACACCCATATAAGTGCTCATTTCTAGAGGAAACATTTAAGTAAATTGTAGCATATCCACACCATGAAATACTATGCAGCTATTAAAATGATGCTTATAATTTTTAAAGAGGCAGATACAAATCTATGATATAATTATAAATGAGAAAGAAAGCTACTCAGTTTTATGTGCATTATGATATTATAAAATGATATATAATACATCGAGAGAAGGAAATTAAAATGTCCATCTTTGACAGTGATGGTATTATCAACTATTACTATTTTTTTCCACACTTTCCTAATTTTTTCAATGATCTCATATAATACTATCATTAGTTTCTAAATATTAAATTTTTTAAAACTTTTATCATCGGACATCTGCTGAGTATAATGAACTGACTATGTGCTAAAAACTTACACTTAGCAACATTGTCTGTACCCATAACTTGGGATTTCTATTTTGTTCTAGGAAATGTGGTGACTCTGCATGATTAGCAGATACAAGGGATTATTTTATTTAATATTTACTCAACCTGCCTAGTCACAATTTTGGAACTCTTAATTTTTAGGAACTTAATTCATTCTGTACCTTAAAGAAAACTTTAAGAAGCGTCTTCTTTGCAAAAATAGGCCTCATAAGACCAAAGATTAACTATAATTCCTTGGCTGTCCAAGGAACCCCCAAATACTACTTATCAATGTAGGTTTCTTAGGTCACTAGCTTACTGTGAAAGTTCCTTTAGGTAGCACTTGTTCAGAACTCATAATGCACTAATATTTTAAAAGTGCTTTTTAAACAACAATTCATGTCTTCTGAGTTTATATTCCCCTAAGATTAGACAGCTGTAAAGTTGATTTTCTTATTTTTAATTGACTCTGTCTACTTTTTGGGAAGTGGTTGCGTTTTAGAGTTACTCCTTTTTCAGGTGTGTTAGCAATTATTAAGGAATAAATTGTATTGTTTTCATGACAGATTTGAACTTCTGTCTGAACCAAAATACAATTAAAAGCCACAGTCAGTCCCAAAGATGATCTAGGCCCTTTCCCCTTCTCCTAGAACTGGGTTATCACTGATTTCATGTGAAGAAAAGAAGGTGAGTTTTCTGAAATCCTTAGGACAGTACCAGTCTGCCAGATTCAAGCAACTCAAAAACCATTGTTACTAAATATTTTTCTTTTCTTTCTTTTTTTTTTATGACCAAGACTAAAGCAACAATGAATGGTCTATAATGTTTTGCTGTGTAATTGGAGATGATGATGAGGTGGGATGGATTTAATAAAACTAAAGCTGGGAAAGTCTGTGTCTTAAGTGAGTGGAGAGAAAGGGCAGGTACCTATTAAGGAACCATTTTATGAGACCATCATTTCCATTGTTGTTACAGAATTTTCTGTAACTTATGTTCCTAATGTGACCCTAAGACTGCGTAGCTCTTGAGGCTCTCTCAGTCAGCACTCAGGGAGAAAGCTTCTGCTGAATGACCTTCTTCAGAATATTCTGTAGAATCGCTGAGTGCTTGAAGAATCGCCTACAGGCGAGGGGAATTTTATTAGATAGAACTTACTTATCTGGAATGAAAATAGTTCACCAGAGGCCAGCACCACCAATCGTAGAAAAAAGGATGGCAGAGTCAGAATTTGGAAGAAGTGTAATTTATCTAGATCCTTCTTCATGCTCCAGAGAGGGCAGTAATTAATTCAAGGATTGTGAACTAAATATTTATCCTAAGTGTAAAGTTGACCAGAGTTAGTTTTTTCCCCTGTGATTTTGGATCTAATGCCGTTTGTTTATTGACATTCAATAAACATTAATTATTAGTAATGATTCTATATCTTCACTGAAATATCATTCTACTCTGCAATTTTTTCAGTCAGTGTCTAATGTGAAACTTTTCTGTGACAACTAATTTTAGTGCTTTCTATACTTTCTGTAAGTGAAACACAATAAATTGAGAGAAGCTAATGGCTTTCTTAGACAGTATCTTTAATATACAAGATCATATCATGGCCATTATTTTCCCTGTGTTTAAATATTTACTATTAGTCTCCACTTTTAGTTCATCATTCTCTATATAGTTTATGAAATCAATGAGAATAAAATATCATTAAAATCTATTTGCTGCAAAATATTCCCCTGCACTAAAGTCAGAGCATAAAAGAAAATCTGTTATTTATGTTTTATTAATAAAATTCAAGGAGGCCCTTTCTGTACATTTCAACTATGTAACAAACATTTAAATTCCGTTGTTCAACCATTATTTATTGCTGTGTGTGTATGACAAAAGACACTTTGAGTTTCAGACTAGACAAAATTGTACCTTCTTAAATTGTAAACCACCTGTCAACATATTTGGGTCTTCTCAGGCATCTCCCATGTCCCAGATTACCAACTCCAGCATTTTGCATTTCCTGTACTTCATGATATGATTGGAAAGCAAGGACATTGGCTGCAGTTATAATAAAATAATTGAGAACTATTTGAGTGTCTTGCAGATACTTCAAGGAGAATAAGAACTCATACAACTGTATTACATAAAAAAAATGCTCCAATAATTTAAGTTTTAATACCTTCAAGAAATAATGCCATCCTAATTTTATCCTTAGCATATTAAGATAGGTTATTAATGTACTGGGCACATCTAGTAAGAAAGGATTTTACCTTTCTAGATCAATATTAGTAAATGGAGGTGCCACCATATCTTTAGTAGCTTTGAAAGCGTAGGTTAAGGTGACTTGCACTCACGCAAGGTTTTGAGGTCTGCAAGACTCTTAGAAAGCTTAATACTTCTTTATATTCATTTATATAATTAGATTGACTAGGGTTGAAAAGTAACCAGACCAAGTTTAGTACCAGATAGAATCATGCAGTTTTGCAGCTACTACTGTAGTCCCTGCCTTAGAGAGCCATACTGCACATTAGCATACAAAGGTTGTTGGTGGTCCTGCAATGTATACAAGTGTTTAACTTTCTTAGCCAGAAAGTTCCTATTGTATTAACTCTTTTAGCATTTTATCATAACTGTGTTCTTCAGAAAACCATTTATAAAAGGTAACCTAAGCCAACCTCTTTTTCACAGATGAAGAAAACAGAAGAAATGATTGGCTAAATATCTTGCCCAAGATTACAGCCTGTTAGTGGTAGAAATCGATGTCAACTCAGATATCCAGACATAGACACATAGGCTCATTCATTACCTTGTTCAGCCTTCCCTCACCAGTCACTATTCTGTAAATGGAAATGATGTCACTTTTCCAAATACTTCAGCAATTATAAAATTATCTTCAGGTTGGGTTCATAGCTACAATCACTGAACGGATCTCCACCCTTCACTGATATTTTTTGGTACATTAGCAGCTACATTATGTTGAGTGAGATGGATTGTCCTCCATAACAAACAGCAATATAATGCTTTTCCACATAAAGCACACAGCTTGAAAATTCGTCTCAGTTCCCACATCTTAAATATGCATAAACAACTTCACCCATATCACCAGATGTCATGTCCAGCCTCTGAGTTTATTTTAAATTTCTGTTGTACCCATTTGCCCTGGCCTCTGCAAAGAATCAAACAAAATAGTCTCAGAATGTCTTTCCTTACAAAATCAATTAGAGTAGTGACATCATTTTTTGTCGACTTCCTGCTTATCTTATAACTCAGGCAGTTGAGCCAAAGCTCCTTTGCTTAAATAAGCCAAATGAAATAGAATGAAGTCATCCTTATTTCTCCATATCGAGTTGGTGTTAATCATTCAGGATTGAAACCACCCTCATTTCTGAGCAAGGGCTCATTTTAGGTGGAGCCATTCTTATATTCTCAAAATATTCATTTCATGTAATTCTATCAGTCTTATGTGGAATGCTTACTGTATATCAGTCACTGTGCTTATGGAGATCAGGTGTACAGGTCCAGCTTTCCAAAAATTCATATTTTTGGATGGGAAATAGATAAAGAATTAAACAAACAACACATGATATCATAAGTGCTAAGTAACAGAAGTGTTTACAGGGAGCCAGGAGCGAGAGAAATTCTAGAGGACCCAGTGTCAGGTTTGTGACAAAGAATTGCATCACCGTTTCCCATTCTTTTTTTTTTTTTTTCTTTCAATTCTCTTTCTTTTTCTGTCTAAAAGAATTAGAGGAAAAGTTAATAACAAATATGTACTAGGCAGTCAAGGGGATGAGTGAGTGTGTATGTACGTGTGTGTGTATAAGTAAGCCGAAAAGTATTTGTTAGGAGCAAAAAACATAAATTTTTATGTCAAAATAATATCTGAATTCCAGGAAAGGTCATTGGTAACCGCAGTCATTTATTAAACTGTGTATGAAAAGCAACCCCATATCCTGAGCTCCAGTCCTCGTTGGCGCCTCCACAGCTCCTCTTTGGCAATATTAGCCTTTTTCTTTTCTTGCCTAGAGTACACTCATCAGAAACTTTACTTAACTTTCCCACAGACAACATGAAATAGAGAGGGAATCTAAGCAAAGGCTCTAATCCTCTCTTACAGATTCGATAGACACTAACCAGCCATTCAAGTAACTGAGAACTTGTCTTCCACTGGATTACCTTGCTGCTAAAATTCAGACAGGACTCCAGACAAACGAAGCAAACTCTGACAAGTAAATGTATACCCTAGATCATTTTGTTCTGGTGAAGTCCCATGAGCCAGAATGACTTAGCAGCTTTTAAGCCGTGAGATTCCTAATATCATAGAGAGAGAGCATTCTGTTCAGCAGCTAATTCTCAGGGAAAATGAACAAATCTCAGCCTAAGCCATGTAAAAATTCAAAACAAACTGTAAACCTTATGGGAAAAGCCCTTATAATGAAATAGACCTAAGACAGGAATTTTTTTCCATTCTTCTTGGAGATACTGAATAACAGTAATTATAATAATATTAGCAAACTGGAAATTAGTGTAGTGATATGTGCTAAATATTAACAGCTTAACTGCTAACATTGAAACCACATACACTAACTATAACTTTGTTTACCAGGGATTGGTAGTAAACTTGTGTGTCTGTTCTGAAATCCTGTATTCTCCCTCCACCCTCCAATTTGTGATTAAAGCATCTGGCATTAAAATAAGCAAAAAACTAAAAACAGCCCAAGCTCACCATAATGACTTCCTTAGACCACCAACATGTGTTGCATTTCACTGGAGGCTGCATGATCTGGAGTTTCTGTGTTTCCTCCTATAGAGGATGAGGCATGCATGAGGATAAACAGCAAGGGGGAAATGAATTTCACTAACTCTGTTTCAACACAGAGAGGGGCAGTGCGTAATATCTGACAGCAACAAGCTTTACCATGGAATTTCAGCTTTTTCATCCCACACTGTATCCTTTCCTATATTCCCAAGTCTCCATAAAAATTTGGAAAATTTAAAATCATCATATCTCTCTCGTCATATCCCTAATATTTTCTGCCCCATGTTAATGATATTTCACTTGGATAACTAGGAGTATGCAATGGGTATTAGAGCTTTTACAGTGGACATCCAGAATATTTGTATCCAAATTTCCTGTTGATGCCTGAAATTTGAACCTAAAAGTAAAGTAAGGGTCAAGTTACTTTCAGTTTTAAAAACAAAACAATAGGAAAGCGAGTTAAGCAATAAAAAAAAAAAAGTATTGTTACAGGACATTGGGATAAACAGGCACCCATCTGAAATGTGTATCACATTGTTCAAGATATACAGATTTTTTTAAAATCCAGCAATTCTATATCTAAGAATTTATTCTAGGAAAATAAAGCTATGAACAAAGTTATATGACTAAGGTAATTAAAGTGGTGTTATTAGTATTATCTTTGCCATTAATGTTAGAAAATACCATTAGTATATATTCTGCATTAGAATTCCAGAGTTATAGTGTGCTCTGCTGGGCTCTGAGTTATTCTAAGAACCTGATGACACGCCTAGTTGCTTAGTACTAGTGCTCTTCTATTGCCTGTGCTGGATGTCTGCTGACGTGACTCCCGCTGTCACTACACTGAGGACCTTTATGTATTTTAATAGGGTTACTGTTGGGTGAATGGGTCAACAGGAGGTGCATTCCAGGATGAATGGTTGCCTATCCACAAGATTAACTCAGCCAAATAAAGGATTTATTTGCAGCCAAAGCCTCAAACAGTGTAATCACATCACCTCTATTCATCAGTATCAATGAAATCACAAGAAACCTAAGAATTATCTTTATCATCAGGGACATGCTTTTATATATATATATATGTGTATGTGTGTGTGTGTATGTATATAGGCTTTCCCTCTCTCTATATAGGCTGTCTTCTGGGCATGGATATACTTGAGTCTAATGTTAGTGATGCAGGGGAAATTCGTGGATCTGTTGAGTCCACAAATAACTGATTTCATCACAGGGGTTGTTTTTCTTAATGATTTCCAGGTTTAAATATTTTCATTTCCTAAATGTGCCTGCCGTGGTAGCTTCTGTATTTGCTGCAAAGTATAAATTTCACTTGACTTCATCATATACTCAAAATCTCTGAATTGTTATTTCAAGTAACGAGGAGTAGACATGCAAACTCATGGCCCAAGATCACAGTAGCCCTAACTAAGTTGACCTAATTCTTTATATTCTCCACAGAGTCCAAAATTTGTATCTCTATTTAGAAAATCGTCTGTTGCCTGTTGTACACTACAAATAATACCAGTCCTCGAATATTACAGTCACATCACTTCAAATATTACAGTCACATCACTTCAAATAATGACCTCACCTTTCTACCAACTAATTTATTCAAATGGAACTTGGCACAACCTTAATAGATAAAGGTCAGGAATACATGACAGGGTATACTTATCAGTGATAAGATCAAGGGTTAAAAAGTTCAGTGAGCTGAATTATGAGGAGATGTTGTAAGGCAGAATGAGATTGAACATAAATTTTTAAAAAATTAATGAAACTTCAGTGAAAACCTGAAGAGAAAGTTAAATAGAGTCGGCAATGATGTGTTACTCTGTGTTTCAACAGTATGATTCTTAACCAAGAGAATATTAAATGTTCCAACTCAACATTAATTGACTTATTTGGATAATGCTACCATTCCACTTTGAAGTACATCCCCTTATAGCTGGGGCAAAGACCTGAACGAAGTAGATTACAAATAACATGACAATGGAGAAAAATAGACAAATTTAATATTATGGTCCATGAAATTTCATACAAAACCTAGGGAAATACAATTAAAGAAATGTATGAAAATTTAGAATTATCAGTTCCTGATCATTCACAGACAAAAAATGGCCATGTGACTCAAGAAAAGATTAGAATAAAACTGAAAACAGGATTCTGCTTATGAATTATTTCTAGCAATGCCTTGTGAATCTCATTAAGCTTTTTCTCTAAGGAAAGATGCTATAGCTTTTACATCATGGGATTTTTTTTCTCTATTCAATTTTGGTCATTACTAATCCAAGAAATCTGGAAAAGTTGTTAGATTCCAAGCTACTTTCATGAAAGAAGAGCTTAACAATAGGAGATCTCAGATTGTTTAAGGACACATTTTCTTTTAGGTAAAGCAACATTTCACAGAACGCTATCATCAGACATTTGGCAATTCCCTTGCCTTCTAAATAAGAGCCTTGCTTAGCATATGTGGGAATTGAGAGATTGCACGTATTGGTTAAGCCAGAATTCAAGTAACCAACATGTGGAAGACATCAGAAAAAGTTATTCCAGTGATCTCACATTGGCAAATACGGAGCTATGACTGTTTCCAGAATAAACAGATCATTCTCCTTGACTGTGCACACCCATGTGTGAACACATGTAGACGCACAGGGAATTGAAGAAATGAAGTAAAGAGGGAAGAGCAGAGACTCAGGAAAGAAAGAAGCTGTGCCCCACTGGATGGCTATAATCATGCAAGGTAACCCACACCATTGCTCAAACGGTTGAGTCAGAAAGATGGGAAAATATTGGAGGAAAGGAGAGTGAGGAATCGGAGGAAGAATCCATTTTCCACTTCACCTGAATCCTTTCATATGCATAGCCAGCCACGCTAAAAATTTAAGAATTAGTTAAGTTTGGAATGACCTTTTTCCTAAGCTTCAACTTGGTAAAATATATGGCGGGGGTTGCAGGTGTGAGACAGCTAGGGATAAAATACATGGACTGCTCGGATAGCAACTCCACTGGATTGATATTTCCTGAAGGAATCTGGCTGCCTCCTTTCACTGGCAAGTTCCCGTATGAGTAATATTAATGTGAGAAGAAAGGTACTTGGTTGCTGAAAGTCCCTCACCAAAGCAAGCAGGAAATACCTTGGGTGTAGCCAGTCACTCTTCAATGACTCCTGAGAGTCAAGACAGAGGCTTGGCTTCATGCAAGTTATTTCTTTTTTAAAACATTACTTTTGATTTAGAAAGTCAGTTACTAATGTTACCAAGACTAAGAAAAGGAAGATATATACCAGCCTTGCCCCCATTTTCTTTTTAAAATATCCAAGTGATATTTTACTGATCTTTTGGGAAGGAAAAAAAGTTAAGACTGCAGTTGAAGATTCACCTGAATTGTGGAAAAGAACATAGTATTAAGTAAGAGAAAATCCCAGTCGCTTCACTATCCACCATCTACAGTCCCCACATGATGATTTATATTTCATTAAGTCAATACAGTCATAAGAGACACAGGACTTCATCTATAAAGCCCGAGTGATTAGATTATTATAAATTTTTCTAGCAGGAGTTTGGGCCAAATTGCTTGTTTGATCTCAGTTAAGTAATTCTTAAACAGGGCATAGTCTATCAGTGAATTCCATATTTTAAAAAGTGAAAATTCTAGTCACAAAGAAATTGAGTGTAGATGAGAGGAAGGAATATTTACTTTGTTTACTTCTTTTGAGTTTTATTATTTTCGTTACTCTTTTTTTCCATTAATGTTGCATGCAAATGTAATGTAGGAAATTTTAAGTGCAAATGAACTTGGCTCATCTGGTAAACTTCTGAAACAGGTGAATTAATTAATATTCCATTCAGTATGGCATAAGAAAACCCCCATATTATCATAGCCTAGACAAGAGAGGGGTATGTTTATTGCCCACATCAGTGAAAGTAAGCCATCTATTACTGCACTGACAGTGAAGTCCCTGTGGATTTCAATTTGACAACTTCACAACCCATTAGGTAATGACTTCTATCCTCATGGTCCAAGATCATGGTCCTAAACAGCTAAACAAAGGTAGAGAAGAAGGCAGGAGAGAAGTGACAAAGGGCCAGCACCAGTAGTATCTAATAGATGATATAAGAAACCCATATTTATGTCCTATTGACAATTAGTCACATACCTAAGTCTTGCTTCAAGGAAGCATGTAACTTTGTTATCGTGGGTGTCTTAAATTTTATTACAAGAGAAAAAATGACATTGAGGAGCAACTGACTGTTATCAGTATATTCCACAATATTTTTAGTCTGGAAGCCTATGACAAGCAAGTCACATTTTTCTCCCCAAGGTCTAACAAAATCATGACCAGGACAAACAAGCCTCTGACACATTTATTAATATTCCATAAGAGAAATAAATAGGTGAATAGAATTTCCACTAGGACATTCTGAATCTTGATAAAGTAAACTTTTTAAAGAAACAATAGAATGCACTGTAATGGGACTTTTATCTAATTCCATTTTTTAAAATTCTCTTGGGAGTTTGTACAGATTTTGCACTGGGATACTTTAGTTATGTTTACTGAGTAAGCATAAAAGACGCTTAGTGTTTGTAGAATCCAAAACTCTAGCTGAAATTCCTATGAGATAAAGATTTTTATACATAACACATGTGAGATCTAGAGAGAAAATTAATCTAAATTGCATAGTTAAAACCTATTGATCTGAATGTGCAAAGTGAGGGTTTTTCTACTTTCATATTCTGATTTTTCACTGTGAACCTGAATGTGTTGATTGTCTAAATTCAGAATAACAAAAGGTAGTATGAGAGTGAATAAACCAAGAAATCAAAATATGGCTGTATTCTGTACCCCAAACTATTGTAAGCTTTTTATCATTAGTATTTCCCAAATGGCTCTTAAATAGTTAATAGCCAAAGAAATTTTTTTAAAAAAGCAGGGAAGACTGAAGTTTGTTTTCATTTCTCCTGATTTAAAAAAAAAAATCTTTTACTGAACATTTATATAAAAGTTTCTTCATGTGCAGAAAGAGACAATGTTCATGTTCATAATTTCAAATTCACTTCAGCTGAGAAGAGTGTTACAACATTCAGGAAAAATAAAATGGAAAACCATCTGCTTACCCATATGTGTGGAGTCAAAATGTCATGGGAAAGCTGGAGCTTGTAAGAAGAGTGGGTATTACATTAATCAATCTTCTTTACTCACTGTACAGTATTTTTGATGGTGCTGACTATTATTGCCTTAAACATTCTCTATTTTTTATTTGTTTTTTAAATCATAAGATAGTGGTCAATAAAAACAAACAAAACCAAATAATTCAGAGTGCCATTTTTCTCAGGCCAGAAACAAAAGTGGATCTTGGAAGTACAGGTCATGACAAAACGTGTTTTATTTCAAGTATTCAACTTGCAAAAGGTCATTCTCCTTATAGAAAGGATAGCACCTGTCTAATATACTTGTATCTTCGAGGGCAAAAGCTGTTGAAGCAGAAACATGAGTGGCTCTTTCTTCCTGCTGGTTATTTCTGTTTGGTCTTTTCAGAGGCTAGGTCCTTTCATTATCTGAGAGGAAGAAATTAAGTACATCTAAGACTTAAACACCTATCAAATTGTTCCAAAAGAGTTTTCTTAGGCTCTGGGATGCCTAAGATTTAGGGTCCTCAAAGGAAATCAGACTAAGTTCAAATAAGAGCTCTTTTAATTCCGTATCCCTCCCTGATTGTTGGGAAGCAAATTAAATATCCTGAGATCATTCATATTTGGTGATAATTCAGCTGAGATTCAGGCAAGATAAAAATCCCAGAGAGGGTTGATAGCCGAGGGCTTAAGACAACAACAAACTCCCAGCAGAGTAATTTCTTTAGTCTGAAAGCAGACCCAGATGATTTAGAACATTACCCACTACAGTCCACCCTTATGTCACTTAGATCTATTTGCATAAGTTCTGGGAGCAACTTCTCTAGAATGCTTGAGCCTCTTCTGGGGGCAAAATTTATGAGAAAGAAGGTTTGTGGAAAAAAAAATACAACCCTCACATATAAAGCTGGCCATAAGGTCACAACTAATTCTCTAAACAGTGTTTCCTCCTCTGTTACCATGTCTACATGCCCCTCAGCTTTGGTTCATCCCTTGGATAATCTGGGTAATTTACATAGTGGGGTGACACAGACCCTTGTTGACAAGGATCTGAGCCCTTGTTGTCATGTTCTTCGTAGGCTATGCCTGCTATTTTTATCCATTTACCATCAACAGTGATGAAGGGAATAACAAAAGACCAGCAACTGGCTCAGCTGAGAGCCAGAAACTTTCCTCCTTGACCCCAGTATGTAACAGAAGTCCTGCCTTGGCCTTATTCTAGTTTCTGTGTGGAGAGCTAATTACAGGCAGGGAAGGGTGAAAGCAGAAAAGCCGGTCAGATACTATTCAACTACAGAACAGCAAAGAGAATACTGGGCTTGGGCCCAGGTAGTGGTCATGAATACTGTGGAAGGCAGTCGAGTTCTGGATGCATTTGGAAGGTAGGGCTAACAAGATTTGTTGAGAGAGTACATGAGGTGTGAGATAAAGATTGCAGTCAAGAATGATTATTTTCTAAAATGTGCAGATCTTGAAGACTCCATTTTTTTGGCGAGGAGCTACTTTTATATATCAAAAGATTTATTTTAGAAACAAGGTTATTCTCTGTTCCTATAAAATGGGATTCCCACTTCAGCAACATGTTTCTGACAATGATACTAACCATTTTCTCTAGGAATACAAAAGTACAGTCTAGTTGGCTTAATACCAGTTCACCTCGTAAAGGGTCTATGAACTAAATGAGCTTAGCCAAATAAAATTTATAAAATCAAATAGAATAAGAATTTTCACAAGTGACTTCAGTTGACTCCTTCAACTTTATCTCTTAATTCTCCTTTGACTTGCTGATGCAGTAATAGAGAACAAATTGTAGTACCTGAAATTGCCACGCTCTCTCTCACTTCTATTCAAAACTCCCCACCCCTTTTAAGACTACACTGTGATGTAATCCTCCAGAAAACCTTTCCTCATACCCTTACGTCTGCTCTTCCCTGAAGTCACGCTGTTGTGTCTCGACATGTCTCATGGTATTTTTCTGATTGTGCTGTAGTAACTGAATTATCTTTCTAGATCTGCAAGTCCCTGAAAACAAAGAATCAATCTGACTCGTTATTGTATTCCCAGCACCTTGAACATTTTCTAGCATAAAGAAAGTAGCCAGTCGGTATTTGTAAAATATATAGGTGACTCCTATTTTATTTTAAAGAAGAGATTAGTACCTAGCTACTCAAGAATGTATCAAACACAATTCTTAGAGGTCAAATCTAGAGCAAGTGTCTAAACTCTAAGGCTCAAAATAATCACCTAAATGATTCATTAAAAATAAAGATAAAAAAATATTTTAAAGACTCTTATTTTGCACGTTTGAATTGGGGCCAATGATGATTCTGATGTAGATTTCTTTAACAAACCAAACTTGTAGACACCCTGGCCTAGGGTTCTCAGAAAAAAAATGGAAAACAAAAAATTCTCTTATCCAACCACGTAAAGTAGTATAATTGGCAGTTGGAATTAAGAGGTGATCTGAATCTTGAATCCTTATTTTTATCACAGGAAGTCAAAATCTACTTACAACAAAAAGCCTTATAAGAAGTTAGATCTAGAATTGAATTGCATTATGAGTAATACATAAGAGATCAGCCAACCTCACAATCTAATACCTACAAATTTAATGAGCTTTATTCTGAAAAAGTTGATTTAGCTAAAATTTATTGAAAATTCTCATTGTTCATTATTTTTTAGCTGTCAAAGAGTTCATGATTATCTAAAGGATTTTAATTGCTAGGTATCTATTCATTATATTGCAGTTGAGATTTTATTTATTGTTAATTGTACATTATTTTTAAAATTAAATTTGTACAAATTTAAATTGTGTAAATTTTTTAAGTGACTTACCTTTTCAAACACTGAACGAGAACCTGTTTACATAGGAACCAAGTATATTTCCATCAATTCCTCTTTCTTTTGGTGAAGTATAAAAGTCAGCATTTTCAGGTAAATTTATGGCTTGGTTTCTGTTAAGTTTGAATTCCCTCCCTATTGCCTTTCAAAGAAAGAAAATAATAGTTTTTTTCTAGAGAAAAACATCCCTAAAATGGGGTGTTTTTCAAATCTGTCTTTGAGCAGGAGAAGCATAACCGTCCAGAGCAAAGCACCTTGAGACACACAAGTTTCTTCATTTCTTAGCAACATGAGACGATGCTGAGCTGGAATGTCTCTAGGGAAAAATGAAATGCCGTGTGTGTTAATATTTCTATTCCTTTTGTGTCAGTCAGTTCTAAGTAAATGGCCATGAGGCTTCAAGTTTTCTTTAGCACACAAAGTGCCACCTCTAAATGTAGTGTCTTTTTGGGAGTTAAAAAAAATACCCCCAGCAAATTTTTTCTCAAAAGGAAAGATCTCACGTTCTACTTTGAATTATTTGAAGTACCTTGAATTGCCAATAAATTAAAATGAAACTGTAAGTATGTAGACAACTGGCTGGAACCACTCAGATATCAGTATCATCGTAATTCCTTTCCACGTTCATTTTATGTATCCTCCTGACATATACTAGCAGGTCCCAAGCATCTGTCCTTAGGCAAACCATCGTTTCTCATTGTGCTACCCTCATGCATTGCTGGAAGCCCCAAATAAGTAAATGGGAAATAGGAGTAGAATTAATGATGATCTCCAGGTCCCCATTTAATTACTCTATCAAGGCAGGCTTCAAATGACCTTCCTGCATCTACTTTCTCCCCAGTTTATTTCCTCCCAGAGGCACAGGCAGATTATTCTTTCCAAAACTTCACTTTGATCATGTCACTTCACGTTCAAGAATCCACATGACTATCCATTGTTTATAAACTAAAGGATATGCTGTATTCTTTCCTTTCTATGCCTTTAATCACACTATTTATTTATTTATTTGTTTATTTATTTATTTATTATTTATTTTTAATGGGAGAAAAGGAAGCAAATTTTATTTTGTTTTATTTTTTTCTTGATTTTTTAAATTCAAGTATAGTCAGTTTACAATGTTGTGTCAATTTCTGGGTACAGCATGTTTCAGTCATACATATGCATACATATATTAGTTTTCATATTCTTTTTCATTATAGGTTACTACAAGATATTGGCTATAGTTCCTTGTGCTATACAGAAGAAACTTGTTGTGTATCTATTTCATACATAGTAGTTAGTATCTGCAAATCTCAAACTCCCAATTTATCCCTTCCACCTCCTTTCCCCCCTGGTAATCATAAGTTTGTTTTCTATGTCTGTGAGTCTGTTTCTGTTTTGTAAATAAGTTCATCTGTGTCTTTTTTTTTTTAGAGTCCACATATGAGTGATATCATATGGTATTTTTCTTTCTCTTTCTGGCTTACTTAGAATGACAATCTCCAGGTCCATCTGTATTGCTGCAAATGGCGTTATTTTATTCATTTTTATGGCTGAGTAGTATTCTATTGTATAAATATACCACAACTTCTTTACCCAGTCATCTGTTGATGGCTTAAATGTCTTGGCTATTGTAAATAGTGCTGCTATGAACAGTGGGGTACATGAATCTTTTTAAGTTAGAGTTCCCTCTGGATGTACGCTCAGGAGTGGGATTGCTGGATCATATGGTAAGTCTATTTTTAGTTTTTTGAGGACTCTCCATACTGTTTTCCACAGTGGCTGCACCAAACTGCATTCCCACCAGCAGTGTAGGAGGGTTCCCCTTTCTCCACAGCCTCTCCAGCATTTGTCATTTGTGGATTTTTGAATGACGGCCATTCTGACTGGTGTGAGGTGATACTTCATTGTAGTTTTGATTTGCATTTCGCTGATAACTAGTGACATTGAGCATTTTTTCATGTGCCTATTGGCCATTTGTATGTCATCAATGGAGAATTGCTTGTTTAGGTCTTCTGCCTATTTTTAATTGGGTTGTTTTTTGTTGTTGTTGTTATTGTTGTTATTAAGTTGTATGAGTTGCTTATATATTCTGGAAATTAAGGCCTTGTAAGTTGCATCATTTGCAAATATTTTCCCCCATTCCATAGGTTGTCTCTTTGTGGCATTCCATCTAAGTGCAACCGCAGGAGAAAGCCTAGGTTAAGCCAGCCGAGGAACTACCCAGTATACCATGAAAATTGTGATAATACTAGTGTAATATTGTTCATACCACTTAGTATTTGTTTTTCAGTTTGTTATGGAGCAAAACAGCTGACACATAAAGTACATGCTAGATGTAATTTTAGGTGCCAGATATTCATTTCTAATAAAAAAAGGCAAGGGCCTTGATTTCATGGATTTTAAAGCAGAGAATGACAAAAGTAAATACATGCACAAGAAAATACCATATACAAGCATATAAAGTAGTGACACATTTTGCATAGGGAATTAAAACAGGGTGATATAAAAGAGAGAGATTGGTAGTAAGGAAAGCCCATTTCAGGGTGACACAGGGACCCAGCCCTGTATCCAACCTATAAAAGGGTTTTGATTGATGGCAGAGTGGTTTAATTTTGTTTCTGTTGTTTTTGTTGTTCTATTTTTAATAAATGTGAAAGCTTTTAAGAGAAACATGCCCCCTTTTCATCACAAACTCCCTGGTCCTTAGTGTCTTATATTTTGGACTCTTCATATATTTCTTATCCATCTCAGCCTGAGGGTGCCTTGTATCTTGCATTCTTTGGTTTGTCCAATTCTCCTCGCACAGGCCGCAGTATTCCTTTCTCTCTGCTTCCAATAGCTCTGCTCATCCTTTACAATGCAGTTCAAATCTCATTTCTTTCAATAATGTCACCTTTCCACTTTCCCAAGCCTAATCTCCAAAGTGCATTCTCTCTTCAAAAGTATAAAATGGAGACCTCATCTCTCAGGAGACAGCACCATACTTATCCTAGTGGTTCTGGTAATGGTTCCAGATAATTCATATAAAATATCGAACATAGCTCCTGGCACAAGGCACAATTAAAATAAGTGATGGAAATTGTCATTACCATCATCACTTTCATCATTGTATTTAATCCCTTTTAATTAAAATATAATTGATTTAGTGTCTTTAAAGCATCAGTTATGGTACTAGTTCCTGGGGAGACAGAAATGAGACGAGTTATCTCTCTATTATGTTATTCATTGTGGGTTAATGATCATAATCAGTACAGCACATAGACCTGGGCTGCTTGGGCCCCGCCATGAACCTAATGCTTTGGAGGACCTCCATCCAACACTCTCCAATCCGTGCTCTTTCCCAAAGGACCAGGAGTCCACAGGGCCAAGGAAACATGCCCACCTAATACACCCCTTGTAGACCAGTGCTTCTCAAGCTATCTGTGGTGGAGAACCCATTTTTGTTCCATCTTTTCAAGTTCAATCTGTTGTGGACAAATATATCTGTAAAATATAACAAAAATGAATTACAAGGTAAATTAAATCTTAAAGCTGATGTCAAATGCAAACCCATTTTTCAATGATTAGACAGGAATTAAAGGACCTTGCCAAACTGCTAAAAATAAAAGTTTCTAAATTCTTACATCAATTTCTGCCCTTATTGTGTTGCAGACCAATAATAAATCTTTTCCAATCTGACAAAAGTCTGCAGAATACATTTTGAGTAACGTTGTAGTAAAAACTATGTTTGGAGTTCCTAGAACCCCAGAATTCCATTCCCAAATGAGCAGTAAGAACAAATATTTGGGTTAAGTAACTCTGGTCGAAAGGCAAAAAGTGGAATGAATTTAGGAGTTATTACTGAGGTAGAAATGACAGGATATCAATTACGCCTATAATATTTATAATACCTTTGGCTCATCTCTAAGCTTTATTCTAATAACATAAACCCTTTTTTGTGCCTCTAAGACACATCAAGAGTTGGCATATATTTTTGCTCAGAGCAGCACTAGTATCTTCAAGAGCCTCGATGCAAACTTAGGGCTGTCTCATTTCTAAGCCTCTGCTCTTTATCTTGCACCAAACTCATCATTTCCCCATTTTAACTGTGTCTAT
Organism: Camelus dromedarius; assembly: GCF_036321535.1. Classification (NCBI taxonomy): domain Eukaryota; kingdom Metazoa; phylum Chordata; class Mammalia; order Artiodactyla; family Camelidae; genus Camelus; species Camelus dromedarius. The sequence continues at coordinate 76,149,438 of NC_087440.1, forward strand.
TCCTTAGACCCACTCTTAGCTTCCTCTAGCCTGAAAGTAAGGGCTATATATTTAGTCCTTGGAACTCACAGCATTGTATACCAACCGCTGTTCTTTGCATACAGCCCTTAACATGAAGCTATGAAGCAACAAGGCTTTGAACGAGATCATGGTTCCTAACTTAGGCATGCCAGGAGGCTGTGATGTATTCACAGGGTCACCATGGGATATGTTAAATGTGCCAGGGAAACACAGAAACATCTTCTGGACACCTCAAGCACTATTGGCTCCAGTTTCTTCACAATTTCAAGATTGGATTACACTACTTTCCTTCTAGTGATACCTAACTTTGTGAAACATTTTTGAAGGTTGCTGAGATAAAAATTAAGCACCACAGGAAAGCGAATGTGGAGCAGAAATTAAGGTAGTAGTACTCCACCGAATTCTAAGCTTTGAGAGGCTATACAATGCCCAACAGGTGTACACATCTCATTAGTAGATAATTGAAGTTATGTAAGAATGAAATACAATTTTTTCTTTTGATTTATGTTTATTAATTCTTAAGTGGTACTAAGTTCAGAGGACATAAATACTTCGTAAAATTCTTAGACATAACTACTTAACCAGTGAAACTGTGTGTTCCTTTTATTCTGGCCTAGAGCACCATAAAAAATTAGTTAAGTACTCAGGATACAAGAAACAAAAAACACTGGGGAGCTTCTCATATGAGGTTCACCTTATGCCCCCTTAAATCCTGCCTTCATTACTTAGTGATTGTGTGATCTTGGACAAGTTTAACTATCCCATTTTTCACCTTTATTTTTCATCAAATGTGGATAATTGTATCTACTGCCAAGATTTCCTATGAAAGATTAAGTGCAGTAGTACTTAGAACATTGTCTGTATTCAGTAAGTGCTCCATAAATGTTAGCTATTATCATTGTTTCTGAGTTTACAACTCCAGTTCACATTCTTTCAGTGCACTAGGTATACTTTGTAAACCCAGTGTCTCTACTCATGCTTTGTGGTTTGAAAACAATTAAAGACAATTTTTGATTAAAAATAGTAAGATATATTACTACAGACTACAGTTACCCTCCTCCTTTTATAGGATGAGATATTAGATGAATGGATACACAGAACACATTTTTTTTTGTTATTTTGCCACATTCTACTTTATTGGAAAAAGGGAGATTTAGCAAAATTGGCAGAAGTACTGCTAAGAACACAACTGAATGGAACTATATCATGAACAAAGCCACAAAAAGACAGTTTCTCTATTTATCAGAATCTCTCAGCTACATGGATGGTGATGTTTACAAGGAAGATTACAGATGCATATGTAGGTAGCTTTATGGAATCTACAGGCAGGATGCCATTTCTTTGAGAGCCTCTTTCTCCAGCCTCAGGGAAAAGCAACTGCCTGATTGAAATCATTTCCCAGGTGTGGAAGTGTAGGGGGAAGTGTAGGAAGAGCAGGTGGAAGTGTAGAAACTGAGCTGATATTCAAGCTTGCTGACAGGTAGGAGAGGTCATAAGTCTGACCAGAGAGTACTCTCCAAGCCAGAGACCACAGAACTGAGCACAACACACATAGAGAGTGCTTCCTTAGAAACCATTGGAGGGGATGGATATTTCTTGGGAAAAATAAAGAATTATAAACTGGTAAGGACTCAGGGTAAAAAACAACGTAGCCAGTGGGGAATATAACAGATGGATCTAATCCACTCTTGGAAGTGGAAGGCAGTGGTAGCGGTCAGAAGTGAACTCCCTGAACAAGTAATATTTCAATTGAGATGAAAAGTATGAGTAGATTAGTTAGGCAAGAATGAGGTTTTCTAGGCATAGGAAATAGCATGTACAAAGGTCTGGATAACAAGAAGGAACATACCATATCCCAGGGTCAGTCTGGCTTGAAACAAGGGCAAGCAGAAGAGGTAAGAGATGATATGACGCTGGAGAAGGAGGAAGGAGTCAGTTTTTCAAGGGGTTAGTAGGCAATTTAAATATTGTAGATGTAATTTAAAGAGCAAAGGGGAGACCTTGAAGGTTTTCAAGTTACCTAGTACAAAACTAGGGAAAAACTCTTTAATTGGGGGCAACAGTGGATGCTGATTAAAGATTTAGCAGCCCTGTAATTCGTAAGCCTTCATTGCCCCATTGTTCCTTTTCATATACCCTGATGATCTTAATTCATATTTCAGAGATGATGAAAGGAATTAGAAGAAACTTGCACAAGCTTCCATCATCACCTCTACAAAATTGCGTGTGTCAATGTTTATGTCCTCTGCCTCATCTTTTGATACTATGGAGGGAAGGTCATTCCTCCAATTCAAGGCTGATTCCTCTGTCTGTTCAGTAGACTTCATTCCCACATCCCGCATCAGCTGTCGGCTCTTCCATTTATCAGCAAAACTTTGAAAGAAGTTAACTCTACTTACTATCCATCTCCATGTTTCTAATATCCATTTTCTCTCAAACTCACTACTATGATTTAATTCCCACTATTCTAGTCTAATAGCTATCAAGGTCACCAATAGCCACACTGCAAAACCCTACAATGTTTGACATTAGTATTTGGCATAGTGGATCACTACTACTTTCCTGAAATTTTTTTTTTTCTTGGTTTCTGTGATTCTACTTCCTTTTGTTTTCTTCTGTATATTATTGGCTGACCTTTCTGCCCTATTTTCCAAATCTTTAGAAATTAGAATGTCTTAAGGATCAGTTCTTAGATCTTTTCCATTTCCTTCCTTTTTTTTTCCTTTTCTTTCCTTCTCTGCCTAAATATAATTCCTTTGGTTGTCATCCACTGTCAAGGCTTCACATTCTTCCTATTTTTTTGGTTGTCTATCAGAAAATCGCTTCCCTCAATACTAAATCCATATGACCAGCTGCTTCTGTAAAATCTGCCTTTAATTGGTCACCTCTTTGCACCATAGACTATAAAACTGCCCCTCTCAGTTTCTCAGTAAATGGAAACTCCATTCTCCTAACTTCAGTCCAAATTCTCTTGGTATCTTTATTCCTCTGTGTCTCTCTCATTCACATCTAATCCATCAGCAAATCCTTTCTGCTATGCCTTCAAAATGTGACCAGAACCAAATGACTTCTTAATTTCTGTGTAAGTAGCATCTTGTCTCAAGCCAGTTCTCATGTCTTTCTGGACCATTGCTGTAGTCTCCTACTGTTGTCCCTGTTTCTATTCTTGCCTTCCAACAACTGTTCTCCACATACAAGCCAGAATAATACATAGAAGAAAAAAAAAAAAGCATAACACTATGACATGCTTTTCCCAAAACCCTCAAATGACTTCCCATCTCACCTGACATGAAATCTAATGACATGACTCTGGTTTACAAGGTCTTATTTGGTCTAGCTCCTGCTTATCTCTCCAGCCACACTTCCTATCATTCTTGCTCTTTCTCACTTCACTGAAGCTGTACTGTGATCCTTGATGCTCTGTAAACATACCTCTGGCCTCCGCGTCTTTACACAGGTTGTTTTATTTTCCTGAATGTTCTTCCGTCACATATCTGCATTTATAATGGGTATTTTTCTTTTCAATTTTTGAGATTTTTTGTACTGATATTTCATGGAAGAAATTATATTTTAAAAGATGATTTGGAATACAATTATAAATTAGTTAAACACACAACACATTCATACACACATGTAGTAATATAATTATAACTGAAATTATAAAATACTATCCTTTTTTCTATGTGAAATACTTGACATTTTCTTTCTGTATTATATTATTTTCTATTTTATTAAGAATACTGTTCTTGAGAGGGATCAAGATGGTAAAGTAGTAAGATTCTGAGCTTACCTCCTCCCATGGGCATAAAATTAAAATGGAAACACAACATTCCAAAATCTATGGGATGCAGCGAAAGCAGTTCTAAGAGAGAAAGTTATGGTGATACAGGCCTACTTCAGGGAAAAAAACTCAGATAAACAATCTAACTTTACACCTAAAGGAACTAGAAAAAGAAAAACAAACAAAACCCAAAGTTTGGTAGAAGGAAGGAAATAATAAAGATCAAAGCAGAAATAAATGAAATTGAAACTAAAAAGAAATAGAAAAGGCCAATAAAACTAAGAGATAGTTCTTTGAAAAGATAAACAAAATTTTTATATCTTTAGCCAGACTTACCAAAAAAAAAAAAAAAAAAAAACAAACCCAAAAAACTGAGAGAGGGGCCAAATAAATAAAATCACAAATGAAAGATAAATTACACCCAACACCACAAAAATACAAAGTCTCGTAAGAGATTACTATGAACAAGTGAAAGCTAACAAGTTGGATAACCAAGAAGAAATGGATAAATCCCTAGAAACATATAATCTTCCAAAACTGAATCAGGAAGAAGTAGAAAATCTGAACAGACTCATTACTAGTATGTCATTGGATTAGTCATCAAAAAACTCCCTCCCAAAAAACCAAACGTCCAGGACCAGACAGCATCAGAAGTGAATTACAAACATTTAAAGAAGAGTTAATGCCTATCCTTCTCACATTATTCTAAACAACTGAAGAGGAAGGAACATTTCTGAACTCATTCTTTGAGGCCATCATCACCTTGAAACCCAAACCAGACAAATACACTACAAAGAAAATTACAGGCCAATATCTCTGATGAACACAGATGCACAAATCCTCAACAAAATATTACCAAACCAAATTCAATAATAGATCACACACCATGATCATTGGGATTTATTTCAGGGATGCAAGGATGGTTCAGTATGCACAGATCAGTCAATGTGAGACACCACATTAACAAAAAGAATAAAAATCATATTATCTCAATAGATGCAAAAAAAGCATTTGTCAAAATTCAATATCCATTTATGATAAAAACTCTCAATAAAATGAGTATAGAGGGAACATACCTAACATAATAAAGGCCACAAATTACAAACCCACAGCTGTCTTACTCAATGGTGAAAAGCTGAAAGCATTTCCTCTAAGATCGGGAATAAGAAAAGGATGCCCATTCTCACCACTTCTTATTCAACATAGTGCTGGAAGTCCTCGCCACAGCACTCAGATAGGCAAAAGAAATAAAAGGAATCCAAATAGGAAGGAAAGAATTAAAACTGTCACTATTGACAGATGACACGATACTATTTAGAGAAAACAATGCAGACTCTGCCAAAAAATTATTAGAATTAATAAATAAACTCAGTAAAGTTGTGGGATACAAAATAAACATACAGAAATGCATTACATTTTTATACACTAATAATGAGCTATCAGAAAGAGAAATTCTAAAAATGTCATTCACAATTACATCAGAAAAACTAAAAGTACCTAAGAGTAAATTTAACAAAGGAGATGAAAGATCTATACTCTAAAAACTGTAAGACAGGGATGCAAGAAATTGAAGACAACACAAAAAGTAAAAATAATAGATAACATGCTCATGGTTTGGAAAAATTAATACTGTTAAAATGTCCATACTACTCAATGCAATACATAGATTTAATGCAAAATCTACCAAAATACCAATGGCATTATTCACAGAACTAGACTAATATCCTAAAACTTGCAAGAAACCAAAAAGAACACTAAATACCCAAAACAATCTTAAGAAAAAAAAGAACAGAGCCAGACGTGTTATGTTCCCTGATTTGAAACTATACTTCAAAGCTATAATAATCAAAACTGTATAGTACTGGCACAAAAACAGACTCATATGTCAATGAAAGAGGATAGAGAGCCCAGAAATAAACTCATGCTTATATGGCCAATTAACCTCTGACAAAGGAAGCAAAATAGATGCACTGGGGAAAAGACAGCCTCTTCAATAAACAGTGTTGGGAAAGTGGGACAACTATGTGCAACAGAATGAAACTGGACCACCTTCTTACATTATATTCAAAAATAAGCCCAAAATAGATGAATGACTTACATGTAAGATCTAAAACATAAAACTCCTAGAAGAAAACATAGGCAGTATGCTCTTTTACTTAGCAATATTTCTTTCGGATATGTCTCCTCAGGCAAGGGAAGCAAACACAAGAATGAAAAATGGGACTTCAAAATAAAAAACGTTTTTTACATAACAAAAGAAACCATCAACAAAATGAAATGTCAATCTACTGAATAGGAGAAAATATTTTCAAATGATATACCCAATATGAGGTTAATATAAAAGAACTAGTACAACTAAGTATCAAAAAACAATCTGTTTGAAAAATGGGCAGAGAACCTGAATAGACAATTTTCCAAAGAAGATTTACAGATGGTCAACAGACACATGAAAAGATGTTCCACATTACTCACTATCAGGGAAATGCAAATCAAAACCACAATGAGATCTTACTTCACACCTGTCGGGATGGCTATTATTAAAATGATAACAAATAACAAGCGATGGCAAGGATGTGAAGGAAAGGAACCATTGTGAACTTTTGGTGGGATTGTAAATTATTGCAGCCATTATGGAGAACAGCATAGAGGTCCTCAACAAATTAAAAATAAAACTGTCACATGATTCAGCAATTCTTAGTATTTACCTGATGAAAACAAAAACACTAATTTGAAAGATATGTGTACTCCAATATTCATTGCAGCATTATTTACATAGCCTAAATATGGAAGCAATCTAAGTGTCCATTGATACATGAATAGACAAAGATGTGGTGTGTATATATATATATATAAATATATATATATAAATATTACTCAGCTATTAAGAATAAAATCTTGCCACTTATGACAACATGGTTGGATCTAGAGGACATTGTGGTAAATGAAATAAATCAGAGGAAGACAAATACCATATGATCTCACTCTTATGTGGAATCTAAGAAAACAAAATAAATGAACAAACAAAACAAAATAAAAACAGATACATATATCTGAAGAACAGACTCATGGTTGCCTGAAGGAAAAGCTGGGGGTTGGGGTAAAATAGGGGAAGATTAAGAGACACAAACTTTCAGTTATCAAATAAATGTCATGAGTATGTAATATACAGCAAAAGGAATATGGTCAATGACACTGTAATAACTTTGTATGGGGACAGATGGTTACCAGACATTATGGTGATCATTTCATAGTATATTTAAATGCCAAATCATTATGTTGTACACCTGAAACTAACATAATATTATGGATCAACTATAATTCAATAACAAATTATAAATTAAAAAAAATCCCAGTTATATCTCAGAAAATGCTATCGTTGACACACCAAATTGATTTTATGACCTTTTTTTTCAATTTGAAAACTACTGTTATAAAAAATGGTACATATCTAATGGTCATTCTTTATCATATTTATTCTGCTTTAGTTTTATAGTAGCACTTATCTTCAGCTTCTATGTTATGTGTTTACTTATTTCTTTGCTACCTTTACTCCACTAAGATGGACAGTCATGAATGCAGGAACTCTGGTTGAGGACTGTATGTCCTACATCTATTGCAAGGCCAGATATTTAGTGAGCCCTCAAAAGACACATGCTGATAAATAAACTATTCAGGCATGATGCTATGCATGAGATATTTAATAGGCTATAACAACAAAAATGCGTGATGGATTAGATCTGAGGCATGAATGAGAAAAAAGTTTAAGGACCTACCTTATGATTCTGGCTTACTCAGCTAAATGATGGTAGCATTCCCTAAGGAATACTACTCTGCTTTGGACAAAGTATTTGAAGGAAGAAACAAGTTTAATTTTGGACTAGTTGAGGTTGAGTTGTTTTAGAACATGTAAGACAAGACATCAAGCCCTGAATCACCTGAATGAAACTGGCACAGGTCCCATGCAAGACATTCAAATTCAAAAGTTCAGGTGCAATATATCATTGTTATATTATCTTTTTCTTTCCCATTTCTTTTCTCTATACAGCTTTTTTCTTAGGTCACAAATCTAAGAATATAAATTACCTTCTTTTCCACATGTTCTGAAATATGAGATTATACTTTCTCATTTTAGAAGCCACAAAAGATCATATTTTTAAAATTTGAAAACTTATATGGTTATGCAGGTAAATAAGGAAAAGATGAAGTTTCCCACAATTTCCCTGACAAAACATACTGGAATCCACAATGTTACTGTCAGAGAAATACTTGACTTTTTAAATTCAGAAATTGGATGGGGCATCTATGGGCTAACCCAGGGCCAGAGACTTCTCAAGCTATTGGTGTGAACACCACTGAGTGAAGGTAATGCTGCGACAGGGACTGAAGTCCCAGCTTCCTGGCCAGAGGGGTCCTGGAGGGGAGGCTGTGAATCACACAGTGGCAGCATTTAGCCCAATATGCGAGGAATCATTTCAAGCCTAGCCAGTTCTCTGTCACCCTCTTTCTCGAAACTTGCTTCTAATTAAACACTGATAACAGGAAAACAATACAAAGAAAAGGATTTGTTGGGAAAAACTTAAGGCAACATTCCCTGAATGTTCAATAATAATAATTATACGTTGTAGAAAAAATAGCAGTCTGATTAAATGCATTTGAGAATTGCAGGGTTGAATAGGTAATGTAGGTTGACTTACTCTGGGACTCTGCACTATATAGTGTGTATTTTATGTCTCCAAGAAGATTATCTAACATCCAGGTGATTCAAAACACTTTTTGAAGATGAAATCTTTTTTTGTTGTTTTATTTCTTTTTTTTTTAGGTAAATAGCTCAAGATATGATTCATGGGACATATTCTGAGACATGCTAGCATGGGTTATTTTGTTATCACTCTTATATTAAAAATTGTATTTTTGAAAAAGGATATATCATCACGAAAGTCCCAGATTATGGTAGGAAGAACATCAAGGCCACTTCTCATTCTTATCAGTCTCATTGTGAACACTGTCTTTTTTATTTGTAAAAAGAGGTAACAGTAATCCTAGCCTAGACAGTTAAAAACAAGAAAACATTATCTTCCACAGTGTCGCAGAGTCTTCATGGGTCCAAATAGATCTAATTTTGAGGATTTTATTTTACACTTAAATTTCTTTCCAAAATATTTTCAAAAATTTTTTATTGGGGGAAAAGTAAGTAGGTTTACTTATTCATTTATTTTTAGAGGAGGTACTGGGGATTGAACCCAGGGCCTCGTGTATGCTAAGCACACACTCTACCACTAAGCTATACTCTTCCCCCTCCATTTCTTCTTATTCACATCTTCTTTTAACTTTTAAACACTACAGCGTCACTCCTCTTTCCTGCTCAGCCCAGGAATTATTGCCAGGGGACCTCTTTCAAGTCTTATAATCGAGACAGAAGTTAAAGACTTTCTGTGTTATTTTTAATTTTCAATCATGGCTTCTAAAATCGAGGCTCAGCTCTTTTTTAAAAGCTGTGGCTAGAACTGTAATGGCTTGTTTGGGGGAAAATTATGTTTGTTTCAATCAAGGCAGAATCTCTCACCAAAACTTACTCACTCTCACAGGGTAGATAAGAACAGGAACATCTCCTGTGCACTTCCACATCATTTTGGATGTCCAGGTCCCAATGCATTTATTAGAGACAGAAAGGACCTGGTTTCAGTAGGAAGGTGCAATCACAGAACCCTGAAGGACTGTGTACTAGTTATAGACAGCGCTTCACAGGGCAAGGGTAGCAGTACCAAATATATCCTTAATAAGACTGCTTGGTTTACTTGAGATTGGGGAGGTTGGGGTGGAGAAGCACATTTTACACAGCTTGAGTTGTCACTTGTCACAAGAGGATCGTTTACATTTATAACTGAAGAAAAAACAAAGCGGAAATGTTAATATATTTTTCATTTTTGAACCCAACTTATAAAATTCTTGAAATAGAGTAGATGGCCAATAGTAGCTTTTAAATGTTTTATTACTAGGTTGAAAGCAGCTGACAGCTTTCCAGAATAAGTATAGTTTGTTTTTTTTTTTAAGAAAACCTGAACAAAGTGGTTAATGCAAAAAATTAGTGTCTTTTTTTTTTTAATGTGAGAGTTGGAGATGAAGGTGACAGGGGAGATGTGGAGTTCATAGGACGACTAGGTACGCATAATTGTAAAGTTTTAAGAGAAGCAAATGATGGTTTATATGCTACAAGTACCATAGATTTGAAAATAATTGTTGTTTTTTCCAACTATGCTAACTCCTAAGCTAGTTGCTACGTAGGAATCATCCATCACTGAGAAAAAACAAACTTTGACAGTTGATAAATGCGTATCCAACCATACCACACAAAGCTAACCAAAGTGAGAAGTCTGGAAATCTGCAGTATTCCAGTAGAGTATTCAGCTGATACTGATCAGCACTTGCATATGAGGGAATTACACGCGGCTGAGAAAAGAACCACCTGAAAGGATTAGCGGGAACAATGCTTGGCATTCACGTAGGACCTGGAATTGTATTGATTTCACCAGCCAGACTGGAGACCCTCATGATTCATGGGGCACTGGGTAGAGCCCACAGATGGTTTTCATCTCAGTGTTGGGAGGTAAATAGCCCTCAAATGAGCATCGTTCTGGTCCCTCCTAACAAATACTAAAAGTAAGGCCACCTCTTCCACCAAAGTCAGACTGTTTCCAAGTATCACAATTACATCCCAGGATGAAGTTCAAGCATACCAATAAGAATTTTTAAAAATCGGTCTCCCCTAAAAAAGGCAAAATTGAAAAGTCTAACATCCAATCAAAAATAACAAGCATTCAAAGCAGTAAGAAAATATTATCCATAACCAGAAGTCAAACAATCAAAAACAAACTAGAGCTGGCTTAGGTTTAGAATTAACAGGATATTAAAACAGGAATGTATTCAGGTAAACGGGTGGTGCAGACTGAGGGAGGCAGAACTTCAACAGAAGTTAAAATCCTCCATGCACAGCACCATTTTGCCCATTCTGCACTCCCACAAACCTCTACAAATGACAGAGCGGGGTGAGAAATTCAATACTCCGGCGTCCTCAGCCTCAACTGGGACAACTCTGATGCTTGCTATATGTCACCAAGGGACTCCCTCATAGAATGATTCCAGTTGTGCAAAGTGGGTACTTTTTATTTTGTTTCCTTTCTTCTCAGTCTGACTTTCTCACTCCCCTAATTTTGTCTCATAGTATCTTCTTCTAAATAAATTACTTGAACTCAAATCCTTACCTTGGGATCAGCTTCTGAAGAAATTCAAGTTATGACAGTGACTATTTGGGAAGATTTATACTAAATATCTAGCTGAAATGCTTGCTGCTGTTAAGGAAGACAAGTGGTGAGCTCAGTCTGAATTCCCATAATTGAGATTTTGGTTTCCATTCCACATAAGTGTTTAGATATTTCAGATAAATAAGTGATATTTACCTCCATTTTCTTGTCTCTTCATTAACTTTTTTCATTATGTGCTGTGTGTTGGGGGACAGAAGGAGAGGTGCTTGAACAGCACTTTCTTTCCTCTTTGAACACGAGCATCCTTCAGCAAACTTAAGCTTTGAAAATTTCCTGATGGCTTTAGAATGGAAACACCCAATGGCACACTAGGATCTTCTACATACTAGCTGAATTTTAAATAAGAAGCTCTCAGTATTTTTGCCTTCAGACATTATCTTACTCATTTTTAGCCAAAAAAAAAAAAAAAACACTTTATTCCAGCTAGGTATTTTGCCCATTTCTTCATTTTTCTATAGGCACCAAAAGTCTGTCGAGATAAGATTCATGGAGTTATCGTTACAATTTTTGTCACTTTAAGGTAACATGTTAGCATTATTAAAGCCTGGGATTTTATTAATGAGTATTTTATTGCTATATTTAATCTAAGAAAAAGTGAAAGGGATGACTTTTTTTGTGTGAGTATTTTCAGGATGCAGTGGAGGAAATATTTTGTGATAACTAAAGGGTCTTCTGTTGAGACAATATACAATAAAACTTCCTACCATGATCATGAACAACCATAAGCATTTCCTTTATTTTTAACATAAATAGTTTTGCGAGTTCACATCTCTTCAGGTTTTAGGGAATTAGTTTTGAATTTTTGTTCGTCAGAAAGAGTAATGATTTGTTTGAAATTAGTTTGCTCTTTGATGGAACAAACCACTGTATTTCCACTTGGGAATAATCATTTAGTCCTGATGCCTAAATAAATGTCCTAGGGGAATTTTTATAAAGATTTGGAGAGATTCTCAATTCCTCACTGGATGCCATACTGAATAAGTGCTTTTTATAAGGCAGTAAGAGAATAGCTCAAAAATCTACAAAAGGCATTATTCAAAAGAATATTCAACCAAAATCATTTTATTCTGTAACTAAAATAATATTAACTAGTAAATAGTTATTGCCTGTAACTGTTTTTCACAACTCTTTAAATGAAGTCCCTTTCCTTGAACTATTTCAGACACAAACAGAACTGAAGTCCCTTGCCCACTTATCCACCCATCATCTTTGAAAAGGTGGACCAAGAGAGGATCATTGACCATCTAGCCCTGTGGATATTATCTCCTCACTACTTTCCTCCTTAGGCAGAAACTGTCTTTTTCTTTTGTTCCTAAAAGGATTGAGAGTGAGGATACAGGATTATAACTTCCTCTTACTAATTGGGGCAAATTATTTCTGACAAATACTATAAAGCAGCAGTGATATACATGTAACTATAACTCAAGTCATGTCATGTGTCCTTCCTCCCCTTGTTGCTACTGATAAACATCATCTCACAAGGGAATAAAGTAAGCCTTACGGTGCTATCCTCTCCTAGTCACAGTGTATCCAGTCCATTTTCCCACAAATGAGGCAAGCATTGCCAAAATGGCTAAGGGGTATACCTGTTGGCTGATGCAATAATACTGGAGGTCCCTGGGCATATTCCATCATCTAAAACAAGAATAATGACGTTTTAAATATTAAATGAGTCTATTTAGGCCAGACATTCAGAATAGAGCTTGACATATAGAGAGACTTCAGTAAGTCAGTTGCTGTTACTGTAAATCTTTGCACTGGGGCATTGTCCGAGGCAAAATGAAAGAAAGAGGTCTTTGTCTTTCTGAATTTCCACAGTCTAGTTTAATAAAATAACGTCATGGTACAACAGCAGCAAGAGCCCAAGGATGGGTGGTATGAGTGTCTTCACCACCAGCAGATTCAGAGCATTTTAAATTGTTATTAATTCGGGTAATATACTTGCTTGGGAATTCATTTTATGAATCTGGTTTCCAACTTTATGGACTTTTCATTTGGTATTACCTTCTTCTATAATGCAGATAAATTTATTTCATTTGGATTTCAATCAGATTAAGATAATCTACGAATCAGGATTGCTTCCAACTCACCAGGGCACCACTATATTAAGGCTGGCCTTTATTCAATGATCAAAACACTGTGTACTCTTGAGTGGTCCATTTTTCCTCATCTGAAGAGAAAGGCTACTGATTATAGTTTCCCTACCTTTGTAGGTCCAGGCCTTCATGGAGACTTTGAAAGTAAAATTAATCTTCTTAATTGCACCATGATTCCCCAGTCCGGTGTTAAATTACCTATTCTTTTCCTAATATTAAAATAGATCTACTGTGCAAAATATCTTCCCTTAATATTTACTTCAACCCAGTGACTGATTTTACTCATTTTTTCAGTAGAATAGTTTTATCCTTTCAGGAGTTGAGTGAGCTCTCATGTAGTCTAGTGTCAACCCTCGGAAACTTTCAAAGATTATGAATGGATGTATTCACATTAAATAAGTTTAGCGATAGATATACAGACAGAGATACAGGAGTTTGCCATGATTAGCAGATATAAACTACTAAATAATTTATTATAAGTGCTAAGGATTGGGATTTGGGGCCAACCTCTTGCTCTGGCATGGGGTCTGGTACAGAGCCAGTGCTCACAGGCAGCTGCACTGGAGGGACCTTATGCTGTGTTGCTTCTCATTAGAAAGGTCACTATTCCAGACCTTGCATAGTCACATATTGGAAGTCAAAATAAGTCAAGTAAACCATTTTTATTCCAAATGTATAGGGTCTTAAATTATACCTTTCATGACCACATTTAGCTATATAATCAGTATTTCCTGGGTTCTCAGCCACGACATTCACCTCTGTGGTTTGATTCTCTGACAGTTAATCCTAACAGTGTCCATGTTTCTAAAGAGGGTTTTAGTTTTATTTATTAGCTAAGGGATACACTATGTCTACACAGACCAAAGTATTCTAGGGTCCTTGACAGAAGTGATGAGGATGAAAAGGTTGCAGTTATAACAATGCTTCTCTTACCTGAGTTTGAGTCCACTTCAGTACAAGGACCATTATAAGTATTCTTCCTAGCTGTCACCCTATAAAAAGGTGGGTTTCCAGACTCAATAGAATGAGAAATTAGAGTTACAATTTTATTGTATATCCACTGGTGTTTCCTTTACCTAGCAAGTCTTATAGAAGTCACATGTGCTATTCTACATGAGAACAGGAGTATCTAAGGTTTATCAACAGGTTCAAAAAGCAAGGCCAAAGGCATTGAGAATCAGAGAACTCAAATTCTATGCGGCAAACATGTTTATGCTGACATAGGTAGGAGAGTTGCCCTGATGCTCATATACGTAAATCCATGACTAGCTGATGGCAGGAGACACGCCCTCAACCTCAGGGTCTATGCTCACCTGTCTTCAGGGAAAGAGGGAAGCTCTGGCTAGAACTCCTCATGCAGGCATCCAGGTGTGACATCACCGAAAGCGATTCAGAGAGAGCCACACCAGGAAAAGTTCAGTGTGTTCCCTGCAGTCGGTTACACAAGAATAAGGCAAAGCCTGGGTTTTTTGTTTTTACCTTATGAACAGACAGAAAAAGATAGGATTTCTGATTTGTGATTGTTTTGGCCTTGGAGAATGTGGCTACTTGGCATGTTATATGGTGTACGAAGTATGTTGAGATCTAGTCAAAGTTATGTGTCCAAATTTTACTGATTATTCCCTTTCTTGAACTCTTACCAGATGTCATATCTGTTTCACTTCTTAAGCACTTAAAACGCATCTTTATAAACGTCTCTTTTGTGCCTTCATTGCTGTTGCTTCTGAATTGAGCCCAAAGCCTCTTAGAGGTAAAACACGATCATTAGACATTGCTCCTAACATCCAGGTCAACATGCAGCCAGTTCTTTGCATGCTCTCTGCAGTGCTTTCAAGTTGAACTGTTTCCTTTGAGAAGATTTGGATTTTGATTCCTCTTCTCATTTTCCCACACTAAATGGGGATACTTTCTCTTTCATTAATTCTCTTTAATATTTTCTCACTGTTTCTGGGTAAAACAGAGTGGACAGATACATCAACTTTAAACTTGTCTTTAAAAAATTGAGATGCCAATATACAAGTCAGCTGTAGAAAACAGGAATAAAACTTGAAAGGCTGAAAAAATGGAGATGAGCAGCCAGAGTAGAGAGGCCTTGAGGTCAATGAAGAGTGGTGCTGGCGGGAAAACAGACTGACACCCTGTTCCTTCCCCGTCAGCAGGTGTGTCATTTACAGCAAGCATTAAAAATAAAGGAAATAACAAAATACTTTAAAATAAATTGAAAACAAAAAGGTAATACTGGCAAAAAGACATATAAATTACAGGAACACCATGTTAGAGACCCTAATTTTGTAACCCAGTAAACCATAGTATCTCAGTATTACTTCTAAAGACACAAATTAGTCTTTTCATTTCCAAATATGGGAAACGCTAAGAGGTACTTTGTATGTAAGCTTTATCATGACAACATTCTCTCACAACACCATATGCCATCTAAAAGTCAGGCTTTTTTCAGGCTGCATATGACAGAGATACTCAGAGATACATACAGTGATAGGCAAAAATCCACATTTTATCTCAGCAATGAGGCAATATAGGAGGTTATTAAATTTGATATGAGAAACAGCAGATTAGTTTAATCCCTCTTGCACACACAAACACACACACGTTCATTTTCATTGCAGCGTTCTTAAATTCATGAATGTAAGTTGTATTTTACTTTTCCATGTAATTCTAACAAGGAAACCAAGGGGATTTGAAACAGCTATCATGTAGCTTAGAGGGGAGCTGAATTTAAAATGCAAAGGCATAGAACTCAGAATGTGAAGACCTGGACTTAAATCTTACTTCTGCAATTTGTTAACCATGCAACCTAGGACAAATCATTTAACTTTCTGAACTTAGGATTTTCATCCATTAATGAGAAGCAATATTTTGCAGGGTCATGCAAGTTGCTATTTAGTACTTGGAAAGACTGATCTCAAATTTGGACAGATGGCCAGACACACAGTCTACAAGCATCCTGACATTTTTTCCCCCAGGCCCAGCACTCAGCAGGTAAATTGAGGATCTCCTGTGTGCAAGGACATATGCTGAACACTAGCAATTAAAGGGTGACTATGCCACACATCACATGCATATTTTATTATCTAATTTGTATAAAAGTATATACACCAATACACAGACACAAGCTCACGCACACACAAAACATCCCCAAATGTTAATAGATGTTAACTATAGGTCATAGTGACATTAAATATCTTGGTTAAGACATTTTATATTTCATAAATTTTATATAATATACATTTTTTAAAGTTTTGGAATCATGCAAAGCAAAATCTTTGTGATTTATTAGTTAATCACTTAATGGGACATTTTTGTCGCTCAGAAATTTGCAACATGTTTGAGCTAATTTTATAACAGGAATTTTTGTTCTTCCTTCCTTCCTATTACACACACACACACAAACTCTTTATTTTTCATTTCCTCATCTTTAAGATTAAAATAATAAAAATTCCTCCTGGGGTCACTTGAGCATGGAATGTATAGTCTGGAAAGGTCTATGCAAATGTCTGTTCTTCTATTTTCATTGCTATGTTCATTGGGGGAATGACCTCATTGCTTGTAGGAGAAGAGAAGTATTTTCAGAAATGTGACTAGAAGCCCCCCCCACCCTGCCTCCACTGGTACTTCCATTCTTGATTTCTATAGCAACAATGGCAGCCCTGGATACTGTCCCCTTTTCAAAAACTTCTCAAGGATATTTTCAGGCTTGGAAAGTGTAAGCCTAAAAACTCAGCTATTTTAAGGAAATGAAAAATGCATGTCTTCTTGTTTCTTCCAAAAAAAAAAAAAAACTACAATGCATTTGAAGACTGAATGATAGAAAAAATAAATTTACCCTTTTTTAAATAAGCTCATTGACAAAAAGTCTTAATTAAGCTTTTTATATTCTTATTCCTTTTTCTCTTCACTAACCTCCAGGAAGCAAAGAAAAGCTAAATCTACATGAAACAATGGAAAATTATGAGGAATGGAAGTATTAAGTCTCTTTTTCTTGATTAGAAGGCGCATTGGTAAAGGACGGCCTTTAGTTCCTTACCCTTCCTTTTTACTTACTGGAGCCATCATTTGCTGTGTTTCTTCATGATTCAAATTCTTCAGAATAGCCATAGAAGGATCATTCTAGCAATTTGCCTTGTGAGTTCCATGATAATTTATTTCAATCTAACATTGCTCTTTCTTCTTCAATTCGAGTATATTTTTGGCCAGAAATTCTGTTTCAAATCTTTTATTTTTCATTCAAGATGATCTAAGACCTCTCTCTCTTTTAGAAGTCAATAATCCATTCAAGGATGTATCTACTAAGACTCTTTTGGTAGCTAGTACCAGAAAACCCAACCTAGACTAGTTCAACCAGATTCTCAGACAGCACAATTAAAATCTGTTCTCACGCATCTTGGCTCTATTTCTCTCTGTGTTGGCATAATCTTTACTCAGGCTCTCTCTTCATAACTGTAAAGACTATGAGCAGCTCTAAGTTGACATCCATCCGGATTCCAAGTCCACTGGGAAAGAAAAGGTACTACTCTGTTGATTAGGCATTGCTAATGGGTTTCAAAATCACAGACCAACTGGTCAACTGGGGTTACACAACACTGGTCCAGTCATATCTAGGTCATATTTATACCTCTGCAATAGAGTGAAGTCAGCCTTTCCCAAAACTGTATGATGCAAGATCGATAGTGGTAATAAAAGCAATTTTAGATTCTGGTATAAGGGAAAGGATATACATGTTTAGGGAAGATGAATGACAATATACATGTACAACCAGATTTTCTGAAAGCTTTCTAGTTTCAAAGCACTAATGTTGTGTCTGAAATCTATTTAAACCCAGATTGAGTTACAAAATCTTCCACTTCTGTAGAACTTGAACCAGTGTCTATATGATACCAAGTCAGCAACCTTAGCATAGTTATGTGTGCAGGAAAGAAGGAATATGGTGTTCCATGTTCTCACTAGGAAATTTTTCTGCCTAGTTTCCAAGCTGGTTGTAGTCCTTCAGATGCCAGAGTTGACTATTCAGGGCCTGAATGTAGGCTTAGCATATACTTAATGCAATTATCTTTCTATGTCCAAGTTCCTGTGCATAGCCTGAATTTGATTAAAGACTTCATGTGGAATTCAGAAGACAATATATGCTTCCTCAGGAGATTTAAACATGAACTTCCACTGGGTACTACTGTCATGCTGTACCATATACTGGAAATTTGAGAATGCCAAAGTTGTACTAAGTTGTAATGTTCCTTGATACTTTTCTATCCTCCTCTTCATTTTTCCTATAAAACAAAAGTCATATTTGTTATAACTTCTGAAAGTAAACCTGAATGAAATCTGACTTGGGATCCAGGGGATTTTGGGTTCAGTGCTGACTTGGACATTTACTGTCTGGACAATTTTAGTCAAGTTATCTTTTCTGAGCTTCTTGTTTATCTTTAAAACTAGCACTTTGGAGTAAATATTCAAAAGTCTTTCTTAAAAGTAATTGACTATTGTAGGTTTTATTAGAATCTCTATCTTTCTCTCTGGTATAAACCAATCAGTGTCTTCCAGCAAAACTTCTGTTTCTTCTCATCATATAATTCTAACAGTCAAATGTAACACTTCTCTGGAAGAAAAAGCCCCGAACTATAGAGTTAACCTATCTCAATTTGTAGGTTTCCCTTTCTGGTTACATTAGTACTCACTTTTCTTTTTATACCCCTTTTTCCATTCTTTCCTCTTAAACAGAGGACCCCAGCTTCCAACATGTGGCAACTGACCTGGGCCAGCTGAAAGCTAATAGCTACAGTCCTGGATCTTTGCCCAGCTGAATCAGAGAAGCCCAAACAATATGTTTCTGTCTCGGAAAAGCTGCTGGAAACAAAATTAACACAAGTTAGAAAGAGAAATTCCGTTTTAAATTCCTTATGTTTGTTTCAGATGCATAGTAAAATTTGAAGGGCATAATATCAGAACCAAGAAATTTGCTTCAATCAAAAGAACAAGATGGAGATTGCTAAGGCAACTGACAATGCGTGGGAAGAAACATCCAAAACACGTGATCACACCAACTTCTCAACATCTTAGAGCAGAAGAAACATTTCCAGCAAAGCTGTCCTACTAAGAAACATAGTTTTGATACTTGAAAAAAGACAGAGTTGCTGGACACACACCTTCCCAATTTCAAAGCTTACTGAAAAGTGTAATCAAGATGGTGTGGTACTAACATAAGGATAGACATACAGATCAATGAAACAGACTGAAAAATCTAGAAATAAACCCTTACATTTATGATCAATTAATTTTCAACAATGGTACCATAAGAATTAATTGGAAAACAATTTTTTAACAAATTTCCTGACAACTGTATATCCACATAGAAAAGAATGGAGTTGGATTTCTTCCCTATATTATACACAAAAATGAATTCACAATGGATCACAGAGCTGAAACTAAAAAAAAATAAAGCAAAACAAAAAACAAAAAACCTCTTAAAAGAAAAAAATAGAAGCAAATATTTGTGACCCTGGTTTTGCTTTAGGCAATGTTTTCTATACACCAAAAGAACAAAAATTAGATAATTTGGGCTTCATCAAAACTAAAATATCGTGTGCTGCAGAAAAGAAAGTGAAAAAATGAACCCACAGAAAAAATATTGGAAAATAATATAGTTAGTAAGGGATTAGTATCTAGGCTGTAAAAAGTATTCTTATAACTCAATAATTGAGAGATACATAACCCAATTAAAATGTTGTCAAAGTACCCAAATAGTTATTTCTTAAAAGAAGATAGACAATGGCCAATCAGCACATGAAAAGATGCTTAACATCATTAGCCACCAGGGAAAAGCAAATTAAAACAATCGTGAGATCCCAATTCATACTAACTAAGAAAACTGTAATTAAAAAAGATAGACAATGGCAATATTGGAGGGGGTTGTGAAAAAACTGGAACTCTTGTGCATTCCTGGTAGGAATGTGAAATTATGTGGAGGTGCTTTGGAAAACAATTGGCATTTCCCCCCAAATTTAAACACACAGATACCATATAACCAAGAAATTTCACTCCTAGGTATATACTCAAGAGAAATGAAAACACATATCCACATAAACCATGTACATGAATGCTCATAGCAGCATTATTAATAACAGTCAAAGAGTGAAAGTACTCAAATGTCCATTATCTGATGGATGAATAAATAAAATGGTATATACACACAGTGAGATATTATTTGGCCATAAAAAAGCAGTGAAATTCTGACATATGCTACAACATGAATGAACCTTGAAAGCATTATGCTAAGTAAAACAAGTCAGTCACAAAAGACCATATATGGTATGACTCCATTTATATGAAATATCCAGAAAGGCTGAATCTACAGAGGCAGAAGACAGATTAGCGATTCCCTTGGGGTGGGAATGGAGAAGTGAAAGAGGAGAAGATGGGTATGTGGTTGCTAATTTGAATGGAGTTTCTTTGGGGAGAGCGACAAAATATGTCTACGTTAGATTTGGTAATGGTTGCACAACTCTGAAGTACTAAAGCCACTGAATTCCACAACTTTAATGGTTGAAATGCATAGTACATAAACAAAATCTCAATAAAGCTGTCTTTTTTTTTTTTAAAAAAAGGATAAGTTAGACATGATGAAAGCATCCAACAACGCACAAGAAGAAACAGACAAAACTTCATTTAAAGCAAAGGAATGATTTCAGAGAAGTTGTTCAACTAAGAAATATATATTTGAACACTTTAGTAGTTGGGTAATAAGTAGTTTTTCACCTGTGGAATAGAAATTTCGTTTTTACACTCTCTGTCATAAATTTAACTGTATGCATTTAAATCAGAAAGGACTAGATATTATACCTTGAGCATCCCAACTTCTAAGGTTGGTTGAATACCATGAGACACAAAATAGATACATCTGTAATCTAACTACATAGTTATTAGACAGATGATAGATTATAGATAAATTGACCAAAATAAAGGGGGTGCTTCTTGAATTAACTCTAAAGTATTGCCATCGAGATCTTTGAATTCTGATTCTGTTAAGTGGTATTTTGAATGTTTGGGGGGAATATCTTCATGATCTTATGGATTCATTTTTATTAGTATAGAAATACAAGGACTTAGGTAAAATTTTGTGAGAAAAAGTAGAATCTTGGCATTCACCTAACCAGCAAGTTTAAACAACCTTGTTTAAGAGAATAGTCTTTCTCTAAAATAAGTCAGGTGTTAATTTTGGCTTCAAATACATTTTTCAAGTCTGAGTTTTGCCGAGTCGCATGAGGCCAGGTGCAGGACTATTTACTTTTCTTTCACTGTGTGTTGAAAACTTGTTGAATCCAGAATTAGAGAAATGCACGCAGCTGGTGGAAAAGTAGTTCACTACCTCAATACGTATGCAGCTCCTACAATTTTTTGAGGCACATTAATAACCTAGAAATGCTGAGACCCTGGTTATGTTGACAGAGATATCCTTTCTTTCCTGCCAAATTCATGCTCATAGGTTTTCTGACCTATGATTCCATATGCTAAAAATATAAGTAAAATTCCAACTCCCCTTCAACCTAGCATTAATGGAAAACAGGACAGGGTACATTTGACTATCCACGAGCCGTTATTTCAAACAGAAGGCAGCAGGCAGGTCACACCAGTTACAAAATGCATAGCTTTTAATATTCTGAGCCAGAAGAGATCACCCTGACTATATATGAAGTAAAGTACGGGGCTGAGAACCACCTATAGTTGAAACAAACCAATGAATATTTCAGAGAAATTTTCCCCTTAATTGTGGGAAAGCAACTGGCATCATTTAACTGGCCTTTTGCTTTGATTTTACTATTCCCTCCCATAATTACGAACCCACATGTCTGATGTCCACAACACACACACACACACACATACACACACACACACAACATTGGTCCTCGGGTTTGCCAGGGATAAAAAGTATCAGCACAGAAAATGTTGAAAATTTTTTGCTGAATTAAATTCCTAAATGTGATAGGTCGTTTGTTAGTGTCCTTTATCTGCACGTCCTTCAGCCAAAAGAACTGGAAGGATGACAAAACTTGCTTCTAACCCTGGGACTGCATCACCAAGACAGTCCCACCAGCGGAGGGCAGTGGTGTACCACGCACAAAACGTGGCCCTGGAAAAAGCTTCCAAACTTGCCTCACAACCTGTAGTTAATAAAGAACTGGGTAGGGGGGCGAAATAGCCGGGTTTAGAAGAGATTTATTTCAACTACATAAGCAGGAAAGTTCTACAGTTACCGAGAAAACTCCGTCCGTGGAATTCACAGCAGGACAAAGTGTGCGAGTGATCAAAGGCTACAGTGACGCTCGCAATCGTGGCTGTCCCGGAGCCCACTTACCCCGGGCTGCCAGCCTCCGCCCGCGCGGTGAAACGCCTGCAGAAGAGCGTAAGAGATACCATCAGTTTAACAACAACAAGATGGTGGGCCCTGCAAGCTCCGATTTGGAGCAGCGAATTGTGTACCAATAAATCCGAATCAAAAAACTATAGACTTTCTTCAGACAAAATTGAGAAACGAGCGTTTTTGTACCAGCTTTGCCATGAAATGGCTGCGTGAATCTAGGCAAGTCTTTTAACCTCTCTGAAAGTTCAGTAGTTAAGAAAATGTATTGGATGGGACAATTCTGAAGGCAAATCCAATTCTATCTTTTTTACCTGAGTCTCTATCACAGGGAGTCCCCATCAGTCTTCCTCTCAGTATATTCTGAAGAAAAATCTAATTGGGATGAAGAAACTAAAGCCAAAAAGGCTAAGATTTTAGAGTGGGTGCTGCACTGCATGGCCCCAGTGATCCAATTAGGAACACTGAAGTTGGCTCCATCCTGTTCTACCTTCGCCTGCACAATCCTTGGGTGTTCGCTTTTATTAATCCTCTCTTGTTATATATGTTGACGTCCATCTTTCCTAATGGAAGGCGAGGGCCTTTGGGGGACATGTCCTATATGTAATTCATCTATGTAGCTCATCTCAATAATTCTTGTGGAACTTGCACCATCATACTTGTAATACTAAATCTCAGAGACTACAGCAGGGCAGATACCCAAAGCCTTGTGGCAGACAGCTAAGTGGCTATATGACAAATGTTGCAAAACCATCTGAGAAAGACATGGCAGGGGTGCTAGGGATGACAGCTGCACACACAGCTTCAGCTGTAATTTTCCAAGCACTTTTTTGGGAAGTGGAGAAGGAATAAAGTGACAACATTTGCAAATAAAATGCCCTGTGGGCACATTCTGTATATCCAAGCTGCCTTGCCTGGGGAAAAAAAAAAAAAAGAAAAAAAATACGTAAAGATAGAAACCTCCACCAGTCACCCTTTCAAGCCTCATTGATTTTTATGCACAAAATAATGATATATATGAACATGATCAACTGGTGGAGCCAGTGAGTAAGGAAGGGGACAAGCAAAACCACTAGAAGGGCTGTAATTAGTGTTTGACTTTTAAAAACAGAATAGAGGTTCTAGCCAAGTATGTGCTTCTCCTATTATGAACATGTGGTACCAACATGCTTTCCAAATAAAGCAATAGTTTTGGATGGCTTCAAGGACAATAATAGTAAGGCGAACGTAGCACTGAGAGGAGGTATTTGAAATGGACCTAATATTTGTGTCTTTCCAAAA
This sequence comes from Camelus dromedarius, assembly GCF_036321535.1. Taxonomy (NCBI): domain Eukaryota; kingdom Metazoa; phylum Chordata; class Mammalia; order Artiodactyla; family Camelidae; genus Camelus; species Camelus dromedarius. The sequence goes on from NC_087440.1 coordinate 76,173,300, forward strand.
TTCATACGTTGAATTCTTAACACCAGGGATGTTGCCAAGATAGTGAGACATAGGAGGCTCTTGAATTGTCCTCCTCCCACAGGTGTACCATATAAACGGCTACACAGAGATTGATTACCCCTAAAAGAAACCCAGAAACTAAATGAATGACTCCTGCATATTGAGTACTGAGAAAATACCCACATCAAAATGGGGGAGACACAATGTTGCCATAAACCCCACCCTTGGCACAGCATCAAACAATCAGGAGAGAGCTCCAGCTCTCAGCTTTTCCCGAAGTAAAGGGTTTGGACCACATATTCAGGCCCCATCATATAAAGCTGCCACCCAAGGGGTAGGACCCCAAATTGTTTAGTTCTAAGAGGCCAGATGGGGTTTGTGTTTATGATTCCCATGGGACTATTTCAAACAAAAAAACAATTGTTAAATGTGCAGGTGAACATTCCCTACAACTAAACAACCATGCCTCCAGCCCCCCAACCCTCACCTCCATCTGCACACTGGCTCAGCGCAGAAGGAGCAAACAGAACTGCTCATCTCCCAGGATTTTTCAGAAGGAGCTTGCATTCTGTACCAGCTGCTCCCTAAGGGCCTGGCTTCTAATTAGCAAGCATCTAAGTGCTGACAGGGCTCATCCAGGTAGCCTGAGAGAACGAATGGGCACTTCTCCTGCCATCTCCCTCTGGACCTCTCCAAAGGTAAAAACCAAGTCTCCAGCATCTCTCCGGAAACACAGCTTATACCCCAACTGCTACAGCTACTGCCTGAGGGACTGGCTCCCAAATCGCATACTCTGGAAACCAATGGGGCTTGGCATGCATGACTCCCCCAGGACCACACCCACAGAAAGGTGGTTCTCTTTGGGTGCACATGGATTCCCAGTGCCTATTCCGTCAGGCTCAGCACAGAGCGAGTAAGCAAAAACACCCAGCTCCCAGTTTCTCCTGGATAGGGACTGGAAGGCACATCTACTGCTCTGACTTTCCCAGATGTTGCCTGAAGATTGGATTTCCAATTAGCCTGCACTGGGGAGCATAAGGGGCAGACAGTTAGTAGTCCTTTGGCAGCCTATGCTGGTATCTGGGCATTTCCCACACCTTTAGGACACTGACAGGTCTTGGCACACCCTCAACTTCTAGGAGCCGCTAAGAACAAAGAAGGTGGATGTACAATCATGCAACTCTCAGAGGCAGCCACCCAAGAACACGCTACCTAGCAAAGTTGTTCTACAGAATTGAGGGAGAGATAGTTTCATAGACAAGCAAAAGCTGAAGGAATTTATCACCACTAGACTTTTCTCACAAGACACATTGAAAGATTATTGAAAAGAGAAATTAACAAAATGGTCCCATTTATAAAGCATCATCTAATTCTTTGGAATAAATTTAACCAAAGAATTGAAAAATCTGTACACTGAAAATTGTAAAACATTGATAAAAGACATGGAAGGACACACAAATAAGTGGAAAGATATTTTATGCTCATGAATTGGAAGAATTCATATTGTTAAAATGTCCATACATCCCAAAGTAAGCTACAGAGTCAATCTTTACCAAAATTCGAAAGGCACTTTTCATAGAAATAGAAAAACAATCTTAAAATTTGTAGGGAACCAAAAAAGATCCCAACTAACCAAAGCAATCTGGAGAAAGAAAGGCAAACTAAAGGTGTGTGCATTCTGATTTCAAACCATATTACAAAGCTTTTATAATCAAAAGAGTATGATATTACCATAAAAATAGATACATAGGTCAATGAAACAGAATGGAGAGCCCAGAAATAAACCCACGCATATATGATCAACTCATTTTAACAAAGGTACGGAGAATACACAATGGAGAAAGGATATTCTTATCAATAAGTGATCTTAGGAGAAACTGGATAGCCACATGCAAAAGAATGAAACTTGGCCCCATCTCAACTCAAACTGGATTGATCAACTCAAGTCAACTCAAAATGGGTTAAAGACAAATACAAGACCTGACACCATTCAACTCCTAGAAGAAAACATAGGAGGTGAATCTTTTGATACTGATCTTGGCAACAATTTTTTGGTTTTGACTCCAAAGGCAGAGGCAACAAAAGCAAAAATAAACCATTGGGACTATATCAGACTAAAAAACTTTTGTACAGCAAGAGAAACCATCAACAAAATGAAAAGGCAGCCTATGGAATGGGAGGAAGTATTGGCAAACCACATATCTGATAAGAGATTAATATCCAGAATATGAAAAGAACTCATACAACTCAATAGCAAAAAAAAAAAAAAATTAAAATAAAAAAATTAAAATAAATAACCCAATTAAAAAATGGGCAAAGCATCTGAATAGATACATTTCCAAAGAAGATATACAAATGGCCAACAGGTACATGAAAAGGTGCTCACCATCACCGATTACTGGGGAAATACAAATCAAAACTGCAGTGAGATGTTTCTTCACATTGTGTCTGTTATCAAAAAGACAAGTGATAAGTGCTGGCTAGGATGTAGAGAAAAAGTAAATTTTGTACACTGTTCATATGGCTGTAAACTGGTACAGCCACTATGCACAGCAGTTAGGAGGTTCCTTAATAAATTAAAAATAGAACTACCATGTGATCCAGCTCTCCCACTTCTAGATATATATTCAGAGGAAATGAAACCATGGTTTCAAAAAGATATGTTTATACCTTTGTTCATTGCAGCATTATTCATAATAGCCAAAGTATGAAAATGAAATAAATGTTCATCAACCAATAAATGGATATAAAATATAATATCTATCTATCTATCTATCTATCTATCTATCTATCTATCTATCTATAAAAGAATATTATTCAGTTTTAAAAAAAAGGAAATCACATTATTTGCAACACCATAGATGAAACTCGAGGGTATTATGCTATAAGTGAAATAAACCAGACAGAGAAAGATAAATGCTGGAAGTTGTCACTTATCTGTGGAATCTATTTTTTAAAAAATCCAACTCATAGAAAAAGATTGGAATGGTGGTTACCTGGAGCTGGGGGTGGGGAAAATGGGGAGAAGCTGGTAAAAGGGAGCCACTTTTCAGCTTTAAGATGAATGACTTCTGAGAATCTAATCGTCGTGTCAGTCATCTTGTGTACTTTAAATATATTATCATTTTATTTGTCAATTATACCTCAATAAAACTGGGGGGCGGGGAAGGAAATGCTAATCCTCAATCTAACTTTATTAGAAGGTGGAGTCTTTGGAAGGTGATTAGATCATGAATGAAATTAGTGTCCCCAAAGGGCTCCCAGAGAGCTCTCTCCCACTTTTCTGCTGTGAGGACACAGTGAGAAGACTGCTATCTTTGAATCAGGGAGGGGATGCTCAGAAGACACTTAGTCTGCCAGTCTGTGATTTGGGATTTCCAGCTTCCAGAACTGTGAGAATTTTTGTTTGTTTTAGGCATGCAGTCTATGATACTTCGCTATAGCAGCCCAAACTAAGAAGTATTCATCCTTAAAGAGGTTAGGATGTACTAACCGACTGGTTTCTTTTTCCACTTCCCACAAGTTGCCCACCGGTGTCTAACATGCTGCTAAACAGAGTGAGGACCTTATACACAGAAAGCATTCGATGGTTAATCTCAAGTTCAAGAATCAGAAGGGGCCTTTATTTTATGAATTAGAATATTGACTTCCCAAACCACTAACTTGATCCAGATTACACAAAGTTAGGGTCAGGGTTTAAATGTTAGTCTTCAAACTTCAAATCTAGTCTTTTGGTCCCTAGATGGTAAATGCATTGCATTTCTGGGAGTGAACAGTATTAAAATCTGGGGGGAAAAAAAAAGAGGCCTAATATACTCATCTACTTTATAACCTTTGTTTTCAAAAGAAAAACACGTCCGTTTGTTTAGCATACAATACAAATCCAGCATCATGTTTTTTCCCAGATTATCCTCAAACCAAATTTTAACATTTTACAAATCTTGTACTTTCCTCCCGTTTCTTACTGGAGAGGGATTATAGAGAAGTGACCAGCAGTACGGCTCCTGGAGCAAGGTTACCATTTATTTGTTCTGTGACCCTGGGCAATTTATTAACCTCTCTATGCCTTGTTTCCTGAGCTGTAAAATTGTGGTCATAATACCTACTTCATAGGGTTTGTGTGAAGATTAACCTATATATCTTACAATAGTACCTGGCACATAAGCTATCATCCTCTTAAGAAATGTTTTACATACGTATTTTTTAGGAAGGCGTTACCCCCAGTTTGCCAGATTGACTTAACTTCAGAAGAGCTTTATGGACTTTGCTATCACTGCGAGCCGTTCATTTCAGTCCATTTTTTAAACTGAATTATGTATTTCTGCAAAAGCATATGAACTATTCTGTGGCAGAGCAATTTGCTCTATCATTAGAGCATACTAAATTTCCTCTCCGACTCAGGACTTGCTTTTAGTTTGATAAACATCAAAGAGAACGTCCCAGGCACTGAAACATAGGGCTTTACAGGACTAGAAGGGTGGGTCTTTGTGGCGGTATGAATATTTTTGCATATTCTAAAACCGTACTAGCTCCAGGAGTGCTCATTCTCTACTCTGCAACTGTGAGAACTCCCCAGTACCACCTCCCCTTCCCCTTTCCTCCCTTGGAGGTTATTCCTCAGTGCCTGGTGGGGCCTGAATGTTGAGGGGTGGGTAGAGATACAAGGAAGTTGAGGTGATCTGAGCCTATGATGGAGGAGAAGTCATAAGGGGTTAATTTGGATTGGTTGGTGGGGAGAATACTGGAAAAAATTTAATTAATGGGACTTTAGTTGAGTCCTTCCCTCTTTTGGAGGAAATGGTAATGGAATTTCCAGGACGTGTGATGCCCAATGGGAGACTTGACAGAGACGCTAGCTATGGCCACACTGCCACATGGTAGAGAGGGATGCATGCTTCCCCCACTCTTCTGAACTTCTGAACTATGCAGTCCTTCCATCTCTCTGTCTGTGTGTCTCTCTCTCATATTCTGCTACCATAGATAAGAAAACAACATTTCCAAGTAAATCAAGGAGATGTGAAGTAAAAACGAAGAAACAAACAAACAAACAACTGGCCCCATCTTGTCTCTGACCATAACTAACTTTGCCGTCTCTGGCAACTCTCTGAACACTACCCCACACATCTTGCAACACACATAAGTCTTTGGGGTCCTCCTCTGCTAAAGGTGTTGGCCGGGTCTGGGTTTCTTTCCTGTTCTGACATTCTGTGATTTTTATGACCTTTAATAAAGTTGTTCTTTATCCATAGTGGTTTGTCACTGGATACTGTTGATCAGGAGAATAGGTGGGCACTGGCAGAAGACTATCAGGGAAGAAAGTGAACACAGGACTGGATAGGATATCAAAAAACTCAATCAAAACATCTTGGAGACTGACTGGACGGTACATTTATTAAGTCCTCACACTGGAAGAGTTAAACAACGTCTTAGCCATTTGGTTTAAACTGTTAATACTCATTATAATGCAAATGAATTACAGAGATAAGAGAAAATTTGTATTCATCATATCAGTCCAAACATGAATAATGTTTTGCCCTACTATCCATAAATGTACTCATGTATCTAAACATTTACCTGCAGCGTGTGCATGTGTGTATATTTACAAATATTTATGATATGCATGAATCACTATAAATCATATACATAATACATATATATCAAATATTCTTTTTTTAACTTGAAAAACCCAGCAGTAAAATGGGCAAATAGCTTGTTCAGGCACTTCATAAAAGAGGAAATAAAGATGCCCAATAAACATACAAAGGGTGCTCAATTTTACTGCAACCAAGAGGATACCTAATAATAACATCACAGAGAGACACAGTTTCACACCTACCACACTGGCAAAACTACAAAGTCTAACACTTCAAGTGTTATTTAGCATGTGGAGCAAAGGGGCTGAAGCAAGTGCTGGTGGAATAAGCAGAATGGGAATTCTCATATCCTGCAAATAATGTGTAAAATTGTTTAAACGATTTCAGATCTAGCTCAGTTGACGATATCCAAGCCTATGATGCAACAAGTTCACCTCTGGGGAATGTACCTTTGATTATCTTGTGCGTGATACATGTACAAGGATGTTCATAGCAAAGACATTCATATCTCTTTGCAATAGCTCATCGGAAACTATATGGCCCACAAAGACGAACTCTGTTTTTCTTATCTCTTTTTATTCTATGTGGCCAAAAGAGCACTGTCTGGCTCTTTAACAGAGGAAGTTTGCTGACCCCTGGTAAAGACTAATGGAAGGAATGAGGGACCCCAGCTTCCTCGGCAGAACATTACAATTGGGTGGCAAGGGACTGAATACAACCACGACGCCTACTTCACAGGTCCCCTGAAGGTTTCTGCAGGAAGATGTGACACTCTGCTTTAGAAGCATTTATCAGAACTGTGTCACTCAGGCTTGTAAGAACAGCAGCAGCTCTGAAGTCAGGGCAGGCTTCTTTCCAGGCTTTAGCGGAGGACACATCCACCTGAAGATGTGTGTCTGCCTTGAGTATGGCCAGCTAGTGGAAACAAATTTTCAAATTAGCCCCATCACGTCCTTGACAAGTCCTGCCTGGGATTTTTCAGGGAGGACTGTTTTCCTTATTTGTCTTTTTCTTCCCTCCTATATAAGAAATCCTTATACTTTTGTTATGTGTATTACTCCATCTCTGAAGGGGGTCCGAAAGCAAAACTTACAGCACGACAGACCAATCTTTAAAAAAAAAAAAAAAAAAACCCAGCAATTCAAGCTCAGTCACAGAAATTGGAATAATTCTTACCAATAACATGGATCATAAAATTTCTGCATTAACTGAATTTAAGAAATAATTATTGAGTTCTTACTATACGCAAGAGACTATTCATTGAGCATCCAGTTCATTTGTTAAGTTCAATTGCATTCTAATGTAATAATTTGCTAGCTCAAAGGAATGATTGCAAATATTGTAAGAAAAGGGAGAAAATGTGTGGCCTGTCTTCCACTCTGTTTTGGACACCCCACATAGATATCGGTATACACATGTCTTACAGTCTTGTATTTCTTCGTTGTCTTCTGAGAGTTAGTGTGTTTATTTATTGGCCATGGAAACATCTTTGAATGAAGAAGGGGAACGGCCTGGTCTCGTTGTATTAGGAAGTTAGAAAGGTTACTTCCATAAAAAATATTCATAGGTTAAACATTTATATGGTTTACTTTAATGTATTTATGCACCGAATTTTAATAAAGGAAATATTTTATAATTCATACTGCATAGCATAAACAAACAAACAAAAACACACACGTCTTTAAACATGTCTCTGCCACTTACTCGAGCTTCGATCTTCATTAATCCACGTATTTGCTTGTCAGAACAACAAGCATCTTCTGACGGCCTCCGTTACTAGGGTGTGTGTGCTAGCATTGCTTGGACAGAAATAAAGATGGTGTGATTCCTGACTTTAAGAAGCCAAGCATTCATTTGAAATCTCAATGTAAAAAATATTTAGATGCTGAATTTGGGACAATGTAAAATCACTTCTATACCGTAGTTAGATCTAATTGGCCTACCTAGTAATTGAATGCCTTTGTTTACTCACTACTGTTTCTTCCTTTTAATTTTACATGAAAAATAATTGTGTGTCATATGCAGAAAGCACATAGAGTAGTAGATGACAGAAGGGAGGTAAAATTTGGAAATTGCATTTGTCACACATTTTGAAAGGCAAATGCCAACTAAGACACTTGGACTTGGTTAAATGAGAGGCACGAAAAGAACGGGGACATAGAAAAGGGGTATTCCTGCTGCTACTTATACTTCTGAGTTACAGAGCTTCCTCCATCCCCCCCGTCAAACCATACTGTAGGTGGGGGACTGTGTTAGCTCTCTGGAAAGGAGAAAATATGCTTTGGAAATAGTGTTTTGCACTAACTTTGTAAAAAATAATTTTATTCTTTTAATTGTTTTAAGGAATATATTTTGTTCTGTCATTGTAACACGAAAAACTTATTATAGAAAATTTAGAAAATACAGAAAAATATAAACACTCCACTATAGGCACTATAATTAGCCATAGACATTTTAAATATCTTATAAAGATCTTTTTTTTCTCCACTAGAGAAACACCCTTGAAAAATCTCACAGAATCTTATAGAATTAAAACATATTATCTATGGAGTTGGCTGTTTTCCCTTTATTCATTATGCTAGGGTAATTTTATCATCTAATGAAATATTCTTTTGAAATATGCTTCTTAGTGTCTGAATAATATTCCATTCTATGCAAGTATCATAATTTATGTATATTAGCAGAAAACCAGTTACAGCCTAATCCTCAGAACACTTTTCAAACATTAAATAACTGTGCAAAACACTCTTGAAGTAGATCAAAGATAATTAATCCACTCTCGGATATTCTATTTGCCTCAAATATTTTCATCATTAATTAACAAAAGAAGAATGGGATCTTAGAACTGCTTTTGTGCTGCAGAAATTCTTGTTTAGCAGAACTATTAATTTAAATTGTTCCTTTTTACTGCACTGTTGTTTTTCTAAAACGATAGTTCTGTGTTACTGGGGCAGTACTCTGGTTACATAGAGTCTTCAAAGTCTTTTGTTTGGTCCTCATATTGTTTTGGTTTAGGGGACATATAACTTTGAAATAGATGTGGCTCCCAGGTTATAAAATGTGTTCAGACCTATTATCTCATGAGCTTCACCACCATTGGGCTTTCTTGTGGTTGTTCACTCTTCGGGCTCTTCAGCATTCACATCTCCTTCCTCTTAGTAATGATGCTTCAGTTTTTGTACTGAATTTCTTCTCCTTGTACTCAGCCAGTGTGATTCGAGGGAAGCTGATCCTAACACCTGCTCCAGGGGCAGCTAAAAACCTATACTCCCGTGATCCTGCAGACCGATGGACTCATTTGGGAATGATGACACCTGTGTAGATATTTGCTGAGAGCTTTGGGAAAAAGAGCTTCTTTCTTCTTCTCCCAAACTACTTGAAAAGATGCTTTTCCAGGCTGGATATTGGCAGGCAAGAAGATCTAGTTACCAGTCCTAATTGAGGATTCCTACCACGTGGAGGATTGCAAAGATCATAATAATACCAATCTCCAGATTTAGAAGCCCACAGGCCTCAACCCACTGTACTTTCTATAGGTTGGGAGTCACCAAGGAGGATTTAAGACACAGACGTGGATTGGAATAATAGGCTTTACTCACAGAAAAGAGAAGAGATGCAGGAAGATCAGTCTCTGTAGGATGTGCTGCTCTCTCATGGCCAGTGGGTCCTTCTCGAAACCCTGTGAAGGGTGATGGACTGTACCAACCCCTTTCCTACTGCAAAGACCCTAGTCCTTTCCCATAGGGGTTGAGGGGACAAATATGCTGCTGGGGCTGGCAGGTGCCATGTAATTCACATGCTTATGCAATACAAGGAAGTTCACTGCATACCCGGAACAAGGGAGAGCTTTCTCCTATAAGGAAGAAGAATCTGGGGCCAAGGAACTGCTTGGCACCCAGCTTCCATGTTGGTGAATGTTTGAGGCCCAAGGCACTGGCTGGGCAAACTCTAAGAGGAGTGGAAAGTCTCGAGATGGCTGCCTCCCTGATGGATATGATTAAATAAATGGAGAGTTCCAGGGGGAGAGTTCCCTCTTGTGTCATTACCAAAGTAATTATGATTATCATTATTGCCAGTTTCCATTCTTTCATTCCATTCCTTTGTTGACAACTATGTTGGCCCAAGATAGCAAAAGTTTGCTAAGAAGACAAAATGAAGAAGAGACATGATAGAGAGAAGATAAAGTAATGTTCTCTTCCTATGTTGTGAGTTGCTGAATGAAGCCCTGTCTGTGGACTTTGCAATACTAAGAGTTAATGAATTCCTTTGCTTTAAGCCAGTTTATTTAAGCCAGTTTGACTTGGACGTTTAACTACTTGCAAATTGAACATCCCAAATGACACAGACATTAAATTTGCAAAATGAGGCTTTAAAAAAACCTGGCATCAGTAGAAATGACCCACCTAAGTTAGCAAGACTCAGACTCATCAGAACCAGGACTTAAATTCAGGACTTTGAAATCTGAATCCAAAGCTTTATTAACCTTCCCTCATAGCTGATTGCTTGGTTAGGCATATTTGGAGTTTAAAAAAAAAACCTCAAATTGAAAATTGGCTCTTACTCTCAGAGAGAAGCTGTTTGTTTTGTTTTGCAAATCCTTCTGCAAATGCTCATGAGCTATTTGTCTATTGTGTGTCCAAAGAGCTGAGCTAAGATGGTGCTTCTCTGATCACCAGGAGCAGTTGAATGCAACAACCAGATAAGGCTGTTGTTCTCTTTTTCACTTGTAGGAGAGGGAACGGGATTTGGTGACTTAACAGGTTGTTGTTTCCAACTTCAAGAGCTGAAGTCTTAGACCTGAAAATGACCCCTCACGAGTCCTATAATCTTAGTCTCTGCATGACCAGCATATGCCAAAGTGAGCAGAGTTTCAGAGGGCAGAAAGGCTCCCCAGGTGATCAGTTTCTCACACAGTCTCTTCCTTCTTGGAAGGCAGTCATTTGCCTCCCTTTAACTCTGCAGGAAGCAGCAGGAAGCCCCCAATTCAAAGGCAGAGGGGTCTTTCCTTTCAGACACGTGCTGTCAGGCCGCAGGGCTGCTCTCCCTGTGCCAAATTCTTCTAGGTAGGGGCTGGGAAGAAGCCTAATAGGGCAGAGATGTATTTCTTCTTCCCGGCTGGAATGGTTTTCACTTAGAATTCAGCTAAAGCAAAGTCCTCTATTATTGTCGGCTGGTTTTGAGTGTTGACTGAGGAAGATGGATAGATAGCCCAGGCTCCAACAAAGAAGATTTTTAAGTCAAGCAATGTGGATGTTTCTTCCCAAGCCTCATCACACACTCCTGGTTGACTGGTCTTGGGTTCTAGTCCAGCCTGTGACTTCTCAGATTTGGAAGCCTATTTCCTAAATCAGACACTTCTGTCGCTGTACTTAGGGGTTTTTGAATCTTATATTTGGTTTTATATTGCCAGTTCAAGTTGTTTTATAAGTTTTAATTTATTGGTTCACTCATTTTAAACTCCTTTATATTTTATGGAGCTTTCTTTAACGTTTTATAATGAAAATGTTTAAATCTACAGAAAAATTGGAAGAATTGGCCCAGGACACCCAAATACGTGCTCCTTAAATTCCAAATGCATGCCCTCTAAATTCAAAGATTTACATATGCTATATCTTTATTATCATATAGCCATCCATCCACCTACCTTCCTATTCTTTTATCAATTAATCTTTTAAAAAAATTTAGTGCATTTCAAATTAATTTTCAGATATTAGTACTCTACATGTCTAAACACATCATCAATATTTATAATTTACAGTTTTTCTTGATGTAAAATTTATATACAATGTACGTGTATCCATGAGTTTTGACAGATGCACACACCTGTGTAAACCAATTCCATCCTGAAACCAAGAAATTTCCCCTAGATAGCTTTCCAGCAACCCCACCCCCATGTCCTCAGAGAAAACTACTATTTTGTTTTGTTTCAGCATAGAATGGTCTATCCTATCCTAGAACTTTCTATGAATGGTATTATACAGTAGAGGTTCTTTTGTTTAAGGCTTTATTTTACTCAGCATATTGTTTTAGAGATTTCTCTGTGTTCTGTGGATCAGGAAGTAACTCATTCCTTTTCAGTGATAAGTAATGGGTTTTTTAAAATGAATCATTGCAGTTTGTATATTATTGTCTTGTTGCTGAACACCTACTCTATCTCTAGACTTAGGATATTATTAATGAAGCTCCTACAAACATTCTTGTACAAGTAGTTTGTGGGCATATATTTCCTTTTGGGGGAGGACAAGTAAGTACCTAGGAGTGAAATTGTTGGATTGCAGTGTTGGCATATATTTAGTTTTATAAGAAACTGCCAGACACTTTCACACAATGGTTTTTACCATTTTATATGTCCACTGAGAAGAGGGCGTTCCGAATGCTTTAGGTTCTTGCCAGTGTTTCATGTTGTCAGTCTTTTTTTTTTTTTTTTTTTTTTTTTTTTTTTTTAATGTTAGCCTTCTAGGAGTTAATCAGTGGCATCTCATTGTGGTTTGAATTTGTTTTTTCCTCATGACTAATGATAGTGAGCACTTGTTCCAGGGCTTATTGGTGATTTTATGTCTTCCTTGTTGAGGTATCTGTTTATACCTTTTGCCCGTACTTTCCTTTTTCTTTTAATTTAACAAATATTTATTGATTGCCTATCATGAGCATGACACTGTTAGAATCTAGACAAACTATGGTGTATATGTGTGTGTGTGCACGTGTGTGTATGTATATATATATATGTATATATATGTGTGTATGTGTGTGTGTATATATATGTGTGTATATATATAAAGAGAGAGAGAGTTGAGAGATTTATGATCGAAGATTGGGTCTTGTAATTACAGAGGGTGAGAAGTCCCATGACCTGCCTAGAAGCCCAGCAAAGGCAGTGGTGTAGTTCAGTCCAAATCCAAAGGCTCGAGAACCAGAGGAGCTAATGGTGTAAGTTCCAATCTGAGTCTGAAGACCTGACAATTAGTGGGTCGATGATGTAAGTCGTGGTTCAAGTCCAAAGGCCGGAGAGCCAAAAGCACCAATGTTCAAGGACTAGAAAGTTTTAGTTCAAGAAGATAGAGGAAATTCACCTTTTCTCTACCTTTTTGTTCTATTTGGGCCCTCAATGAACTGGATGAGACTCATTCATATTGGTGAGGTCAATCTTCTTTACTCAGTGTTGATTCAAATGCCAATCTCTTGCAGAAACACCCTCACAGGCACACCCAGAAATATTATTTTACCAGCTATCTGGGAATCTTTGAGCCCAGTCGGGTTGACACATAAAATTAGTCATCACAAGTGGTAAAAAGCAAGCAAATGAACAAACTGCTATTATTCTTGGTCTCAGAGAGCAGATGATCTGGTTGGATAGTTGGAAAATTGCATAGAAAAATCACAATTGAATGATTATAGGGAGCACATGCATCAGGGGGGTCCTTGGCCTTATCGTGTTGGCAGGAGGTGGGGAGAACATTGGGGTAGTCTCTCGTTGAACCTGAGAGGGTAGTGAGATTTGCCTTTTATTGATGGACAGTGTGTTTATGTCTTAAGGTCACTGGAACAAATCACCAGAGACTGGGTGGCTTAAAACAGCAAGGACTTATTCTCATATAATTCTGGAGGCTAGAATTCTGAAATCAGTGGTTCAGCAGGGTCACACTCCCTACAAAGTTTCCAGAAAAAAATCCTTTCTTGCCCACTCATAGCATCTGGTGGTTACCAGCAACCCCTGATGGTCCTTGGTTTGCAGAGACGTCACTTTAATGTCTATCCCCCTCTCCACATGGCCTTCTTCCCTCTGTGTATCACTGTGCCTGTATGCAAATCTCTGTCTCCTTTCTCTTATACAGACACCAGTCATTGGATTGAAGGCCCACTCTAATCCAGGGGGACCTCATCTGAACTACATCGGCAAAGATCCTATTTTCAAATAATGTCACACTCACAGGTGCTTTGGATTTGAACCTATCTTTTTCGGGGACACAACTGCACTCACAACAGACAGCAATGGAAGAGTTAATTAATGCTAAAGTACTACTTCTGTCAAGTTCTGAGGAATTGAGAAGTTCATTACACTCATATATCTCATTTGGAAAAAAAAATTGACACTAGATTTAATCATTTCTAAGGTTATTTCCTAATCTAGAGTACAAAACACTATCTCATCTCACTCTTACCCTTCTGTCAGCTCGTGCTCTTTGCTCGTTACAGCTCGTGTGCCCCGCCTGTGTGGTCCGATAGCCTCCCAGGCATATTGATATCACAGCATCTAACACAGTGTCTTAAAATGTCTAAAATGCAATATGCAAACTTCCTTTTGCAAGAAAAACACCCGTGTCATTTTATTCTAGCTCACTGATGTTGCCTTCTATTTTGGATCAGTTTCACTGCCCCTCTCATTTTGTGTACGGGAAATGCACTCTAGATGACTTGAATTCCGTAAATGCACTTTGTTCACCCTGCTTCTCATCGTTTCCACTCCATCAGTTATCTTCCTGTGCCAGTTTTAACCCCCTGAGGTTAGTATTCTGACTGCTCGAGTGAAAAGAACATCTAATCTAAACAGTCAGCGCTCATCATACTTTGTTCTTCTATTTTGACAAGTGTAGTTTACTTTTTATTTATAAAAATGCCTCCCAGTAACCCGTAAATGTACCGCAGTATATCGTGTGAAAATAATATCATCTCAGTAATATGAGACAACACAATTTCCTGAAAGTAATCTGGTGTACATATTGGTCAGAAAGATTAATGTGGTTTGCATAAATATGCAAAATTACATTGCATATTTAAATTAGTCATGCAAATACCCCTCTGCTGTATTCCTGAGAGAAATAAAGAAAATAATTAGAAATTAAGGTAAGTGCTGAAGAGGAAATAAACAAAAAGCTAAAATAGGGATTAAGGATGGGTGGAATGCTCAGAACAAGTGATCAGGAAAGATCTTGCTGAAGAGGTGACACTAAAGCTGAGACATGACAGATGAGTGGGACGCAGCTGTGTGCAAAGTGCATGTGGTGGGTGTGTGTGTGTGTGTTGAAAGTGTATCCAAAAGAGTGGGAATGTGGCCTGCAAAGACCCTGTGTCTGGAAAGAGCTTGGCATAATAATAATGTGGTTGGACCAATTTAGTAAAAAAAAAAAAAAAGAAAATTGTACAAAATGAGGTTTTTCATTTAGCAAGGGCCGTATCTGCAAGATTTTTTTTTCTGTTCTGTAATAATTTGAATTTTTCCTAACTCTTCTGGGAAGCCCTTGAAGAATTCTCAGATGAGACATGATCTGATTTGATTTTTCTGGAGGAATGATGGTGAGTTGAGTTGGCTCGAGGGAACATACAGAAGGCTGTTGGGATAGCTAGACTGAAAAATAGTTTACGATGCAAAATGCTGCAAATATTCAAAAATTGAACATATGAGTATACTCTGAAAGTGAAATTTCAGATGATGCCTTAGATAGGAGCATCCTTTGAGAATTCGTGTAAGAAAGACTTGGACTCCTAAATTGCTTCCCTCACTAACCTCAGGCTAGTGATTGGATGTCCTTCACCACCACAGTACATTTTAGGGATTTACTCTAAGGAAGTTGGTTAACTTGAGAGATTCTCAGCTCAATAACCCAGATAAAGGAGAGGAAACCATAGTCATAGAAGGGGAAAATTTGAAAGTCTACAAAAAAACTGGTAGCTCTAAGTTTCTTCCACTCAGCTCCAAGGACGTGACGACAAGACTTACACAGCCCAGGAAGGAGAATGAAAAATTCTTCTGAGTCTACCAATAACTTCAAGAGAAAGAACTTTCAGATACTGACAACTGGAGGTCCCCAAGAAGAGTCCAGGCAGGTCGCCTGTGGTGATCTAATACATGTACCTTCCTAAGAGATTTTTATTGAATTACTTCTAAATGTGACAGATGTCCAATTATTACCAAATACTTGAGGAAGATCTCAAATGTTAAATACTAAGAATAAAGCAGAAATTATGTCAAAAGCAGCAGAAAAATCTCTACAAACATAGTGGAAAATGACATTCATTAAACACTGTTAGGTTCTGGAAAATGCAAACATTCAGAGAGAAAAATAAGGCCTTGCAAAATAAGATTGCAGATATAAAAATTTAAGTAGAAAAATAGGAATAGGAGTACAATTTAAGAAAAATTATGGAAGGACAAAAAGAAAAATATGATAATTAGAAAAGATATGATTAACTGTCTTCTCAGCACAGACACTGAGCATCTGAAAAATAGTTCTACCTGAACAGATTAAAAGAAAGGAAAAGAAAAAGAGATCATCATTAAATAATTGAAGCAAACTTCCCACAACTCAGGTTCATGATGTTCCAAACTGAGAGGACTCATCAGTAGAGTGACCCACTGTCATAGTTTACATGGGACTGGGGGGTTCCCAGAATGTGGGACCTTTAATTTAAAAATCAGAACAATCCCAGGCACACTGGGAAGAATTGGTCACTCTACTCCCCAAATGTCAGCATAATGGATTAAAGGACCCACTCCAAGTCACATACCATCATGAAACCTATGGGACAAAATGATGATCTTATATAAAATCAGAAATGAAAAGGCTCAAATACAAAGGAAATTGAATCTGAAAAGTGTCAAATGGCTCAATAGCCCACTGGAAGTTAGAAGATAATGATGAAAGGCTACTATCAAAATTCTGAGGATACATATTTTTCAACCCAGAATTCTATACCCAGAGACACTGTCATCATGCACGATCTCAAAAATGTCCCCTCTTATACACCCTTTTCCAAAAACCTGCTGGAAGATATAGTCCACGAAGATAAAGGAGCAAGCTAAGGAAGTGAGAGCCTTGGTATTTAAAAACCAGGGATTTCACATATGGAAAAAAGGAGAAGAATTTCCAGGGTAATGGCAAAAAAAAAAAAAAAAAAAAATTCAAGATGACATCCTTTCAGCAGCCATTGTAAAATTTATGGTATAACTTTATCAAGTGGAAAGGAAAGAAGTAATTCACATGTATAGGTATATAGGAGCAATATAAAAATTACAGTACCACCAGCTTTCTTAATAGGAAGTCAATAGATTTTTCTCAAAAATGATTTTAAACATATTATTTAGAAGTTAGGAAACAAATACCAGGGGAAAGACAGTTTGAAAGAGTTGAAAGCTATTGTTTCTAGAAAAAAATGGGAATTTTTACATCTGCAGAAAAGATCTATTTTATATAAACCTTGTAAAATGATTTGGCTTGTGTCACTTTGGTAACACAAGGGATAATAATTCAGAACAATCTGTGGGAGAGAAGGATAATCAAGAGTGGTGCTGGGTGTGCCTGCTGAGAAGTTGAGTAAGGTGGGGACAAAGAATTGCCCATCAAATGTGGTAAAAAGGAAGTTATCAGAAATCATGACAAGACCGTAGGAACTGGAGGCGTGCCAGTAGAAGCCAGACTGTACTGCACTGATGGGCAAATGAGGACAAGAAAGCAAATGTCACAAAGCCTAGAGCTAAAGAGTCATTCTAGGTCCAAAGTGTCTTAGCAGTGAGCGTCTATGAATCTGTTTTGTTAATTCTGGTTCATTCTGGCTTTAGGAAGGAAACAGGTGGCGTACATAAAAGGGTTAGTTAAAAGGGACTTTTTTGAAGGGATGCTTTACACAAATGTAGAGGCTAAGACTCACATCGGATGGTGACATATCCTGGGTTTAGAAAGGGAAGGAAGCTATTGCCACTCTTAGTCCTAAAAAGACAAAGGAAAGGAGTGATGACTGAAGTCCAGCAAGACTTGTGGCTACTGTAATGTGCTTCCCATCTCATGTCATGACCCTCTGTAGCAATTTCCACACCACAGCTTTGCAGAGAAGAATCTGAGGGAATACAGTCCCCAGTACTTCCCTTCGTCTTCTTCTTATCTCCTATCCACACTTGCCATGAGGGAGCCCAACCAGAAGCCAAAAGGCAAATTCTAAATTCTATCTGGTGGAATTCATGGTGATACAGCCTAGAGGAGTCAATTGGGAAGAAAAGGGTGCATTTTAGATGTGAAGACAGGACTATCCTTAAAGAGATGATAAGGAGATAAAATATTTACCCAGACATTATGATCAGTGGTGAGAAGAATGGAGGGAAGAAGAGGGGACAGAAAGCGGTAGAAACATATGAGATAAAGGAATTAGGGAATTTAACATTTGCAATAGCACATAGGAAAATGGTTTTTTTAAATGGTAATTCTCCCATTCTTCTTTCCTTCTAAGACTTTGAGGAATGTAGGCCAATCTTGCACAACCAGCTTGAGGGTTCGGAATAACGTTGATGCTGTAAGATAACGTATATCCCATTGATGGACGTCCCCCGGCACACAAACAGCCTTATCAGTACGAAGACCAGCTACACATGGCGTGAGGAAAGGTGGGGCGATATTGTTTAGGGGGGAAATGGGAACGAGCAAGAGGAAGAACCAGGACTGCCGGATTCTTGTGCTGGGAGAAGACTGGCCAGGTGGAGAGTTAAAGGATGAGACCTTGGGGTATGTGGCTCATGAAAAAGGCACTGTGGGATGAGACTAGGAATTAAAAGATGAGAAGGACTAACTGATGGGGAAGGGGCAGAAAAGACAACGTGGGAGAAGAAATAACACGCAGGGCAGGGTGGGGTTGAAAAACACAATTCCAAAAATTTCTATGTATATTCTGTACCCAGAGCTGGATCTTATGCCTGGATTTAAAAGGTGGAAATTTACCTCAGCAAATGTAAGTTGTCGCATTAGATCTTTGGTTTAATCCCTACTTACTGAGACTGACGCAGAAGAAACCCAAGAGGGGATTCCGTCTCAAGTGTTTCCACTGGAGATGAAACTGCGGGTGGGTGGAATAAACGGTGTTTTTACCTAGTTGGGCTTGTGTCGCCTTTTTGTTTTTAATCCATTCTTTTCTACTCAAGGAAATATTCCCTCTCTTTCTTCTGCTTGTTTTCTTGTTCTTCCCTTTCTTCCCCCTCCTCCTCTCCCCCCTTCCACCTCCTTTTCCTTCCTCCTTTCTTGTTCTTCTCCTGAACTGTTTCATCTGCCGTGAAGTTGTAGGTAGCATGCGGTGAAGAAATCCCTTATTTTGCGTTATCGTCTGACTCAAAGAAAACTCCCAGTCAGTCCTCTCCCTCTCACCCCAGTCATTTCATGACAGAAGACCATTCACCATTTGAAATGAGACATTTGTGAACTGAAGGCCAATGACTGAAAAAATAGATATCAGGAGAACACACTTACATTTTCAGACTCGTGGTTAGACTCCAGGCGGGCTGGGAATGCAGAAGGCTGCAGAGGAAAATAGTGTGATGGAGGGACGTATGCGGTCTGATCACAAACATATTTAGTCTAGAATCAGAAAGAGTGGAGATGGAAAAGCAAAATACTTTAAAACATTTCTGTATAATTATACCCTGAAGTCCATTATTTCCCTCATATCCCAGTTAATTTCCTGAGCCTATTTTTGGAAGCTGAATCTTAATGGAGAAATAGTAAATTGAGTCAATGATGGGCACAACCTTCTTTTCCTTTTATCCAAATAACCTTTGTGGGTGAGGTTTAATACAGTAACATATTCTACTCATTTTGACATGCAAATATGATGAAAAGCCAAAAGGCCTCCAGTATAATCCAAATTAGCAGCCCTAATTGGTTATTTAAGCCAAGACATACCACTTAATCTGACCTCAGTTTCCTCATCTATTACAAAAATATGGCTATAAAAATCCCTTTGTAGTTTTAGATTATATCTAGGTTTCATTTAAACCTAGAGCATTCTGAGGTTGTTTGTTTGTTTGTTTTAGTTTTCTTGTGTGTGTTTTTCATTGATGAAGGCAGGGAAAATTACGGAGATTATGAAAGTATATGAATTTGTATTCTCCAAAACACCCAGATCTCTGATGGGCCCTTAAAGATAAAGTACTCAAACAGTCCGTATTTAGTTGCTAACTGATATTTGACCTAAGATTTGATTATTAAGGCAAGAAAGCTCATGTCTCAGGATATTTTTTTCATGTAGAATTATATGTTTTGATTCTTCACTTGTAAATTTAACTTATGTTTCAAAAATCAGAGGAAAGATTAAGAGTGGGCTATATGAGTGAAATCAACACTGCTGAAAAAAAAAAAATATGACAACCAATGAAATAATGAAGCTATTCAGCCTCCCCTTGAGGCCTCTGCCGTCAGCTGATTTACAAGTTGGTCTCAGATTCGAAAGATGGAGGAAATGATTTCTTTTTTTCCCTGTGAAGGGGAAACTTTGCTGCCAATGGTGTTTCTCAGACTACATCCATCCTATATTTCTGAGAAGCAATTTTTTTTTTTTTTTTTTTTTTTTGGTTTACTCTGTCCTCTGGGACCTAATTCCATAAGAGGCAAAGCAGACCTGATGGGAAGTAATAGCAAACTTTTGTGGGCTGTAATTGATGAAAGAATGAAATGCATTAACTAATTGAGAACAGAAGATCGGAGCCCAGGATCCCATTAGAAATCTCTTCTGCTTTCTAGATATTTTTAAAGATGTCCAATATGCTTTTGGTTAGCCCTCTCACTGGTTTCCATCTGTTCTGATTTTCTTACTAGCTTCCCATTTACCATAAAACAATGAATTTTCCCATAAAACCAAGCAGATAATGTATTCTCATATAGATTAGAAAGAATGAAAGGGAATGACTTCTTAATTAAGTAATCATCTATCACCTTATGCAACCAAGGATTTATTAACTGCTTCCAAGACCAGGGTAGGGTAAAAAGTGGAACACAATTCAGTATCACTAAGTTTCCCTAAAACAGAATGTTTGTCTTGAAGAAACATTTATGGTCTTCAATCTGCTTCAATCAGCTGTTGTACTTTGGTTGAGAGCAGGATTATGGATACTAATATAGAACTTGATAGTTTACAAAATATTTTGCATGCTTTATTGTATTCAGTCCTCACGTTGACCCTACAATATAGCTGGTATCCATACATTTTGCAGACAAAGAAATTATGACAGGAAGATTTAGGAGAATTGTCCAAGGTTATACTGCTGGAGATCATGCAAACTCAGCAAAGTTCTCTCTCCATCATAGAGGAAGATGTTATGACTGTCAAACTCTGGGAAGGAGAAAGACTTGTTCCTTATAGTTCAAAAGCGTGTGCCTAGGGCAACTGAACTTGTCCTCTTTCAGAAGGGACTGCTCAGAAATTGTATTTCATTAATTGGCACTTTAATCTTATATCTCTACTTCGTTTCCAGGGGTGACTTTGATTCCCAAGAGCCTCATTGCTGGAAGTTCAGCCAGGAGAGTTAACACCATTTGGATGTGCTTGGTTTGTGAAAAATTTCCAACCCAATTTGAGAATAAGCATTGTCGAGCAAATACTTTCAATATTAATGGTAGATTGGGTGTAAGGAGATCTGTGCCACATTCTGAGTGTTAAGCTTAAATAAATAAGAACATTATGGAGAGAGGACTGAGTCTAATTAGAGCGCAGCTCTAAAACTACAAATATGTTGACTTTATATTTGAGACTTAACTTTTCTAGTTTCAATTCTTTACTTAGAAAAATATGGCAATACAAACCCTGAGGAATATCAATTCCTCTCTTAAAACTCAATTTACTCTGGCCCTTTGAGGGGAGCAAAACTTACCACCCCAAAATGTGTCTCTTTGGCATGAGGATTAATTTAGGCTGATTATTTTTAAGGTTCAAAAGCCTCAGGAAAAAACCTTTGACCTTCTGCCTAACTGCCTAAAAGAATTTAAATAAAGGACAGGTTCCCAAAATAGAACTTTCACCAAAGATATCTGCCAAGAATGCAGGATAGGTGTGGTGGGAAAAGTACCTAGATGATCAGAGTCCTCTCTAGATCCCCTTGTCTCCACATGGCTCAGCAAACATTTGTTTACCAGTCATTTGCTTTTCTATCTTCATCTGAGTTGCTTTCCTCCCATTTGAAGTTCCAAATCACTACCTCCAACATCCTCTTTTATTTAACTGAAGATGGTATTTAAAGTGAGAGCTCTGATCATTTTGATGAGCTACTCAGTTCTCCTGGGTCTCTCCCAAATCTTTGTTTGATTTCCTCTTGTTCATCGGTCTCATGTCAATTTAATTCTTGGCCAACCAGAAGGACCTGGGGTAGAGGAAAATTTCTTCCTCGGCAACACTTTCCTCAATAAAACCTTTTCTAAATACCCTTCAGCTGTATAGTAGTGACTATGCCTTCTATGGTATCACCAATATACCCCTCACGTATGTGTCACACTTTTGTCAAAGTTAATATTTATCACCATAGACAGCATGATTATTGTCCTCTCTATGGAAACTGAAATTCAAAAAGTCTAGTGATTTGCCCGATGTCATACAGCTCATGTGTACCAAAATCCTCCTCATAATTATATTTATGTCTAAACTAAGGTTTCCTATATACATGTATATTTCTGTTAAGTGTAGTTGATTTACAATGTTGTGATAACTTCAGGTGCACAGCAAAGTGATGCAGTTATATGTGTACATACATGTATTTCAGATTATTTTCCATTATAGGTTTTTACAAGATATTGAATATAGTTCTCTGTGCTATGCAGTAGGCTTTGTTGATTATCTATTTTACATACAGTAGTGTGTATTTATTAATCCCAAACTCCTGATTTATTCTTCTCTCCCCCTCCCTTTCCCCTTTGGTAACCATATGTGCATTTCCTATGTCTATGAGTCTATTTCTGTTTTGCAAATCAGTTCATTTGTATCATTATTTTAGATTCCACATATAAGTGGTAACATATGATATTTATCTTCCTCTGTCTGTTACTTCACTTAGTATGATAATCTCTAGGTCCTTCCATGTTACCGCAAATAGCATTATTTCACTTTTTTATGGCTGAGTAATATTCTGTTATATATATTATATAAAATATATATATAGTATATGTATTATATGTATGTGTATATATGTGTGTGTGTGTGTGTGTGTGTGTGTGTGTGTGTGTGTGTGTATACACACCACATCTTCTTTATCCATTTATCTGTTCCTGGACATTTAGGTTGCTTCCATGTCTTGGCCATTGTATATAGTGCTGCTATGATCACTGGGGTGCAAGTATCTTTCCAAATTAGAGTTTTTATCTTTTCCAGATATATGCTCCGGAATGGGATTGCTGGATCATATGGTAACTATATTTTAAATTTTTTGAGGAACCTCTGTGTTGTTCTCTATAGCAGCTGCACCAATTTACATTCCCGCCAATAATACAGGACGGTTCCCTTTTCTCCACACCCTCTCCAGCATTTATTATTTGTAGACTTTTTAATGATGACCATTCTGACTGGTGTGAGGTGATACCTCATTGTAGTTTTGATTTGCATTTCTCTGATAATTAATGATATTGAGCATCTTTTCATGTGCCTGTTGGCCATCTGTATGTCTTCTCTGGAGAAATGTCTATTTAGGTCTTCTGTCTCCTACATACATTTTAAAATAATATTTATTAGCCTAAAATTTTAATTTACTGCTTGCTACTGGTTACAATTTTTAAAATTAGATCAACAAACAAACAATCTCAAAACTGTAGAAAAATTATATAGTAGATCTGAAAGTCCCTTACAAAAGACTTAATAAGCATACCTGATGAAGTAGACCTGAAAATATTTATCAACAGCAGGATACAGGAGAGCACAGCTATTTTATTGAGCAGCAGTGGAGGGCTGTGATTTCTCAAGAAAGAGATAGTTTTTGTCTTTATTCTGGTGTAGCAGCATTGCAGTGGGGACAGAGCCCTGGAACGCTACCTAATTTTATCTGCATGGGCAGTCAGTCTTCAATTCAGGAATCAATCACATGTGACTAATTACTGACATGCACTGTATCATTTAACCTCAGGCAGGTCACCTAATCTCTCTACACTTCATTTGCCTCATCTTGAAAGAGAGGCAGTAATAGTTTACTTCTCAAAGGTATTGGTTCTCAAACACTACTGCACATTAGAATAACCCCACAAGTTTTGGGGGGAAAAAATCCTGGTATCTAGGCAATGCCCCTTAACATGTAAATCTGAATTTCTGGGTGTGAAATCCTGGTATCAGTATTTTCCACACCTCCCTAGGCAATTTCAATATGCAGCCAAGTTTGAGAACCAGTGTTCTAACTTCAAGAGTTTAGGTGTGTAGTGTCAGTCAGTCCTGACAGTTGGACTTTTCTTTCTTTCTTTCTTTCTTTTTTTTTTTTTTTTTTGTAATGTAAATACCTGACTTACACTTTGATTTCCATCTGTTTCAAAGATGCATTCATTTCAAAGGTGGCTATCCCACATAAGCACATAGCCAGCCCCTGGACCAAACTTTCCCATCCCCCCAGCCTCCCTCCTAGGCTCCTTTGCTTTAGAGATCTTGACTGATTTTGACAACTGACCATTTGGGCCAGTTGTTTTCTTTTTTTCTTTTTTTCCCTTCTCTTGCTTTAAATTCCCACCCTTATATTTTAAATTCATCAATAAAGAGTGCATTCTTTTTTTAAAAAAGCTTTATTTATTTATTATTGTATTATTTAATTATATTATTTTGCTAGGAGGGAGGCAATTAGGTTTATTTCTTTCTAGAGGTGGTACTGGGGATTGAACCCAGGACCTCGTGCATACTAAGCATGTGCTCTACCACTTACTTGAGCTGTACCCCCCCTCAAGAGTACATTCTTAAAACCCTAGGCTCCTACCCTTGACCCCAATAAAAACTGAACCTCAAAACCTCTGTTTCTCTCTTTCCCTCCCTCTCTCTCTCTCTCTCTCAATCCCCACCTCCCCACCCCAGCAACCTCTTTTTGTGGCAAGAGGTGTGCCACATGCTTTCCAGGACCTGTGAATAATAAACCTTTTTTTTTTTTTAGAGTTCCTTGATAGTTACTGCTGCCGGTGTCTTGCTATCATAATAAGAACCACAAGAGTCGATCCAGCCACAGCACTATCAGTAGGCGAAGACCAGCACAAAACAAGGTGCACAGCTGGCCTTCCGTATCTGCAGGTTCTGCACCTGCGGATTCAACCAACTGTGGGTTGAAAATATTAAAAAGAAAAATCCCAGAAACTTCCAAAAAGCAAAACTTGTTTTTGCTGTGCTCAGGCAACTATTTACATAGCATTTACATTCAATTTACAACCATTTACATAACATTTACATTGCATTGTATTATAAGTAATCTACGGTTGATGCAAAGTACGCAGGAGGATGTGCATAGTTTATATGCAAATACTGTGCCGTTTTATATAAAGATGTGAGCATCTGCAGATTTTGGTCTGGGGGTTGGGGGCCTCCTGAAACCAGCCCTCCATGGATGCCAGGGGACAGGGATGACTGTATTAGGTAGTTTGATAAGTGGGGGCACCGGGCAGATAGGTGGGCAAGAAGGAAGATGGTCTGGAAGATGGAAAAGTAAGCTAAGAGAGATAGTGAGGACCCAATCAGAGTCACAGCACCAAAAGATGCTACCCCAACAGGTAAAGAGGAAAGACCCCAGTTCTTGTCATACCCGAAAGACGAAATTATAATCGGGAGACGATGCGTTATGTACCAAAAGATTTTAAAAGATTTATTTAGGAAAGAAAAAGCACACCTCCAAGAATGGGAGGCAGGCTGATCCAAGAGGAAAACAGTGGCTTTTGTCCCCTTGCTCTTATACCCTTGCTTAGAGGTGGTCTCTTGACTGATTGACAGCTCTTGTCCCTGGAATGCTTAGTCATGTTTGGTCCCCTTTGCACATGTCCTTACCCATGGTGTACACAGAGAAACTCATGGGGGATGTTAAACCGCAATGTTAACTCTAATACAATGAACACTGGGTCCTGGGTCGTGTCTGGTTAAATACTTTCTGCTGCCACACAGGCGTGGCTGTCGGGTTCTAACTGATTTCTTGCTGGCACTCATTTAGAGAAGGTAAAGCCCCTTTATGCTGGAGGCAGACATAATGCCATCTTCCGGACCATCCTCTCTCTCCTCCACCTGTCTGCCTGGTGCCCCCCACTTATCTAACTACCAAACAACTGTATGTGTATCAGTTCCAAAGGAGGTAGTTAACAGAATACCGTAGAGTTTTGCGATTTTGTGAACAGATGTATAGCAAGTATATGATGAAATAAGGAAGAACCAGCATGGAACTTTCTCCACCCCTGTTTTTCCCTGATGGTTATAAGAAAGTTAGCAGGCTAGGCTGCTGAACACTGTGGGATTACATTCAAACAGGGTGACCCAGCAGAGAGAGGGCAGAGCTGGATTTGAATTTTAATTCTGCTACTTACCAATTGGGCTGTCTCAGGCAAGTCACTCAAACACAAACAAGCTCAGAGAGAAAAATAAAGAGGAAATTAGAGTGCTCGTAGGTAATAAGTTTGATAGAGTTTCATGCCGTGGGGAACATCTGTGGAGGAACCACGCTGAGGGAAGGCTTCAAAGCTGAAGAAATCGGGGAGCTAAATCCTGAAGGGTAAGCACTGTTTATTAACTCGGGGCAGAAATGGAAAAAGGGTGAGCTGGACAAAGGGCCTGACAGGTGTTCCCACTTAGAAGCGATTGAGAGCATGACATGTTTAGAAGGGAATAGAATTTAGAGCGTGCTGAACGGGAGAGAGAGCAGTTGCAAGTGGAGATGCATGGAGCTGGAGGGTGAGCAAGAGTTGGATCACGAAGGACCTTGTGTCCTACGGTCATGGGCTTTGAATGGATTAGGAGGCTGGTGAGGAAACTCTGAAAACTTCCAAGCCAAAGAATGGCCTGATCAGGTACACATTTCGGGAAGATGCCTCTGATTTCAGTGTAGGAAATAGACCAAAGGTAAGGAAGACAAACTGAAGGGCAAGCTGGGGAAGGAGGCAAGGAAAAGGACAGTGGTCCTCTACAGCAAGGAGGAAGGGACAGATTTATGAAATATTTCGATCAGAATCAACAGGTCTCTGTGATTAATTGGCAGAAGGGCCTGATGGAGAGAAAGAAGTCAAAACAGAGAAGTTAGGTGAACGGCAGTAATAATAGGAATGCAGGAGGTGAAAGGAATCTGGGGGCAATTATGACTCATTAGCTTTTGTAGGTGTTAAATCTTTGAGCTATCCAAGGAGACATGTCTAGAGCTCAGCTGATCTGATTGGAAATCATTAACACATTTATGGAATTTGAACCCATAAAACTAGGAGCTATATTAGGAAGGAGAAAAAACAAGAAAAACAAAAAACCAGAGAGGACCTCCAGAGGAGGAAAGAAAAGTAAAGAAAGTAAAGCCACAAGGAAGAACAAAGAAGAATAACCAGAAATCAGGAGAAGAAGCCACTTAAAGCTTGATCATGGATATAATTCTTTTTCCTTAATTTCAAAAAAAATCTTCAAGAGTTGTTGAAGAATAAAAGAATAAGGTGAGTGACAGTGTCCCTGTAGCCAGCGGGAACTCTAAAGGATCTAAAAGTCCTTACACATATCATCATAGATTTTTGCATTTAATCCTTTTCCCTGCACTCCCTCAGCTCTTTCAAAATATGAAATAGGCAATGAAAATGAAATTCAGATTTTGTGTTTAGCAACCTGCGTCTGTGGCTTCAAATACTGGCCCTAACAGTCTGAACTAAGGTTAAAAAGTCAACCCAGCTCCTGTCAGTCATTAATGGCTATGCATCTGTGTACCTGCCCACGGGGCTGGTCACTAGGAAGATCATGATTTAACTTGTAAAGTGGAACAATTAAATCTGGACAGCATCCATGGGGGCATGTTCCCAGTCTCTTCTCTGCCTTCCAGTGCAGTTTATTTCTTGTTCCTGGAATGCTAATCATGTATTTTTCAGTTCTGCCTTCTCTTGTGGCTGGTGATCATTTGGCTCCTGCTAAGCAGAAAAGATTTTCAAATTATCAGGTTCATTTCTTGGCCTCATCTAAGAGTGTCTTGAAGTATTTAGGACAGTTGCATGAAAACATGGTGATAGACTAAAAGATTAGTTGTCGTATTCAAATTAGTTGTGATGCCCTGATTTCTGGTACACTTGTAGACATCCTTTAGCTTGCTCAGGGGCACGAGAGTTGATAATTCTGCAACGTATGTCAAATACAAGGAACCAAGTTTTCACAGTTTGTGCGTCATTGAGATGCTTTGAGAGGGAGCAAGAGCAAGGTCCACCAAGTTCACAAGAAGAACTCAGGTTCTTGCTGACGTTAACAGTCATTTCAATTTCTCATATCAAGGCTTCAGATATGTTTCTGTGATTCAAAATTTAGTAGTAGATCCTTGCTCCATTATTTATATGTTCTCTCTGTCTCTCCCTCTCTCTTCTTCTCTCATCTCCTCTTCTCTCCTCTCCCTGCATATCATATTATATCATCTATAGCTACTATCACATATCTTGCTTATTTTTCTCTAAACTTCTAGAATAGTTTCCTACACTCTGAGTTCCTCCTTCCTTACTTCTCTACAATCCACGTCTTGCAGTCTGGCCTTTGTCTTTGCACTGAAACACTTCTCGTTGAGATCAAAATGGCATCTGAATTCTCAAATTCCATGAGCTCAAGCCATTATCTTCCTGGACCTGTCCTGCCCGTTAGCCAGTGTTCGCCATCCCTTCTCTGCTGTAACTTCTCTTAGAGCTCATACTCCACTCTGAGCTCTGCTTATTCCTGAGCATCCCTTCCTCTCCCTGCGTAGACAAGCATCCCACACTGTTCAGTTATCAGCCTAGTATTTTCTTCCTGCTCTGGAGTTTTAATCCTCTTACATCATATCAAGTATTAACAATAATACATAGACTCCCAAATCTAAATACTAAGTGGAGACATCCACCATGGATTTAGACCCTTATTGTATTACACGTAAGACATCACACTTGTCTGAGCACAGCAACACATTTTCATGTGCTCAAATACAGCTTTTTTCTTTAATGCAGTGAGTTTGTTGTCTTATTGAATGCTCCTCATTTCAGCTCACTAATAGGGCTGTGTTATTTAACCTTACCTTTGCTCTTACTATCAAAAATTAGTAAGGAGAACTTTCAGTGACTTTCTGTGACTTTCCTTCCTTCTCTGTGACTCGCTAGTTTCTTTCATACATCAGACTCACTTGATGCTGAATTTTTGCAAATCTTTAAAGTCATCATTTTAGCACTCTTCCATAGGATTGTGAATTCCTTTTGTGGCTGTGGCTCATCAATAACTTTTTTATTTCTTGAAATGGTGACATTGTAATCCACCAGCAGACCCCAGATAACAGGGGAAACTGAGGGATGTGTGCATTAATATCAGTTAACATGTCTGTGGAGGTGTAAACTTAGAATCTCATTATTTGCATCTTGTCTCTCTCTGGCTTTAAACTGGAGGTGAATGTTAGATAGTCTGTCTTCCTTTCTCTCTATCAGGTTCTACAAAGACGCATTGACATGAAACAAAGTGTGAATGGCCCATTACTGGCAAAGGGAGCAGGACTGCAAACATAAAAGTTATGTGTCTCCATGACTTAGGCTCACTTCTCAGGCAGAATATAAAAGATTTAAGTCATAAATGTTAACAGTGATAACTCACAGGCTGTGTTTCTGGGTGACGCTAGACTAGACACTTGAAAAAGAGAGTGACTTGGAAGCTATGCTGTTCTGTAAGCTCGTGGTAGTCTATGGCAATCAAAATAAAATTCCTTGTCGGACCCAACAAATCCCAGGGACACAGTGGCAGCACTGAAACCGGGTTTCTCTGAATCACTGCAGAGAAGAACAGAGCCCTTATGAAAACCTCATCATTCCATTAACTCATCTTTTATTTTCAAAGACTATTGCAATTTTCTTTTCATTATTGAGCACCAAAATATAAGAATAAGTTAAATATATGGAAATAAATCAAATGTCTCCCCTATCACGTTCGACTCTGGAGTAAACGTTTATAGCTAAACCCTCTCACCAGGACATAAGCAGAAGCATCGTCGGCCATTTGGCAGAGCTGCTCTGTCTTCCTCCTGCCTGTCCTCTGTCTTCCCTGACACAGCTCTCTAGACTACTGAAGATGTGATTTCATTTTTTAACTTCTTTGTTCTTTGTTCACTTCATTTAATAACTTACTTGCTATACTCGGTTAGTTTTTTGTGTGAAGGTTAATGTTTAGAGTGGTGTTTTGCAATGTTTTACCGTTGTATGACATTTACAGACACCACTAGTGGTTTATACCTGAAATAACCAAAATAATTGCATAGTTTTTGTGTTTATTTGTTTTGTTTTGTTTTGCTTTTTTTAAAGCACAAGCTTTGGCTTTGAACCGACCAAAATTTAAACCTCAGTTCTACCAGTCAGTCAAAGCCAGTCAACTAGTAAGTTACATAATCTTTATAAACCTGAATTCTCTGAACTGTCATGTAGAAAAAAATTATGTCTTTTCAAGATCATTTTAGTAATTAAGTGAGATGATCATTATTAAGTGCTTAGCGTAGAAACTTGGTAAAATATGTCCTAAATATAGTATAATATTATTGAATCATATTGTTTTAATTCACTAAAATTTATTTTGAGTTTGTTATCAAAGAAGAAAAAAGCATAGGGAAGCATAAGCACCAACCTGATATCAGAATAATGTTATAGGAATAGCACGGGGACAGGAGTCAGACCATCTGGGTTCTATTTATAATTTTACCACTTACATTTTTGCTAATCTTAAGCAAATTATTTAAACTCTTTGTCTATAACACTGAAAACAATGTTGAATTTTCTAAGGAGTCTGAAGAATATAGAAGATAAAGTGTTACCAAGTCAAAGCTCATACTGCTCCCCACACAACAGGCCAATAAATTGAGAGGCAAGGTGCTGGGGCAAGGAACAGCTACTTTATTTGAAAGCCAGCAGATTGAGAAGACTGTAGACTAGTGTCCCAAGGAACCATCTTACCAGAGTTAGAATTCAGGCTTCTTTTATACTAAAAAGGGAGGGAATGTGCTCGTGGTTACAAACTTCTTGGTGCAGGAATCCTTTGTTCTTGCAGCTGTCCTCATAAGTCTGGTCATAATGTTCCTGTAAACTTCCAAGAAGACAATTGTTATTGTCTGCTTTGCAACTTTTTATCTCTATGTGAATGGAAAGTGTAATACCTTTCAAGGTCAAGCTGGGAGGCAGAGCCTTGAGAATGGGCTATCATGTATATTTCAGGCTGTTT
Source organism: Camelus dromedarius (assembly GCF_036321535.1). Classification (NCBI taxonomy): domain Eukaryota; kingdom Metazoa; phylum Chordata; class Mammalia; order Artiodactyla; family Camelidae; genus Camelus; species Camelus dromedarius. The sequence goes on from NC_087440.1 coordinate 76,204,004, forward strand.
AAGCAATATTCTTTTACTAAGGAGCAGAGGCAGCATGACTAAGCATGGGCAACAGAGCACAAAGGTTAGAGCGAAAGGAAGAGATCTGATATAGAAGCAGGTTTGTTCTCTGTTACAAAAGTGTCTAACCATTTGTCTTCTACCCCTGAGTAAAGAGGTTTATAAATACATATATGGGTTGATGCTCTTCCCAGTGGGTCCTATGTAGACAAGAACTATGTAGTGAGAATTCCCTACTTGGGCACCAGCAGTAATGAACTCTCCAAAGGAAGCTTAACTAGGTTCTTTTGCTGCTAAATAAATCAACTTCAAAGAAGCTCTCTTATCTATAATAGCAACCCCGTCAAAGAAGAGTTCGAAGTCAGGAATCTGATTTACTTTTTGTTCTCAACACCTATCACAGTGCCTAACTGTTATAGAAGCTTCATGGACATTTCCCAATGAATGCATAGATTGACAAATTGCTCTCCTGCTAACTTGGCAGGTACACTTTCTGGATTTCTATATTAAGAAAAATTTATGATGATCTCTTCCTCTGTCATGCATGCTCACCCTCTTGCTCTCATTCTCTTTCACGTAAGCCTCTTCGGAACTTTCATGAAAACAAATGAGGTTCTGTAGAGTAATATCAGACCATGGTTCTAGGCCTCACCCTGTCATGAATTAACTTAAAAATCAAGGTAAGTAAACCCATCTAGACGTCACGTGAAAATCAGAGGTTGAACTATATCCTAAGGCTGTTTCAGCTCCCAAATGATGTCATAGCTCATATTTCTTGGCAAGAGTTAAAAGTTTACTTTGTGGTTCCAGAACAAAGGTAGGTAAACCACCCAGAAGCCAAACTCTTAACCTCAATGTGCCAAGCCCTAAACTTCTGAGATAATGAGTCCTGCTCAAGCATTGACTTTGGACAGTGAATATCCAGAGTAAAGTCATCAATTCTTCTGTCTTCAGTTCTGTGTTCTACATATGTTTATATTCTTTCTCAGAGAATGATGTTGCTTTTCTTCTTTTCATTGTGATGAACAGTAGGAGCAGAGGAAATAATGAGTACTTTCCTCGAGAAACTTGTCTCTGCTGTTTGGGGAGTGTGGATATTTTTAGCTATTCATTCTTCTGAAAGTTGAGTGTAGAACATGAAAGGCTGAAACTTTTATAGAAAATCATCTGCCCTTGTCTGAGAAATCTGTGCATCATAATGCTTTTCAGCCACCAGTAATGAGCCAATTCCTCTCTTGCTCCTCAGAACCTTCCCTGTGTTATTTTAAAAAAGTAGTTCGTTATAAATAAAAGTAAAGACTTAACAATAGAACATGCAATTAAAATTAAAAGATACCAGAATCCAAAAAAGACCTAATTAATTTAAAAAATAAAAAAGCCAATGCTCACTTCAATGGTTTGAAATAAGCTCTCACAAATGGACAAAAAAGATATTTCTGTTTAAAATCTTTAGTGATGCACAAGAATTTGTTAATTATTAGATTATTTTTGCTTAAGAAAGGCCAAGAAACACCTCTCAACTGTATCATTTTGTTGACTTCCAGCTGTAAGTTTTCATCCAAAGTTTGTAAGTTAGGAAGGAAGACTGGATTAAAAATGTGTTCATGGTTTTATTCTTTTACACCACCACCAGAATGAAAAAAAGAAAAAAAATCCCCATGTCTGATCATCTCTTTTCATTTGACTGTGCAATCTATGCGCATCTATGTGGCAGTTTGCATTTGTAGGAGACAGTGCCCATTATTCTGTATAATAAACCCATCTGGTAACACAGACCATAGGAATATAGGTGTAAGAAAATAAAATGCTGTGACACTGTGAAATAATTCGAACTCTTTATAGTATCCCTAATAATAATAACACAGAACCAACAGATATTTATGTACAACTTTTCATTTAAATAAAGATGCTCCATATGCCTAATTTTTACAAAGATGTTGAAGCTAGATTATACTCATCTATTTTTTCTCTGAGAAATAATTTCCTGAGATAGGAATTATTAACCTCATAATTTTATTTTGTTGTGTTTTAAATTAGGCACTACCCTTACATTGCCTGATAGAATTGACAAATTTAAAACAGGTACATTGTTTTAAAAGCATAGTTTAATTTTAAAAATTCAAAGTCATAGCCTGGAATATTTTGCTTAAAATGTTGATAATGTGTATATCATTAGAAGTGTAACTTTCCTTTTAAATAAAATATCTGCCCAGTGTTTCCAAAAGTGAATCATGAATCCCTAGTAATATCTTTTACAGTTGTCTGCATTGTGGTTATTATTTCATCTTGATTTAGTTGTTTGGTCTACAATTTAATATTTTAGAAGAATACATAACCATTTAATTTACACACTAGACAAAGTTTCTTTTTTAACCAGTAAGTATATACTAATTTGTGGCAGAAGAAATATAAGTTCAATGGTCAAAAATTTAAAGAGATTTTAAGAAAGGTAAAAGTAACTATTTTATAATGTCTCCTGGGACTCTATGACCAGTAGAACAGGTAGGAAGAGATGATCTGTGGATTCTGGAATTACAAAGGGATTTTTTTTTTATTATTGAAGTATAGCCAATTTCTTGAAGTTTTTTAAATTCAAGATCCCTTAAATGTTTTTTCAAGGTATTGAGTACCACTGTAATAGTCACTTTTGACTTTAAGTTAGGCATACACAAAAAAGTAAATAATTTACATTTTTATTTTTAATTTAAAATAATAATTAATGCACATCCCTATTACCAAGCCTGGATATCTCCATTTGGGAAACTGTGTTTTCCAAGTAATAGCAATTTATATAAAATATACTCAGAGGGAAGGTGCTAAATATAAAATGTACAGTCTGTGGCCTGAGATCATCATTAACAGAATGTGTGTGAACATGAAAAACTTAAATGTCCCTGAGGGGCTTCAAAATGCTAAATAAAACATTCTAGCATGGTTGCATTTTATAACTCTAATATTCAAGTCAATTGCATCCATATAAAATTAACCTGCACAATATTTTCATGTTCACTCTGTAATTAAAGGGATAATCAAATTTCACCTTTAGCTGTAGTCTTAAGGGTTGTTCTTAAATCACATAAGCCTTCTTAATAGAAACAACACAAACTGGCATACAGATGATATTTTATTTATAGCATATCAATCTGAAATCAGATGCAATTAAAAGAGTTAGTTAGATATCTCTGTATTTTTTCAAATTAGTTTCTGGAGGTTTTTCGTGTAGTATTGGTATGTTGTGGCCAATTTCTCTAATTTTGTTGTGCATTATCTGACTCTTATAGTAAAAAGGTTATTGTTAGGCACAGATCATGCTCATACATTTCTGAAATGATATGGAGTCCATGTTCAGAAATCTAACATGGAAACAGCCCTCTTTTGCATCATTATTTTTTGTGGAATCAGGGCCTTTTATATTTTATAAATAACAAAAAAATTAGTTTGAGCCAATAGTGATGATGATGATGATGATGATGTTCAGTGATGTTGCTGCTGATAATTTTCAAGGTGAGTCCTACCATGTGTTGGTGCTCTAAAGTGCACTTTAAATAAAAGATTTCCAATCATTAAAACAACTTTGCAAGATAGAAATTATCCTCTAAGTTATGAATGAGGAAACTAACACTGAGAAATAATAAATGTACTCTCCAAGACCGGCAACAGGAGAAAAACAGCTAGCTCCAAATCTAGACATTGTATGATGAATTAGTCAGATAGAACAATATAAGATAACTAAAACAGTCAAGAGAAATAGAACTGGATTTGCGTGAAGTTATCAGCTCCCTCAATGATATATGTTTGAACAGAGCTGAGCTCAGTAATGAAGTAAAGAATGAATCAGTGACATATAAATGCAAAGACAGCATCACAGAATAATTTTGCTTACTTATGGAAAATTCAAAACATGACTAAGAAAAACTTACTTAAAAGGGTATTTTTAAAACATTCATTATTTAAATAAATATTCCATCTGTAATGATGACAAACTTTTGAGGACATTTTTCAAGTCAGATTGTTAATAAAATTACAGATACACATATGAATAAGATGGAAATTATTACAAAAACTAAAGATATAATTATAAATAATATAGAAATATTTTACATATTTGGAAGAAAATGTTGGATGTCTCTTCTAAGCTTAACTTGATTGCATTCTTGGGGAAAAAATGTTTTACATCACTGCAGATGTTCTCAGTTGAGATAATTCTCTCATGAAACATTATTTCAGCCATTTAACTGATATAGCATGAAACCTGAGAGGAAATTGGATGGACTTGCTTTGTGAAATTTAAAACTAAAAACAAATTTAAATCTATATATCCTGCTAGTCATGTGCTTTGGAATTTGTCACCCTATCCCATTGGAGGTATAAACCTAGAGTTAGAAAATGCTGCTTATTACTGATTAATTTACCTTTTTTTTTCACCTTGAAATATTTACATGTAAAATTTAAGAAAAATGTCGATACAGAGGTATGTTAATCTTCAGTGGCATTGAATTAAATACTCATTGCATGTTTTTGTACATTTAGGACAAGTAGATTTACAACATATCCCTATATTGAGTGGTAGCAGAGCATCAATGTGAGGAGCAGGTTTTCTGTAGCAAGACTACCTATGTACCTGCTGGCGATCTCTTTCCTCTGCTGGCTCTGTGATCTTGGGCAAGGTACTTCATCACTCTGTGCCTAAGTCTCATCTATGGAATGAAAATAATTTAATCATTTCCTCATAGGTTTGTTGTGCTGATTAAATTAATTGTATAAATAAGGTGCTCTGAACAGTGCTTGGCACACACAAATCTGTTGTTATTATTATCATCTTGCTCAGTCTCATGGTTTTAGTATACATGCCTGAGTTGTGAAAAACCTGGGTAACACTGAGTCATTATGAGTCTCAGTCAATATCTAGCCAGCAAAGTGATTGTAGAATAATTGTTGTACCTAAAAGTGAACAAGATGTGAAAGGCAATTGTTGGAACTGGCTGAATGAGAACAACAGGGGAAGAAGGGGAAATTTTCAACAGAGGGAGAGAGGTATGGTCACCCAAAAGGGGAAGAGAGACATGCTGTCAATGTCCATTTGCCCCATGGTTCCCATGAAGAGTGAAAGGAGCATTGCTAATCAGGAGGAAGTTCAGAAGACTACAGCTCAGTAGTTCTTCTCCAAGCCTGTGCAGGGTGCAGAAGATCCTAACATTTGCATAATTCTGAGGCTCAAAGTGTAAGAGTTGTTCAAAATGCTGCAGTCTTATTCATTTATTTATTTTATATAAAAGTATAATTGATGATGAAAATGATAATCATGTTTAAGGTAACAGATGCTCAAGGTGAAAAAATAATTTTAAATGTCTAAAATTATATAAACATAAAAAGTAAGAGTTATTGTTGGTGCTGCAAACCATCCACTGTTATTTCTGTAACCAGTATGAAGTGTGTAGCCACAAAGCTTTTTAGTGGAGTATATATATGCATAGACATTAACCAGATGGGATACTGGTATTGGATTATCTCTGCCTCCGTTTCAGATGAGTTGCTCATACACTAGAAACTAAGATGTGGAAGTTAATAGGAAACAACCCCAAACACTACCACATATATATGAAATTTATTACAAAACATGTGGAGAGCAATTTATGACTTCTGAACCCTGTAATTCACTTAGAGAATATAGAAAGATTGAGAAAGTGGAAAGAGTATTGTCAAGATGTTAGAAAAGAGATGACCTTGGCAATAATGGACCAACAGGTAAGAGAATCAGCTTGGGGTTGCTTAGGGCCCTATAAAACTGAGCTTGCCTGAGAGGCACAGTAACTCCAGATAAACACAGCAAGAGTATCACATGATGCTCAGGGCCTGAGGAGGGGTCAACGTGAACCGTCTTTCAGGCCCACAGTGCTCTGTATCTCACTCAACTCATCCATCCCATTTCAACTTCCCCACCACATCTCAGAAAGAACAGGCAGCTAAGGAAGGAGTAGGGGGGAAGCTGAGCAGGGGGATAGTATCGATCCTGCAGGATCCCATCCTTCCTCTCCATTGCTGACTTCCAGAATGAAGTAGGTTCTAACTGGGGGAGAAGGGAAAAGTTTAACACGTGTCAAGCTAGGAATTTCCATCAACATCTTGGCTGATTAAAAATGATTGTAGTGTCTGCATTACCCACAAGTAAGCAGAGAAGGTACAGATTTACAGAATACTCAAAGAACTGGGGAACCTAACATTCTCAGAATACATTTTAAAGGAAGAGTAGGAAATATATATTAAAAATCTATTTTTAAACACAAATGCGATCACAATACATTCAATACCTTTACTTCCCCAAGTTTTTTTCTTTTATTACCCTATTTATTCATAAGATTATCTTTTTATATCAGCATATGTAGATAATTCTACAATCTCTTTCAGAGGATGGAAGCAAATGTAATTCTTTCTAACTCATTCTATATCAAAAGCAGACAAACACATTACAATAAAAGAAAACTACAAACCAGTATCTCTCATGTACATAGATGCAAAAATTCTAAACAAATATTAGCAAATTGGATCAAACAATGTATAAAACAATATACACCATGACAAAATGGGATTTATCCAAGTATGTGAGGCCAGTTCAACATTCGAAAATCAATTCATGCAATCCACAGCATCAACTTACTAAAGAAGAAAAATATGATCATATCCATAGACACAGAAAATTTTGCCAAAATCCAATATCCACAAAAGATAAAAAGAAAAACTTTCAGTAAACTTGGAATAGACAAGAACAGACTTAATAAAGAATTTCTACAAATAACCAACAATTAACATCATACTTAATGGTGATAAACTCAAAGTTCTCCCTTTAATCAGATACAAGGCAAAAATACATTCCCTCTTACCACTCATTTTGAGGATCATACTGGAAGTTCTAGCTAATCAAATAATACAAGAAGAGGAAATAAAAGGTACAGAGATTGGAAATTAAAAAATACAACTGTTTTTGTTCACAGAAAATCTTAAAAAATTGACAAATAGACTCATGGAACTAATAAGCTATTATAGCAAGGCTGCAGGATACAAAGTTAATATGCAAAAGTCAATTGCTTCCCACAGATACATACCAACAATGAACAGGTGGAATTTGAAATTAAATATACAATACCACTTTCAATAGCAACCCACCCCAAATAAAACACTTAGATACAATTCTAACAAAATATGTACAAGAAAAACTTTCTTTAAGAGGAAAATGACAAAACTCTGATAAATAAAATTAAAGAAAAATAAAATAAATGAAGAGATATTCCATATTTATGGCTGGTAAGACTCAATACTGTCAAGATGTTGGCTCTTCCCATCTTGATTTATAGGACCAACACAATCCCGATCAAACTCCCAGCAAGTCATTTCATGGATATTGACAGACTGTTTCTAAAGTTTCTGTGGAAGAACAAAAGACCCAGAACAACATACACAATACTAAAGGAGAAGAACAACATTGGAGGACTGATGTTACCCAAAGATTGATGTTACCCAAATTCAAGATTTACTAAGACACTACAGTAATCAAGATAGTTACATATTATTTACCATCACATCAAAAAAAAAAAAATAAAGTAAAATACTTATGAATAAACTTACCTAAGGAGGCAAAATACCTGTACTCTAAAAACTATATGATACTGATGAAAGAATTTGAAGACAATACAAGTAAAAGGAAAGATATACTGTGTCCTTGACTTGGAAGAATCAATATTGTTAAAATCATAATACTACCCAAGGCAATCTACAGATTCAGCACATTCCCTATTGAATTACTAATAACATTTTTCACAGAACTAGAACAAACCATTTTAAATTTTGTATGGAAACACAAAAGACCTCAAATAGCCAAAACAATCTTGAGAAAAAAGAACGAAGCTGGAAGAACACATTCCCCGACTTCAGACTATACTACCCTGACTTCAGTAGTCGAAACAGCATGATACTGGCACAAAAACAGATATGGAGATCAATGGAACAGGACAGAAAGCCCAGAAATAACCCACACACTTATGGTCAATTAATCTACAACAAAGGAGGCAAAAATATACAATGGAGAAGAGACAGTCTCTTCAATAAGTGGTGCTGGGGAAACTGGACAGCTACATGTGAAAAAATGAAATTAGAACATTCTCTAATACAATATACAAAAATAAACTCATAATGGATTAAAGACCTAAATGTAAGCCTGGATATTCCAAACCTCCTAGAGGAAAACAGGCAGAACACTCTGACAAAAATCACAGCAATATTTTTTTTGGATTCATCTCTTGAGAGTATTAGAAATAAAAACCAAAAATAAGCAAATAAGACCTAATTAAACTTAAAAGCTTTTGCACTGCAAAGAAAACCATAAACAAAATGAAAAGACAGCTTACGGACTAAGAGAATATATTTTCAAATGATGTCACCAACAAGGGAATAATTTTCAGCATACACAAACAGCCCCTTTTCATTGGATAATTCAAAGGTAGCTATCATCTTGACCTCTAACATGACCTGATTGCCCCTCAGAGAATTTGAACTATACTGCATATGCTATTTTATCTGACTTCTTTCTCACAATGTTATGTTTGTGAGATGCATGTACGTTTTTGTTTGTAGTTGTAGGTTGTGCATGTTAAGGTACATTGTATCTTCTGTGTGAATGTATCACATTTTAATTTTTAAATGGTATTTCTATGGGCATTTGTGTTGTTTCTAGCTTGCAGTCCTGCAAATAATGCTGCTTTGAACATCCTAGTACACACCACTTGAAGTACATTTTATTTCAGCCTTTAAAAGTAAGCAAATCTTTAGTTAAAAAAAGAGGGAAAATATTGTATTTGTATCTAACTGGTGGATACTTAAAATAGCAACCTTACAAAGGCATATTTAAATATCATTATTAAAATACACCTGGAATTACACTCTTAAAAATTATGATCTTGTAATGATAAAATAAGAACTCTAGTGAAAAAGAAAGATAACATCTACTCTTAGAATAAAAGCAGCACATACCTAAGAAATACAAGAAAGCAAATAACACTGGTCTTAAATCATCAAGTCTTCATCAAGTCTTAGCTCTTTAAAATTAGAGAAGTTACCAAAAACATCTCTGTGCGTCAGTTTCCCTATCTGTAAAATGGGAATAATAGCAGCATTGACCCAAAGGGCTTGTTGTGGAAATCAAGTAAGTTAATATATGTAAAGCACTCAGAGCAGTACCTGGCAGGTGGTGAGTACCAAGTAGTTTTTATTTTATTGTGCTGAAGGAAGGCGCCAGCTCAGGAAATCAGCCTAAAGTTATAAATAGTGTACGGCAATGTACCCAATGATTGTGAAGCAATAGTTCCTTACAGTAGAATCAAGCATAATAGTTTAAAAATTCTTTCACCTGCCTTAGTTGTCTTCCCAGGGGGATTTTATTATCCCTTCATCTCCCCTAAAGGGGAGAATGCTATGTCCCAAGGAATTTATAGAGTCAGCCCTCATATCTGCAAGTTGTACATCCACAGATTCAACCAACAACGTTAAAAATATTTTTTAAATTTCCAGAAAGTTCCCCAAAACAAAACTTGAATTTGCCATGACAACTATTTACATAGCATATACAATGTATTAGGTATTAAAAGTAATTTAGACATCATTTAAAGTATATGGGAGGATGTACACAAGTTATATGCAAATACTATGCTATTTTATATAAGGGACTTGAGCATCTGGGGATTTTGAGGGGTCCTGGAACTAATCTCCTTCAGATTCTGAGGGATGACTGTATTTAGTTAGAAGCTGACTTTTCCCACCTTAGACTGAAAACAAATGAAAACCATTACAGAAATGAATACAACATAATAAATTAAAAATTGATAAGGAAATCAGCATAAATGGAATAAACAATGGCAGTACTGTAAGATAAAGTAAAACATAAAACAAGTTCATAAAATAAGTACCCCATTACCGTCTAGTTACAAGAGGTGAAACAAAAATCTAATTCTGAGCACCTTAGTAGCCAAATCCAAAAAAGAAGTAATTTTAAGATTCACCATGCACTTAACAACACATACAATCACACACACACATTTTCACTTTCACACACCCATTTATATTCTCATTTACACATGCATTCACACACACTCAGACACAGACACATATGCACGCGCACACACGCCCACCCCCTGACAGTTGCTTCTCAGTATATGCATAGCTTTTCTTTATATTGAGGCTTCAGAGAAAGGTCTCCCCTTTAAGGGAGACACACAGTGAGACAAAGTGGCTGGCACCCCTACAGTCATTCACACAGTCCTTCTGTAAATTACAGACATGCTATGACCCCCCATCGGAGTGAAATCCACTCTCTGTATATTGTGTATACACAGCTCATCTCTCAGCTCTTTCTAGCTTTGCCAGCAAACCCGCAATCGTCACCAGTCGTCACAGTGGCAATAGAGAAATTGCAGTCCCGTACCTATGAGACATCTAATCTTGAGTAGTGTAACTTCCTGATGTCAGATGAAATGAACTCCTGATGTGACATGTCCCACCACGTCAAGCTGCTGGATATAAAACAATTAAATGTCAGAAGGGGTACGGCAAGGGCTCTGAAAGCAGAGTGGCTGAGCCCGATTCCCATTCCCACCTTTCCCTAGATAGGAGACTAGTCATTTAACTGCTTCCAGCTTGTTTCTTCATCTGTAAAATAATAGAATTTAATATCCATCTGACAGAGATGTTATGATTAAATGAGATAATCCTTGTAAAGTGATGAACAGAGAGACTGTTTTATCTGACTTCTTTCTCACAATGTTATGTTTGTGAGATGCATTTACATTTTTGTGTGTAGTTTTAGATCATGCATTTTAAGCTACACTGTACCTCTGTGTGAATATATCACATTTCAATTTTTAAATTGTATTTAAATATCATTATTAAAGTATACTTGGAATTACACTTTTAAAAATTGTAATCTTGTAATGATAAAATAAGATCTCTAGTGAAGAAGAAAGATAACATCTACTCTTAAAAAGAGCACACACCTAAGATACACAAAAAATCTAATAACACTGGTCTTAAACCATCAAGTCTTCATCAAGTTGTAGCTCTTTAAAATTAGAGAAGTTACCAGAAACTTCCCTATGCCTCAGTTTATATTTTGTTGTCTCAAGATTAGTTCCAGTGCATGTTACAACCATCATGGCAAAAATTAGTTTCTTAAACCAAGGATTAAATCAAAGGAAGACAATATATGTTCCACAAATTCTATTCCTCATTCTTTTAAATGTGAATTTTAAAGACTTCCTTTTTGGTTGTGCACATAATTTTTTCCTTTTATAAACTCTACTGTTCTAATCCCTCTCACGGAAACTCCTCAACCTTTGCCCTCTATTCCATCTTCTCCTTAGACTTCAAAGAGGAACACTGGTATCCTTCAAGAATAATACAAAGATGTGTCCTTTACACTGAGAGGTTGAGTTATTAGTGAAAGAAGCAAAATATCAACTTTCAACTTAATGTGGGTTCTATTTTTGTAGATAACACCAGATTGAAATTAATGAGATCCTGGAGTCTCAACCTGGGAAGCATTCACTAATATAGAAGCCCAAAGTGGGGAGGCCAATGGGACTCGAAGGGAAAGGGGCAGAAGATGATAGTTACACTTTAGGAAGGGAGGATAAATGTGGATAAATGTCTACCTACTCTACAGACATTTTTTTCTGTGTTTTATTATTATCATGATTATTATTTAGTTTCATCTTGGTGAGATCTAGATTTGATGTGTTTTCTACTCGGGGAAGTTCTCAAGCTTTGTGCATGTACCAGAGCTTCTGAATTACCTCTTTCTTCCACACACTTGGATGCATTTTAATGTAGAGAGAGTAGTGCTCTAGACAAAGAAAAAAAATCACTAAATGGAAATAAAGCTTGAAAGAAAATTATTTTAAAAAAAAGTTTTACAGTGACATGAAAAAGAGTGGGGCTTCCAGAGCCTCTAGAAGAAGCAGAGCACAAACCCCCTGGCCCCCGACACTAACTAGGCTGGGTGACCCTGGCAAGGCAGCCCCGGCTTCTTAGATTCTAGTTCCATGTCTGAAGAGGAAAAACTCGCTAATTGTCCTGGCTCAAATCCAAAAAGGAGAGTGAGTACGAAGAGGCAGCCACTAAGTACCAAAACTGCAGTGAAAACCTTGATTTTAGCTGGTCTTTATTTCAAAAAATTTGTTAAAACACTTAAGGCATATACAACAGAATTGCAATTGTCTGTGGTATCATTGAAGGATTCGAGATATCTGAGTTACACCTAAAATGCAATAGAGACGCTGAAAACCACATAATACAGTTAAGAAGAGAGCAGTAACATAGTATGAGGAGTCACTAAGAATTCTCTTGGGGAATAATGCTGGGAAGTGATATCAGCCTCATATGGGTCTCTGTTCATCATGGCCAGAGTGCTCATGGCAAGTCTGAAAAGGGATCTCTTCACTCAATCCAGAAGAAGTGTTATTTATGGGAAAAATTTTCATAGCAGAAGTTCTTTGGAAACTGCTCTGCTTTTTTTTTTTTTTTTTTTTTTTTTTTTCACTTTCTAAAACAGCAGTCATCAAACTACAGTCCATGGACCAAATCTGGTCCTTCTCCTATTTGGGTAAATAAAGTTTTATTGAAACAGAGTAATACTCATTTACATATTGCTTTCTCAGGACTATGGCAGAGTCAAGTATTTGTTGCAAAGATCATGTGACCTGTGAAGCCTAAAATATTCCTACCTGATCTTTTAAGATAAAATTTGCTAAACTGTGTTCTGATGGGAAAACAAATATGTGTGTGTGTGTGTGTATATATATTTATATATTGTATATTTACTTATATATACATTTAATGCATGTAACTGTTGACTTTCAGGGAAAGTCTATAAATCAAATCTACTTAACATACGGGGGCTAGAATTCTCTGAAACATACACAGGAGCATTTTAAAAATTGAGACTATTTCTAAAACTCCAACCTAGATAATAACTATCATATCAAACACAATACATGTATCTGAGTTAAGGAGAAAAGCTTGCTCATTAACCTCAAAAAATTGTCCTATTGGAATTTCTACAAGTGAAGAGGCTGGATTTCTTAAATATGTCTTTCTACTATAACTACTTTTACTTATTTCATGTATTCTTTCTGATATTTTATATACATAAAACAAAATTAAGTGCAGCTAAATATCAAAGTGAAGAATCTGTTAGTTTTCAATCTCTCACACCTCTACTTCTGCCTAGAGTAATATTCAAATTATCGCTATTACCACACATCTCTTCTGATCTTTTGCTTTGATGTCTTGAATGTAAATTTACAATACTATGCCAATGTGGCTATTTGCTTTTAGGTCCTTGTAAAGATGATCTCCAAAATATATATATATATATCCTTTAGACTCCAGCTCTGGACATGAAGCCACCAATGGGCTTTGTATTTAAAAAGTCATATTCCTTAAGCTGGAAATCTTTTTTTTTTTTTTGAGTGGGGAGACCACATATTTACCTTTCACTCTGAAGGAAGTGGATTGAGTTTCTGAACAACTATACATTACTAAAACTTTGGCTTTTGCCCTATTTTCCAAATGATGTTTATCCCTGTGGCCATTATAAAGGATTGCTTTGCCATTTTAATAATCAGATCTGCAAATTTCCATTTAGCATCAAATCCAAACAATCCATCTGCAGGTGACTGACATCCCTGCTTGTGCATCAACATCTATTAAACCAGATGTTTTGCCTCTTCCCCTGCCAAGAGTGAGCATCTTTTTATGATCAATTGTCAAGTTAAGTCTGTCAATCCAGGCATCACTGCTGTTTACATAGAAAAGCGTCCCTCTTTCAGCGGTAGTCATGCTATCCCATCCATCTAGATTGTTACCATTTTGAAATCAGATGTTTTTTCAAGAAGACAATCAGTTGGAGTTTTCCCTGAAGATATTTGCTCATGTTCAAAAGTACCTTCTGACCCTGAACAGTGTGATCTTCTAATTGCAATCAAAACGAAGCTCTTGTTTATGTGAAGGAGTTACGGGCACTGAAACTGCTAGTGACTCTTAAAGTTCCTATAGATTTGTCTTAAATTTAGAAGGCTGCAACAACGTTTCTTTCTAAAAGACATGTTTCCTTCTCCAGCAGGTTGTGGGGAAACATCGGAAAACACAGTCCTTAGCGAATCATCTTCTGTAGAGTCCTATTCACACGCCACTTCGCAATATAAAATAAGGCTCTGTTTAATGACTGCAAGAGGACGGCATTTTAACACGGAGTAGAATTATACTGATGGTAACACCAACAAGAACAGGTTATCTCCTACTTTTAAAACAAACTGAAAATATACTAGTCTTCAAATTGTTCAAATGTTTCCAATTCAAACTGTTGGCAAATAATAAAGGTGGATAGTTATTCCCTTGGGAGAGTATTTCATAGCTACCTGAAGGGGCCTTTGGAAAATATTTAGTTCAAACCTTACCCTGAAATGAAATACAAACACAATAGTGACAAATTGTTCATTTTGAAATATTTTAGGGGTCATAGTAGGACGTCAAATTTCAACAGTGGTATTTTACTGCATTCCGTGTGTTTCAAAATCTAATCTCCTCTTGGATCGTGTGCTGTATATATGTGTATTGGTTTATGTAAAAATACTTGAGGGAGTATAAGGGAATAGAAACATTGATCGGTTTTCAAGAGCACTGAATGAAAACACTTAAATTTTAGAATAAATGCTTCCTTTGAAGTTCAAGAGTGCTATGCTCAGAAACAATGGGCGGTGTGTGCGTGTTACTTCATTAACACGAAGCTCATTTCCTCAGTTATCACATCAAGAATCAGCAGTGGCTGGAAACATCTGTCAATTTTTAGAAGCACTGATGTCAGAACTCTAAGATTGTGCTCAGTTCTTAGATAACATGGGAACGTTTACCTCTCTAGCAACATTTCATTTGGAGACAGAGTCTGGGAAAAGCTGAACCCAAGTTTGACACAAAATAATAATTCTTGCTTCCCAGGTACACGTAAAGTAGCAGAGTAATAAAACATAGCAACTTTGAAAGATTTGTAATATTCATTTCCTTGGGCTTTACCTTTTGCAGTATTTTCCCCCCACCCCTTCATTTCTCTTCTCTTCTGCTCATGGCAGAGAGGCCAAAATCCTTGGCTAGAATTAAATCTGAAATAGGAAATTAACAAAACACATCAACATACACGCTCTGATTAATTACATGGAGGCATTTAAAAGTTGTCTGGACATAGAGAATTCACCGATGAATGGATGCATGTAAATCCATTCAGGTGAAGTACAGCATGTCAAGCTTTAGTGGAAGCATGAGTAAACTGAGTTTTCGTGGCATCGAAGCATGAACTACATCCAAAAAAGAACAAACGTCTTCAGGCAGTTTCAATAAAAGAGTAAAAGTATTTCACACGTCTGCCAGCACGTTTCCCTTCACAGGGCATAGTTCCCAGGGAAAGATCTTCAGAAAGAATGGCCTTCCTGACAGCTTGACTGATACGAGCAGAAGGAGAGCATTCGCCAGTGCCCAGAATGTTCACCCTTTGTCTTTGAAACATACTGCTTCTCCTCGGGGTGATTTTCCATCTGTAACGATAGGTACTATCCAGTGGGGTTTTCTGTTACCTTGAGGATTAGACGTGTTAGCGAGAATATGGTGAGAGATTTAAGTCAGTGATGGATGTTTAGTAGGATCGTGAAACTTAGTGAGCCTCTTCAGGACCGTTGGGGACATTGCTGGCTGCTGATGGGTAAGAGACATGAATCTGGGCTCCACCAATGTTGTCTCCAAGATCATCTGCTGTAGAGAATGTTTTCTCCTAAATTTTCTGGGCACTATTTGCTGAGGTTAGAAAGGCCCCCTGTGCAATGGTTTCCCAGCCCTGCAAATTGTTGTGGTGGGAGGAGGGGTCACCCCCAAAGCACAGGAGAGAAAGAAAGAGAAGGGAAGCTTTTGTGGTAAAATTTGAATATGTGAACCTTGAAAAAAATTAAGGTTGGATAATACCTCTTGGTCATTAGTTGATGTGATTTTCTTTAATTCTTGGATGCATCCATGAAGTCAGAAACAGTGAGATAGGCAAGAACGGCAGAGTCATGAATCACAAGGGAAGATGTCCCGCATTAAGAGTCCATTCAAGCAAAACTCTTTAGAGTAGTTTAAGACAAGTAGGAGATTTGAGCCCAAGTTAGTAAACAAGTTAAGCAAAACATATGTATATGTCAAAACAGGCTCTTTAAAAAAAAAAAAAAAAACGCTCCTACATCTTTGCCGTTGTCTGACAGTCTTCATGTGGGCCAGGTGCTTAACTGGGGTCTGGGGTTTCTTTTCTTTTGCTATTAATGCATTCAAAACAAAACAAAAACATGTTCAAGGTTAGAAATAATCTTAGTCAGGCAGCTGAGTGCTTTTCCTGGTTGTTCCTACCAGAAACTTTGAGTGACAGAAAGTTATTTATATCCCTTTGTCATCCACATGCCCCTCAGTAACTGTTCCAATTCATTTCAGGTATAGAGACTAGGGATTAACTTTGTGAGGGCTGGCAATGTTCTCTTTAGGAACCTATTTCAAGTTACAAATACCCATATAATTTTTCTACATTTGAAATATCCTCTCGTGAGCAGAAAAATGCAGCTAAATCAGCCTCTCATCTGCAAAAGTTTGGTCTTCTCAACTCATATCTAAGCAAATGGTCCTAAATTATTCTATGAGCTCAGAATCACAGAGTTCTGGTGTTCAAAGGGACCCTTGGGATCATCAAACAGAATTCCTCATTTTGCAGATGAGGACAGTAGAAGATGAAGTGACTTGCCCGGATTCACACATAATCAGTGACAGAGCTGGTTTCCTGAGCGCCATTGGCTGTCTTCCTGCTAAGTGATGGGGAACGACCTGTTTGTCATTAACAGATAAAGTGACCCATCTGCTAATTGAGTATCATTACTGAGCAACTTGTGTTTTTTATGGTATTTCTTTGCTAATAATTGTAACTATGGGAAATGCTCCAAAAGAAGCCAGAGAAAACAGAAAAATAAGGACAAGGACACGTGTGCTCATCCATGCGAATGGTGAGCTTTGTGTAGGTATGTTTTGACCCTCTTGACAAAAATAATCATTTCACTTTTAAAAATTCATTGTAAATTGACTTAAAAATTAAATGAAATGAGTTTTGTAAGTAGTCAGGGCCTCAGTCTGAGGTGCTGTCTCTGGATGGTCTGAAATCAGAATACATAAGGTGGAAATGGCCCAAGCGGTCTCACTTGCCAGTGTCCGTGATAAACGTCCACAGACAGCCGGAGGCAAACCACAAAAAGTCTTTACAATACTCCCAACAGCACTGTTCCGCGTATAACTATGGTTGTTGACAAAAGCTTTTGTTTTCATAATAATTCCACTTCATATAATTTGGCCCCTGTTTTATCTCTATGAACATTTTGTAGTACCTTTAAACCACTTCTGGTCTGTTTCTGTCTTCACTTCCTAAATTCTTATAAGTTTTCTGTCACTTTTAATTTGTGGGCACACTTTGTGAATCTCATTGTGCCTTCAGGGGCCTACCCAGGGATGCAAAACACAGTATCAGATTCCAGTTGTCGTATCAAAGACTTAGTTTGGAAAGTGATCCAGCCCCAGTAGAGTCCTTGTTTACCCCCACACAGCTTGTTTTGATCGTAAGTGCAGTGATGCGTCAATCACCAACTGTCCACCAGGAAGAATCAAGAATCATTGCAAACATCGGCTGCCGTTGTCAACAGAATTCCAAAGAAGGAATGACAAATGAGGAACAGATGCAAAGTGACCCTGAGCTCCCGGTGTCCATGTAAATTCCTAGGCAAGCACCTCCATCCCATTGCCCCACATTCAGCTGAGTCTGCCCAGAGAGGTGGGAGGATGGGAGACGACAGGGAAGAACGTTTCGTTCCAGAGTCTTCCTCATGCCTGTGGCAACTGTTAGATGTACTTCGTGGGGGATGAGCACTGATTCTAATCCAAGGCACCTCTTTCAGAGTTCCACCCTATCACAGCATTCGCCAGACAATTTGACAGCCACAGGACAAGTTTCCTAGACTCATTTGTGGCCTCCTGAGCCACAAATGTGATGGAAGATTCTCCTGCTGGGAAGTTAAGATATAATGACTACCTTGGGGCAAAATTCAATATAGTATAAAATAAAAATCAATAAGAAGACATTCATTGTTACATCAATGGAGTCGAACTACAGTTAGTCTGTCAACTCACTCTCTTACTGAGTAAAAGCCTGCAATGGAGCCACAATCCTACTTTTGCTTGTTTTGTTTTATTATTTTTTGGTTTTGGTTGCCCTGGTGTTTAGATCACCACAGCTTAAGGTAAGGCCCCAGTGGCCAAATAGCATCTTTTAAAACGTTATTATGCAAGTTATTAAATTTGGGGCATGCATGACGTTTAAAAGTGACTAACATTTTGTAAAAAAAGTGAACTCATCTTTCTCCATTAGACTGTTTCTGTAAGAGTCATGTAAGGAGGTTGTTAGTTTCATTCCTGTGGCTCCTTTTATTTTTGCATTTCCTGGGTGAAATGACCCAGACCCTGGCACTTCTAGACCACTTATTACATGCCAGGAACTCTTCCGTGGACTTTGCAAGTACTCACACTGTTACCCCTTCCAGCAACCCCACGAGAAAGGTACTGCCATATTTCTCACAATACAAATGAGGAAACTGAGGCAAAGAATGGTCGAGCTACCCGATTAAGGTCACACAGCTGAGAAGTAACAGTGGCAGACCCCGAAGCTTGTTATCACTGCTCCAGAGAGCCTCTGCAGGAAGCGGATAGGCCTTGCCCCAAAGAGTTCATGTCCTTCACATGACAGAGAAGGTAGGTCAGAACATGAGAGTAAAACTGTAATCCCAAACTGGTCACTCAATAATTTAGACTCTCAGCTTCTAGGCATCCAGATATGTTTCTCAGTGGAGAGAGTCTGTGATCTGAGGCCAGTGGCTCTCTCTTCTACAGTTTTGCATAATATGCATACACTTCACGAAGTTCAGAGTAAGCATTAATAATTGCTTATTAAATCGGTTTGTATTTTGTGCCCTCCTTAACCTCATCTGTCGGTTTGTCCTCTCTGCTTACTTGGGCCCATTTGTCCAGGGTTCCTGGGCCGGCCTGTTGGCATGAATACAGCCCCGGACTTTCCAGTTCACTAGTTCTATGTCCTCTTCCAGGGGTGCTCTTTGCATCCAGTGTCCCAGCCTCTTAAATTATTCCTCTCCTTCATCTGTTATTAGTTGAAAGCAATGTGATTAATGGGGTGGTGAATTTAATACTTCAGTTTCTGAAAAGTGTTTTGTTATTGTTGTTATCATTTGTTTTAAAAAAAGACTCTCCGATGAGACTCTAACGGTTGTATTTAAAACACAAAAGCAGAATGACAAAGGGGAAGAAAAGGTTTATGCAAGAAACTACCTTTCCAATTTCTGGAATCAGGCAGAGTATCAGGTGTCTGCTCTGCGTACAGTGTAAGTGTGGTCTGGTTCTGAGGACAAGCCTTGCACAGGAGTCCTGGGATGCCAGCTGTCTTTTCAGTCCACCAATCAAACAAGCGATCATAACCAGACCCGGACTAACCTCTGCCCCCACAACCACGCTTGGTGCTTGGTATTAAAGATCCGCTTGCACCGTGCTGACTCCACATTCCTGAATACACGACCCCCCTGGCCTTTGTGGATGCTACTCTTCTGTCTGGAATAATCTTCCTCCACCCTCCCTGCAGACCCCCTCCCTATGTCCACCCTTCCCCTCCTGCCAGTACTACAAGGGGCGGGGCACAGTTTCAATAGGAACTCATCCTTAAGGGAGTATGAAATGTGTTTCCTCTGTGCCCATTTCATAGGCTTATCTCCTAAACGTCCTGAAGGGACCAGCGTGTACCCCTGCATCACAGATGGACAGAGTGTTGTCTCTGTACGTAGTTTTTGAACATATGTTGGGTGTGATTTTTATCTTGGTTTAATTTTCAAGTGTACTTTTTCTTTGCCTTATATTTGCCATTCTCTAAATCCAAGGTATCATCTTTCTTAAGCTGTATGAACTCTAAACTCTCCCTTACTAAGTCTATGGAAAAAAAAAAAAAGGAATTTAAAAAGAATTTTTTTTACTGCATTTTACAATGGGGGGAAAAGAGAAAGATATCCAAGTTGCCTAGAAAATTAACTCAAATTTATAAGTCAATTTGCCCAAGATGGGCTGCTACTGAAGATATTTTTATTATTGAGGATGAAATAAGAAATGAAAGACAAATATATTTTAAATAATGTGTATTTCAACTTTCTAGTTGATACTTGTTAGGTATTTACTGTGGCCCAGTAACTATTAGGTACTGGAAATACAGAGGTGAGTAAGTTCACAACAGAAGTTAGAAAGAAAAAAAAGTAACAATGGATCCGATCTAATATGCTTTTATAAATGTAAATTTTCAAAAATCAAAATTAACCTGTAACAGAGGATGACTTGTAATTTTGTTTGGAAGCCTTTAAGGACTCGGATTTTTCCTCTACTGCCTGTACCTTTGTGAGACCCTCTATGGGCCTGGCTAATTGCAGATACTTGAAGTGGAAGCACCTGAAGACACTAGGAGTGGATACTCCAGTAAAGGGAGAATGTGGAACAAGAAGAGAAAAGGCTAAATAAAGAATCTGCACCCTGATTAGGGCCTTTAATGAGACCCATTAATGTAGATGCTGCAGACCAAACTGGAGTAAGGCTCCTGTAAGCGTCCTGTCGATTAAACTATTAGTTATCTTCAGGGTGTCAGAGAATAAAGAGGGGAGGGAGCCAGGTTAGGGAACAAGTGGCAAGTGTGAAAGAAGAAAGGAAGGAAATAAGGAAGGAAGGAAAGAAGGAGGAAAGAGGGAAAGAAGGAGGAACAGAGGGAGGAAACTCTCTCTAATGAAATATACACTTGTCATTTATCCCTTCTTCCTGGAGTTCAGTCCTTTCTGTCAACCCAAAGTCTCTAACACTTCATTTTCCCATATTATCATTAGGGACCCTTCTTAGAAATTTATTTTCTTTTTGGCAGTCTTGGTGTTACATTTTTTCCCTGCACTTTGATGCAAATAGATAAGCCTACCTGGAGCCTATTTGTTCAGGTGGTTTGGAATAAATCATGTACGATAGCCTCCTCCGTGGAGACGTGTCTGAACATTAGGTCATTCTCTCCTCTGTTTCCTGTATTTTTGGAAGTCACTCATGCAGCAGCTGTGGCCCCCTCTTAGAGTGGGCAAGGGGCATTTCTCCTCCAGGTGCTGTTTCCCAGTTGTACTAATGTTTTCCTTCCATAGCCTGTGTATATTGGTCAGGCCTTGCCAAGTATAATATTCTCCTTTCATGTAGAAAATAATTTTCAGTCCTAGCGTCCATCTGAGAATGACCTAAGAACATCTAGAACACATGATAACTTTCCCAGAGTGAACGTGTTCTCTTAGGAGTTTATGCTTAGAGAGGTTCTGACGTGTAGATTTTCAGATGCTTCATTTTATTAGTGAAGAAAAATCATTTACTAGAAAAAAAAATTAGGAGGAGAGTTTGGTGGTCTTCATATTCAGAGAGTCGAGTTGGAGTAACTGAGATTTTAGCAATTTTTAAAGAAAATAAACAACTTTATTGAAAGAAAAAAGTATGTTGTTATTAGAACTGAGTAGATGGTCAAAGTTCAGTCACAGGAATAAGAAAAGAAAACTGAGTTAATAGATCTTGGTGTCTAGGTAAGAATTACTCCATCCTGCCCAGGTTTTATCTATTAGAGTTTAAATTCCCCTGGCTTAGGAGAGGATTAACCCCAGTGCCTGAGATAGCTGCTGACCTGTGTATGGGAAACAAGCAGCCACAGCTGTGGGGGATGGAGGACTCGTGTGACAGGGGTCATATTCCTTTGTGTAAAATAAAGATAATACACACATGCTATGGCCATCACAATCTCTTAGGTGCTCTGGAAAGGATTATCAATAAAGTCATCCAAATATCCATACTGAAATTAGATCTGCAGAATCTAAGAGCTGATTTTAGTGTATTGGAATGGCAAGGCATAAACTACCTTGGGTAAGAAATGAGAATGACTTCACCAAGCGAAAAGAAACCAAATGTAACATTAATCAATAAAGCAGACATATTTCATATGAACTCTGTTAACACAATGCTTTGAATGTGGTGTCCTAGGTTTTTTTTTTTTTTTTTTTGGATGAAATTTGAGCTTACCATGATGCTACAGCATGAAATTTCACGAAATTCTTTGCTTAGTTTCTATTTTTGTTAGGAACACACACACACAAACACACACAAAATACAAAAGGAGGATTTAAAAGAGATATAAGGTCACTTGAACATCTCTTCAGTTCAGATGCAATAAATATAATTTCTAGTTTCATTCCATTGCTCAAGTGCCGTGTTCAGACTTTGGAATTTTTTTTGATTTCCCCTTCAGAAATTATGATATCCAAAAAAAAAGAAATTATGATATCCATATAGAGAAGGAACCATCTTTCAAAACATAAAAAATTTCTTAAATAAATTATGACACTAGTATGCATGCTTAAGTGAATCCAACCTTATGACTGAATGAAAACATAAGAATGTTTTCCTATCCATTTCAGATTAGTTGTTTTTTTTTTCTGAAATGAGAATCCTGACCATGTTAGTTAGTATGAAAAAAAAAAAACAAATGGTCAAATCATGCATATCATAATCACAGATAGATTTCACTTAGATCATTACTTAAAATATAAAATAATCAACACAACATAAAACATAAATATAAGAAAGTTTTAATTGTATTGTTTTTCAGCAAAGTTATATCAAGTACCTACTATGTGCCAGGTTATATTACTATCTTGCATATATCCTTCCAATAACTTCTCATTACCATTAGACTAAACTACAGTTTTCTTACCATTTCCTCCAAGGTCTAACCTGAGCATATGGATTTCTGATTCACTATTCTCAACAAGCAGATTTCCCTTCTGTTTCTATCAATCCCCGAAGTCCAGAGTCTTTGCACTGACATCTCTTAGCAACACACATCCCCTTCCCACCCTAGTTGCTAACCTCTGCTCCTTAGATGATTGATTCTTTTTCATACTTTACAACTGAACTCAAATGTCACTTCCTCAAAGTGGCCTTTGACTGCCCTTATTCAATTTCTATCATGACTTTTGTCATTAATTGATTTTTTCTGTTAATTTTTTACTTGTATATTTTTTGATGTTCTCTACTTCGAGAAGGAAGAGCTTGTGGGTTTCGTACCTATTTCATTCTAAATACCCAGAATTGTACCTATCACAAAGTAGATTTTCAATAAATATGCTTTGCATGTTCTAGATGCTAGGGACGTAATTGTAAACATAGAGTTTTGAGTTTGACCTAACAGAGTTTATGATCTCTAATGAATAAGATACAACTTTCAGAGACATAGCCAAAGAAAGGTGTATTGTTGTTTTTGTTGTTATTCATTTACAACATCATCCAGTTTTTCCCTGTGAGCACAGGGTTTCCTATGCATTGTCACAGCTTTGGCATTATTGTGGAGTAGGTGAATTTATCCATATAGCAAAGTTGAAGAAAGAGATCTAGCTCATATTTATTGCAAAGAAAGAAAATACTTAAATTTGGAATTTTTATCAAGAAATTTGTAACGTATTTACAATGTCTCATGATCCCTAGTATGCAAAGATAAAGATACCTTTATTCTTGCTTGTCTTTTGTTTCATAATCAAGCAACGCTCACATTTTAAAGACTACAAGTTTAGGAGGGGCAAATATTTTCCCTTTATTATCTTAAAGATAGACAAATTAATTATGTGGGTCAATAAGATGTTCATATCATGAATAATGAGACTAACCTTCCATCGTTGAATTGCTGAACATTATTTTTTGGTTGTAAGTTTTAATACATTCTTTTGAGAGGAGAATAAAAAAGGCTGGGAAATAATAATAACAAAAATGTTGCTACATTATTGCCATGAAGTTTACGGCATTTATGGTTAAAGTTGTGTTTACAGGGAAACAAATATCCAAGTAATAAATGAAATTTTATTTAGCTGCACAGATGTTTTGATGTAACAATTCCAAATAGATATGTTTCTAAAATTTCTCATATTTTCCCACCCTTAGAAATGAAACTTCAGTTTTCAAAAAAAAAAAAGAAAAAATTCCAAATGCTTAAACCATTTTTAAACTGTCATTTACTCTTTGTAACTTCTTTTCTCATATCTTTGCTTATGTTATTTTTTCTTCTTTATTAGCTCTATTCTTCTATCTCTGCCTTCTAAACCTTACTTGAAAACTCTGTCACTTATACGTGATAAGCATTTCCTCAGTCCCCCAAGAGATTATGATCATTGACTTTAACCTCATAGCACCAGGTACATTTCCAATGGTCTTAATCTGTTTGGATCTGTTTTGTGTATTTGTTGCAACTAATAAATGTTAAGATGCCTGAGAGCAGATAATGTTTTCATTCATATTTGCATCCCCTTAGCACCTAGCATAGATTCTGGGACATAGCATTGTTCAATAAATCTTTTATAAATTGAATATCATTATGATTTAAATTTCAAGAGCATTACAAAAGAAGTTGTCCTGGGAACTAGCTTGGGTTGACAGTTGCAGTTGATATCAGTAATACTATTCCCCTTATGAGTAAAGCATCTATCTAATTTTTCTCTTGAAGTCAATAAGGAAAAAAATATACCAGAAATTTAAACCAATAACATATTCACAAGAGAACTGAACATTTCAGTTTATCTAATTTTATATTACAGCCTATTAAAATATAAAACTACGATTTCCACAAAACATCCCAGTGCCTCAGTGACTTCTGAAGGAACAAAGTTTCTTATAATCGTTTTTTATTTTGCTTGTTAAATTGCACACGGCATAAGCAAGCAAACTTCTTTTTTTCCTGTTCAGACATCAGACTGCCAAATACACAGTTAAAGACCAAGCCCCTCTCTTGATCTTTAGACAGAGTATAAAGCCAACGTCAATCTTGTAATAACTTACAATGAAAAGAATGTGAAAAAGAATATATATCTATCAGAATCACTATGCTGTACATCAGAAAGTAAAACAACATTGTAAATCAACTAAACTTCAATTTAAAAGAGCAGCCAACAGCAAATACTTCACCAAGGAAATGATTGAAG
This sequence comes from Camelus dromedarius, assembly GCF_036321535.1. NCBI lineage: Eukaryota > Metazoa > Chordata > Mammalia > Artiodactyla > Camelidae > Camelus > Camelus dromedarius. Next base: position 76,229,227 of record NC_087440.1, read on the forward strand.
GAGAAAACTCATGTCTAAAATTTTAAAGAGTTCTAAGATTCATCTCAAATTGCAGATGTTTGATGACGCACATGGTTAAAATGTGTATGTCAGATTAAAATTTAAAGAATTACTAAGAACAATTAACATGAGCAAGACTAGAATGTCTTGAAGTGATACTGTGATGAAGGGGGAGAAATCTAAAGGGAGTCCTGAGCATTCCACAGTAGCAGAGAAAAAATACTAGATGTAAGAACTCAGGGATGAGGACCTTAACAGTGGTTCCAATAATTACAATTTTAGATTTATTTAAAAATCAAACAAACTAAAGGCAATGAAACTTTCATTATAATTACTGCTTCTCAGATAATTATATTGGACATGTATTTTATAGATACCAGAGGACCATTTACTCCATCAATAGGCCAAAAAATTCAGTGAAAGGCAAAGAAAGTAAAATGTGTCATCTGGGCAAATGCTCATCAGTTATTTGTAAAATTGACAGTCATATGATTCCTTTCTCTTGGGGAGTAGGCTCAGTCTTTCTCATTCTTCAACACTGAATTGACTCCGTAACTTTGTTTGTGAAATAAGACATAAATTATTGTAAGAAATAAGGCAAAAATTATTATAATGTTAGAAATGTTAAATTATAATGGTTAAAAATTATTCCTTCTTCCAGAGTGGCTATTGGAAGCAAAACGCTATATTATTACAATTATTAATTGTATTCTTTGCCACCTCTTACCCTGATGTATAATAGACTATTTGGGGAAATATTCCTTGTAAGCTTTGATTTTTTTTTTTTTTTTTGCTGTTTTTTTATTAGCTTAGTTTAGACCTATACTGGTCCCAGATTTTCCTAACAGGATTCTAATCATTCTCCCTGCCCCTTAGTAATCCTCTAACATCTCTCCCAATTGTCATTGGAGTTTTCTTTTAAAATATCCAAACTGATCATATCACTTTTCTGTTTAAAATTTGCCTCTTTCCCACCATTATATGCAGAATAAGGAACAAACTTTTAATAATTCTCACTGGTCACTTTTTCTTGCAGCTACACTAACTTGTTTATTGATTGCTCTATAGAAATACTGACTGAGCATTTCCCATCTCCCAAATACTGTGCTTACACTTCACAGACATCATCATATTTATTCCTTGTAGTGGACACTGTTGATGCACCAGCCAGATCTCCTTCCCTGGCCAGTTCCACCCCCTGCTAACGACTAATAAAGACTTGCTCTCTGTCGAGTGGGAGCCACTTCACCCAGGAGGTTACACACTCCTCACTCCCGCTCTTCATCCCACTTGCAGACGATGACTGACAGGAGTTGAAGAGCCCACCCGCTCGCCTCATAGTGGGAGTAGCTCTGGATACTTCATGCTTTTCAAACTTTCCATGGGATCAGCCCAAGGCTGAAACCGGTCTCCAGCTGAGACCACATCCTTGCTTAGCGTATTTTTCCTTGTCTCGTCCACGCTTCGCATTCCTTGTCTCCTGACAGCCCTCTTTCTACAAAGCCTCGGCACAAAAGTCTGCTTCTCAGGTTCTGCCTTCTGGAAACCTAACCTAAGGTGTTTCTCAGATGAACTTCATGCAGCTGGTATTGCTGCTGTCATTTTGCTTGTGAGAGACTCGGGGTTCAAAAAAACAAGTTACTTCTTCTATTCTTTCATAATAATTGATACATTATTTCAAAATAATTGGTAAATTATTACCGTAGTTCACCAGTGCAAATGGCTTTAGAGTTCAGGCAGGCAACACGCATGTGAACAAGCTCAGGTACAGCTTTGGAATAGTTATTGAAACTAGACCTTGGATCCCCACAAAATCCATTCAGATTTTATCTCATGTGTTTTAAAATGACTTTTATGGACCGAAATTGATCTTTGGCTGCAGGTCTGTAATTTCAGTCCCAAAGTCCCAAATGAATAAGGGCATAGATTTCAATATACTTACTTTATTTGAGACACCAGACTAAATGATGTAGTATGTGGTCTGACTGAGCCCACACTGTACCGTGTAAACTGGATGTGTGTGGTAGACACACTACTGGTTGTGTCCCCTACAGCCATCTCTTTCTCATTTTGCCCTTTCCGGGAAGAACTTAATTGCATCAAAATGGATGAAAAAGGCAGACTCTTTCCCAGTCTGTCTTGAGGCTAGCAATCGTCATGTGACCGCATTCTCTCCTTTGGAATTCTGGGAATGATTCTCCTCCTTGATTAAAAAGGAAAAAAACAAAAAAACAAAAAAAGAAGATGCCCAGTAAGTAAGTGCAACCTATTGATCCTGGTGTTTCTGCGAGAATGTGCTACTTAAGTCTGCTACAGACACCTTCTGACCGCAGAGGTGGACAGTGACAACACAGTGAGGGCAGGGATCAGGGAAGAGATGGTAAAGTTTAGGGCACTCAATGAAGTTAAATATAAGCACTGAACCAACTCTGAGGCTCTTTCCTGCAGGTTTTTTCTGTTCTGTTAAAGAAAAAAAAAAAAAAAGAACACACTGTTGCTTGAGTCACCTTTAGTTGGGATTCTGTTACTTGCAGCAAAAAGCATCCCAATGGACATGATATGAAAAAAGGGAAGCCTCAGATCATTTCAGTGACTTGATCGATGTTTTTTATGGTTAGTGGGAGTGTTAGCATTCAGACCTGGGCCACCTGACACTTCCGTGGAGAGGGTTCCTCCTTCCACAGCACTCAGTGTTTATGAAGGCGTCTGCTTTCCTGTATGGTTTTCATTAGGCTTCTTTCAAATGCGATGTTGACTGAGTGGCTCAGGACATCAGGATTTCACAGTGATGATAAGCATAGGGAAGACAGCTTCACTGAGGTGTTGGAGATGAGCACCCTGCTTATTTTTGTTCTCTTGAAAGTATGAAAATAAACCTTTGCCTTCTGAAGTAGTTGAACGTCAAAAATAGCACACTTTTCTACCACCTGTTCACTTTTCTCTCAGGAAAAAAAATATTTTATATGAGTGAAGAACAAGATCATTTGATGCGAATATTGAGTCTCATTTTTTTTTTCATAGGTGTTATTGTCGCTACTCAGGAGATTTTTCAAAAGGCACATTTAAACAGTCTGGAAAGTTTAGCCCTCTACCTCAGCACATGTAGTGTATCAAAAAAGGAAAAGCAAGAATACCCATCTGAAAAGAAAGTCTTCAAGTCCTGCATGAGAGGAAAATGTATGTCTTCAAATAGAGATTTACATAAAATCACCATGTCATTTGCATTAAAGATGATGTTTTGTATTGCAGGTATCTGATGTTTACAAATTTAAGTTTGAAAGAGTAAGTGTTTTTTACGATCAACTTGGCATTTCTCAGGACTTTGATCCATAGATTGCAAAATGCTTATTAGTTTTTCTTCCTTCTTTTTTTTTTTTTTTTTTTCTGAGAGAGTCTTCAGAATGAGGCTCAGTAATCATGGTCTCATTACTCCAGTGAAGTTTCCATCTAATATGTTACAGATAATCACTGCTATAGTAGAAATGCCAGAAAAGCGTAAATACCCAAGGGGAAAGAATTTAGAAGAAAGATATCTGTTAACAGGATGAAATTGAATAAGGGCAAATGAAGTATAAACAGTTGATTATTAGAAAAAAACTTCAGTAGTTTCTCAATCAAGAGATAGCAACTATTTCCTTTGGGAATAAATCAGAATAATTTGAAATGTTCCAAACTGCTTTGTCTGATAAAAAAAAAAAAAAAAAAGAGTAATACTGCTTTTTATGGTCCTTTGCAATTTAAAATGGATTACCATATGCATTTTATCATCTGATTGTTACCATTTTCCTATAAAGTACATTGGCTAAGGATTGCTATTTCATTATTTTACAGATTATGAAACTGAGACATAAAAAAGTTACTTGTCTAAGGTCACAGGCAGTAATTGGCTGATTTCGGTCTAACCTCTAGAATTCTACAGTTTTTATAAATGTCACTGTTAGAAGTTCTGAATAACTGAACTTGAATGGAATATAGTTTTCTGCAGTTTCCTATTTTAGTTGTTAAGCAAAAGATTTTTTTTTTAATATTTCAGTGTTTTCTGCTTTTATTATTATAGAAGAATACAGAAGGGTAAGAATCAAGTTGCCTCTTCTAAAATTGAAAAAGAATTTTAAAAAAGTAATAGGAGATAAAACTTTCATAAACTGGAACTATTTTACATGGAACTCTTTTATATATTGAGATGGGTGATGATTACACAGGATATACCCAAGTAAAAATGATCAAACTGCATATTTAAGATGAATATACTTTACTTTGTCAGATTTATCTTGATAAAAATAAGAGTATATGTGTGTATATATTTATACTACATATAAGTATATGTGTGTGTATATATATATATTTTCTTTCACATCTATAATGATTTCATGCATACATGTAGAACTCTTTGGTATATAATATTAATGTTGCATTGGCAACTTTGTCCAATGCTCACTTTGTTACATAGACATAAAACTGTTTCTTTTTTTATTGTGCATATGATAAACTGCTCAATAAAAATATAAAATTCATTATTAATTATGGGTAAAATGGTCAAGTTACACAATGATACGTTTTTTGGAACTGTTTTGCATTCTCCACTTCTAATACCTAAAGACCAATGGGTGCAGAAAAGATACTCAATAAATATATCACCCATTGATGGAGTGAAAGAAACTTCAAAAATGCAAGATGTGACTTTGACAAATCTTGCAAGCTTCATTTCCTTCTCTACCCATGTCTAGACTACATCTTAATTCAATGTGCTTCTTGGCTGCTCAGACTCACTGGACCTCCCTTGGTCAATCCCTCTCCATGCTCCAAAGATTTCCATGAAGTTATCTCACCTTGTTCCAACAAAGCATATGTGCCCATGTTCATCACTCTGGCTTTCCTCACCTGTGAAGTGGCCTCATTTAGCTGGAAGAAGGGGATGGGTGAGGTGTGTGCGTATGTGTGTATGTGCCTGTGTGTACAGAGGGGGCAATGAGTTGATGATGAATGAGAAGATAGGTACTATGCTGGATATTTTACATATCTTAATAAATCCTCACAACACTACAAGATATGAATTGATCTCAAAGTAATTAAATATTGTGCTAAATTTTGTCTATTTGAAATAAAGCTACGAAGAAAAATCAGGTATGTCTCACTCTGAAGGAAATTTTATTATTATTCCATATTATAATAATAATTCTTATCCATATTCTACTAGAAATATGGAACTCTTTGGTGCCTTTGGGACTGTCTAGATGTGTCTATAATATATGAATATGTGTATAATATATGTTTCTAGATAAATAAATATATACATATTCTTCAGAATAAATGCATAAATATATTCCAAGAAAAGTAAATTGCTCAGTGTTTCAGTTAGTTGGGACTAAAATTAGACCTTCCAATTACTATTACAAGATGATTTCCTATACATGAAGTACTAAGGTGCTAAATGTTCATCCAATGATGCAACATCTTTCCCAAGTATCATAGCAGTTTTTTCCCACTGTTTTTTAATCACATGTATTTTCTCATTTCTCATACTAGACATGGAGCTTTGAGATTGAAATCCCTGTCATTTATTTTTTTATTTTAATTCTAAGGCAGGGCTTGGCATCTACTAGGTACGCAATACTATCTGCTGAATGAATGAAGAATGAAAAGTCCATTGGATGCAGAGTGGCATTTTTGGTCACCATGGGAACAAGGAGGAAGTTCTTATAATCCACAGAAGCCTTTTGAGCTACCTTAAAAAGGTCACCTACAAGACAGCGTACTTAAGCTGTAGGTAAGGATAGCAGCCAGGGTAGAAGTAAGTCTGTCCTTCCCACAGTGACTGTCAGTCATCACAAGAGGTCCACATGATTTACTCCAAGGGAGAAAGATCCAACGCTTTCATTCACTGGATTTCTTTCCAAGAAAAAAAAAGATGGTGAAACAACTCAGAATATTGGCCAAAACAGATATGTTAGTTTTAGTCAACCTGTGTGATCAATCATTTCAAAAAGATTATTGGATTCTGCTATAATTCGTTCTATATGCTAATGTGTAAGAATAGTTTTCCTATCTCAAAACGAGCGGGGGTTGGTGGGATTCCCTTTTCCTCCCACTTTTCTTACAAATGGCCAGACTTACCCTTCCTTCCAATGATCCACGCTAAACAGATCCTCCCTGGATGCCTGGACAATTCAGATCAGATGCACAACTGAAGCTAATTCCTTCCCGGGAGTAAGTGGGTTTGCTGTATGGAGGACACTGTCTGGGCTTGAGGTTACACATGCAGATGTAGAAAAAATGTCAGAGGAATAAGACAGATCTCTAGCTGGAAGTGGCTGAATTTTTTTTCGTTACAATAATAGTAAGGTCATATGTCTGATTTAGAATTCATACCGCATATTGGTTAGATTTAATTATCAAAGGCAGTTTGTCAAGTCACTGGCAAATTTTATCAAGTGCCATCACCATCTGAACTCACAGTGGCAAACAAAATCTTTGCACTCTGTTATCTCTGTAGGTGGATGCCTGGCTGTTGTGGTCACCATGAGAAATACTAACATACAGCCTCCTTGGAGAACAGGAAAAGTGAATTCTTGGGTATATGAGATTAAATACTTAGGCAGATTAACTATTTTGGCTTTTGTAGTTAACAAGGGCTCACACACACACACACAACTTTACTTGTACATTACTGAATTTCACACTGCTAAGCGATGTAAACAGTAAGCCCCTCACCCATTCACTGTAATAGTAAAAAGAGAGAAAGATGACATCATTGAATTCTGTTTTCTAGAAAATGAGCTGCTTCTTTCAAGCCCTCTTTAGACCCTTCTGATGGCGAAAGTCTCCAGGCTGCCTCCTTGGAGCCCTGACGCTGATCGGGCTTAAGTGCTCAAAAGAGTCTGGCAGCTTAAGAACGTGGTCTCTTTATTCTGTCCTGTCCACGACTGTGCCGGTGACCCTCTAATCCCACAGCTTTAGGCTGAGTTGCGGTGAGGGGAGAAAGTGCCACTATTCTCATGGGAACAAGAAGAGACTTCCTTTCACTGCCGCTTGCTATTAAAAACAAGCCAGACCTGGACAACATATGTTTGCTTTCCGGTCTGCCGACTTAGCATGTCAACATCTTCACTATGACTCTTCTGCACAGTTAGCTTGTGCCCCAAATCTATGAGTCACAATACCTGAAAGGATTTTGTTTGTTTGTTTGTTTTTGTTTCTTTCATTTGTAACTTTACAGGAAAACATTTTGTTTCAGAACAACTTAAGGTTATTGTATGATGTGAATTGTAACAGGTTTCTCTACAGCCACTTTTATCATTGTGGTGCGAGAATATTCTGATACTCATTTCCTATTAGGTTGCAATAGTATTTTCAAATCTTCATAAGTAGCTAGTAAAAACCGTTGGTCTGTTAGAGCTGAATCTTTTGTTCTGACTTAATTTTTCCCTCTTCTCCCTCCCCGCTCTTTCTCTCCCTTTTCTTCCTCCTCCCCTTCCCTCATTCCCTCTCCCTCTTTTTCCTCCTCCTTCTCTTCCTCCTCTCTTCCTTCTTCTTTTTCTTTCCAATGTAGCAAGGTGTTATTTGACACAGAAATAATGTGTATGTGCCATGTGTATAAGGGTTCCTTGCACTGGAGTCTTTATTACTATCTGTGAAATATTTCTACATGTATATCTGTTTAACGTTGATGGTTCTTTCCTCCGAACTTTTTAAACTGAATTGGAAATAACAACAATGTAGAATACTACATCTACTGCGATGCCAAGAACGTTGGCCCTAAAGGGGACAACTGAGCAAAGAAATGAAGGCAGGGAAACAGATGTTACTAGGCTGGAGAGGATGTAACTGTTGGATGGAGAGAAATACTGGACATATGCAGAGGCAGGCAGAAGACAGATTGAGAAACTTTGCATGTCAGGTTAAGTGATGTCAGATCGTTCTACCTGTCTCAGAGCATCATGGTAGCTCTTTGATAAACAGAGGAGCTTAATCCTTTTTGCTTGAATAAAAAATTCAAATTTGATGACAAGCAGACTCTGTAAGTGTGTCTTCATATCTTTAAGTTGAGCTGTCTGGGAGACTAAGGGCAGGTAGGTGAGAAAGATACAGATTAGAGCAAATGCCAGTTACAGGTTAGAAGGAGAGAGACTCAAGAGGATGACCAGTTAAGAGGCAACTACAAAAATTCATGCAAGTGCCAGTGAAGGTCTTAACCAGCAGAGATAGTACTTGACAACCGATAGTGAAGGGTCAGAGAGGGTATCTCACTCAGCTGGAGCTGCCATAAGAAAATGCCGTAGACTGGGTGGCTTAAACAAAGACATTTCCTCACCATTCTGGAGGCTGGGAAGTCCAAGGGCAAGGTGTAGGCTAATCTGGTTTCTGGTGGGGACTGTTTTCCTGGCTTGCAGATGGCCGCTTTCTGGATGTGTCCTCACATGGCAAAGACAGGGAGCAAGCTTTCTGGTGTCTCTTCTTAGAAGGATACTAATCCAATCAGATCAGGGCCCCACCCTTATGATCTCATTTAGCCTTAATTATCTTCTCATAGGCCTTATCCCCAAATACAGTTACATTGGGTGTTAGGGCTTCAATATATAAATTTGGGGAGAGGGACACGTTTATAGTGGAAGGGAAGAAACCTGATCCAGCTGCTCTCTCTTCAGGCCTTTTCTGTGTCACTAAGTCCAAATTTGGGAGTCATATGTAATGTTTAACAGTTCATTCTAATTTTACAAGTATTAGAGAGAATGCTAATTAATATTTGAAAGCTATGTTTAACGTTGGAAATGATCTGTGTAGTAATGAAATAAGTCTTATGAGTACAGGACAAAAGTAGGGAAATTTAGTTAGTTATTTCAGGAAATCCGGAGGCAAAAGGATTCTCCTCCTCTGTGTGACGCTTTACCTTTGTAACCTGGTGATGGCTGCATAGTTTACACCTGTCAACTGGCCTCGCCTCTAAGCTCCTCCTAGTCTGCAGATTTCAGGTCAGGAGAACAAGTGCCTTCTAGCTCCATAACGCAGGGAAATCATGTAGCACTTTTATTCCCATATTGCATTGGCTCTCTGTAGGCAGAGCCTGAAGATCAGTTGAGATTCTGTGGTTCCAAAACCTCACTTGGGGATGGCTTGTTAGTCACATGGGAAAGTTCAAGGAGAGGATTTGAATCCTTTGGTCCCCCCCTCTCTCCAGGCTCGAGATGATCTGGCAGGGAATTGTGTCTGCGCTCAGAACCCACAGTTCATCCTGAGACCCGTGTTTGATGGCTTCTTCCCCCTGTTTCTCATGAGGAGGGCAGTGGTGGGTATGCCCGGAGCAGAAACACGTATGCAGCTGGTGGTCTGAGTTTTAAAGCATGCTCTCAAAGCTAAATGCTGGTCTTCACTGCCAATATCACTGGCTGAAAGTAAACAACAGTTGGACTGGTTTGCTCTAGGCTTAGGGCAGTGTTTATGAGTCCAAGCAATTCAAAATGCTAGTAGAATCCTGAATCCTTCCAACTGCAGGACACAAGATCATACATCTGATGTTGGATATAAACAGTAACTAATGTGACAGTTTCTCAACCACTCTATTGTCATTCCACACGACCTGCATTTTTAAGACCTTTCAACACGTGCATTATTCCCAGAATTTCCCTGATTTAAAGGTGTGATATTTTTTGCAAGAGGCAGAGGTGTTTATTCAGTGGCTCCCTAACGCGCTCTTCCCCACCTTCTCGAGAACTGAACTGGTCTGAGCTGCTCATAGGCAAATGGCATTAGAATCAATTGAGGGGAAACAATACTTTTAAATTTCGTTTGAAACACAGAGGTATATCTCTACTAAGTGAGCATTTATCTCCAGTACTTTGAGTACCCCAGGATAAAATGCACGTTGCTAGAACAGCTAAATTGTAGTAATCTCATCAAATCTATCGATTCTTGTTACTTGATACAGAATTTATAGTACAGTGCATAGAAGTATGAGTAAATTTTAATTTTTTTCCTGTTGCTTATTGGCCTAAGTTTGCACGATTGGGTGGAGGGAATTATCAGAAGAATAGCCACTGATTTGGGGATTATTAAATTAAATTCTGCTACATAAGCCATGCATTCAGTCCTGAGTATATTACATGTGTATTTTACAACAGGTTTTTTTTCAATTATCATTAAGCAGAGTTTACTATATACACACACACACACACACACATACATATATATATATTTTTTTTCCTCTGGCATAAGATTTATATATATATATACATATATATATATATATGTATGTGTGTGTGTGTATATATATATGTATATATATATACACACACACACATACACATATAAAAGACATATTAAAAATACCAGTGTATGTGTGTTTGTGTGTATATATATATATATATAATGAAATCTTATATATATATAAAAGACATATAAAATACCAGAATATATAGTATGAAATCTTATATATATATATATATATTGTTTTTATATATCTTTTATATGTGTATATATATAAATCTTATACCAGAGAATATTTAAAGTGAATATAAGGTTGAGGATATTTGCCCACCTTTACTAATAGCAAATAAATTGGAATCTGGCCATTTCACCCTTATGTCTTGTTTCAGTATTAAAGTCAGGGGATTTTCACTCTAATCCTGGTAACGTCCTCCCTGTCTCGATGTACTCTGCCTTGTTTTATTGGATTGCTTGGGGTGAAATATTAATTAAAGGTGAGAGATGAGGAAGTGAAGCAGTAAATATTTATAATTCTGTTGAGGATTTTTGTTATAAAGTGGAAATGAAAAAGTAGGTAATAGCTGGAGGGGATATAGAATCAAGAGAGGTTTTACTTTACGTCGAATGTTTTTTGCTTTGCTTTTTAAATTTTTGCTTATTTATTTATTTTAAGGTGAGCTATTCTCCAGCAAGTTGGCGTTCTGCAGAAGCAAACTTCAGAGTAAATGAGAGAGGAATCCAGCCTGCCACTGCAGTAGAAGCGCTAACAATTGTTCCATTGTCTTTTAACAGTTACAGTCTTTCCCCTTGGTTGGCTATTACTCCCTACATGTTAATTTGTGGATATAGTTCCAGGCCCCATTATTTAAATCTGCCCCATTTCATGCCAACAAACTTATTTATATCCCAATCTCATATATAAGATTAAGTCATAAAATGAATGAAATCTAAACTATCTCACTTGAGCTGTCCTAAGATCCCCATCGCTCACGTGACCTTGCTCATGACCAAGCCTGCTGAACTTCAGAGACCACAGTGGAGGGGAAGGGAGAAGGGCTTGGGCAGGGACTCAGACGTGGCATGGCTTCCTGGAAGGCTGCTGACACTGGGCCAGGTGTTCCACAGGCAGCGCTTCATCTAATCGTTCCAGAAGCCATGTGAGAGACTCGACATCCCCGTCTTACTGAAGATGAGACTGAGGTTCAGAAGTGCGGATGAACTTGCCAGTGGTCTCACTACTTGGAAGTATTAGTTTTAAAGTTAACTCAGATATCCCTGTTTCCTCCAAAGGCTGGCCTTGGTCCTGTTTCTCTCACTAATAAACAAAGCTTTGCAGGGCAATGGGAGGGGACAGAATTTGGCCTGCCAGGGACTAGAGTGTGGCACTTGGCTGACTGGTAATAGATAAAGGACAGTTAACTGCTGACATTTAACTATTTTTCCCTACTTACTATTAACTTTCAATAAAATTAGAGAAGACAACCCAATGAGCTGTGGAACAAATATTAACATCTTCTCAACATGCTGTAATCGTAACCAGCTCCCCGAAATAATGACCAAACTTTCTAGTACTTGGATGCCATTTGATATACGCAGGGCCCTGTTATTCAAACTTCAGTATCTGTAAAATGTTAGTAGCATCACTCTCTCAGATTTGTAAAGCTCATTTACAACAGTCTGTTCTCTAAATTTCATCACTGTAAAAAAAGAAGAAAGAGCTAAAAATATGAGGCAACATACACATTGCATGCCATATGTCAATGCAGAATCTTGGAAGCATAGCCACCACCCCAAGTATCCTCTTTAGAACAACAATAATCCTGGAGCTATTTTCTTAAGGTCCTGGAGGCAGAACAAAATTTTCATGTTAAATACCTCAATTCAGTACAGCAAAATCATTCAGACAACGTATGAATGAATGAGTGAGAGAATTTCTTGAATAATCCAAATGTCATTGCTGTTCTTTCTGTTCTCCATTGCCAGGGAGCCAGCCGCCTTCTAACTTCTGTAATATTCGTAAGACATGCTTAGAAAGTCTTCCTTAACATTTTACTTCTGACAGATGCGTTGTGATCATGTATCGTTGGACTCAAATAATTTACATAATAGAAGAAATACGTGGATTTGAGAAATACTTTTTTTTTTGTCTTTAGGATAAACCATGGGAAACTTTCAAGGATACTGGATTTTTTCTTGTAAACAATTTCAGCTTTCATTTATCTGAATGCCAAGAACCCGGGCTACTTCAGTGAATTGAATGGAAATTTACTCTTCAAAATTAACTCTTTGGGACTATGGTTTATTACCTTACTGCCAAGATAAAATCAATATTCAACAAATGTAAATTCATTTTCTAGCTTTACATCTTGCTTTGCTTGGAATCAAAGATTTTTAGAGGGCTGTGCATCTAAAGAATTATAGTGTTCGATCACTTCAGTCTGTGAAAGTGGGAAATCCCAGGTGAAAAAAAAAAAAGATGTGATATGTTTTGTTCTAAATCACAAAGCAGGGAAGAGGCAGAGATGAGACTAGAACCACTTGCTAACTTTAGTACTGAATTCACTCCTCCTTAGTACCCCTTAACTGTCACGACAGATTTACAGATGAAATGATGAGATTTTAGTGAAGAATGCAAAAGTACAAAATGTTTAGAAATAAACAATATTATCAAGTGAGGCTTTGTTCATGTCTTCGACTCTTTCTTAAGAAAAAGGCCAACATCATTGCTTTATATTCAACTTACTTAATAACTTTAAGCTTATCCTGAGAATGTAACCCTCAGTCTGTAAATTCCTTTCACCAAAAGCCTTTCATCTAGGATGGCATTTTCATGATTTATTTGTAGGTTAGTTCTGATAGTGCCCTCAAAGCAAGCCAAATAAGTATGCTATTGTAATATGCATTCATTGATGGCATGCCAGGAAGAGAAAATTGTAGTACTTTCCACTCTTATTTCTTACACTTGAGTTTATCTCTTCTTAATTTCTTGGGAGTCAGCTAAAACCTACGGTGCCACTAAGTTGTGACATGGTGGCTTGACAAATGAGTCACTTTCCACAGTGAGGAATTAGGCTGCGGTGAGGAAGCCAGAGCTCTCAGGCTCCCCACTCAGCCTTTCTTGAGTGTCCACAGTTGCCAGCTTCCTAATCTGATGCTTTTTCCTCCAGCTTCTTGGGAACCTTCTTGATTTTTTTCCAGTCCATAAAGTAGACCTCTGAATTCTCGCATCCCTGCAGGAGCCTTAAAATTTAATTTAACTAAGTCAGTTTTACGTTGATGCTAAGGAACTCTTCCTGGATAGTAGAAAAATATTTATATATAAAGAAAATTTTAAAAATAACAAAAATGTACTAAACCTCCCATCTTCAGGAATGTTTAAGTACATTCTTGTACAGTCTTTCAATGAGATTTACATAACTATTTAAGAAGTTTGTGAAGATGACAATATCATAGAAAAATGTTTGTTTTTTATAAAGTGAAAAAAGCAGGACCCACGATTTTATATCAGTATGATAATTATGGAATGGAAAAAAAACTATGCATAAAACTGCTGGAAGGATTTACACGAATATATTGACAGTATTTTCATATGAGTAGTGGTATTTTGGGATGATTTAAAAGTACGTCCTACTTTCATATATTTCTCAAATTCTATTTACTTATTCATTCAACAGATATTTATAGAACACAAAATAGGTATCAGATTCCCTTTAAATGTTGCAGACAGAATTATGATTGAGCCAAGAAAAGGAGTTAGCTTACTGCTTCCAGGGACTAAAGAAAAAATGAACATTTCAAGTGCAACCAGAGCCCAATGACCTAAGTACGATGATGGGATGACCTAGATTTTGTTAAGAGAAGCAAAGGAAGAGCATCCCCAAGTTTGGAAGGAGGTTAAGGAGGGGAACATTGACCAGGATGCATTCTGCTGCAAGTAACAGAACCCATGCTGCAAAATGTTTTTAAAAATAAGAAATATGTTGATTCACATGGATTGAACTGTGTTCCTGAAAACTGTATGTTGAAGTCCTAACCTCTCTACTCATCACCTTTATTTGGAAATAAGGTTTTTGCAGATGTAATCAAGTTAATCAAGTTAAAGTGAGGCCATTCTGGATTAGGGTGGGCCCCAAATCCAATGCCTGGTGTCCTTAGGAGGGAGAGATTTGGAGAGAGACCCAGAGGAAATACACACACACAGAGGGAAGCAGATCATGTGAAAATGGAGGCGGGAGTCAGAGTGTTGCAACTCATGTCCTGACTGCCGCCCTGAGTGACAACCTTGGGTAGAAACACTATCCAGAGTATCCAAGGATTAGTGAGAAGAGAGTTTGGGCCAATTCATAAAATGTCCGCATCCTTAGCACCGTCAGGAAGTGCAACTCACCCCACCCCACCATTTCTCCATATATTAGATAGTAATCTTTTTTTTTCTTTATTGTCATTGTTTTTATTTCTTCTCTACAACTTCCTATCCTCTACTTAAGCACTGTGCTTGATCACGTTTCCCTACCTTAGGGGAGGCACAGGGCAAGATGAAAACCAGAAGAGCACATGATATTTTGGCTTTGCTTTGAAAGCCTGATTCCTCAGGAAAACTGAGGGAGTGTATTCATGGATAGCATACAAGGAGAGCAGGTGGGATTCCTAGACATGCACAGAGTCCCTTGATGATACAGGAGACAAGGAGGATTTCCACTAACTAGAAACGTCTTCCCCAGGCAGTGAGACAGAAGAAGGAGGGAATGAAGTAAGGAGGGAGGGTCAGAGGCAGAGAGAGACCTGAGGGTTTGAAGTGGGAAAAGAGAACTTGCATCAAATATCTTTCTGCTTAAAAGCACCGTCAGGAAGACATCAAGATTCTAAAACTTGTACATAACTATGGTATACATCTGGGCAGACAGCAGAACCATAGGCACTCCCAAAAGTCCGTAGACCCTCGGCAAGTAAGGAATCAGCAGAACTCTCGTGGACTTGAAGCCGCCATGCTGACAAGCACAAGGACATTTCCATTCAACCCTTGTGAACCGATGGCTGAGGACTGACGGAGTTCCCCTTACTCCTTGAGACCACACCTCATCATAGCATGGGACTCCACATCTGTCTGTTAACTTGATTGGGAAGCAAATTGGGATAGGGAGAGTTAATTTTTCATCCTGCTGCCTAGTTGAATAATAATAATTAAAAAATTATATCGTTTGCACATCTGAACCTGTGGACTAAAATTTATATCCACATGCCATTTTAAATTACCATATTAGCAACTATTTTAAGTTCAGGCCCTTATCTGGAATTGTACCATATTTTTCAGTTAGTTTGTCTTAACCAGCTAACAGAAAAATTATAGCTTAAGCAAACAGATTTTTGTTTGTTTTGTCATTTGTCCATTTTTCTCAAAATAGTAAGAGGGAGACATTTACAGGCTGAGCCCACGATTCAGGGATGTCCTCTGGCGTCTAAGCATGTTACTTTTGCCATGCCTCCTTTGTCGGTGTCACTATCTTGCTCGTCATGTCATTATCACAACCTCAGACCTCGTGTTCACGTTCAAAGTAAGTATAAACGAGAAGGCAGGTGCAGCTATGCCCAAACCTCTTTATTAGAGAAGAAAAAGACTTCTAAGGAAGCTCCAGTTCATCTCATTGGACATCTAATGCTATGCCTCCCTGTGAGTGAGATTGGAGCCGACTCTATGGCTCTAACAAATAAAATCAGGGTTATATTAGTAAGAAAATCTTGGTGAATGGCTATGGACTATGCAACTGACAGCGTTTCCAATTCACTAGTGGAGAAATAAGACAAGGGGGAAAAATCCTTTCCTAATTGTTTCCTATTACTTGTCAACAGTCTCCCTCATTCGCAAGCCCAAAGTTTACTGAGACACAGCGAGGACAGGACAATAAACTGAGTAACTCAGTACGGCTGTGTGTTGATGATGGATTCCGTGTCCATTCTTTGATTGTTTTCCCACTGCCTTCTCTGTTTATCAAACACTGATGGGTATCAGACCTCTAAGCCTCTAATAAAAAAAAGAAAGAAAATCTTGGCTCTTTTTCTGTTTATTTTTTATTTATACTCTTCAAATTAAAATAAGCTTTAGCTGTGAGGATAAGCCATATTCCGTCAGGGTTGGTGAGTTTCGATAATACTGGACAAATCCTAAACGGAGAAGGTACACTTGGATGCTGCTGCTGCTGAAGCTCAAGGCATAACGTCATAAATCCCTCTCTAGCCATTCCCATATGTGAGGAGATGCAGCAGGGACGGTGGGGCTTGGGGACCATCCTCTCAACGGCCTGTTCAGCGCCCTCTCATTGATGAGGGTGTGTTAGGATCTACCACACTTTGGCCAAAATGCCTTACAAAAGTGCAAAGTACAGGTGAGTAGGAGGAAAGAGATGGTGTGATTTTGCCAAGTCCCTGTCCCTAAGCTATCCAACAGCAGTGATGGATGTCTGTTCTCAAATTAAAACTAATAAAATATAAGTCCATATATTTTACTACTTGGGGAGAAGGACAGAAAAGTCCAGTAAAATCTATGTCCTACTCTTGACTTACTTTGGCATTTACCTTTAAGCCTAAGGTCACATTTTTCTGATGAATACCACAGCCTTCTTTGAACATGTAGACCCTCTAACCATAGCCTCCATATGTTAGATCACCTTTAATGTATTTTTTTATTTATTGGCCTCTATTCAGATTCAAGCCATGATGAGCAGATCTTCTCACACTAAGTTGTGTATACGAGTGTTGTGTGTGCAGTTCTAGAATACTTAAGTTACACTTACTCATTCACCAACTTTTTAATTCAATCACCAAATACTTCTTTAATATTCACTTATATCCGTGGTGCTGCAGATGATGTGGTTAGCAAGACAAAGGAGGGTTCTGGCCTGAAGGATACAGCTCTTTGTGCATCACACAGCCTGGCACCGATCAGAACTTGTGAACATCACCCTTCCTCCCCACACACAGATTTAGTGCCTCACTTCATCTAGATTTTCTCCCACCAGTCTCTCCCCCACACTTGTAATTATGAGCAGAAGACCCATTTTCATCAGATTCAGAATAAGAGATGAAATAAGAAAAAGTAGGCCAATGGTCTTACAAATATAACTTGAATTTAAGTTCCACAGTCAGTGATGGCATATCCTCAAGTTTCTGTAGCCCCAGAATCTTCCACGTGAATTCTGTTCCAAAAATACATATCTTAGAAATTAAACTCATTCTGTAGTGCTTGGAATTTGTTGCATTTTTATGTGTCTGCTTGCCCTATTCCTACATTCTTTATTCATTTTTTTAACAAATGTGTCTATATTTACCAGGAAACTTGAAGGATTATAAAAGAGTTGCCATACAGGATACTTTGCAGTTTTCAACTTCAATGATTAGAGTCATCTTGAAGACAGAACTTTGGTTAGAATGGCAGAGTGGGAGACGGCTTGCAAGGGTTTCCAAGGAGAAGAAAAGAGCGAAGCAAGGAATCATCAGGCCGATCTTCAGGTTGAGGAATCACCTCAACCATTCAGTGAGTTGTCCAAAGACCAGACCTCAGTGTTCTAATGAGCTTTGAGGTGTACACGTCTCACCCTTCTCTTCGACTGACTTGAACTTGGTTTTGAAAGCTGTTTTCACTGAGCTATGTGCCTCAATTCTTCTCACTCCTACTTTTAGTGATCAAAACACTCTATCTGGCCTGTTTGGTTTGTCTCTTATAAGAAATACAACTTCTTTTCAGTAGAACTTCCCTCTTTGTTTTTATTTTGTCCTTATTCAAAACCCCATGAATCTGGACAAGAAAAATATAAATCCCACAACGTGCTCCTGGGTCATTTCAACATACTCAGTCTCAAGCCTCCATCTTCATTGATATTTAATTGCCAATAAGAGGAATTTACTCAAGAAAGCCAGCTTCCCAGAAGCTTTTGTTAACCTGCTTTAGAGCTCTTGTGTCATTTGATGCTAACTTAAAGAATTCTAAGTTTGAGTTAAATGTGTAGAAATATTTAGACAAGTCCCCAAACTGAGTAGTTTCAAAGTATGTTTGCATCACAGTATAATTCTCTTATTTGAAAAATGGAAAACATTTCAGGATTGTCTTCAATAAGGACTTCAGGTTAATCCAAGAAGAATGGTTAAGAATAATTTGTTTTTCTAGAGCTGAAATGACCTCAGGAGATTATCTAATTGAACTGCCACCTTTAGGCAATAAGTGATTATTACATTTTATAGAATGCAACTGAGGCAGTCAAGGTTAAAAATTTGCTGAAGGTCACAGCAGGGTTTTCTAGTCATTGAATATTTCTGGTCCCCCTTTCTTTTTTTCTTCATCATTCTAACTTTTTTATAGTGGAAAAACTCACTTTATGACCTCAGATTAACTTTATCTGACACCTTGACTTACCTCTCACAAGCTATACAGGCTTCTGCAATCTGCTTAACTTGTTACCTTACATTTCCTTATTTTGCAAAATGAGAACAACTTTTATTTTGGAAGGATGCTGTGAGGATTGGAAGTTACAGATGTAAAGCCCTTTGAAAAAGATGCTCGAATACTGATTGTCATATTTATGTTATTGAACACACAGTATTTACTGAGTACTGAGTGTATGAAACAATACCAGACATTAGGATCATAGGATGAATAAGACACAGCCCTGCGTAAGAGAATCACATAGTCTCAGGGAGGAGAAAGAAACAACATATAATTACTATGCAATACAAGATGAAAACTTCTTTAAAAGGTGCCATGAATTTACCTGAGTTGCATAAGTCAGCCCTTCTTGACTTCTGTGTTGGCCAGAGTGACATCTAGACACAAGTAGGAACCTGCTTTAAGAATTTTATGAGTTTCCCATAAAATCCCTAGAAGAAAACATAGGGAGTAAGATCCTTGACATCACTCTTGGCAAGTATTTTTTTGGATTTGACTTCTTCTTTTAGTTCAGCAACATGGCTGGTTCATGACTTGTGCCAAATAGTTATTCACAGCTTCACATTTTACCAAGGTCACGAAAACCAGGGCACTTACTTCTGAGGCAGTCTTGCTAAGAGAGGCATGCCTTCTCCCATTCCCCAAGCTATTTCCATAATCTCTTGACCTTCATCTGAATATTCAGAGATTCAGGCAAAAATCCACAATTCCTCAAACTGAACGTCTGCCCTCCAGCTCTGTGTCCCTCCGCCAGAGTGACTGGCACTGCTGAACCATCCTTTATCACCAGCAGGTTGCACTGGCATTTCTGCTCCAGACCATCAAACAGTAAAGCATCATGAGGGCCCTGAGCCAACCCTGGAAACGTGTGCCCTTTCCAGCCCAGCACTTGCCTGGTTGCTCAATTCCATAAACTGCTGACTTATAAGAGCTTCTCACACAATGTGCTAGTAATCCAATTATTAAAGTTTAGCTGGGGGAACTTATCCCAAACAAAGCAGCGCACATTGGCATTCAAAAGAAAGGGGCCAGGCAAGTCAAAACCTTTGGAGCTACCAGAGCAGCAGTGCCGAATGACTGATGAAATTCTTTTTGTCTTTTCAATCAGACCTTTCACGTAAAGAGTAAAGAGCATCTCTCCTTGCTGCAAATCTGGGCGTCTTGACAGCGGATTTCATTTGGCCTTGCTTTCTGCCTGATGTGGAGTGACACGCCATGCAGGCTGGACGCGCACAGCAGGTGGATGGAATTGCACGCGGGGCTCTTCAGCTCCCACCTCCTCCCTCTCTCCTGATCCTAAGGAGGTGCAAGGGGGTGCAAGGCACTGCATCCGGGTCCCGGGAATGAAGGTGACACTTTCTGTCTGGAGGCAACTCCTACAAGCGGAGAGTGGGATTGGATTGACCAGTGACATTGCTGTTCAGCTTTCCTCCGCAGTTCAGGGTCATGCTTAGAGCATGTGGTAAAGAGTCTGAAATGGATTCTGCCGCTTCTCGGTGACGCAGCCTGAGGGAAGTGACTTCACACCTGTTAGCGTCCATGTCCTCATCCCTAAAACGAGGGAAACATTAGTTCATACCTCGAAGGCTTATGGTGAGACTTAGCAAAATATCCGACCCAGGCTATGGACTTAACTAGTATTTGCCATCAGCAAAATATGTTATAATTTAGTAATAATAGTGTCAATAGTATGGCCTGATCTATGCTTTCTAGATTAAAATAGCCTATAGATTAAGTCTGCCTGATGAAAACGGTAACTTTGTCCTTTAGAAAGCCATCAGACTGCCATGCTTAATTTAACATAAATGCGATTAGCATCTTGCAGCCGCCTCTGTGGGGTCTTTAACTATCAGCCTGTGAGGAATCAGAAGCCTCTAGAAACCAGGTGTGCTGGGCAACTGCCAGGAAAGCCCAGTTAGAGAGCCGGGTGGAGATCTGGTTGAGCGTGAGGGCAAGTGTTATTACTGCGCCGGCATTCCACGAGCAAGACGGGCAGGGAGGTGTCGAGGCGGATCTTTTCACCTGGGTTGTTCTGTTCACGGCATCGCTTGCTCTTTAAATGTCACAACACACAGCTTTAGAGAAGGGTTTCGCAAAGGTTAACAGAGTAATATAAAGTCCAGAAATCAGTGTGAAACTCCAGCTGTTATGTTCCCTTAAATCCAGAGGGAACAAACAACTTTGGGAAACAAATCCATTTTTCTGCCTCCTAATGTTTCTGCTTTCTTAAATTCATGTTAAAAAAAAAAAAGGATATGTGAATTGGACAAATGAAATAGAAAATAGACATAAAACGTGAATTTGTAGGAAAATTGTATAAAAATTGCACAAAAATATCTTTTTGTGACATGCCTGCTTTAATGTGTGTGTGTGTACCATGCATGTATGTCATATAATGTCTCCACCTGGCATTCTAGAGTTATTATTTCCTGTCATTTCTGCACTCTGTGCACTTTGGACGTTTCAGACCTTGCTCCAGTGGGCTTACATGCCTGTGAATCCTGGCCCCAGAGATTCTGTTCTTAACTGTTGAGAAGCTGCAGGTGGCTTCTGCTTTCTCTACTCCCCAAACCGCTGCGTACCCCACTATGCATTTTTTCCTCTCTGTTTTTGCACAATGCGTTACTAACACTGGGTTGATTCATGAAACAGACTTTTACTGAGACTTGTAAACCATCCAAAAAAGGTCACAGGCTCAAAAATTGCTGTCTTACGGTACCTCCCGTCCTTTGTAATAAGGTCAACTTTTCCCGACTTGTCTTCCATTTAGCCTTCATTTGCCTTTAAAGTTACTGGAAATTCTCTCCGGTCATTGAATTGGATCCTTTTATCTTTCTCCCTCTCCTGTTTTTTCCACCAGCAGCACCCCTGTCTTCACCTGCATTTTAAGGAAGCATTGATAGCTTCATTGCTTCATTATGAAGCACATTCTAGCTTAATTCTTCTACCATGTTCCAGAAACTACAAGTGTATATTTTAAAAGTGACTGAAGTATTATGCAAAGCAATAAGCTCATCTATCCTGGGTTTCAAATTACACACCCCCTTTTAAGTCATACTGTGCTTCCCATTTCTAAGAAAGTATCCCTCCCACCAAAGCAAATCCCAGAGACAACGTGTGGATGTGGGAAGATTCCTTTCATTTACAAGAATGCAATGCATGTGTCTAGGATAATGACAACCACTGGCAATCGGAGAGAGCTTGGAGGACGCCAGGCACTGTGCCAAATGCTTTCTTGGCCTCAATGAGTAAATCCTCGCGGAGAGCTCTGGAGGGAAGTGCTATTACACTTTCCATCCTCCATTTGAGGAAATTGAGACTTGGACAAGGAGGGCAACGAACTAAAGGCGGCAGAGGTTAAGTTTGGGGTGAAGCCCAGCTGGCGTGACTGCAGGGCTCTTGTTGCTGTCACTGAACTGTTGCTACCTGCGAGTTACGGTCAGCCTGAACCGTGGGTGACTCACTGGGCCATACAGAGGACTCTCCACCCATTCACAGTAGACTCAGCCTAGCCTGGCCTCCCAAAGCCAACCGAATTTATTTGCCATTTGTGTTCTGACTTTGGTACAGTAGGGTGCTTAGTGGAAAGAGAACCAGAGAGCCACAGACACAGTAGATAGGTGACATTTGAAAAAACTGTTCATATACCTGAGTCTCACTTTTTTCATCTAGAAGTTGGGAGAATGATAAGTTTCCAACTCTCTCCTTTATCATGAAGAACCAAAGTTGAATTTGAAAAAAAAAAAAGGCATAGGTTTTTTGAAATTTAAAAATGCTACAGAAATGCCTGCCACAGGCTCCTTGAACAATTATCATTATTAGTCTTTTATATAGTTGTGTATATCCATCAGTGACTACAACCAACCATTTCCCTGTCTCCCCAAGGCTTTGTTGTTGCATTTAAAAAACTACCATTCAATTTATTTTATTTTATTATTTTAGTGCTACATTGCTATTTTAATGATACAAATAACAGTTGATGACTAGAGAAAATTTTGTCACAGGACCATCCCTCCAAATATGATACACTAAAGTCTGACAGTATTTACAATATAAAATTTGCACATTACCATATTGAGGTCACTAGAATATTTGGAGTACACACCCTATACCTAATGCTTTATTGTCTTCACTCTATTTTTTGAATATCTAAATGTGATGGTATTTATTTATTTTTAATACCTTTATTATGGTATGGCTCCTGTACAGTAAGCTACACATATTTCAAATGTACAATTTGATGAATTTTGATAAAGGTAGCTATCTTGATTGTGGTAGTGGTTTCATTGGTGTATACATCTATCAAAATTCATTCAATTTATATTACATTTAGCAGAATGTAAAAGATTTGCAAACTGATTTAGGAAAAGAAAGCAGCATGGGCACCGTTTCCCTGAATTCACTACCTTTTTAATTGCATCCAACACTCAGTAAAGGGCACAGTTTACACTGAGGAGAAACTGGCACCAGAGAAGTTTCTGGCTCTCCATCGCTCATATTTTTTAGTAATTAGCCTCTGGGAACCTCAGGGTAAGAGCAAGTGTGCTACCAGTCCTTGGGCTGATCCGCAGCTCTCCTCTGCGCGCTAGAGTCTTGGAATTCCCCTGCAGACTTCACTTTCTGGGATGAATTTCAAAGCCGATTCATTATCAGACATCTGCCAGGGTCACTTTGAGTGTGATGTGGGTATTAGCATTAAGTCAGCAATGAAAAAAATCAAAGACAGATGCCTCCTTTTTCAAAGGAAAGTGGATTTTTTATTTCCCTTAAAAAGTAAGTTCATAGCACTTAATTTTATCGTGTTTTAAGCTGTGAGTTTATCTCTTACTACTGGTAGGGAGTGGAGAGAAGACCCACAACTCAACCCAAAGAGTCAGAGACATTTCTACCAAATACACTATCTCATGTCTCTAGGGGCCGTTCGTCCTGACGGCACATCTTCTCTCTTGATGTATCCCTGTACTTACCAGACCACACGCCTAACAGAAGCACCACAGCAGCAGGTTTTGGGGTGCCCACCATCGATGTCAGTTTTGGTAGCTGAAAATAGAGAGTGGCTCGGGGAGGAGCTGGGCAGGATGACAAAGCACATTCACCAGCTAGTGCCATAAAAGACCTAAATCATACCTGAGCGCCAAACAGCAGAGCAGCAAGAGAGCAGCCAAGGCTGTCTGCTTAGCACTGGTTTCCCTTCACTATGTGCTCTACCCGGTACCGAGCAAAACTTCACTAAATGGTACGTATGATAAAGTCAATTTAATGAAACAATGATTAAATGAATAAATGACTGAATAAAATAATGGGCAATTAAGTCCTTCGTTCTGCATTCCACTCTCAAGTTGCATCCATTCTATGATTTCTTCTCCCCTCTGCCTCCCTTCCCCCCTAAAACCTTGCAGTTTACTTAATGCAGGCAATGCTGAACACACACAAACACACGCTCAAATCGGCGCTAATCAGGTGGGCGAAGAGCATGCCGGGATTTGTCCGATAGCATTCACGACCTTAAGAATGAACTTGGCTTTGCCCCAGAGCACCTAATTCAGCAACTGCCATCTCTGTTCAGTCTCACAAAAACTAGCTCAGGTAGAGGAGAAACTATTGTGTTTTCTCAGCTGCTACTTTCAAAATCTCTACTCACTTGTGGCTAAAGGCAGGGGTATGACTCCAGCAAGAGCCTCTCTTTGCTAAGGACAATAATAAGAATAATGAAGGCAGAGGTTTGAACCCAGAGGACGTGGCCCTTGTTCCTCTGGTTCTCATACATACCATCACAGAAGTGCATCCACAGGTCACCGTCTCTAGTATAATTTATTCTCAGCCAAAGGGCTGTAAGAGGGAAAAATGGTCTTTCATGGAATTCTCTAGAAATGCTCAAAGACATAGAAACCCGAGTTGGTGACTTGTTTCAGAAGACTGCAGCTTGAGCTAAGATTTCTGACTGAGGATCAGTTACTCTGTAGAAGAGAGATGAGTGGGACGTTCTGGAGGGGAGGGTATTTAAAGAAAATAGAGGGAGTAGGGAGCGAGGAAATGAAGAGAAGACTCAAGTGGGCACAAGAAAGAACGTACAACACGTGGATTAACCTTCCCTGCCCTCCCTCAAAGACCCAGTAGTGTCCCTAAATCCACTGGAGTTTTGAGTGTGTGTACCTTTGTATAAA
This sequence comes from Camelus dromedarius, assembly GCF_036321535.1. Lineage (NCBI taxonomy): Eukaryota > Metazoa > Chordata > Mammalia > Artiodactyla > Camelidae > Camelus > Camelus dromedarius. Next base: position 76,254,025 of record NC_087440.1, read on the forward strand.
ACGATATTGCAGGAGACTTTCACTGGAGGGGCATGAGAGACAACAAACGTAGCTTATTCACTGGTCCTCACCATAAAATCCTAATTCTTAGAAAGGAAACCAAATATATATATATATATATATATATATTTGGAAAGAGTTGGACTTTCACACACTATAGAAGTAATTCCTCATTAGTGATACACAGATTTTCAAAAGCTCAGTGTGCACCAGCTGACTCCTGGGTTACAGCTGTAAAATGAATGGATAAGACCTTGAACGCTGGAAAATGAGGAAGGCAGCATATTTTTCATTTTAAGAAACATTGTTCTTCATAGGCCCATTTCCAAGATTGTGCTACAGGATTTCGGTCCTCTGCAAACCCTTATGAGTGACGATGCTATAAAGCGTGATAATCCTTGTAGCCTGTTCAGCTTTAAATGCCCTTGAAGATGTTGCCAGCAGACGATAAACTGGGTTCTGGACAGGAATTCAAATTGCATAGTACTTAACCAAAATGTCTGCATTTGGCTCACCAACAGTGGTGAAGACTTGGTGCTGCCATCCCTGACTTCTCACATACATCTTCCACTCTCTCCTCAGAATACGTGGTTATCCAAAGCTGAGAAGAAAAGGACAGAATTAGGGCTGATTATACTACAGTTGAAATGTGAGGCCAGTAAAACCTCCCCCCTTCTCCTCCCATTAAATGTGTCCCAGCATATTGGTTTCCAGGAACATTTTAACTGGAAGGGCTGAAGAATTTCATTATATGGAAAGTCACACACTAGAAGACCGGGCTTGGTGAGAGAATACTTTAACTGATCAGGCTGATCACTCAGCTCCCACCAGCTCTTACAAGCCCTGTAATCTTCTCCTCATTCTCTGCTTTGCTCAGACTCCATTGGACCTTGAATTCCTTTTCTCGGCACAAATGCCATGTGCACGTATGCAACGAGCACTCATAATTTACAATTTAATGAAAATCTACCTCCCCCTGGAGCTTTCCAGCTATCTCTTACATCTTCTGTACTATCGATCACACTTTCCCTCTACTTTATTATTCCCACCAGCACTCAGACATGCAGTAACATTTCCTTACTTAGTTTCCGAGTCTCCCACCTGCTCTCTGCTATTATTTCTGCTCCCCAGTAGAGCAGAACCCATGAATTCCTCGTCTGTACTAGCTGCTTCAATTGTCTCTTCTATGATCCCTGTGTTAGTTCACTCTGATCAGTTTTTCAGTTTTCAATCCCCCTACATATCTAGAAGCTACAAGTGACCTCAACCCTATACCATCTGTTTGATTCTCAGAGCTTCCCTTACTAAGCCTCTCCACACCAATAGACAAAAAGTTGAACAATCCCTAATCTATAATGGAGAGTATTAACAATGATGCTGCTCACATGTATACCAGCTATTGTGGGGAGGAGGGTCAAATCAGGCAGCAAATGTAAAAAGTACTTCATAAAAAAAAAATAACCAATATGTGCAAATTAATTTGTTAGAATATTATACAAAATCCAGTTTACTACATCATTTTAAAAACTAGCAGAGCTGGGGAAACACAGATGACCACATGCCATCCCTTAATCTTTATAATCTTGAACCTGTGGCATGAGGTGTTATTTTCTCTATTTAAAAAAAAAAAAAAAAGCCTTAGTTTGACACAATCTGTAATTTTTTCTTTGTTTCACTCTCTTTCTGCAAAGCTGTCCCTATAATGGAAATAGCAGAGGAATGTGAGCATGAGAATAGATGTGGTCTAGGGCTCAGATAAGTCTGTGTCAAGTTCATGGTTGTAATGTTATGTGCTCCTAGTCCAATGGCTCCAATATTAATCTTCCAATTCGTACACTTTAAAAAATAAGAGAGACTGTTCCAGCTGGAAGGACACTTAAGACAAAATAGTTAAGCTCTTATTTTGTAGACAAAGACTCAAAGTCTTACAATAAAGTACCCGTCAGCTGAAACTACTATGACTCATAGGTATTGTTCCCTGGACCTGCCTTTCCTTTGCCAGGCTGCCCCTCCTAAGTGCCAAGATTTTGGAAAGTTTGGGGTATGATAAGTAACTATGGTAGTAATATTAAATAAAAATAATTTTTCAAAGTGGATCCTGGACTAGACTCTTAAGGCTTTGCTGGTGTAATTGTAGTGCCTGAATCATAGCGATCATCCTTTATCCCGAGTGCTTTCCGAGAAGATCAAGCCTAACACTTTGGATATTTTGGGGTAAAAGGGCAGAAGTGGGGGGGGGGGGGACAAAGCCTGTGTGCCCTCCTTCCACCTCCACCTCCACGTAGGACCCTCTCGAGATTCGTCCGTTTTCTTCAGAAAAGACCCTGCCGAGACTCAGCGTGATAATACAGCCTCTTCAGAGGGTGAGCTGGTTGCCCTGAGCTCCTGTATTTGTTTCTTTGTTGTTGTGTGGAAAATTACTGAGCTAAGTTTGTTTCAAACTATCAACTGGAAAATCCACCCCTGACTAGAGTCTCAGACATATTTGTTCCTGCTTGTGCCTGGCTGATCCCTGAAGATTTCTGCTGAATCAGGGGGTTTTTGGTCATCAGCTAATGTGTCCCTAAGATCTAAATGAAGAGGTAAGTGTCTAGAAATCTTCCTTGACTCCACTGATTCTCCTTCCTTCGCACTAGAGTATTTGACTAATATTCAGACACAAAGTGCTTTTCTGATCAGATTATGGTAACCAGTACAGAGATACTTTTGGTGACAATGAATTGGAAAATAAATGTACACGGTATCTAGCCTGAGCCTAATTAATGTGACTTTTCTCTTTTTTCCTCAGAAGAACAGTCATAATAACATATTTTTAAAAATGTCCATTCACAGACAGATAGATACCTCATTGTCCTCTTCATTCTGCTACAGGTGGGACTTTCAGGAAATCGTCCCACTGTGACAGCTACTATTACCGTTGTTGCTGTTGTTTGGGAGGCCTTGCCAAGAGATACAAAGCCAGACTTTAGTAAAAGGTGGTAAAGGCAGGCTTTCTTCAGTGATAACTCCTGTGATAGGAAAAAGTGCCCAGAGGAAACTGAGCTCAACAGCACCAGAACAAAAGGCAAATAAAAGACCTTTAACGCTGGGGTGCTCTAAAGGAAAGAGACTGAAGGGCCCTGAGGGGCAGCGTGTCCCTGTGAGTCAGTCATCCGGGTTTGCCGATCGGTGCTTATCCAGAGAAGAAACAGATTTCTCACGTCTTGTGACAAAACGCAGCCGTGGGAGTTACAGCTGGGCGCCCACTGAATTTAGGCCCTTTTCCTTCCACGGGGACTGCAGGTGAGAGGGTTCCCCTTGAATTTTTGCATTTCAAAGAGGCTATTCCTAAATCCTTGAGAAGACAGTTCTGGGTGGTAGAAGATTTGTGTTTTCAAAGGGGCAGAGAAAGGATATATAATTACAAAGCTTCTAAAGTAACTGCTCTAAACAGGAGTTCAAGGGCCCGCCCACCTACCCCAAGATTTGGGCTGGAATAAACAGTAAATTCTTCTGGTGCTGCTGAGCTTTCTCGGCAGGCATTTTAAGGGGTCCTTGGGTCATTAAAGGAATATGACCTTCAGCTTCTAGAAGCCAGTTTGGTCAAGTGTAAGAGTTTGGACAGAATCATTTTGTGCTGAGAGTGTTTTGCAGTTCTTAGGGCCTGTTCAGAGTCAAATATAGAGTTTGCTGGAACATTGCATGTAATACTGCAAATCAGCCCGTAAACGCTGAAAGGGACTATTTTTAATCCCTTTCAATATCTGAATTAATTCAGGTTTGCAAAAAGATCACATGATTATTAACTGGTAGGTCTAGTATTTGAAGCCAGTTATGTCTTCAAAGGCAGAATCTTATGAGTTCTCCAAAATGTAAAATCAGTAAACTCTGTCATTTTTTCAGTTTCTTGTTTGAAGAAAATTTTCCTGTTGCAATATTTTTCTAGACTTACCTCTAGCTTCCTTTCTTGGTGGGTTTTTAGGTTTAACATCCCCACACCATCTCTCTTTTAAATTGAATTAGAATTTTGAGTAAAACAAAATGAAGACAAAATAAAATCAATCTCATTCTTTGGAATTTGCTTTCTGCGCCTTCACTTTATCTTCTCTTTGCATTCATGCTTTTCTTTGTTAGGAGAAAAGATGGTGAATAGCAGAAGAAAGAGAAAAATGAGACCATAATTGGATGCAAGCAACAAACAGCATTTTAAGAATGCTTCAAAATTAGGCAAAAATGCAGGGATTCTCAATTTCAATGCTATTAACATTTTAAGCCAGATCATTCTTTGTTGTGGGGGCCACCCTGTACATTGTTAAGATGTTTAGTAGCATCCCTGGCCTCTTCCAATTACAGGCCAGTAGCAACCTCCCCTGTGTTGTGATTACCAAAAATATCCTCAGATATTGCCAAATGTCCCCTGAGAGACCAAACAGTCCCAGAATAGAATCACTGGATAAAAATCCCCCCCCCCCCAGAAAGATGAAAAGCATTCTGTTTAATCTGTGTCTCAACTCCTGCCCTGCTTTGGTGAGTAAAGTCTTCTGAATTTCACCTACTGACTGAAATAAAATCACAACATGTGAGGTATGAGTTAAGTTTTATTTGGGGCAAAATGAGGACTCCAGCCCAGGAGATAGCATCTCAGACAGCTCTGAGGAACCGAAGAGGCAGGGGGGACTCAGTATTATGTACGATTTTAGTGAAGGGGGGATGTGCAGTCAAACACACATCTAGGCAGAGGCTTGCTGCTAGTCACAAGGAGCAGATGCACCGTTAATGTTTTATTGCTTTTCTTCATATAGGGGGATACAAGAATTTGGGCTCATAAAATCTTCTCCTGAAAGTATCTAACTATCTGAAGGCCTGTTCTGCCAGTTCTCCCAGAGCACAGAGCGCCTCATCCCTGACCTCCATCCTGAACTCCTTTCAGGGAGGGTTGGAGGTCAGTGGCTGCAGTGGCTCGTGATTTAACCCAAGCAGAGTTAGATGGCAAGTGCCAACGTGATACAGTCCTTGTAGAGGCAGATGACAAATGACAAGTTTTAGTTGGCACACCTATGCTTTTGGATGATGACCTGCTTCAAACTCTGGCCGGTAAACTCACAAAAAGCCTGGCGCACCTCGTCTGTGGCCACACTGCTTGGCCCAGGTACCAGTTCATTGCTGAGTCCTTGCTTTATTTGGTTTTTTGTCTCATACTCCAATTTCATCTGACTCAATTTTTTTTTTTTTTTTAACGTTGAAACAGCAATATTTCCAGGAACTAAAGTACTGCTCTGCCTCTCCAGCCTCCCTGAGTGAACTCTTCCTTTCACCTACTTAACCCACCCACCACAGTGCTGGTCACCCACCCAGTGGGACGCTCTCCACTTCCCCTCCTGCCAAACACTCTTGATGCTGTGGACTGTCTGCCTAGTCCTCTCGAACTCGCGTGCCACTTTATAAATCAAGCTGCTCTCACTCAGACAGGCTTCAAAAATTAAAGTATAAGAGCCAAAATCTAAAAAAACCAAAAACAATTAATCCTGGAAAAATTGCAAGGACTGGCAAAAAAAATAACAGAATTAACTTACAGGGGAAAACGACAAATTTAGCCTCAGGGAAGAGACCACACATTTTTGCAGAAAGAAATCTCAAACTATACCATATAGAAATCAAAGAAACTGAATTAAAAAAAAATTTGTTTTAAAACTCCCCATTAGTTAATTTCTCTTTCAGTCACTTTATTCTTTTCCCTTTTCATATGTTGGTACAGGTGCTTTCACTGTTACTGTTTTCCTGGTTTTATTAGGTGCATTATATATGCTCCGTGGTATAGAGAGATGCGTTAAGAAGGTCTTTGATTGGTTCTCATTTCCCTGATAGGGTTGGATGTGCTATGTTATTAAACAGCAGCTGAATAGATCCCTCAGTTTCAGTTCTTGAATGGATTATAGATAAACCAAAGACATCTTGATGTTTTTTGCCTGATTTCATTTTGAATAAGGAGAAGATAAATCTGTTTACATTCAGAATTCAACATAAGAAAATCCTAGGAATTAAATCAACAACCTCAGGAATTAAATCAATGAATAAACAAATCTTCCATATGCAACCACTTTCCTTCAAAGCTCCTATCAGTTTATTTCACTTTATTTCAAAGCTCCTATCCTAGCCAACTTACCTGCTCACCATTCCTTTGCCTAGCAAGCACTTAGGGGAATTTATGCCATTTAGTGGGAGCCACCATCATCACAGCCTCTCTTGATTTACAGCTAGGCTGGAATAATTCAATTTAATAGAAACTCCATCTTCTAAGGCAGACCGATAATATATCATTTCTTTTGTATCTTTATCTGAAAAGTACATGGGGATACTTAGCAATCCACATGTTTATTTCATCTTTACCAGAAGGTCCTGTTCCATAACAAATTTAGAACAGAATAGCTTGTAGGTACTTAATGCACTCGAACTAAAATACACTCAGAGGACTCAGTCGTTTGCAGCAATTGTGTATTTTGCAGGAAAACAAACCCAAATGTTTTTTAATGCTTTAAAAAAAAATCTGTCCCTCTATCAATGATAGGCTCTAACTGCAAATGCTGGGAATCTAAAATTGGTGATGTAGTTCTTTCTGATCTTTCATTATTGGTTACATTAGCTTATTAAGTACATTTCTTATTCAGAAAAGTCCATTGCTTTGCTTAGTCTGAATTAGGTTTGCGGAGAGCTTATCAGATCTTTTTCTTCCTAAAATAATTAGAACTCATTTAGTGATGTCACAAACTACTAGATGACACACAGTACACCTACTGCCTGAACTTACTGATTAGAGAATGTAAAATTCTTCCTAATATTTCTTTGCTTAACTTGGAGTTGCCATTATCACTTGGTAGTGTACTTGGTTTTTTTTTTTTAATCCACATACATTGCTTATTAGGCTCTCACAAGAGAAACAAAACAACTTCAGGAGAAGATTCTTGGCTCTACTTGGAAGGAGAGCAGTATTTCCACCATTGGCCAAGAAGATACGAGGTAGTAGTGAAACAGAATTCCTTAAGGGTCAGAAAAAAAGTTACGTAATAATGTGTTTGAAAAAAATCAGTGTGCTTTCAAGTAGAAGCCATAGAGTCGGGCTTTTAAAGTAGGTCTGAAAGAATTTCCCTTTTTCAGAAACTAGAAATAGCTAATTAAGAAGTTTACAAAACCAACACAGGCAAGTCTACAGTGTACAAAGTGGAAGATGTACCTGTGACTTCACAACATGACCATGAAGAGAAGGAAAGATTCATGATCAAGGCACAGGTTTAGAATGACTTATCATCACTGTCATCCATTATAATGATGCATAAACCCCAACCAGTGCAATACTTCAAATAAACCAGTACATATGATATAATTGTCAAGCAATTATTTAAATCTCCCACTATTTTTTTTTTGCAAAAAAATTAGAAATAACAACTCCTTCATCAGTAGGGGTTAGATGAAGTACAGTACATCCATGAAATGAAATACCATATAGTCATTCTACAATGGAGTAGATACACATCTGGACTTTGAAAGATGTCTATGTCTTATTATGTGAAAAAGAGGCAAATTACAGAATAGAATGTATAGTATAAGCCATTTGGTAAAAGTATCAAGTCAGTATACATAATAAATAATATTTAATATATACTAGATACTGTATATCAAGATGACATATATTATGTAATATAATGTAATTATACATTACTGTAACAGTATATAATAAATAATACTATAATTAAACTTTTCACAATAGCTATCTTTATAACTATTGTGTGTTTGGAATTACAAGAAATTCCTTTTTTCATTTCTGTATGTGAATTGTTTACAGCAAGCATGCTGATTTATAATAGTTTATAATAGACTATGTATGGTATATAATACAAAATACATAAAATTTCAGCATTAAAAAAAGACTAGAAGGAAATACACTAACATGATTACAATAATTGTTTCTAGTTGGTGGAACTGTGAAAGATTTTCAAAAATTATTTGTGCCCCAATACATTTTATTCCATGGATATATGCTACACTTCTGTTTTGCTTTTGTTTGTGTGTACATGTTTAATTCAACTTATTCAAGCTAAAAGAACAAAAAAACCAAAACAAAAATCCATCCATTTCTCCTGTTTCCCCAGTCTTCCATCTCTAGCAACCACCAATCTATTCTCTGTGTCCATGAGCTTGTCTTTTTTTTTTAAGATTCCGCAAATAAATAAGTTCATATGATATTTGTCTTTCTCTGTCTGACTTATTTCACTTAGCATAACACCCTCAAGGTCCATCTATGTTGTTGCAAAACTCTTATCGTCTGTTATATCCTTGTTATGATTGAGGGGATCAAAGTTTCTCTAACATATTTCAGTAACCATTCTAAACCTTTTCATTGTTTTTAGCATCTCCTTTGGAATATAGCTGACCTGTCTTGATATTTTCTTCTGTATTCTACCTCAAATAAATTGTAGGTGTTCTTTATAGTTTTAGAACTGTACTATGGGAAACTCTCATTTATTCGTATAAATTATTACAGTAGCACAATTTCTTTGATTCATCTTTTGTTATGATTGTCAGTCCTACTAAATGTTCTGGGAATGTTTTTTCCTTTCATGGACTCCAACTCTCTTAATCTTCATCAAAGTAATATCATGTCTCATTACCAAAACAAGTCATTTTCTTTTAAAGTCTTTTATTACTCTCTTTTCTCCATTAAAACATCATCAATCTCATCCCTAATGCTAAATCACTGTGTGTGAAAGAAAAGTTCATTCAACTTCTACAAGCAGGTTACAAAATTAATTACAATTTTGTCAAGGAAAGATTGATATAAATTGGGATGAATATACAAAATGAAATGATAGTGAAGCGATATATGCAGTCTGTTGAGAAATACTTGATCCTGCTAATTTTCTGGGAACACTCATACTCTCAATATTTACATTTTAAGCGATGACACTTGTGGTGAAGCACATCTTATCATCATGGGTAACTCTCATTAGATGATTATCATTTAGGAAAAGGGTACATACACTCATATTTTAAATCTTTTGAATATTGTGTGCTACTGGACTCAGCTGTTTCGTTCAAAAATTTTAGACAGCTTTTGTGAATATATACGTGAACAAGGAAGAGTCTCCTACTTTGTTCTGAAGTTTTGCTTTGGGGGTGGAAAAGAAGAAATATTTTCTTTCTTGTTTTCTCCCCTTCTCTCCCTCCCTCCCTTCCTCCCTCTCTTCCTTTCCTCCTTCCTTCCAAGAAATACTGGTTTAAGTAAAAAGGAAGTTGATACATAAATCTGCTCTCCTTAAATCATTCCCATTAGCAATGTGCATCATATCTTTCCAAAAGTTTGTTACAATCATGTATTCCCAGACCATTTACTATTCAAAGTTAATTTTTGCAAGCCAGAGAGAGAAGTAACACCTACTACATGCCATACCCCTAATTTCTTTCCTCTACAAAGAGAAAAGACAGAAGAAAGTGCTTGTTCCCAAGTGCTTCAAACTGCTTAGATTTAGGGGAAAAAAGTGGGAAGTGCTTTTTAGAGAAATTAGTTTCTCTTGTCAACTGTCATCAAGATGAATTACACTCAGCTGCACTGCAGAAGCAAAAATGAAATCTAACATATTTGTAGCTAAGACAATAGTGTGCATATTTTTAAGTTGCATCAGGTAGGATCTATTATTTAAGATTCGTTGCTACTGTCATTGTCACAACATCCTACATTATTCAAACCAAGCATCAATTCCATTAGTCAGTCTCTCCTTTGCTGTCAAAGATGCAAATACAGGTTTGTGTTGCTTAGAGTAAATGCATCATCTGCATGGAAATGTGTCAGGAAATATTAAATGATATAAGGTATGATTCGTAAAATAAAATCAAATAACTAGATGAGCCCTTTTCTCCCCGACAAAAGGAAAATTCCTTACAAAAAAGCTATAAGAGTATGAGATCTTTGCAGTCAAGGAGAGTAAGAAAACCACTTCTGTATTCCTAGTCCATAAGGTCAAGTCAGTGCTCAATGGTCTGGTACCTAATAGGTGCTCAATACATATTTTTTAAACAAATTACTCAATAAATAAATGAATGAATAAAGGAATGAAAATCAAAGAAGTCTTGCTTAATATATTAACAATCCATTATGGAAAAAATTTGACCTATTAACATTTCCCTGGGTGTTCTGGAAAGTACAAAATAAATATATACCATCCCAAATTCCCCAATATCCGATAATGAGTCATATTTATGTCAGCCTGTACTCCTGGGAATCGGTGGTACTTCCCTCTGCTGAACAAGACTGCACTGGTGCCAGAATGAACTGTATTTGAGTAGATTTTCTCACATGCTTGCTACTTGCATGCTTTCCTCAACACGTAGATCCACGGGTCCAAAACACCAGGGGAAATTGCATTTTTTTTTTTTTGTCAGTGAGAAATATTAGATCAAGATCCATTTCATAAGTTAAGGATGAAACTTACAACACTTTCCCCAGAGCTAATCCTGAGGTTAGACATCAAAACTGGATATTGGTCAACTGCTTTAAAAGGTTTATAGCTTAACAGTCACAAAAGTGATTCCATCAAGACTGTCAGTTCATTTAATCAGTTAATAAAATAGAATATCTACAAAAAAAGTACATCCTATAAGTGTTTTTATTTATTTGATGGATGATCTAATTCTTTTTGACCATTAATATCTATGTAGTTAGAAAACACCCTGCTTATTTTCATTTACTTTACTACTATTTATTATATGAATATTTTGTTAAGTATTTTGAAATTTGCATATAATGCTTTGTGGAGCCCATGATAATTTAAACTAAATTTGAAAAACACAATTTGTTTGCAATACTAAGGACTAAAAATAGCTAATACTTATGAAGAATCTTTTATGCTTCATGTGCTTTATTTTACTTTATCTTTATTTCAACTGAATGATTTGGGTATTATAATCCTTATTTCATAATTGAAGAAGACACTCAAGAGTCTGAGTAACTTCCTCATGTCTAGAAAACCAGTAAGTTACCTTCACATCTCAGCCAGTCCTTCACGACACCAAACCTCCAACTTAAGACTGAACAAATTGAAGATTCTCTCTTTCATGAACATCACTGCCCGGTTGGTCCCTCTCTGCATTCAAAGCTATTCCCTGCTTTCTCATTAAGGTCTCATTAAGGCCTCTACACAAATAACAGTACGAAAGACAAGCAAATATATAAATAAACATGCAGAGGGTTGTGGGAGAAAGTGTATTCTCCACTCCTAATAGTTCCATCGCTATGAAAGCAGCTCAGTAGTGTAACGTTTCTGGCCTTTTTCACTTTACTTATCCTGGCCCAGAGGAAGAGTAGTCACTTGTCTGATTAATACATGAGGAAGAGTAGACTTGAAAAAAGGAAAGTTTGACTCACAACTCCCTTATTTCTCTTAGGAGCAAGTTACCTCCTAGGATCGGGAGTTCCCCTACGTTCTTTAATGTCTAAGTGCTATGCAGGCAAGCCTCGCCCGTCCCAAAGCCAGCCCTGACCCTGTGCCCTCACAGACAGGGACGCCCGCCTGTCCCTGGGCTTTATGTTAGGCCCATTTTCTTCCCATGCTAAGCTGTAAATTTCATCCTCGCCTTTATCAGAAATAACACTGAAGTTCAGCCAGCATTGAATACTCTTGTATCTTATTTCTCAATTTGTATACATTTGGATAAAAAAATGCTATTAGTCCCCCTCAGACTCTTCAGAGACCCCAGCAAATGATAACCACCAAGTAAATTTACATATTGATACATATACATACATATACAAGCACATGAAACAGGAAATCAGAAAAATAAATTATGTTAAAACTTTATCAACAGCTATTTTTAGATGTCACTTTGTTATAGGAAGAGAGTGAGTGAGTGATAGGCCTAATTTTACTGGTCTAGGCTTATTCTCAATGTGCAAACAAGCAAAGAGGAATATGAGTGATAATATGAGTAGTATGAATACTGTTAATATTTTTCCATCTAGTTTTTGTATTTTCAAAATTATATAACACATATGTGTGGTGTTTTCATTATTAAAATCAAATAAAAAATTTCTGTAAAGATGCTTTCCTCATGTTTTATTTAAGCAGCAACCTGCTGTATTACAAACCTGTGAGAGGAAAAAATTGATGCATACTATTTTTTCTTTTTGAACATATGGGAAAACATACATTTAACTATGAGTAACATAAATATTGACATACAACTGACTATTCCTATGTCTGGGCATGAAACATTTAATTTTAATGTCCTAAATGTTTTTACATTAGCATCTGTTTTTGCAAGTATATGCTTTTATAATTACACTGGCATTCTGAATAAAGTATCTTCTTAAATAGCAAAGGTGAGGTAATGCATAGGGTCCAACTATATAAGTGTGGTGTTTATTTTAGAGATGCCTCATGTTTTTCTCAGCTAGTATTTTGATAGAGCTACTGTATTTTAAGTTAACTTTATAGTGATAATATAGTACCTTGAGGATATGCATGTGTAAATAGCTAGAATTTCAACACCAGAATAATTCACACCAAGAAATTAATTCTGACTCAATTCTGGTGTCTGTCTCTAAAACAAGAGCAGAGGCTGAAAATCAAAAATGTAAATAGGACCACTCGTGAAATAAATTAACTTACTTATCACGTAAGACCTATGCCCATTCTTTTGATACAGTTCGTCCAAGCTTCTGTTTCTTTCCTTCCAGCATTTCAGACTGACCAGGTATATAATACACAGAATAGAAAATCAGGATTCATGACTCTAATTTGTTTGTTTTTTCTTTTTTTGTTTTTTTGTTTTTTCTGTAACTCTAATTTTTACCTGAAAGTATAGGTACTTGAGCAACATAAACTGTCCAAACATAAGTGTTTGAAGATTGAGATGAATATGAATTTTCAGTAAAAATCAATATGAATCTTTCCCAGGTGACTTTATATGTCATAGTGTACAGTTGAGTTCTTGGGTGACCAATAAAATTATGAAAATTATCTTCTTCACTCATAAAAATACATTACTTTTTATCCTCATTGTGTGTTAAAAATAATGAAGCCAGTAAAAATAGATCTACCACAAAGTTCTTATATAAAATCTATAGGGGAAAAACAAAAACCCAGGGTTTTGTAAAGATACAGCATGGGGGTTTGCATAAAATGACAAGCACGTACAAACTAAAAGGAATGTCTTCTCTTACACAAAATCAATAAAAATGAATAAAGATACAAGCAAGGTATTTTAAAAGACATTTTTAAAATAAATTTTCTTGCAGAGGTGGAGGAATGTTCACATCAGCTCTTAAATGTTTATAAGAGATCATGGTTTTGGCCTAGATTCAGCAATGATTGCCCAATTAACCTCCCACTGCAGACTGTAATGGACATGCACAAATTATGGGCAGCAACTGTTCATGACTTTGGATGACAGATCGTGCAGGGCTGGGATCCTTAAAAGAAGGGACACGCATAAAATAAGCTACACATTCACCCTGGGATTTCCTTTCTAAACTGAGATGATGGAGCTCCCCAAAAAGACATCACCTGGCAGAGGAAATGGAAGTTTGAATTCAGAGATGCAGAAGAGAATGGAATGGGACGCACAGGACACCAGAGGGGAGGGAGCTGCCCTAAAGGAGACTACAGTCTGCACAGGGGCCCCCTTAAATCTTCAACTAAATATGACAAGCTCTTTGTGTGCAAGGAAGGACCCAAAGCTGTCATAAATGCAGGTGAGAAATTCCTTAATAAATTTAGTAAATTGAATCCAACAGTAAGGAAAAATATACTACATTAGAACCAAGTGGAATTTTCTCAGAAATTTCTCTAATGATGAGTGTAGTGTGTGCATACCTTATCGAGTTAAGGAGACAAATTATATGGTCATCTTAATAGATACAAGAAAAAGTACTTGACAAAATTCAAATAAAAAATAATAAAAAAATTTCCATATGGTAGAAAAATAGAAAAACTGCTTTAATCTAATAAAGGGCACTTATCAACAACCTGCAGTTAATGTCATAGTTTGTGGTGAAAGACTGAACGGTTTACCTCTAAGATTTGAAAACAAGATGGGGGTGTGTTAAAATGTTTTATTGAGCATTATCTGGTGAACTCCATCTAGTGCAATAAAGGAGGAGAAGTGTGAAGAGGAGAAAGACATAAAGAAGAGGATATGAAGGCATCATGTTTAGAAAAGAAGTAAAATTATTATTTAAAAATTTACATGAATGTGTGCATATAAAACATTTAGGAATCTAATACGAGGGAAAGAGCGTATTCGATACATCCCATCAAGGTGCTTTTGAAAGATTAAAAACATGGATTATCAATCTACTATTTACAAGGGCTACAGGAAGTTTTGTCAGTCTCACACCATCCTTTTCCTGACAAATAGGACCTGAGCAGTTTGAAGGCCCTTAATGATGTAGGATGAAAAAAGATAGAGGGATAGATAGAGAGTTGTAGGTATATAGATACATGGGTATATAAATATATAATAAATATTTACATAACTTTAAATGTATAACTTTAAATAATCAAAGTTAAACAATAAATAATTATATACATGCACATATCTATCTATCTGTCTGTTGGTTCACAAACTGGCCCCCATATAAGAAGGGCAAGTAAAGACTGAGGACAGAGGTGGCAGGTTTAAGTGTTCGGTGGCAAGTTTAATAAGCAAGGGAACTTATATACCAAGCTTGTCTTGGGCAGCCTCAGGACTAGTATGTAGATCTCTGCACCTGCCAGAATCTTAAAAGTTTCTGTAAAGGACTTCCCTGGGTTCAGCCATGTATCCAGCACAGATGGTCTCAACAACATACTGTTCCCTCAAAGCTGTGTCCTTGAAAACTGCTCCGGCTCGGGAATGGTGGCCAGAATGCACCTTCCAAGGACAGGGGAGGAAGGGAGGGGCCTAGAACTGCCCAGGGCCAGCTCGCAGGTCAACTGGCCATCACGCCCCCTTCATGTGACCTCCTTCAACTCTCTCTCTCTTTCTTTCTTCCTTCCTTTTCCTTCCTTCCTTCTTTCCTTCCTTCCTTTCCTTCCTTCCTTCCTTCCTTCCTTCCTTCCTTCCTTCCTTCCTTCCTTCCTTCCTTCCTTCCTTCCTTCCTTCCTTGTCTTTCTGTCTTTCTTTCTCTCTACAACTCTCAACACAAAAAGGAAATTTTGCTACCATTGAGAATACTAAAATTAATAATCAAATATATCTCAGACCTTGAAAGCTTCTGAAAAAATAAAATAAGTAATACAAAAGTTACCCTCGTGGAACTAAACATCTGGCTTCTAAAAGTAACTGCTTGGAAGGGGAGATGCTCATTTAGGTGTGAAGTTTTTCACCTGCCTACAGACAAGGACAATTCATTGTTCTTTCTATATATGCTAGATTAGTAATAATTAGTTGTCACAAGGAAGATTGCCCATGTGAAATGAATATATGGTATGTATTAAAGACCTCCTCAATATGTTTTCAATGTATATTAGGTTATCAAACAGTCATCAATTCTCCCTATGTTTTGAATCGTGTGTATTCTGACTTTTTAAAAAATGCCTTAAATCCAGGTATATTTCCTAATTAATTAAATCACCTATTGATATTTTCAACAAGCATTATCTACGAAGTGGCTAAGTACAATATGATACCAGTAGTTTTTAATGTTAAGATAATGCAGAATAAAGAACATTTTGGGGTGTGAGCAGGGAATTTAAAATATTACAGAGGCATTCTTGTGCAGTGTCTTAACAGCTCTACACTGAACCAAACTGCTTTGGCTCACATACTGGCTGTACTGTCTAGTGGTTTTATTTGTTTCTTTCCTTAATCTTGATCAAATTAACTCAGCTATGCCTTAGTTTCCTCACTTACAAAATGTGAGTGGTCATAGTATACCTATTTTGCTGAGTTATTGTGAGAGTAAAATGAATTGATAATGTGGAAAGTTTTAATTAATATAAGGAAAAGTCAGTGTCTGACACAAAGGAAGCTCTCTATAAGGGGTCACTTGTATTTTATATCTTCTCTTTCACAGATCTGTTGCGGGATAATTACCTGTTATAATTGGCCCAGTCTTGAACAATAGTTTGAACCACGTCACTATTACATTATTATAAGGATAATAGTTATGATTAGTTGAGCACCTAATATGTACAGGCAACTGTGGGAGGCACTCTATTTTACCTTATTTGTTCCTCACAATAGTCTTACAAAATAGGTTTGATTCAAGTATAACTACAGGAAGAAATGAGGTTCAGAGAACTTCATATTACTTTCAAGAGCTGAGATTCAAAATCAGGTTTATCTAAAGTTCAATTTATTCTTTCTTCCATTAGGATTATGAATTTATCACATTTTCACTCTCTTGGCCTTATGTCCTCATACCTTTCTGGTTATGATATAAGAAGTTACTAGTCACTCTTTGTGAATGAGCAAGAAAACTTGAAGTAAGGTGTGTTTTTTCTTGTTTCCTTGTCCACATTGTATAATATGCTGCCCATAATACACTACCAATATTCCCATTAACAGCAGCTGGTGTCTTTATAGTGGGTAGGCAGGTCACTTTTATAGAAAAAAAAAAAGAAGATCTCTGCTAAACATAAAGATTTCCCAATTAAAATGGTCATTTATATAAAAATATTGAAAGCATAATAGTATTTGAAAACAAAAAAACACAAAACTGAATTCGTGGTACTTTGTAAGAATGTAGGGTTCTGCCACTCAGCTCCCTCTCTGCACCCGACTTCCTTCTGTAGCCCCTTGGAGTGGCTTGCTCTTTGCACAGATCCCCTCTCTGATAATTCAAAGAAGGATGACCTTTCCATTTATCCTCCCATGGAAGTCCCCATTTTCCAGTCATAATTAGTATGATTAAGCCATAAAGAGAGAAAAAAAAGCCTTCTTATTACAGGACTCCCAACCATGGATGAGTTAGAGCTCTGCTTAACCTCAGGTAGTAGTGACATTTTAAAAAACTGAGCTTCTTAAGACACATGCATAAATCTCTAATGTTGGAATTTCAGAAGAAATGTTTTTGAGCAAAAGTTTCCTCCTGGAGCCAATAAAAGTGTTAACATTTGGGTGAGAACAGTCATGATTCTTTTTAAAGATAACCTTGAGTCTCAGTGGACAGTTTTTCCTGCACAGTCGATGCACCCCTGCGATACCATTCCTTGCTGTTAAACATCACCAGCCTGCCCTTTTCCAGCCCTCTCTTGCAGTTCAGTCTCTCAACAGAAGGACACTCTCTCCAATGTTCTTGCTATTAGTTCAAAACTATTCCTCAAACATATACTGAGTAACCTCTCCACAAAGGCAATGAGTGAGTACTGTTACCCCTCCCGGAAACGCTTTCTCCCCTTCACACTTCCCACAGCCTGGCTAACTCCTTCTGTTCCTTTCAGTCACAGATTAGATGCCACCGCCTGCAAAGGGCTTGTCAAGAATCAGTAATTTTGCACTTCAACCACATATTCAAAATGTATTCTCCTTAAAAATATGTACTCTTTGACGACAGTGACCATCACATGGCCGTGTTTATATTCCCAACACACAGAAAATACGTGTAGAGTGAATAAATGGGAGGTAATATAGGGAAGGTAAGGAAGGTGGCAGACTATGAAGGGACTTTATCCCTGAGTAGGATTCCTTTTCATTTATTACAATCTAAAAGTGAAAAAAAAAAGTGACATCGTGGTCAGGAGGTCAGGGGCAGATAAAATTCCCTGGAAATAAATATTTAACACTTTTTATCTCCAATCACAAACCTGGGAAAGTTCAAGAAAATAGACTCTTCCTCATCATACAATTATTCACCATTTTACTTGTATTCAGGAGCCACCATAACCTTCAATAGTCTTTAGGAAAAATAAATACAAGTGTTTATAACATTTAGTTCTTAGTTTACACCCATTTCCATGGATTCAAAACCCTTGGGGAGATCCTGTCAGGTGTTTTATCATCCACAGTATATAGCCTGACGGCACCAACACAGGCCTTGTCAGCGGTTATTGTGAAGTATGTGGGTTATAAACTAGACGTATCCTACTGAAAAAAAGATTAAATGTATAATTGATGCTGCATTGATGTAAGTGAGAATTAAGATAATTGCCTACCTGATAGGCTGGGCCACCTCCTCTGGATGGTTATGTTCCAGTTCATGTACCTTATTCAAAATACTAAACTACATCTTGAGATAAACAGTTGGCTAGATGAGAAATCAAAAGCGTCAATGTGGGGAGAGGGTGTAGCTCAGTGGTAGAGCATGTGCTTAGCATGCATGAGGTCCTGGGTTCAATCCCCAGTACCTCCTCTAAAAATAAGTAAATAAATAGACCTAATTACCTCCCTCCCTAAAAATAAAATAAAATAAATTCTTTAAAAACAAAAGCATTAATGTAAACTGGGGCTGATAGAAAATTATGCATCCTCACATCCTCAGATGGGAAATATACTTTCAGCATCTGTGAGAAAACTCAAAAGAACATGGACTCAGTCGTGGAAAGTGGGAAATATACCATGTTTCTCTTCGTATTGTGATGTAGCAAACATTACTAAATTTCAGTAAAAAAATAAAATGTCAAAGAAAAAAAAAAACCCACAAGTACTGAGAATAACTAGACCTAAGTCACCAAGTGTCCATATTTTCGAGAAACAATTTTGCCTCTATGATATTTACCTTTGTATTGGTTGAAAACAAAAAGGTTTCAAAAGTGAAGGCACAGGGATATACTACTCATCATTCCAGGCTAGAGATCAGTATTCAAATGACAGAGAAAAAGACGGGGATTTCTGTACACCCCGTGGGCTGTGCAGATCTAGATCTGTCTCGTCTGATCCTGGGAGGTAAAACACTGGTATCAGAGGGCGTCAGCAGATGTAAGGGCAATAGAATCGGGTGGCATGAGTGTCCTATTACCACAGCCTGCTCTAGCAGAACCCCGGAGACCTCTATTTTGTGAAGCTAATTGGATATAATCCTGGCACTTATAAGTGAAGTCAGGTATTCAATGGTATGTTTTCATTTGCTATGACCAAGCAAATGCCAATCATTTCAAACTGTTATCTCTAAGATCAATTTTCCTCCTTTAATTTAGACACAGCATCAAGCCAAAGTTCACACTCATACATTAATATAAAGTTTTGTCATCCTACTTTTAATTTAGAGCTTCAAATTTTGATTCATTTAGAGGACAGTCAAGAGATCTCTTGGAAAAATGTTTATGAAATAGTAGCATCTGCTGTGGGAGTTCAGAAACAAATCGCTAATTACCTTTTGGATCCATCTCAATGCAAAGACCTGAAATCTGGGTCAATGGTTGAGAATAAGCCTCTCTCTCACAAGCATGTCTCCTCCCCTGCCCACATACACATGCTTCTCAAGTCTTGTTATATCCAAACAGAAATCCATGTCATATGCATACAGGTCTAATAAAAATGCAAGAATAATAGTCAATACATACTGAGTTTTCACTAAGTCCATGCACTGTTGTATACAACTGTTCTATCTTTTAATTTTAGAATAGTTTCAGATTTACAGAAAAGTTGCAAGAATAGCACAAAGAATTTCCATATACTCTGCATCTAGTTTTCTCTATTGTTTAGATCATATATTAATATGATACATTTGTCACAATTAATGAACCAATACTAAAATCCATACTTCATTTATATTTCTTTAGTTTTTATGTAATAATATTTTTTTGTTCCAAGATCTCATCCAGGATATCATATTGACTTTATTCATCATGTCTCCTTAGGTTCCTGTGTGACAGTTTTTCAGACTTGCCTTGATTTTGATGATGTTGATAGTTTTGAGGGGACTGGTCAGGTATGTTGTTGACTTTTCCTTAATTGGCATTTATTGGATGTTTTTCTCATAATTAGAGTGGGATTATGGGTTTTGGGGAGGAAGACCACAGAATTAAAGCACCATTCTCATTACATCATATCAAGGATACGGACTATCAACATTATTTATCACTGTTGATGTTAACTTGGATCATACGGCTGCAAGAGTGTTTCTTAGACTTTCTCCACTGCACGGTTCTTACTTTTCCCCTTCTCATGCTTCATTTTTTAGGACAAGCTCACTACGTGCAGCCTATACTTAAAAAGTGGGGAGTTATACTCCATCTCCTTGAGTGGTGTTATATGCCTCTTCCATGAAACAGCACATTGAATTTTCAAGATAAATACTATGAGGTAGGTAATACTATCCCATATTATAGATGAGGAATCTGAGGCATAGATGGGTTTAAATAAAGAAAAAGTGCTCACACCTGCATATCTAAAATTGATCAATCTCCAATATGAACTTGGGCAGCCTGGTTCTAGATCCTGAGCTCAAAGTCAAATAGACCTGTGATTAACTGAGACAAGTTACGTCCAAGTGGCGATCTGAACATTAAAGTCAAGTGGCTGAAAGCCACTATGTAGGAGAAACTGTATGTTTGTACCGGGTACAAAAGTGAAACCAATGCATGGGATAACACAAAGACAAGCACTTCAACCCAAAATCAAGAGACAATATTCTGCAAAGTGCTGAGCAATCAAATTAGAAGTAAGAAGCTGCCTGAGACTAGCAGCGCTTGGATGACAGCATTATTTCAGAAAGAATCAAGTAATAAGAATGAAAACATGTATCACTTAGAATGGTTCTCCCACTTTTGTAAGTGTTTTAAGTACATTTACAAATACAATAATCATAACCACCCCCAAGGCAGCTAATGTTATTATCTTCATTTTCCAAGGATAAAATTGAGGCACATAAAATCTAAATAATTTGCCCAAGTACACACACCGAATAAGTGGCAGAGTAAGTATTCAAATTCAAGTAGTCTTGGCTCTGCTGTTCTTGGTTTTACCACTGGAGACTGCCTTCTGTGCGAGATTGGAGGCTGACATAGATCTCACTCAAAATCTTCTAGATGCTATGGTGTCCTCAGTTTTCCTGATGTTTAGCTAGAGAAGTACTTCCCCTTATCATTATAAAATCTATAACATTTATAAAAGCATGTGATTATTATGATTTTAAGTTATAATTTACTTTTATACATATAAGGACAGACCAATTCCTTCAGTCTTATTTCAGAAAGTAAATCATAAAATCATGGACAAAGGAGGAAGTCATCAGCTTAGAAAAGTGAATATATATCCCAATAAAGGAAACAAAAAGGGTTACATAGTACATATCTCTACAATACGACAATACCTAATGATTATTTTTCTAAATGTAATAAAAGTCTTGCTCCTAGAGATTAAAAGTCTTTATTTTCTTCCTTGTGTTTTTGTAAAACATGATTATGAGATCTGTTCGTTCACTTAAAAAATAATTATCTTTGAACCAACACAGAAACCAGCAGCGATGGCAACTGGAATTTTCCCCCAGTTCTCTGGAGCTAACAGTTTAAAGAGATGTCAAAAAAAAAAAAAAAAAAAAAAAGGTTAAAAAGATCTCAGTTCACCAAACTGAGTCTGTTTAACTCAGGAAATGTCCAGTCTTGGCCAAGAGGAAGAGGAAGAGCAGCAGGCTGAGAGCTCAACTAAGCTCAGGAAAAAGCACCCCTTTCTTTAATCAGTGTCATTATTACACACAAGTAAAAGCGTGAGAAATCTGAATTTAAGGCAGAAGAGAAAAGGAGAAGGGAGGGAACCTCCGTTAGCACTGAGTTGTGGCTCGAGCCATGTAACAAGCGGAGAAGATGGATGCAATCCTGTGGTTCACCTTTCAGATTTCAGCACTAGAACATGAGTTCAGGTCTAGAGAATTGATCCGGGCAATGCCTGGAAACAGGGGGCCTCCAGGAAGCGTGGTAGTTAAAGGCTTTGTCTCCCACCCACACACAGTGAACAGGGCTGCTGACAAAGAAGAATCCACTGGGTTTCTCCTGATTGACACGTGTGGTTAATTGAGTGTGACATTGTGTTCATGCTACCTCTGTGCTGAAGCACAGAACAAGAGATCACTCCTGACATGCGACAGCTCAGAGCCAGCACAAATAAAGCATTCCACTGATCTGGCGATGGCAGTAGGCAGACCCCGGCCCACCTGCTGGACAACCATTGCACATCCTAAGCATTGCAATCTTTTCTCCCACTCCCTTCCTTTCCCAGTATGATTTAAGCACATGGCCATTTAGATTGATTTACTAGCCATCAAGATGCTGCTGCTTTATCTATAGCAGGATTGTAAGCCTCTACTCTCCCAACTCACCCCACTGTCCCCCTGCCCATGCCTTTGCTTTGTTAAATCTGCTTTTCAGGAAGAAATGCTAGGCTGTTGGATGGAGTCACACATGAGGAATCAATAGTCTTTCATTTGTTTTTGGTTTTTTTGAAGGGGGGGAAGGGAGTTAATTAGTTTATCTATTTATTTTTCATGGAGGTACTGGGGATTGAACCCAGGACCTTGTGCATGCTAAGCACATGCTCTAGCACTGAGCTATTCCCTCCCTCCTTCAATAGTCTTTTTTAAGGGGATCTAACACCAAGCGTGTTGGGAAGTGGGGAGGAGAGGATGGTAGGAAGAAAGGAAGAAGCAGAGGTTCAATTTTAATGTTGGTTAAATACTACAAACCAGACGTTGTCTATCAAGCCCTCCCCCGAGCATGCTTGTCACATTAAACATCTGTGTTACCACAGCAACCGATCACATCAATTTTAATATAATTACTTTTTTGAAGGTAGACTTCTAACACCAGACTGTGTACTTTCTGAAAGCTATAACCTCATCACTTACTATAGGAGCTGTACAAAGCAGAACAAAGAGAAGGACTTGATGAAGAATTTGGACAAAAATTATGTGAGTAATGAAGAAGTCAGTGTTAAGAATGCATAGTTTATTTATTCATATAAATTGGAGGCTTTCAAACATTTTAGCCTCAGGACCTCTTTACATTCTTAACGTATTAACCACCCAAAGATCTTTGGTTTATATGGATTATGTCTATTGGTATATACTATATTTAAAAGTCTTAGATATTTTTGAAATATTTATTATTAATTCACTTTAAAAAGGAGAAATAAACCCATTATATGGTAATATAAATACCAAATTTTATGAAAAATATAATATCTATGAGAAAATGAATTTATGGGAAGAGTAGCTTTTTTTTTTTTTTTCATTTTTGCTCATCGCTAACATTTGGCTTAATGAAAGACAGCTGGATTCTCATATTGGTCTCTGCAATCACCCTGTTGCAATATCACATGTAATGTGTAGCCTCTGGAATATCCCACTGTACATTTTCAAGACAATGAGAGTGATAAAGGCAAATGACTTTTTAGTATTATTACGGTAATAGATAGTGTTGACATCACGGAACCCCTGAAAGGATCTCCAAGACCCTGGATTGTCCCTGGGATTACACTTGGAGAAACTCTAAATGTTTTTGAGATTCTACTCTGTTTCTGACCACTAATTTTCAGTGAGATGTTATTTGGAAAAGGATGAGCCAGCTCTGTGACATTTAACCGGAGGGACCTATTGGTGAGTCGTAAAATTTTGCAGATGTGAGTCTTCACATTTAACTCTTCCGTTGCCTTCCTCCATTTCTGTAAATCCCATCCTTAAAAATGATTTTGTCACAAAACAATACCTTGCCATCCTCAACCCCCTCATCCAATGTTTGCCCCATCAGTACCCCTTTTTGGCCACAAAATGACATTCACAGCATCTTGTCTCTCCAGTGAATCCTGCGCTGATTCTAAAATACCAGAGAAGTGAAAAATTGTTCTTTTCTCCAAAGGGTGGAGGAATGCATAAAAGATACAATGCTTATTTTGAAGACTAAGCGTAAACAAGTATTTTTTAAAAATCTACCTGGAAGCCTGCAAATTGCAGCTGTCAATCTTGGCTCTTTGATACTGTCTAAATCTAGTTCCAATTAAATGAGAATGTGATTTCCAATGCCCTTAACAGCAGAATCATATGGCCTTATGGCCAAGTAATGCTTAAAGAGGAAAGAGCAAATCAGAAACTCCCACCCAAGGACACGGAAGCTAACCCTATCGAATTGACGATCAATAATTAAGGCCTTTGATGCCTGGAATCATTTAGATAATAAGATTGCTTTGAAGTAAATAAATATCAAATTAGGATTTGTGGCAGTCACAGGTGTTTGGCAGGGCTGGCCTATAATCACCGAGAAAATGAATGCATTTTATTCAGCATAATTAGAAAAAGAAATGAAGTTTATATGCAAATTGTAAACCACTTTAGTCAAAGATAACCGGTCAGACTGCTTTTGGTAATTTAAACTTTCATTTAGATGAGAATTTGCAAAGTATCTATTTTCAATGCAATTTGAGTGCAGCTGGTTGTACTCTCTCAGTCATCTGAGAGGAAAATTTAAATGTCCCTCATAACCCTCCAGTCCTGTTTTGGTGCTGACAGTACAACATATGCATGTTTTAAACTTGACTTCTCTCACTCTTCTCTGTAAATGATGTCAGTTCCAGAAGGTTAGACGGGATTTTTCAGCACCCAGCACCACCCAAAAGGAATTTGTGGGAGGGAGGGAGCCAAGATGGTCAAGATTAAGAAGAGGAAATATACTTGGATGCATGTAAAATTTAAGAGTTCTAAGAACAAATTAGGAATGTAAACATGGTTGATTTTCTTTTTCCTCGGGTAGAGTACCTGAGAGAGATACCTCTGAACTTTTCTTAATTCCATTCTCGTGTTCTGCCATATCATAATATTTACCTGCCTGTTTATCTTCTTCCTGTTAGACTATAAGTTGCTTAAAGCCAGGAAGGCTGAGCTACTCACCATTCTGACTGAGGAGCCTGGATCATTATCTGCCCTATCTCACTTCTTGATAAATATTTGTGCAGCTAAATGGAATCATTGACCCGTGTTATAGATGAAGAGTAAATTCAAGGGGAAAAAGTAGACCATCTGGAAGGGAGGAAATATGACATTTGAAAAGTAGCAAATTATTTTTTTATAAACTATAGTTTTTAGGTTTTATTTTTCCTCCTGAATAGTTGCACGGATGCAATATTCTGGCTCTGATTTCCTATCCCACTTTTTCTCTAACTGCACTCATCAGTCAACCACAACTAATCCTTTTCCTATTTGATTGAACACTCTGATACTAAATCAGCACACTCTAATCTTAGTGCTTTTTATAAATGCTAAGTGTTGTTAAACAAACATCCAAATAATCATATTTGCCTCTAAAAAGGCATGTTCCGTATTAATACTTTAAACTTATAGTGTAATATAGCAACCCTCCAAATTAAATGGGAATCAAAATCACCTATGGAGATTGTTAGAGATAAAATTATCTGGGCTCTGCACAAAACCAACTAAATCAGAACCTCTGAAAATCAACAGGATCTCAAAAGGGTAAGGAAGATTAAGACAAATTAATGTATAAAAAGCATTTGGCACAGTACCTGGACAAAAAGTATTTTTATATATTATCCATCATTATTAGATATTCAACAAATGTGTGAACGAAAACAAGAAACACCTGGATGAAGCCCGAAGGGATAGGCAGATATGAATAGAAATGTGTTAGAGAAGATGGTAAGATGGCCTCTGCTAAACATTTGGATGGAGATTCCATCTTTATCTTCTTTGTGCCCCCTTCCCTCCACCTGTCTCACACAGAGTCTCATTTATATCAAGGCACATGTAAAACAGGCATATCATACTTATTCAGATAATTCACATACAGAGGTTGGTACCTTTTAGTGACATGCTCCCAAAAGGTAGCCTTCGTGGGTCAGAACCCAATCAGATGCCAGGTACCCGAGAGCCACACCTATTCTTTTTCTACCAATTGTGAAACCTGTGTCTTTGACAGATAAGCAACCACTGGCTGTCCAGGAAAACCTTAGGGACTGGGGTGCTCTTGATTTCTCCCCATTTTTCCTCCTACTTATGTCTCTGTCCCTGAATCCTAGTGTGGATAAACAACACGTAACCTGAGAGAATAAAGCTACAACGGTAGAACATAACTCTGCCACCTGAGACAGGAAGATGTCTGCTGTCTTGAGGCGTGTTTGTTTTCTATTGCTGCACACTACAAATTACCCCAGCACATGACAGAGTTCGGCAATAAGCATTTATTATTTCACCATCTCTGTAGGGCAGGAATCAGATGTGGCTTGGCTGGATTTTCAGACTCTGAGTCGGTAACAAGCCTTCTGTTTGGGTGTCAGCTGGGGATGCAGTCTTCTCAAGGTTCTGCGGGCTTAGAACTACTTTCTCATTCACTCACAGGGCTCTGAGACTGAGGCCCTTCACTCTTCACTGGCTGTTAGCCACAGGCTCCATTCTGTTCCTTGCCACATAGACCTCTCCATAGAGAAGCTGCAATATTTCTGATATACACTGGTAATTATAATTAGCATAAATTAAATAATTCGATGTAGGGAATAGTGAAATAACACTTTTTTCCTTCTTTTTGTGTGGTTTCGTTATGTAGTCTGGAAGCTGATAGTCACCATCACAATGATTCTTTTGTATTAATGTTTTCCTTTCACCTGCGTTCACTTTATCTTTTTTTTTTTTTTTTAAGAAAATCAATGCCTCCTAGGTAGCATAGCTCACTGAGTCTTTAGCTTGATATGAATGGGTTTCTCAACTGTCATACCTTCTCACTGGCAAGTCTGGGTTGGTCAGAGAACTTGGGAGGCTGAACAGAATGTGGGGAGTGGCAAGAGCAGCAGATGCATTGGCACATTCAGAGTTTGATGAAGACTGGCTGTGGTCAGAAATCACTCTGGAAGCAGATGTCCCAAGGGAAGCTGTGTTCAGTAAAATCCCTTCAAAGTACTGAGTGTTGTCCTGTAGAATCATTATTCTTTCTTTTAATCTAACTCTTCTGGGGTTTTATTCTTCTTAGCATCTTTTTGTATCTAAAGCTTTTGACCCTAACTTACTGCCCAGAGTTCATTTTGCAGATAAATACTGAAACATGTTGCTATTATAACAGATACTTTCTACTACTTCCCAACTGATGAGGCCAAATCCAAAATCTTCCATAATTAATTTTTCAGCACATTTTTCCTACCAAATAACCTTGCTTATTAAATTGTCCTTACAGCCCTAGTTGTAGTCTTTGCTTAATTAATACATGCAAATATCAAAAGTAGAATAATTAAAGGATTATGTATACTACAAAAGAAAAAAGTGATACAGTAACTCTGAAGAATTTCTGTTATTAAACCTTATTTGCAAATTAACTCCTTCTTTAGGTCCCTTGCATAGTGTCTAAGTTGTCAGGGTGTTTATTGTAGAAGCCAAGTCTGACTAGGTGTTTAACACTGCTGGATTACATAGTTTTTAAAATGATTCCTAACTCCTTAGCACTACCCTCTGGCTGCCAATTTTTTCTCATTGTGATAGCATGTAGAAACCTCGCCATAATCAAAAGCTATCAAGCATCTATGTTTCAGAGCTGTAGCAGTGGATAATTCACACCACTTCATGAAAATAATAGCTTATTTTTATTTGTGTCTGGCTCTATAGAAGACACTTAATTATTTCTACCAAGTGTTATCCTTACAATAACTACAATAATATTACAATATAGTTTATTGCTGAGGAAACAGACTGATGGTGAGGGACCCGACTTAACCAGGGACTGCACCTTCTGGAGTTGCCCCAGTCTAGAAAACGCCATGCCCCGAGTTCTTATTTACTACTCTATTCTATTTCCCAGACACAGTCCTAAGATCTCAGGAAAACAGGCTCCATAGAGAAGCAGTATGCATTCTGATCTTTTTTTTTTTTTTTAATTTGGGTAGAATATAAACCCTGAATTACCATTGGAAATTGCACATTTTTTTTAACAGGCTGAGATCTTCTCACTCAGATTATCTTATTGTCTTAATTGAATTCCAAATTTCTAGTTTACTCTCTGGGCTAAGATTTTCTTTGTTTCTGCGCTGCTTTAGAAGGTTAACCATTTATAGACCTTAACTTTTTAGTTTGAATGAATTTATCTTTCTTCTTTCCAAGACTAGAGCATGTAAGAAAGTTTGAGATGCCTGTAAGTAAACAATGAGTTGCAATTTTCTGAGTTAGATAGTAGTGCCTAAGAAAGACATAAAAATTCAGCAAAAAGCTGTATGTATGCTATTTTTAGAGATTTCTATATTAAGGTAATCTTAGACGGAATGGGAAATAATCCACATACACATAGATAACACGGAAAAGGTGGTCCAAATAAATACAAAGATTGGCATAGTTAGAAAGGCTACCTTGGGCGTCTTGCTTTCTCACTTTGCTTAACCCAGTGTTGACCCACATGACATTCAAATCCCCTTCTTCAAAAATGTGATGATGACTTTTTCTGCTCTCTTGCAATTTCAAAACAATTGAGTTTCGGTTTCTTTTCTTTCCGTCTGGATACTTTGTGCTATTGTGCTTTGTGCTTTATGCTTTACGCTGTTGAAACATTGCCTGGATCCCTTTTCCCTTGTAAAATGAGGTTATTTACCTACCTCTAGTTTTAAAAATATATTTATTTGCTTATATATGTTTTTACCTGCCCATTTTGGTTTATGATCTGGATAGCTAGTCACAATTACATCAGTTTCCTTGAAATAGTTCATTTTATACCATAAGTGTCTGTGATTCTAATGCAGCAACATAACTTTGGAAATTCTACAGCCTCCATCATACTCAGCATTAAGAAGAGATTATGTTTTAAGCCTACCAGAAATACTATTTCTTGACCTTATATTTGGCAGAAAAATGATAAATTAATATCTGGGGAAAGTTCATTGTAAACATCAACAGACACTGAGAACTTTGAGCTCACCAGTTTCTTTTATAATGTAATTTGGTTTCAGAAATTGGTACCAATGAATGTTTTCTGGGAAAATATAGGTACATCAGGGCAGGTGAACTCACGTCTAGGAAGGCATTTAAATTACTTCTGGCTATATAATGGATTGTTAAGGAGACCACCCATTCGATTGGTTATATTTTCCCCTCTGGACCATGGCCGCCAAACACATAATGGGAGAAAGAGCATGAGCAGAGTAGCTCATGTGGTAATGTCAAACCAAAGTATTCTCCCACTACCTAGTGAAATCAACAGAAACTTTAAAATGTTAAACAAATCGCCGTCAGCTATCAAAGAAAAGAGCACAGACACACAACCTAACACAGTGTATCTAAAAATACAAATATAAATAAAGAGAGATAAATAGGGAAAAGACAGAGATAGAGACAGATTTAGGATTTTGGCATGGAATTTAGACATATTGCCTTGACCCACAAGCCACAGTAGCAACTGCTAAAGATTCTTACAAATGCCACCAAGTCTGAAAAAGCAAATTGAGTTACTGTCTACATTTTCATTCTTCTGGTCTCCTAGGGAAGCCAAGCAGGGCACAGAAGACTTGGTGGGGGTGGCTCCTCAGGTAAACACAAGTTGAAGGTTGGGTCAGGGAAGGCTTCCTGGAGATGGCAGATTTGGGTCCAACCAGACCCCTTAAGACCCCTAAAAGGCCATGTGTGACTGGGTCACTGGCAGGGAAGTCCTATGTGAAGTACTAGGTATTTGGCAAGAATCACATTCCAGTACCCACCCACTTCAAAGTGCTGATCCTGGAGGTAGCAGGTAGGCAAATGGAACTCCACACCTATGTGATGCCCAAAGCACCTGTGGATGCGTCAGTCCCTCTGAGGACTTCCTGGGCATAGTGGTAAATGATATATGGGTTTCTAGAACAATTTTTGAAGTGGGAGATACCATAAAGATGCTAATGCTATGTATGATGGGAGAGAAGACTCTAAAATATGAATTGGGAAATATAATCTGAAGCTTTAACAGTGAATGCTCAGAATTCACCCTCCCCCCAGTTAATGAGAACTGTGGTACATGAACTTCGTAATATCTCACAAAAGAGAAAAGAGGCCAAAGAATCAGTCAAATATCTTATACACGTTTGTTTGATATGTCCTCCACCTCCATGTCATCAGATTACTTAAATAATGTCAAAATATGAAACACTCAGAAAGAAGAAACAATAGGTTCCTATTCTGATGTTTAGAAAGAGAGACAAAGATAAATCAGTGACATTATATCAAAATGAACAGAAGGTCTGGGCAAAGATATACTAGATGAGGTAAGATGGAAAAAGAGTATCATATTAACCAAGAAGACATATGCCCTCTTCTCCATCATCATCAACAAAAAAAAGTTGGAAGAAAAATATTCCTATAGACAACAAAAGAAAGGAAGGAAGGAAAATAGCATTAAAGTTTATATAGACAAAGCCATCTGAAGTAAGATATCATGTAAAAATTAAGGTGAAAATTTGTAAGGAATGATTTAGGCTGTGGCAAAACTTAATAAAAACATAAATCCATAAATATGTAATTCAAAAAGATGATAAAATAACAAAATAAAATTGCAATGGGCTGAACTGTAGCTCTGAAAGGTATATTCACCCAGAAACTTAGAGTGTAACTTTATTTGGACTAAGGGTCTTTGCAGACATAACTGAAGTAAAGATCTCAAATGAGATCACTGTGGATTAGGGTGGACCTTAAATCAAATGGTAAGTGTCCTTATAAGAATGGAAAAGACACAGAGACACAGGGGAGAAACAGACGTAGAGAAACAGGACAGGAGGCCACATGAAGATGATGGCAAAAGTTGGAGGAATTGCAACCACAAGCCAAAAGATGCCAAGGATTGCCAGTAGCCAGCAGAAGTTAGGAGGAGAGAAGCATGGAATGAACTCTCAGAGCCTCCAGAAAGAACCAACCTTGCCGACAAATTGATTTCAGACCTCTAGCCTCTGGAACTGCGAGAGAATAAATTTCTGTTATTTTAAGCCACCAAGTTTATAGTCATTTATTACAGCAGACGTAGGAAACGGAAATGGAGCTGAAAAGTGAGATTGCATAGCTAAGGAAGGAAATCAAGACTAAACAAGATAATTACAGAACTAAAAATTAAATTAGAAGCAGTGAGGATAGATAAGCTAAATATTAAATTAATGTAGCAAAAGCTCTCAGTTTCCCCTAATTGCCTCTACACCCTTGTCCTTGAAAAGAGAAGCCTCTCAAATCACATTTCCTGGTCTCCCTTGCAACTGGATGTCAGGGTGTTACTCAAGTTCTGGCCATGGGGTAAAAATGGAAGTATATGTACAATTTCTAAAATGTCTTTAAAGAAAGAATACACACCTTAATCTTTCCACTTGCCTACTGACATGCAAGGGTTATGAACAGAAAACAGAGTAGCCATCTGGGACCTAGAGATGGTCTATGTTCAGGCTAGCAAAGCAACAAAATGAAGGCCAACTGGTTTCCAACAGTGTGGGACTTCCTTTCACTTATGAGTGGTTTATGCCAGGCTTGTTGCATGAAAAACAAATAAGCTCCTACCTTATTTAAGCCACTTTAATATCTGAGCCTTTGTTCCTGAAGCCAGAACTTTAATGGTAAGTAATGTATCCAATCATGCATAGAGATATGTCTGAAATTATATTAAAAGTGTATTGATAATGAGTATCTGCTTAACTTAGTATATTATCTGTTTTTATTTATGGAAAAGAAAGACTTTGAAATTAAACTGGGATTTAAATTATTGAGCTATTACTTGCCAAATGATTGATTTTAGATGAATCATTTCATCTACTTAAATGCTGATTCTTCATCTATGAAATACAGATAAAACTACCTGTTTAACCTACTTAACCTGCCTTAATTTTCTAAACTTCAAAATGGGAATACTAGTATTTCCTCTTTCATAAAGTTGTTTTTCAGAATTTATTTAAAGTGCTTAGAAGAACGTTTTGGCACATATTAAGCACTACATGGTTTTCAGTTTTCATCATCATCATCATTGTCATTATTATTATCCTTGCCTGGTAATGCATGAGATGTGAGTGTGATAAAATACATAAAATATTTAGCTTAAAGCCTGACAAATAACAGATGCTACGTGATAGTCACATTATTTCAATTATTATTTAGTAAGCACATTAAGATGTGATTTCTCATTAGTGCCTTCCTGTCATGCTAATTGTGGTCACTTAAAGTAGAGCACAATCTTGGTTTCCTATTTACTATTTTGATACTCTTACCTTTAATGTCTTCCCTCACTTCAATTCATTTTAGTCATTTCTGTTAGATTAATTCTCTTAAAGCTTGGCTTGGTAAAATCACTGTCTACGATGCACTGAAGGCTTGTGTCCTTCCAAAATACAGGTTGAATTCCAAATTCCCATGTTGATGATATTCGGAGGTGGAGCCTTTGGGAGGTAATTAGATCATGAAGGTGGAGCCTTCATGATGGGATTAGTGCCATTATAAGTAGAGACACCAAAGAGATGATTTATTTCTCCATCATGTGAGAGTAGAGTAAGAAGGATGCTAACTGCAAGCCAGGGAGAGGGCTCTCACTAGACATGGAATGAGCTGGCACCTTGATCTTAGACTTCCCAGTCTCCAGAACTGTGGGAGATGAATGCCTGTTGTTTAAGGCACCCAGTCCGTGGTACTTTGTTTTAACAGCCCAATCTGAAGCACCATCATACTCCTTGAGGCTTATAGAATCAAATAAAGTTTCTCATTCTGTTTTATGGATCCAAATTCTTCCATAATATAATTCCAACATTCCTCTCAGTCTTGCCCCTTTGATCTTTATACCTGTGTTCTACACTCAAGTCAGACAATATTTCCCAAATATTTCTCACAACTCTCCCTCTCCAGAGCTTGGCGTGTTATTGTTTTCACTACTTGGAATGTCTTCTTTTCTTCTTTCTGTATACATGAACATGAAAGGCCTTTCTCATTATTAACTCCTCTACCAAATCTTTCTGAGCATTTTAATTGAATACACTTCTTCTCTCTTCTGATTTTTGAATTGGCCTTATAATAATACTAGCTATGATGAATATGATAAAGATGGGTACCTAAATCTGACTGTTCACTTTCCTCCCTACTGGATCCCATGAAAAATTAGCTACAGACACATAGAAGATTATAGCTAAATGGGAAGTGAATTACCTTCCCCATTAGCTCCTCGCTCCCACTACGTTACATAACGTAACACAGACAAAGAAGTCAGGTAACTCTTCCTTTAACTTCAGCCTTAACTTCTTAAAATTACGAAGAAAGAAATACTGTGAATTTTGGAATTCGCCGCTGATTTAACATAAATACTCATCACTGACTATTAGAACTGAATCAATTTAGCGTGCATAATCTGTAATGCTTCAAACAGAGAGGTGTAAGGACCTACTGATTTGAGCTTGAAGTAATAAAAATCTCCTCTACATATTATCCCATAGGTTACAAGCGTTCATGGAAAGTTAGCAGAAACTTTTGTGATGGATGTCATGTATTTCAAAGCACATACAAAACATGAAGGCAAACTCTAGCGGTAGAAAACATAAGCTTTTATGTTGCAAAACAGGCGACATCAAACAAGGTGATTGATTTGATATGCTGACTCTAGATTCCTAGCAAATATTCTCCACATTTCTCTCTCTGTGAGGCAGTGTGCTAGACACAAGTGATATAAAGTTCCATAAGGTAACTCTTTCACGCCAAAGAGAATGGACTCTAGTGTAGGAGGTGGAAATATAAGCAGGTGCTGGTAATGTGGGAGGTTGGGAGTAGAGAGAGCTCCTATGTCTGCTGGGGTATGATAAGAATCAGAAAAGGCTGTAGAAAGCAAAAGGCATCTGAGCTATGACTTGAAAACTGGGCAGAGTCCTGCCAGGTGGAGAAGGGGAGTGTATTAGGGCCCAGAGAACAGAACCAGCAGGATATTAAATACACATAAATATATATTTATTATATATATATTAAAGTGCACACACATTATATATATACAGTGAGAGACAGAGAGATAAAAAGAGATTTACTATAGGAATTGGCTCAGGTGGTTAAGAAGCCAGAGAAGTCCCACAATTTCCTCAAATTGCTAAGTGTGGATCTCTTTATTCAGTCTATGAATCAAATGCTAATCTTTCCCAGAAACACCCTCACAGACATACCCATAAACAACATTTTTCCAGCTATTCTGGAAGTCCCTTAGGTGAGTCACATTGACACATAAAATTAACCAGGGAAGAAAAAAAATCAAGGCAAAGGGACAACACTTGCAAATCTCTGAGCCCTTAAAGATCTAGTCTATGTAAAAAGTCATGAGAGGCTCCGAGTGGGTGCCATGAGGCAGAAGAGCCCAGGGGTTAAGAATGTGGCCCTGGTCTCTGATTCCTTGGGTTCAAATCCTGACCCCACAATTTATTACCTGCACCTCACTGGGCGAGTGATTTAACCTCTCTGTACCCCAGCCTCCTCAACTATAAAATGAAAATAACTTTCTCACAGGGTTATTGTGCGGGACCCATGAATTAGTATCTGTATTGTGCTTAGAATACTGAATATATAATATATTGTGTATATTTATAGAGGGAATGCATATGTTTGGACATATATATATGTATGTGTGTATATGTATATATGTGTATGTGTGTGTGTGTGTGTGTGTGTAGGAGGGGTACAGGGAGAGACATAGAGAAAAGATACTGATATAATTTTGTAGACAAAACCTCTACTTATTAGGTGATGGCTTTGAAGCAGCTAAACTACAGAAATTCTTTAATATTTTTTAAAGATGGACTTTTTAAGCTAACTGCATATTAGAAAGGGTTATACAAGAGAGAATAAAATGGCTTTTCAGTTAACTGGATTAATTCAATTAAAACCACTAGGTAAGACCATGGCCTCAAAGGATCATAAAGATAGAATTAAATTCTAGCTCTCTGCCTCCCATCCCTCTTTCTTGCCTCCTTTCTCTGTTTCACAGATCCCTCCAACTCCATGCCCCACACACCAAAACCACACATATCCCATTTTGCTTGTTCATTTCATGTTCTGACAACGGAGTAGAGATGAAAGACATCCTTAGCATCTGTCTTTTGTCACTTATTGGCCTGGCTTCCTGATGCCTTAAAACTGCTCTCACTCACTCACATCACTTCCTTTGGCCTCTCCACCATTTGTTCTACTCCTTTCCTGAGAGGTTACAATAATCAATGTATATCCCAGAGAAAGGTGTGTGTAGTCACTTACCTATTCTCTTAGAACAACATGCCATGAATGACATCACTCTGAGACATTAAAAGTGGATAATAGCTTAGCATGTAACTATAGCCTCGTATATTTACTTTTTCACTTTCTTTATTCCACCTGAGCAAATTCTTAAGCCTGGACGCATCTTTTCTGATCGACGGGAGAGATCTTCTAAAATCATGCTTGTCCGTGGACTCCTAGGAGTAAGACTAGTCAGGCTACATGATCTTTCCTTAATGTCAGATTTTAGTGGTTTAAGTCAGGCAGTTCCGTTAGAAATGTATCACTGAATTTAATGTTGCTGCTTCCACTCATAGAGGAGTTGAATTCAAATCTTGCCCTAAATCTTAACAGAGTTAACCTTCAACTGGGATTGGGCAGGGTTGAGAGGATTGACTTCTTTTATCCATTTTGGTATCTTAGTTTGAAAATTGTATTTCTCTTTAAAAATTTTTTCTTGAAAGAATAGAGTTATGCAGATCACAAGGGATACCAGTGTTTTTCCACTTAGTGTTTTTCTTTTTTATTATCACTGCTTTTTGCCATTATTTTAAATCTTATTATAATTAGTCCCCTCTGATGCTACTCTGTATCCTTCAAAAACTTGATTATCTTTTTTGTTCCTCAAAACAAGAAGGGCATTGATTGCACTGTAATGCTTGAACAGCTTATAATGTTGCAGTTTTCTTATTAAGAGAACCTCATGTCTACGAATATCCACAGAGAGTCTTGGTGTTTTCATTCAGACTAGGATCAAGGGGCCCATTGGCTATGCTTTTTGGTTCTTTGCCATTTTAGGCGGGTAGAGGGGAAAAGCACAAGGGCTGGAGAGACTGACAGTACCGAAATGATGCTTAGAGTTTGAGGCATTACTAACTTCACCCATGTCTGTAATTTTAAAGACGTTTTAACTTCCTTTGATGGTTTAACTCAACTGAATAAGCATTCAGTGAGAAATTAGTATACTGTCAGACACTGGGGGAGGCACAATATCTGGACATGAAACCTCCTTTAAGGACATAAGAAGAAGGCTCCATATATTTGAGAGAACACTCTTCAACAAAATGGGAACACACTATCAGATCTTTGGTCTGTAAGTGCTTGTACGGTCAGGAGTATGTCTGATTTGAGGATTCCATTTGGCTTTTAGTGATCACACAGTCCCAGGCCTGTCATTAACACTCAAACTCCACCTGTCTCAATTTCTTTGTCTGTAAATGAAACAGTTACACTAAATTGACTCTATAATCCTTTCTTCTTTTATATAGTCCAGGATTCTTGAAATAAGAGTTATACAAAACCATAAGCCACAGAATACCAAATCAAATGTAATGTAGATCCTTTGCGGGTGAAAGACAATTCTGTGTATGATCAGGAAATGGGGAAACAAGCAACTGCAATGACTGAAAAGTCCTGACAGAGGATGCAAAAACTGACCAGTCTTGAACTTAGGCAGAGGGTGGATGGCCAGAGAAGAAACAATGGAAACATATACTCCATCAAATGTATGATGTCACTGATTATAAGACACATCATTATCTTATGCATGACTAAAAAGGAAAATGGCACCAATTAAACTATAACCATGTGCTCTGTTATCTCTTTGATTTTTTAACTTTACGTTTATTTAAAAAGCTTCTTTATACTTACTTGGCTGTAAAAGAAGACAACGGGTACATGAAAAGGTGCTCAACGTCACTAATCATCAGGTAAAGGCAAATCAAGCCACAAGGAGCTATCACTTCACATCTGTTAGAATAGTTATTCTCAAAAAGACAAGAAATAACAAGTGTTGGTGAGGATGTGGAAAAAAGGGGACACTTGTAACTTGTTAGGAATATAAATTGGTATAGCCACTATTGAAAACAGTATAGACATTTCTCAAAAAATTAAAAACACAACTATGATGTGATTCAGCAATTCTACTAAGTTGAAAAGATACCTGCACTCCCATGTTCATTACAGTGTTATTTACAATAGCCAAAATGTGAAAACAACCTATTGATGAATGAATGGATAGAGAAAAAAGAATGTGTGGGTGTGTATACTATACATATGTACATATTTTCAGCCATAAAAAAGACAACATTTGTAACAGCATGGATGGAGCTTGAGAACATTATGTTAAGTGAAATAAGTCAGACAGAGAAAGATAAAGTGGACAAAATGGGTGAAGGGGGTCAAAGGTACAACTTCTAGTAATAAAATACAGAATTACTGGGGATATAATGTACAGCATGGTGACTAGTTAACAATATTGTATTGTATATTTAAAAATTGCTAAGAGAAGATGTTAAAACTTCTTACTGTAGTGATCATTTTGCAATATATACATATATAAAGTCATTATGTTGTATATCTGAAACTAATATAACATTATATGTCAATTATATCACAATTAAAAAAAAGCCCCATTATATTCATTTGGATATAAAAGACCACATGGACAGCTATGACCCTGTGACCAAGTTTACTTAAAAGAGTCAATGATAATTACACCCTAAATGCCACTTGGCCAACAGAAATGATAGGGTGCTACTGACTGAAAGACAGCCAATTTTTAGAGTTGTTAAAATGCGGCAAAATAAGTATGCGTCTAAAAAATCAGCACTCATTTTATGGGTGAGACTATGGGATGTTCAGGGGCTAGCATGGTAAATGGCTTGTGTGGATGTCTGGACATTGCTTGGAGGAAAAATCCCAAGGCCCAGAGCTGAAAAAACGGGGAGCAGGACATGTAAAAGAAGATATAACACTTAGGACCATGGCAGATCTAAAGAAATTCTGTTAAAGTGTATACATGTATGAATTAAAAAATTCTCAATGCCTTTTTCTAATCAGAGAACTTGCCAAATGTGAAACTAGCTTCTGAAAGACTCATTATAAACTAAATAACACTGCCAGTTTAATAACTGAATATCAAATGACCCAGATTTATACAAAAGTAGTGCTTAATTACATGTTATATGCTTTCATCTTAGTTCTCAGGAAGAGAAATAAAGGACTTTATTTTTTAAAATACCCTCTGGTTCACAGAGTGAAGGAAAAAAAGGACATTTCTCTCTCTTTTCTTACTGAAATAGCTCTGAGTCGTTTTGAATTTCATTTAAATCTTCCAAGTGAAGGTACTTATAAAAATCTCCTCCAGAAAATAGCCAAATGTCTGCAAGCAAACTGAAAAAGAACAAGCCAAAAAGAGTATGGTTCCTCAGTTTGGAATAATATTTAAGATTCTTACTTCCCACCATCTCTACCAGATAGAATATTCTGCAGTAGTGATTGGGGAGTGGATTTCATTACTAAACCTAAGGTCACAGGTGGTTTTTCACTGAAGCATAATTAGATTGTGCAGAAAGAATTAAAATGGTTTAGCAAATAAGGTCTCCTTATTCAGACTGAATAGGATAGATAGAATGCATTGCCATGTTCAGGCTACAACCAGGCAGTATTCATGCCCAGGGAGATTAATCTGGAGAGCAATCACTTGATGATCCCTGACTATGAATACTTAGTTGAAATTATTCCTCAGTCACCCTGGGATGGGAAAAGCAATCACTCATAATTAACTTTTTTGTAGGAATATTAATGCAGGGCACAGAGAAGATGGTGTAAGAGAAAACCCCTCTTGTTTAGGGAAAAATTGATATGTGTGCTTGGGATGAACATGATGATCAAATACTATTAAAGAGAAAAAGAACTTATTAAGGATGGAGAGGTCTACTTAATTGTATATTTCCATGTGTGAATTTAGGGGGTGGGGGGAATAAAAAATACCACTGTTGGGAAATAGGTAGCAAAGTGGTGAGAAAAGCTTTTCTCATTTTGAGAGAAATCAGTTTTCTCCAGCTAGGCTTTGAGGAAAGACACAATTAAGCACATTTGATACTGATTTGTTCCTCAAAGAAATATGATTTTTTTTTGCATTTAGGATCTACATATAGAGATAATTCTATGCCCCCAGATTGCAAAAAACTATACATGTATCCCCAGTTTAGTCATGATGTGTCATTTAAACCATTTCTGCACTACCCCAGTTAGGTACCTGTCCAGTCAAGGAATTAGAATCTTCGAAGTTACCAGCTAAAGCAGAACTCTTTTTTTTTTCCCTAGACAATGCCTTCAGAACAGATAACGTAATATTGATTTTTAACAATATTTTATATGCATTGTGTATATGCTTGGAATGCATGTGTGTGTTTGTATATGTGTGTAGTATAATCGTCAAGTAAATCCATCAGCAAGTGGGAGAGACCAGTTATAATAATTTTTGACTAGTATACCAGAAATACTTGAATATAATGATTTGCATGATTATTCATCAGGCAGGTCTTTTAAAAGACTCAGGCCACCAACTGGATTAATTAGATCATTGAATTCTAAATTTTTCCATAGATATATAAATTATACTACTGCTTAGCTGCTAGTTAGAAGCAAAGCTTAAAATAGCTATTGATTAATTAATTTTTAAAAATACATGTAGTTCTGATAAGTACAAACGTAAATTTTTAATATTATTTTATTTTCTCCCGCCTAATTCAAACACCTTATTTCAGGTCCTTATCCAGTAAGTGATGTAAGGTAGGTTTTGGGCAACACAATCAGATTCAACGAATTTATATTCACATGAATTGCTGATAATAATTTAGCTATGCAAGAAATATGTAAAATTTAAGATGGAGTCAAATTAACCTAAAATACGTCAGGCAAAGCAATAACCAAAGGTAGTTTGAAAATATTCAAGAGACACGGGTGTATTTCGAAACTGAAAATACTTTTGATTATAGTCCATTCTTTGCCTTTTTGGCTAGCTGTCTTTACCTATTATTACTTTTCCCAGCTTCCCTCTTTCCCTATATACATATATTTACAGTGTTTTTTGTTTGTTTTTCATTATAAAAATACTGCATCTGTGTTCATACATCTATCTCCATGTCCGTTCAATCTAACCAACTAAATAGGATTAGTCAGAAGTACATCCTCTGCGAGGGTGAATCTCAGACTGTCATACCTTATGTAGTGAAAATTATAAATAAGCTGAAGCTACTTCCCAGTTTGCCTGATCAGACGACAGCCCCAGTTCATACCTGCTGTCCCAGTTTCCAACCCAGTTTAGTATTTGCGCCTATTTTTTCATTTTAAAATGTCATTCAGTTGTGATTCAAATCACTTTCTCCCGAAAGACCTTCAAGAACTGGGTCCAGGCAGGGCCAGGGAGATCCGCGGCAGGCTGCTCCTCCCCTCCTTGACGTCGCGCTGGCTCCCCTTTGCTCATTTATCCTATTCCTGAATCTAGCCGGTCCTCCAAATCACCATCGAGCGGCGGTAAAGCGCCTTGTCGCGCCGATGTGACGTCACGCACGTAGCTTTCCCCGCCCACCGCGCCTGCGCTCCCGCTTCCGGGACCGTCTGAGCAGAGGGCGCTGTCGCCTTCACCGCAGTCCAGAGAAGCTCGATGCGGGAAGGACGCACCCACAGTGGAGTTGGTGTCAGAATCCCGGTGGGTGAGCAGAACTGTATCGTTTCTAATAGTTGCACTGCAGTAAGTGGTAATGAGTTTGGTCGACCTCTAGTTACATTTTCACTCCAGCATTGTGTGTAATGCTTGCCGCGAAAATAAAGTCCCTACTGGAACATACGGTAATGTATGAAAGACAAGGAGAGGAGATCGTTCTCTGAACCCTTTCCACCTACATATATGTGCCCACCTATAAATGTATCCTCCACTTTTCTTTCAGGGACCAGTACAGTTCATTTGTTAATTAAACCAAGTGCCCTTGGAAACAAGTGGCCGGTGACATCAGTACTGCTCTCCAGCCGCTAATGCTAGCTTTGGCTGCCAACATTGCCTTAAACTGTGTGCACCATAACCTTTAGCTACAAGCAGGACTTTAGTCTTCGGTTACTGAAGGCAAGTTTGTGTGCCAGCCATGCTGTGAGGCCAAATAAACTGAAACTTGAATTTGGAACAGTGAAAGGTTTATTGCAGGGCTGAGCAAGGAGGATGGGGTGGCTCATGCTGAGAAAAGCCGGAACTGCTCTAAGTGTTTCAGCAAAGCATATGTAAAAGCCAGGTAAGGGAGTGGGGTTGCAGGATACCTGATCAGCTCCTGCACAGTTCTCTGTTTGGTTGATGCCTAGGGAACAGGGCAGTCAACACTATCAGCCGTAGGCACCAGAAGGTCCAGGGACTATGTGCTCTCAGTCATCAAGTAGTTCATTTCTTCCCTTTGGTGATGGTTTTAAGCATTTGAAAAACTCAGGAAATATACATGGGATACTATTGTCTGGGTACTTCAGAGAGGAGCCACAGCAGAGGATATGGGGGAGGGGAATCTGACCCTGGAAGGCCCCACAGGGTCCTGCTCGGTTAGTTTTAGTGGGAATCAGGGAAATTACAGGATAGTTTTACATTAAATATGTTTGGGAAATAGAGGTGGAACAGTAGTGCCATAGTTTGTATAGTGAATAGGTGAATGTTCTTGCTAGCTGGTTTTGTCATTTATTTTAAGGTATAAATCTATAATATTTATATTTTTGTTCAGTAACTTATTTTAAGACTTTTTCCATAAATCCTTTCAACAATGCTTTTTGAAAGAGCATATTTAGTAAAAATATATGTATTGTATTTCATTTCTCAAGGAAGTTTAGGTAAATGTGTAAATTGCACGTAATGTTTGTTGATGTTTACTATCCACTATGGAGGATATGGTGAAATCACTGACAATATAAAAATTAAGACAGTAGCAGCTACATTAAAAACTAGTTGGATTCAACTTGTGTCACTACAAAAACAACATTTAAAAATCGTTATGTTAAAGATGGTATTTCATCTAGATCAAATGCTTGTTCTCAATTAATTTCTCTTATTTTCAATTTCTTTAATTTTCTTATGCAATTTTAGCTGTTAAAGTGTTGGCTCCACTATTAAAGGAATTTTAAAAACAATAGATTATGTCAGTTTGATATTAGTATCAGATTCATCAAAGAGAAAGTCAGTGTTATTAATACCAACAATGGGTAGATATTTTTTCATTCAGTTTATTAAATCAGAGCAAAACTTTTCAATGTTCCTACTGCTGAAAGTAAAGTATATGATACTAGTATTAGTTCTAATGTAAAGTCAGTTTAAGAATTTAACACTGAAGTCGTATGTATCAATTTTGTATTAATAATGCAAATATAAATTTGATAGAATATACATTGTGATAAAAACTTTTTTTACTAAATTAATAAGCTTGCATAACAGATATAAATTTGGACTTGATTGTGGTACAAGCACACTTTATAATTGAATACAAGCAAACCACAGCATTCTCCAATTTAAAGAGAAGTTGTAATTTTCAAAGTTTACATAGATAAATGATAAATAGATAGTAAATAAATGACTTTCTTTGTAATGAAGGCAATGTGGAATACAAAATTTACTTAAGCATGACAGTCCACACTGCTTTCTACCCATCATCAACCAGTTTTGAAATGCCTGAGCTTTTAAAAATCAACTGACGTTTCCCTCAAAATTACTGAATATCTTTTGAAATGGGTTTTCTCAATTATAGTGGTATATTGTTCAGGATAAGTTGGAATATTTAATTAAAATAATTAACTAATGGCATGCAGAAACTTCAGATTTTCAAGCTTTTAGTAATTGCAATTAATGAAAAAAAAAAGCATATAAACCGGAAGTCATTGACAAGTACCCCTGAAAAATACATGGATAGCTAACAAATTAAGGGCACACATGATATATAAGATTTAATGCTGAAGTTCTATAAAGTCTCTAGATTATTTCAGCCTAGAGATAAAACTTTTAGTGTGACCTTCTTTTATTAATTGGATGCATTTACATTTCATTGAAAAGGCCTGAAACTTCTAAATTTCATGAAATATATTTTTAAAAGTCACAAATAGAAACAACTGATAGAAAAAAAAAAAAGAAGTAGAGCAGTACCTGTAAATGTAGTTAATGAAATATTTACACGTATTAAAATGAATAGATGCAAAGAAGCAGTAGCTGTAAAGATATTTTGACTGAAATATTCACTCATGACAACATAAA
Source organism: Camelus dromedarius (assembly GCF_036321535.1). Lineage (NCBI taxonomy): Eukaryota > Metazoa > Chordata > Mammalia > Artiodactyla > Camelidae > Camelus > Camelus dromedarius. The sequence continues at coordinate 76,297,143 of NC_087440.1, forward strand.
CACTGGTAAAATTTAGAATATTCTCTACTCACCAGAGTTTTATCTAAGTTTATTAGTTATGTCAGAACCTGAAGGATCATTTTCTCAATTCAAAAATATTGAATATTATGAACTATAGGAAATAATCAAAAGTTTTAAAATTATAAGTTTATTATCCATAAGATGGAACTTTGAAGGATATTACAGGCTATTTTGTGATAAAAAATAAAACTATATTGAAAACAGTTTTCATAAAAATACAGATAGAGCTAAGAAGCTGGTTAAATTATGTAAGATGTAATAAAAATACATTTCTTTTACTTTTAGAAATAATTTTATTTGTGAAAATACATTTGAATAGGACTGTATATATGTAAGTGATATATAGTCAATAGAATATAAGATAAAAATAATAAATAAACCCCCAAGTATTAATTTTTTAATATTTTTTTTTGTACTCTAAGGTTTTTTTTAAAGTTTGGATTATAATTTATAGAAGTCTCCATGTATAAACCCCATACCAGTAACAATCAAGAATACTAACCAAATAAACAGCCCTTACAAGGATCAAAGAAGGCCTGATTACTCACATCCCCTGAATTATTTTTTTTGTTAGTTATATGTTTACTATAGGTATTTATTTGGTACGTCCCTAGGGAGTTTACTATGATTTTTGCCTCCAAATGTCCCCCGTTGCCAGTAGCTCAATTTTGGGGGCCAGACTGATAGATCAGTGTTCTGCCAAATGTATACACAGACAATATATTTTGTTACCATTTTTCAAACATGCACATACAAATAACATGTAGTCATTTCTTAAATATGAACTACGTTGTTTTGCTTTTACCTCTGTTTAGTTGCATATACACATTTCATTCCCAGTTCTGGATTTTGTTTGATATCTTTGAAACAAGGTGAATAGAGCCTGAATTTGCACATTGCAAATGCTGAAGTATGCACTCAATAGTAAATTTGGAAAAACAAAGCAAAATAAACATCTTCTTGCCTTTCTAATTCACTCATTTACCTATTCATGTGCCAGCTAGAAACAATTTCTTTCTCCCTCTCTCTGTCCCTCCCTCTTTCTTCCTTTCTTTTTTTTCTTTTCTTTTTTTCTTTTCCTTTTTTCCCTATTCCCTTTTTTCTTTTTTTCCCATTTTTCTTTCTTTTTTCTTTTTCTTTCTTTCTTTCTTCCTAGTAAACTTTATTTTTTAGAGCAGTTTTAGGTTCACAGCAAAACTGCACAGATAAGGAGATTCCCTGTATACTCCCTGCTCTTACACACGCACAGCCTCCCCCACTATCAACATCCACCACCAGAGTGAAAACAGTTATTTTTAATCTATGCTTTAAGATACATTTAGCCTAACTGTTAAGAGTAGAACTATTGTACTCTTTTTTGCCTTTTCCATTAAAATTTTCTTAGCTGACTTTCTCCCTACTCTCCCGTGGAGTTTAGCTAGCAAGTCCGTTTAGAGCAAAGGTTTGGTGAGCGAGGCTTATTTTAGCTTTATTCCTTGGCAGAGTGTTTACACTGCCCAAGGCACCTCAGCCTCTGCTAACTACTGATTTTAATGGATTTGGTTGGCCATTCCTAGTCCATCTGTCTGCAATAAAACAAAGATCCCTTCAACCCCTTTAGGAATTTCAGAGCTATGAAAACTCAGAAAATGCCACCTGGGAGATTACCTCCCTCTTTGGCAAAGATTAAAGTGGTCTTCTGGGATTGATTTGTGCTCATCCGAGCTTTTGAATAGCTACTTTTCTCACAGCTCTGTAAAAAAGTTTCCTTTCCAGTGAAATACCCCCCTCACAAACCCAACGATGCTGTGATAGCAGTATTCAAATACTTGAACTAGCGAACATCTTTCCAAGGAAAACTATTGTGATAGGGCTGAATTTACTCCTAAAAATCTCTGAGACAACATCCCTGCATCTCTTTTTCACTTGCTGTGAAAACTCCTGGAAGATAGAGGGGGATGTTTCATTCTGAATTACAGTGGAGACTTCCAAAGTCTTTGGGCAGATTATCCCAGGACAAAAACAGTGACAGCCTGAAAGTTTAGAAACAGGTGTAAATAGATTTCAATTCTTCTGTGAAGACTGAGACTCTGAAAAAAATTTCAGGCTCTCACTCTCTCACTTAGATCTTTAATTCTTAACCTCTTACAGCTCATTGGGGGCAAAGTTGACTCCTGGCTCCAGAGCTGAAAGCTTTCAGTTTCCAGAAAACTTGTGGATTTAAGCTTAAGGAAAACAAATGCCAAGATGCGGTAGCCTCCATGATTTATATCTCTAGTCATTATCGTTAATATTTTCCTTCTCTATCATAAATGCCTAGAAACTGTCACATGAAATCTAAGGAATGTTATTGCTCAAACAACAAAGGGAATAGAGCAACTTAATGCATTTTATCATTTTATAGGAGGCAAACTAAAGTGAATAAGTACCATGCATCATAAAAGGAACCATATTTTTAAAAAGCCTAACAGAGAGGTGCTAACAAAAACGAAAGCTTTCCTATTTCACTCAGTCCCCTGCAGAGAAAGAAAAGGCAGGCATTGAAGCTGAGGGGCTTGGCACTCTGAGCCAGGGATCATGCACAGTTGTCTAGGCGCTGTTTTCAGCCTTCCCATCTAAGGTCAAGAAGGAAACATGTCTGTGTGGGACAGCTGAGACCTTCGTAACTGTCTGGAGGATTATGTCAACCTGCAAGAGGATGAGTAAAAGGCACTTGGGGCTGGATATCTTGATCACCGAAGGTCTGTTGCCTTTGCTGTCAGAGCTTGTCCCCAGCCTGGTGATCTCACAGTTTGCTTTGCCAGAGCAGCCACTGTCTGTGACTGTTGCCATTAGAAACACTTGCAAGGTCCAGACAGGGATTCTCCTTCTAGCTGCTGCTCAGTGAAGGAGTAGTTGGGCATGCGTAGTTCACTGAGAGTGGCTGCAGAGAAGGCACTGGCTTCTGTCTGGAGGGAATTTCCAGTTGCCCTACCTTGATGATACACAGGAGATACTCTGCCCCATATGGAATGAAGCCAAGACCATCGGACTCCTCTGACTGAGGACTGTGAACTGGGATTCCTACAGAGATTTCAAAAGAACAGGGTCCAGACTTTAGTTTGAAGTCATTCAGCACCCCTTTTTCTTCAGCTGCAGATATCCCTCAGATTCCTCTTTAAAGTTAGGGCACCTATGGGTTGTGCTTGTAAAAGAAAAAGACACAGAGGTTTTCCTTAATGCTCTGAGTGCAGAGTTGACTGGTCAGCTCATCATATTCTGCTTATTTGAAAACATGGTATAGATTCTTTTGTTTTTAGGAAAAAAAACCCTCCATAGTAGTTTACTGAATATTTTAAATTAATGATTTTCATGGGAGAATACGCTAATTAAATAGTGAAATAAATTCATGTGTGTTGCTGCTCACCTCCAACCCAGCAGAGGTAAGAAGGAAAAGTAGACAGTTGAAAGAAGCTGAGGACGGGAAATATGTCTGAAGAGGGAAGATGTGGAATGCTGTATTTGTGATGAAACCAAAGGGAGTTCATTTGGATTTCATGTGGAAAAGATTTTCTCCTATCTTTTCCTAAGGGAGTGCAATAGAAAATATTTTCCACCAAAAATAAAACGTGGAATGTATTGAATGGGGCTGTGCATTTATTTGTCTGTTGGAGGCTGGCATTGAGAAATAAAAGGGTGTATATATGAAAAAAAAATTTTAGTAAGTCTTCTTCATTGGAAAAACTGATACATTTTGGAGAAAAAATGAGATATTCTCTGGATTAATGAGCTCAATTTCCAGCTTTAAAATGCAGTTTCGTATTTAGTCAGCAGAAGGTACACTGCACCAAGGGCTGAATTACACACTAGTCTGGTACAGTGGGCTCATAAATCAGTTTGGGTAGTAGGTTGAGTTATGTTCTTAATCATGGAAGGATACTTTCGCTTGAAACTATTCTTTCTCATATTTCTAGTAGTCTCTCTTATTTATGGGCATGCTGGAATCTGGCCAAAGCTTTTCCCTTAGGTAAAATGACAACATCTTAATTAGGAATGTTTGGTCTATGGAACAAGTTGCCAAAGAGCGATCCCATTGTTCTAATGCACTGACATCCATCATCAGCCTGCTCCCTATGCCCCTAGGTAGAAACACAGGGCTAGAAGACATCTGAATCATTTTTTTGATTCCAGGACTGTCTATTTATATATTGTTTTAAAAAGGCAAATCATACTCTCTGGAGCTCAGCCTTATTGTCTTTCAAGTGTCTATCCCAATTCCTAGTAGAATTGTGAAAATTAAATAAATTTAAATCAAAGAAATGACTTTACCCAAAAGGCATAAGATAAACAAATATCAGATAATGTTGACAGTATTCTTATCTAGAGCCAAGTGTTATAATTCTCAGGTGAGCAAAACGTGCTATATTATGATTTTAGCTATTAATTCCTTAGCAATATAATAGAAAATCTGAATTTCTTGTGTAGCTTGCAGTTTGCTCATCTTAAAAGCTGCAGAGAATACATGTCATATGCTCAAGAAATATTTGTAAATGCAAAGGAGAAGACATCAGAGCAAAATAAAAACAAGCAAGAAAGCTAACTAGAATCCTGCTCTCTGAGAAAACTCAAAATACCCATAAGAGGTGCGTGGGAGAGGAAAACTTTCCCTTTGAGTATCTGAGCATTACCTTATAGCTTATAAGAAAATGAGCAAGGATCTAAGGAAGATCTCTATGTAATTTCCAACATCCCAAGTATAAAGGAACAAAATTTTTTCTTGTTTGTTATATATCTCCTAAGTATTTCTTTGGACTTTAAAGGAAACTTAAAATGATGTGTGTGTGTCTCTGTGTGTGTGCGTGTGCGTGTGTGCGTATGGTGTTTCGTGGAGGATTGTGTATGTGTTGTCGGAGATGGGAAGAGTTCACAGTTCAGGACGAGTGTGAAAAAGTGCTGATCTGTATCAAGTTTTAGTGTCAGAAATAAGGAAAATTCCAACTTTCTGAAACACTAAACTACACATCTTAGGACAAAATATTTTGTTATTATGAAAATTGGCACTTGTCAAACCTTATTCAAGAGTATTTTAATCTTCAAGCCTGCTACCCTTATCAAACCCTTTAGAAGTGCAAAGCAAGTCTTTCTTAAGAACGACCTGAGCAAATGTGAAGACCTGCTCTGCCACATCTAGGTAAGAATGTTGAATTCTGAAAGAGCTGTCAAATCATGCCCTGAGTCACGATAAAAAATGATGCAAAGATCAGAAACATTAAGATCTGTTTTAGATTAAGAACACCAACTCCTTATTAGCAGTGTTGGCAAATCTGGTACCACTTACTGAGGTGGCAATAGCTAATGAAATGCCAGTGGTTATTTTGTTGAATCTAAAACATTCGAAAGTTTAAAAAGGATGTCACTTCTGCTATTCTTCACTGATTTCTGTTGCTCATTGTTTTCAAAGACTAAATAACTGGCCACTCTTGCCTTTCTCAGAGAATCTATTTTTCTTCTTAAAATGATAGCCTAAGTGTTCTTTATTTTTTTAACGCTTGTTATTTTGAAATAGGTTAAGACTCACAAGAAGTTGCACAAATAGTATGGAGAATTCCTATATACTGTTCACCCAGCTTTCCCCAATGATAACATCTTACATAAACATAATACATTGTCAAAACCAGGAAATTGACATTGGTACAATTATATTAACTCAACTACAGACCTTATTCAGATTTCACTAGCTTTGCTATGCACTCCTTTTTCTCCCCCTTCTGGGAATCTTTGAGTTGCTTAAATCTCTAACTGGTTATCAATTATAATTATTATGTGATACAGAAACAAATGATCGACCAGTGGTGACACTTAAAATGAGCAATGCTAAACCATAAGTCCCATCTGTTTTCACTTACTTTGGAAAGTTCCTGTCTTTAGCCTACTTAATCATTGCTACCCCCTTTCTTCTTCAAACCTCCCTCCCAGTACTAGTATTCAGATAACAGCTGCCTAAAATAAGGTTTGACATTTTTGAGTGTTTTATCTTTGATAAGCTCAAGGGGGTCATTTCCATAAATTCTACAGATGCTTTCTGACATTAATACTGACAAATTAGAGAAATGAACACAATTTGTAAATCTAAGAGCTTGTCAAGGATAGAGGACTTTTGTTTATTTCTACCTGGTGAACACCTGGGTTCAGCCTGCTAAGGAACAGTGAACACCATTGTTTGGAATAGAAAAGCCAGTCTAAAGGAGACTCCCCTACTGCTAAATGGGCACCAAGGCAGTACTTTGGTACTCTTTAGGGTAATATACTTTAAGTGTGTCATATTTAAAAAAAAAAATAGAGAAAGAGAGGGAGAGATCATGGCCGTTTGTGATCATTAAATATACGTGTCTTGTGGTTGAATTGTTAAGCATCATTGCTATTCAGTATGTCATAAGAAGGCTTTAAAAAGGTTTATGTAAAGGGATAATGGGCTGTACAGATATCAGTGTATAGGTGAGAAAATCATCACTGTTGTGCACAAATGGAGAAAAAATTGACCTAGTTAACTAATATTACGTGAGCTAGATCGATAGTTTATTAAACGAAAGATGGCCATGGCCATCTCTCTAATTATTTTCAATGGAAAAGCAGGAAACCAGGGCCACTTTTAATAAGCCATCAGCCCAGTGACTTAGATAAAACTAGGAAGTCCATACAGTGAACATCTAATTTTTTTAAACTCCAGAACACTAAAGCACCTTTTTCGGAGACATATAACCTCCTCTAACTACTGCTTATGTACCCGACTAATAGAGGTGGTTTAAAAGAGATTGTAATAAATCACTCTACTTTCTCATGCTACTTTCAGTTCTCAAGTTCCGACCAGACTAGCTAATAACATCTATTTTCACTTCATTGTTTCTTCCATAAATGAAGGCAAATGCTCTTGGGCTCTGGCAAGCCTGGGTGGGAAAAGATGGCTGGGGAGGAGCAACGTGAGGTTAGCGGACCTACAAGGTTAGGCTTGTGAGTATGGGACACTTAAGCTGTTTCAAGAGTGCGTATTTGAAGGAGCTCCCAAGTAACAAAACAGAATGAATGGCTTGGTAGAGAGATTTTTTTTTGCCTGCATTATAGTTTTATTTTTCTTTTTCCCTGAATAGTATTTATGATGGGATATGAAAGCAATCATGTCAATCCCAGGCATCTGGGACACTGAAATAGAAGAATGGTTGGGCATCTTAACAGCGAAAGGAGATTTGCAGAGCACTGTTACCCACCTGGGCCTCTCTCTGTCCACTGCGGGAACTCCAGAGTCTGCAGAGTTACAGATTAGGCCTTCTGTCACCTCACACTCCCTCTCACAGGAATTTATCCAGCTAGTTTTCCTGGGCTATAGCTGTGAGGGGGTGAGTTGCTGGGATCAAGAGGTCTTTATTTCAGGCTCTATAATTCAATTGTGAAATGGAAAGTCTTGTCGAAAGTTGTCTGAAGTCTAACGATTAGCTACTGACCATCGTTGTTGGCTGGCCAGCTGTGACTGTGATAGCCTTCAGCTTTGTGCTTGTCAAAATTCATGTATGAAGGTTCCTTCTATGAGGATACATTTATCATTTTTAAGTCATCAAGTTAATGATAATGAACATATCAATTATGCGATACAAAAAAATCAGATACTGAAAATAAACAACTCTATATACGCCAGAGTTTGCAGTCTGAGTTTAGATAGGCAAGAAAACACGCAGAGTTCAGTACAGATGATAATACAGGATGCCCTGGGAGCACACAGGCTACTGACCCCAGGGGGAGAGAAAGGAAGGGAGGGCCTTCTGGGGCTCTTGATGTTCGGATGCTCATCACATGCGTGTAAAATGAAACCCACTCTCAAAGCTTTGGTCAAAATTATCTCTTTTCTCTGATCCCAGAGCAGTTGTTGTCTGTAGCGTTCATGAAGCATTTCATTATGTTATCTCTTCATGTTTATTATTCTGTCATCTTTGTTAAGTGGCGAGTCCTTTGAAGGCAGAGACCTGCTCCCCAGGCCTTACCAGCTGTGAGTACAAATGGGGTCATGCTAGCAACAAATTTCAGTGTCCCACCTGTGTAGTAGCAGAGACTTTGGTACATAACTAAAATTCTTAAATGGTGGTTTCTGAATGTTCTTGGAGAGTTTTTCTGATTAAAAACTCACATCCAGTTCTCTCATGTAATCCCCTACATTTTTACCCTCTGTCAGCTCTCTGCAGTGTCCTTCCAACGTGGGTGGTGCCCACCTGCCAATGACACACCAGCACCAAGGGTGCTGCCTCTTTGCGTTGCCCCCGCCACAGGGGTCCTGCTCTCAGGTTTCCGTTGGCTCCTTGAGCGCTGATGCTGATCCCATCGTGGCCCTTGTGTCTCTGTGTCTCAAGTGAAACAGCTCCGTATCTTTGCATCCACTCCCTTCAAGTGCTTAGCTCTTGAGGAAGGGCCTGGAGACTTCCACCATACTTTCTTCTTCCACTCCCTGCCTATTCCTCAAAATCATGACCACTGCTGAATCCAGCCACTTTCCTCCCAGTTCATGCAAATTGACATCTGAGGGCCACTCTATGCACGACTTTTTTATACACACTCCTTAGGCTCAGCCGTGTCATCACTGCTCATGGTCGTCTGAATAATCTACTCCCAGTCAAAAGAAGTGTTTACTAATTGGTTCATAACCACATCCATTATGAGACAGCACCACCTAATATCAGGCAGCTGGAAAGAAAAAAAAAAAAGAACTTTTTCCTGTTCCAGAAACCAAAGCAAATATGGGTGGCATGAAGAAAAAAAAAATATAGCCCACTGTGCCACAAGACTGACAATATGGCAGTAATATGTCTGGCAAACTGCCTTCTCCACAAATTGATTTTTCATTTCATCTCTGGATTTACTGTCACACTTCGGCTGGGAGTACAGTTATGACTGAATTGAGATTCATTTATACTCATTCCTTATGCTACAATATAATAAATATTTTTATCACCAAAGTTTTCTTGCATGTATTATTATCAATCATAGAATTTGTCTCATAGTTGATTGTATGAAATCAAAAGAAGTAACATTCTTTAGAGTACAGGGTACCTGAAGGAGGTTCACATAAAAAATCCATACGGTTGTATTAAATGCCATCAAACATGGGGACACACACACACACACACACACACTGGATCAGTCTCTAGTGCTTTATAAGTGAAAGTGCTTCCAGAGCCTGGTTTAGAGTCTGTCTCAAAGTTTACCTAAAATAACTTAATTATCCTTCATTAAAAAGTTTCTATTAGATGCTTTTTCTTAATGGCCTTTATTATTTTTTTAAATTGAACTATAGTGGGTTTACAATGTTGTATTCATTTCTAGTGTGCAGCATAATGTTTCAATTATACATATACATATATTCCTTTTCATATTCTTTTTCATTATAGGTTACTACAAGATATTGAATATAGTTCCCTGTGCTATACAGTAGGACCTTATTGTTTATCTGTTTTATATATAGTAGTTAGTATCTGGAAATCTCCAAATCCCAATTTATCCCTCCACCCCCTCTCCCCACCTGGTAACCGTAAGTTTTTTTTCTATGTCTGAGTCTGTTTCTGTTTTGTAAATAAGTTCATTTGTACCATTTTTTTTTTTTTAGATTCCATATATAGGTGATATCATATGGTATTTTCCTGTCTCTTTTTGGGTTACTTCACTTAGTTTGACAATCTCCAGTTTCATCCATGTTGCTGCAAATGGCATTATTTTATTCTTTTTTTATGACTGAGTAGTATTCCTACACATATATAGGAATACTACTCAGTCATAAAAAGAATAAAATATATATGTATGTATATATTATATATATATATATATATATATACCACAACTAATTTATTAATTCATCTATCAGTAGACATTTAAGTTGCTTCCATGTCTTGGTTATTGTAAATAGTACTACAAACATTGGGGTGCATGTATCTTTCAAATTAGAGGGACCCTCCTACACTGTTGGTGGGAATGCAGTTTGGTGCAGCTATTACGGAAAACAGTATGGAGATTCCTTAAAAAACTAAAAATAGATTTGCATATGATCCAGCAATCCCACTCCTGGGCATATATCCATAGGAAACTCTAACTCTAATCCATTAGCTGTTGATATTTGTCGGGATAAGGAACAGAATATTGGCCCCCATTTACTGAGGGACTTGGCATTTGTACATGAGGGTGTTGAATATAATGTCATAGTATAAAGATAAGGCTAATGCTTAAAGTAATGTATGGGAATTCTTGTACAATATCCATGCAAGTAGATTAATATTGATGGAGAATGTGACAGATTAAATAAGTGATTTTTTTTCCTCATAGTGATGACAGAAGTAAAAAAAAAAAAATACACAAGAAACGCATAATACTTCTTAAGGCCTGGGCTCAAAATTCAGCACTGTCATTCCTGCTTCATCCCTTGGCCCAACACAAGTTTAAGTGGCCAAGCTCAAAAGCAAGGGATGGAGAAATATACTCTGCCTGTGATGATGCCTTGGCAAATGTATGGAACAAGGGAAGAATGAAGAATTTAGCTCAATAGATCAGTCATTCACATCATAATTTCATGTCATGTTTCTATTTCTAGTCTGCTTTTCTGATGAACAAACATGATTAGAAAACTCAGTGTTTTATTCAAAGTTATATTTAAGAGTGAGGGAGAGATGCCTACTGCAGTGAAACCTCAAGTATCACATAAGGTCTGCTGATGGGCTGCATGGAGCCTCTTGAAAAATTGCAGGCACATCCGCAATCTCAAGTTCTTTTTTTTTTTTTCCAAGTATTTTCTGGAATGTAACTACAACTCTATAAACTTTAATTTTGAATAATACTAAGAGAGCGCATATTGGTAAGCCATCAGATGGGTTATTAAACATTAATAAAAGTCTAAGTCTTCCAAAACAATGTGGTACATGGCTCAGGTTTTAAGTTCAGTGCTAAAAGTCTGTCATACCATATTAGCCTTGTGAAGCTCCTAACACAGGCTGCAAAGGGAAAATAGGAATCCCCACCATCTGGGGCAGGGATACGCTGATATCAGTAATGTTTTGAACTGAAGATAATTTTAAATGGCTGCTTTCCTTACTTTTCATTTATAAATGTGCTGATACATCTTAAGCATCATTAATTTTATTTGTTGTATGCTTACCATTAGCAAACTTGTTCATAGCGATAGTATTTTAGACTTTTTAAGACTATTTTAAGGCACGTAGATGTTGTGTTTAAAAATAACGATCGCTTATAATTTTATTTTATTGTAATTCTCCACATGTGCACACATGCCACACACCTCCCCTTCAGAAGATAAGGTGCAAAATGGCAATTTTCATGGCAAAGTAACTTTTCTGATGGAAAGCAGAAGTGGATTGATTAGAATAGGATGCCATAGAATTGCCTGTGCAGCCTAATGGGACGTGGTTTCCAAGCTGTTATTCTAGATCAAAGTACCTTATATTTTTAGGGCTAAGTTAGGGAAGGTTGTGAATGAAGTGCAGCATCTGAGACTGCCTCTATTTCTCTCTACATAGTGGCCCTAATTTGACCTCTCTAGTCTCGGGTACTGTAGGCAGCATTCCTGATTACATATTTAATATTCTAGTAACTTGGTAGTGTGTAGCGTTACAGGGTGCTATTTATGCAGTTCCTAAATTATCAGAGAATATCTAATCATTTGACCAATTGTCCAGATTTCCTAATCACACAGAGTTTGATACAAGTGGTTGAATTTTTCACTTTTGACCCAGGTGTTTTGGTGCTAATTAGTGGTAGTTGTTATCATGAACCTGATTTTTCCCAGGTGCTGTGGTATGTAGTCTAGGAAATCCCATGTCTTTCTCTTCCTTCTTTTATTTCAAGGATACGACACCCACAAAGATTTAAAAGGATAAAGTGAGATTTGTAAAGTTTCTTGACAAAGGCAAAGAATGATGCTAACAGTGTACAACAGCTTGGATATTTATTTACCTTTACATTTTATTACTAGATAGTACACAGTGTATTTTGTACTGACTTGGTAAAAAAATTACTTTGAGTTTCTACCTTAATTCAAGTCTTTTAAAACTTGTGTGGCCTGGTAAGTTACAAGCATAAGATTTACCATGTTGAAGCTTCAAGGCATTACATCATGTATTAGAATAGTCGAGTATAATGAAAAACAAATAAACAAAAAAGCCCAGGCTTTGGAGACAGGGAGAAATTGTTCAAATATTGGTTTAAGAATTACTTATTGTGTCATGTGGGCAAGTCACTTAGCTTTGGTAAAACGTAGCTTCTTCACAAATGACATGGGAAAAATGTCTACCTTGTAAGATGGTTGTAAAGATTTATGGTGTTAGTTTAACAATGATTTGTATTCATTCCCCTTAATAAACAATTGCTTAAAATTGATTACTTTTACTTCCTTAAGTTGGGAAATGATTAGATGCTGCACAGGAAGTCACCACCTCACTTCCATGAATAAAAGAATGGTGGAATTCTTGTATTAGAATGGCTCCTTCTCCATGTTTGCCCCCTGCATGGCTTTCAGATCTCAGTCTTGTAACAATTAGTCCAGAAAATGTCGTAATGATGACAGCTGGATTATACTAAAGAGAAATAAAAATATAATAGGAGAAGAGAATGAAATTGGATATGTAAGCAGTCAGTCATAACTGGAAGGGGAAATTTTGAGGTTTCCATTGTAAAATCAATGGAGTCTAGTAAATACTCTCTTTTCATTCCCAGAAAATCATAAGTTAATTCTCAGCACTTTGGGGATGAGTGATCACCAAAATACTAATATTATTTCCACAAATGTGTTGAATTACCTGTAAAAACTAGTTTACAACTGGAGGGAGTTTAAACAAAAGGCTAACATAGAACTCTATCTTTTTGCAAAAGAAATACTTTAAAAATTCCTTTTATGTGAAAAAAAGATGATTTGATGTTGATTTTCAACTTTAATTTCAACTTTAAAATTTTAATGTTTTGCAGAGTGAGAAAATATAATACAGTGGGTCATGCGGGATAAGTTATGGTGATTGCGTCAGTGTTTTTGAACTTTGCCTTCTGTAATTTCACAAACAGTAAAACTAAGAGTAAAAATTATCCCACCATTATTTTAAAAGTGTGCTGAGATACTGTAGTCATCTATACAATATCAGTGTATTTGATGAAATGGATTTGAATCAACTGACAGACTTATAATGGGTTATTAATGAGTTAATGAAGTTAATCAGGTTTGGACCCAGCCTTTGTGTTCTTCATAATATTTTTCTAGTTATATACACACATTCATATATGCATATGTACTCATGTACATTTATAAATACCCATAAATAGTATTTATAAAATATAAATGCATTTATTTATTATATATGTCTGTTTTCCTTCAATGATCTATTCATTCAGCTGATATATCCAGTGAGTTGTGACTTTACTCTGATTTCCTAGAGTATGATTCTTGTTTCAGTTATCCATTGCCATGTTTGTTACAACACACTCCAGAACTTACTGGTTTAAGTAACAAGCATGATTTGTTCATGATTGTTCAGTCTGAGCTCGGCTTCTGCTTTATCTTGCAGACATTTGATGGTAAGAAGGGGAAACAGTACATGCATGGACACTCCCACACAAATGTTTGTTTTAGAGTGGGGTGGAGGGAGCCTGGAGACACAGCACTCAGTAATTTATAGTAATTCTGAAATTCAGCCAAGCATATAGCAGCACCCCCTACCCTCTATTCTCTTTATTCTGGAGTGGGGACTGTAAGTTGCTTGGGACCCACTTCTGTTCCACTTCACTTAAGAGTAGTTCCCTTCTTTGCTTGATTTTGAAATCTGGGCCTTTGACTCGTAATGATTAAGTTTCCCTAAGAAATGGTTAATGTTTGCATCTGGCTAGTTTTCTCAAGTCGGCTTCCTCACATTAGAAGTTTTGGAATCCAGAGGTTCTTTTGCATTTTGTACTGTGTCTGTACCTTTTAGACCAAACTGTTATAATTCCTGTAAAAACTTTGAGGATCTTTTAAGATTTAAATTGCAGTTCACTTCATTAGACAAAAGCCATGCTCACAAATCTCTCTAAATTAGGCCCAACTCCACTTGGACATAGAGTCAGGAAGCCCTACAACAATAAACAGCCTTTGCAGAAGCTCTTATTTCTAGAATAGTGTGTCTATGAGGCATGCGTTTTTTTTTTTTTTTTTTCCTTAAACTGAAGTATAGTCAGGCTACAATGTATCAGTTTCTTGATACAGCATGTTTTAGTCATACATATGCATGCATACATTCCTTTTCATATTCTTTTTCATTATAGGTTACTACAAGATACTGAATATAGTTCCCTGTGCTATGCATATGCAGTAGGACCTTGTTGTTTACTTACTTAATATATAGGAGTTAGTATCTGCAAATCTTGGTATGCTTTTAAGACCATTAGGAGCCCCTTTTTCTGTCTGAAATGGTCTGAGGAGCTCTGCTGTAAGACCTTTTGAGGTCTTTAGAAAAGTCTTACAGTCACATCTTTGACTTGATTTTACTCCTAAGTCCACATTTGGTTTTTGTCTTGGATTTGATTTTTGCCCTGGGGCCACTTCTATTTTGAGAACCTTTTGCTGGATGCAGATGCTATGAATTAGAAGTTTTTTATTTTCCAACCCAGCAAGTCCAGATTGGAAATGTTTCCTGTAGATTCTGTTCAAAAAGGAAACAGTTTCTTCAGTTTATTTCTATCTGTAATTTCTCATAAAAAAGCAAAGACACCAATAAACACTTGCAGAATTCTCCCTAGAGGGAAATCCCCTTAGCAAAATTCTTAAGTTTATTTGGAAAATTTTCTAATAAGCATAGGTGACAGTTTCTCTAATTATTCTGTTAGTAAATAATTCAAATCTCCTTTCCTCAACCTCAAGTGAGAGTTCCTTATTGCTTTCCAAACCTCCAATAACACTCTCCTTGGAGTCCTTTGTAAGGAGCAGAATTTACCACCCCAAAAATTGTCGCTGGGATAAGGATTATTTTAGGCTGGCTATTTTTTTTAAAGAGAGCAGACCTGGGAAGAACTCTGAAAATCAAGTAGAAATCACCCTTTTTAAAGAGATGTTTACATGTCAAAGCAAAATTTTCATTTGTAAGGGTGTCTTTCTTGCTATATTGGCATACCTCTTGGGGCATATTGGGACATATTGCTGGTTTGGTTCCAGACCATCACAATAAAGCAAATATCACAATAAAAAAGTAACTCACATGAATTTTTTAGTTTCCCAGTGCATGTAAAGTTATCTTTACACAATACTGTAGTCTATTGAGTGTGCAATGGAATTATGTCTAAAAAATGTACATACCTTAATTAAAAATACTTGGTTGCTAAAAAAGTTCTATCATCTGAGCCTTCAGTGAGTTATAGTTGTTTTGCTAGTAAGGGTGTTGCCTTGATGTGAATGGCTGCTGACTGATCAGGGTGGTGGTTGCTGAAGATTGGGGTGACTGTGGCAATTTCTTAAAATAAGACAACAATAAAATTTGCTGCATTGATTGACTCTTCCATTCATGAACAGTATCTCTGTAGCACGCAATGCTGTTTGATAGCATTTTGCCTGCAGTGGAAATACATATACAAATATCATGGATATAAGAATAAGCACAAGAACAATTTTATCATTTTGCCCAGTTAAAAAATATATACTAATGTTTTCAGCATCCCCAACAATAAAAATAACAGCTGGCAATGCCATTACATTTTGAACAGGATCATTAGTACAGGCAAAATTTCATAAATAGATCACCATTATTCAGCAGTAGAGAATAGGCCTGCGTCAGCCAAAATGGGTATCATTTATTTTGAGAAGATTGATTTAAAAAAAAAAAAGTGATGTGATGTTTAAAAAGTCTGCAGTGATGACAGTGAACACTTTTTGAGAAGTTGCAATATGCTAAGCACTGTGCATGAAGGATGTATTTCATTGCTCCACTTTACAGATGAGATTTATGGATCATAAGGAATTAGACAAAAATCAGAGAATTACTGCTAGATCCGAATTTAATGCCTGTGCACTTAACTCCAAGTTTGCTGTTTTTCGAATTATTTGAAGAAAAGACTGAAGATATGTTACCACAAAAGGGTATCTATGTTATGAGGAATTTAGAGCATTTGTATTAGAATGTAGATTCCAAAAGAGAAAGAACCCCTGTGTGTTTATTTTTGCTTTCTCATAGCTTATTTTATTATACCTTTTACAAACAGGATGGTTGATAAGTGTTTGTGCAAGTGAGGAAGTCCCTTTGGTTTTATTTAAAAAATTCTGTTACTCTGTAACATTTCAAGAATTCACGTAAGGAGTGAGGCTGAAGGGAAGCAAAATTTGTCACTCCCAAATATGCCACTTTGGCATAAGGATTATTTTGAAGTAAAGGCAATCAAAACTCATAGGATTCAGGAAAAGCTCTTTAGCCTCCCCCTTAGCTGCCAAAATTTACATTGGAAAGGGGGTGTGTACTAGGAAGGGAGCTATTATGAGAGATATCTTTTAACCTAAGTGTAACGTTTGTTGTCTAAACATCTCTGTGTTCCTGTGAATGGCTTTCCTCTCCTTAGTAACCTTAGTATCCTCTCCTCAACTCTGGGTGTGAGGATGTTATGTAAGTCTGAACTTTATGGGGCTCCAGTATGTACATGATTTTGTTTGCTTTTCTCCTGATAATCTCTTTTTCTTTTTAATGAAAATAAGCTTTATTACATAAGTAATAAATACATACAAAGATACAGAGTTGCATTTTCTTCCAGATGTTTGAATCAACTCACAGGAAAGGCAGAACTAAAATCTAAATACAGTCTTAGGAAAAATTTTGGGGACCCTTGTTAGGTTTGGTTTGGGAGATTGTTATTTCTTCTGTATTTATAACTTGTGCATTTTTAAAATAGACTTCAAAGCACTATTAGTCACGCAAATGCTTAAGCAATAAAGAAGTTACATTAACTTATGTCAATTTAATTATTAGATCAGCCAAAGAACGTAAAGGAAAGAAGGAAAAAATTTTCCACCCCTACAAGGCATATTTCAAACACGTGTACTTTTTTTTTTTTGCATTCCAGATATTTCACAATGTCTTTCTAAAAACATATTAAGTTATTAAACTATTGAACTTATTTTACAAGCATTGTGTAAGGACCATAGTTCAAATGTCTTGTTCCTTGATTCTTATTAACTTGGGTAGGAATTTATACCTGAGGTGACTGTCAGCTCCCTTGTATTTCTGGACATTTTTCTGTGCCAGTTTAAGGTTTATAACATCTCTCTGTAGTAATTTTTCTTTTCACATATTGAATCACATATTATGGAAAGGGTGAATACTGTCAGTGTATTAATTGAAATAAAGTGACAATTCCTAGGCCAGACCTCAGGAGTTGTCTCTATCCTTACAGTTTCTCATCCCACATTCTGAAAGACTCCTCTTACCAGTTGGTCTAAAAGATATTGATGGATGCAGAATTTATGATTGTTTCATGAACCTGCTCCCAAAGCCCAAGATTACATCTAGTTGCGCACTTTTTAATCAACTTCAGCACGTATTCCTTTGTCAAAAGATTAGGCAGTAAAATAGAAATGAGCACCAGGCAGGGGGAGAGGAAGGGGAAAGGAGCAACCCAGAAAATAATAATACACCTGTGCTCAGGGTAAGGTGCTCCAAAAACTTAACTTTAAGTGAGAGCCAGTAAACAAGCTGGCTAGGATCGAACGCTGCAGCTGTGCAATAGAGAGAAGGACCCAGCTTAACCTGACCCAATGCTCATTATAATGTAATTAACATTGCAGTTTGAGCCCCCTCTTGTAGGTTTCTCTGTGTGCATCATGGATAAGAACCTACACAAATAGGATGGGCATACCTGAGCACAAAGAACTGTGCCATCAATCAATCAATCAATCACAAAAATGCCCCTAAGTCAGGCTATAAAAAACAGGAAAAACAAAGAAGCGGCACTCTTTCTCCTCTCCTGGATTGCCCGTTCCTAATTCTCAGGAGTGTACTATATTTTACTGCCTTTTTACTTTATTAATAAAATCTTGTTTATATCACATTTTTTGTCTCTCGTTAAAAATCCATTTTTTTCGAGTGACTAAGAACCGAGGTAACTTTTATTGCCCTCTTCCTGCACCTCAATCCTTTGGTTGTCTTCCCTCTTAATAAAATCCCTCTCTCTAGCGGTGAGATCAGACTGAGTCTGTGGCATAGACTGTGGCACCAAAATGATTTACTCTTCTGGACACATGGCTAGATTACGTTTCCCAGAATCCTTATGGGTAAGGGTGGCCATATGTAGAGTTCCAGCTAATAATGCAAAGTGAGTGGAAGGAACGTATGCCAATTCCATGCCTGGCTTATAAATACCTCCCTGTGTGAGCTTTCTTCTGTCCTCAGATACTGGCTAGTTGGCAACATCTGGGGAACCTAGGAAGGTGCATGATGAAGCTGGCAAAACTTCTGGCAGCTTTGGATACTAAATGACTGCAACTGCATGGAACAGGAGAACACTGTGCTTGAATGCATTTAACATGAGTGAGGAATAAACCTCTATGTATTAAATATGGTATTTTGTTTTTTTGAGGTTGAAATAAGCATTACTTTTATTTATTCAGAGTCTTAAGGCAGATTTTGTCAAACTAAGATTTTTTTCCTTTAATAAAAGTTAAGGGAGATATTAATTGATAAACCCTAATTGCTAAATTAATCAGATGTACACATGAGTAAATGAGTCCTATCCTGATTTATCTTGCTTCTCAATTTGGCTTATTATTGAAGTATTAAACATAAAATTTATAGAGATAAATAGTACATTTTGCTGGGAAACAAGCTGCTGGAAAATAAGCAGCTAACAAGCTGCACCTAAATTTCCATGAGCTAAAAATTTTATATTCACGCTTGCTTAAAGTGCACATTCTTGCTTTGTTTTAATGTTTTACACAGTAGATGACCTATAGCACGTATTATGCTAAAGAAAATTTGGGGTGAGCAATCCTGAGATTGACCATAAGGGCATGAAGGAGGGCAGATATTTCCTTTGGGTGAAACAATAGATGGTCCTGGAAAGCCAGATCATCCATTAACAGAACTTTGTTCTGGCATGAAAGCGTGAAGTTAAGCCCAGGGGAAATATTTTCTATCTCAAGATGTCCTGGAGGCAATAACAGGATAGATTAGAAATTTTGCATACCCCAAGGAGGGTGATTGTTCCTGGAAGGGATAGGCCTGAAATTAATCAGTTGATCAGCAAGCAGGATTTAGTGTTTATCGCATGGAATATCTAAAGCCCCGCCTCTTTGATCACATTTTTTTCTGAGCTGTATACTCCTAATGAATATGATGTTGGCCAGGCTTTTGGGACTCTGGATACATGAGATCTTGAGTCCTCTGGTCCCATCTTTGCTCTTTACTTTGTCTCCTTGTTTCTTAAGTCTTGATTCGCCCGTCCTCAGACACGGTCCTGAGCTGTGCTGAACGCAGCACATTTAATACTTCTAACTTGATCAAATAGTTTTATAATATATGTGACAAATATATAAAGTAAGTATATGTTATGTTATAAATGTGAAAATGTATATAAATAGCAAATGTATTCTTTGAACTAATAGGTTGAGCTGCTGTGTCAGGCACTGTCCAAGGTGCTGGAAATATAACAATACACTACTCAGAAAAAGTTATGCCTTTGTGCGCCTTACATTCTAGTGGTGAAAAAAGAAAATTATTTTAATAATCAAAGAAATATTTAGTATTATTTTAAACTACCAAGTAATTGTTTTAATATCTTTATATAGTTACATTCTTAGATCTCATTCATCATGCTTATAAATTTCAGCCTACAACAAATATTCTTTAATAATGCATAATATATCTCTAGTCTTAAGAACAACATTCACAGTTTAACAATTATATTTTAAATAAATCACATTTATTTACTTCCTCTAAAGCTGTATTGAGAATACATGGTATTTGTTATGCCTTTATGTACTATTGAATTAAATTTATTGAAGTAAATAATAATTTTCACAAATAAATTTTAAATAAAATTCTCTTATATGGAGAATGGGATGCATCTAGAAAGTTATTCAACAGATAACAAAGGAATTGAATAATTCTCTATGCCTGCCCATCTTCACACGTAACAGATAATTGTGATTTTATCAAGATCATATATTCTAAATAAATATCATTTTGAAATGACTTCCACAGTTGTTTCTGTCTCTTGCCTTGCTATTGAAATCTAATATAGGCTAAAAGTCCCAACACAAGCTCTATTCTCCTCTGTGAGGTTTTCCTTACTGACCTCTTTCTTTTGAATTTTTATTATCCACTGCTCTCACTGCTTAGCCATCAATATTTGTTTTCATTTCCAATTATGACAAACAGTTTTGAGGCTTCCTATGCTACTAAAATTTTGTCCAAGAAGCAAAATTTTAAACTTAAGTATTTGGCAATAATTGAGTGCAGATAAGTGCTTCATATCTCCAAATATATTAATGGAAAAAAATAAAGATTAATTGGTTAATTTAAATAATTTTAAAGGTACTTAGATATCTTGCCAAGAAATACTTTAGGAATACTAATGTGAAGTTATAAGTACTTAAGAAGAAAGTACAATAAAAGAGTGCAATATACCAGGAGACACTTTAAGGCATTCTTACCATGAAAACTTCATTCTCAAGCCAAAAAAAAAAAAAAAAAAAAAAGCAGAAGAAATTGTCAGGGAGGAAGAAAACTTCCCTCTATCCTTTATGTTCTTCTGGCTAGTCTAAGAATTAAATTAAAATGAGACAGATTAACAAAAGAAAATCAAATTTAATTTTGTATATACTAGAATTCCATATACATGAGCGATTCAGAGACAGGAAGGTAAAATGAGATATATACACCATCGTGAACTAAGGAATGGGTTAAGGGCCTGGAGCTTCCAAGGACAGGAGGATTATTCGCAGGATGTTAAGAAGGGCAGACCTTTGGTAATTAGATGTTTGCTCTGCCATATATGTGGGGCCACTTAGATAAAAAGTTTATCTCCAGTAATAACTCTTTTCTGGGAAAAATCCCCAATTTAAATTCTTCTAGATAGTTAAGGAGGGATTATAGGTTTTCTTCAACCTGTAGTGTCTTGATTGCCTTTAGTTCAAAATAATCCTCATGCAAAAATGACATATTTGGGAAGGCTCCTTCTGAACCCCTGCAAAATCAACAGAATATATTTTCACTAAGGGGATGACATTTCCTGATCCTCCTTAGTGGAATTCACAGTAAGCAACCCCACTTGTTTTTCTAGCTTGTGTGGGGTTTTCTTCAGTTGATCAGAGCCAATAGGCATATTTCAGCATGTCTTAGAGTAGATGTCTTTAACATTTCGGCTTAAAGAGAAAGCATTTCTTAAGAATGTGTAAGTAAATTTTAAAAAGGCATCATGTTCTTCATTTTATTCCCAGTTTTTAGGATCTTAATCACACAAATGTATTTATTCTCTTTTTGCATATATATGTGAGTGCAAAGTAGTGCTCTGAAATATGTTAACATCATATAGTCTTACTCCAACTTTTCACCCATCCACACAACCCTCTGAATAAGATAATCTATGTAGATGGTTGCCTTATAGTGACTTGTATCTTCTTTCATAAAGAATCATAATTTACTAGGTTTTTAAAAAAATATATTTTAAAATAGTCTGTGTAAAGTCTCTTATACATTACATAGTTCTATGTAATAACGTGAATGGAAGTGATGGTATATTTCTGGTCAGTTAA